>NC_060068.1:150496269-151120307 GCF_922984935.1 Meles meles
GTTATAAAAGCTTTGTTTTGTAGATTCATTAAGATTTTCTGTATACATGATCATATTATCTGACAACAGAGACAGTTTTACTTTTTTTGGTTCCAAATGGTATCTTTTTTCCTTATTCTTATCTTATTACATAGGCTACCCTTTAATACAATATTTAATAGTAGTGATGAGCATAATATATTAGTCTTGTTTCTGATTTTAGGAGGAGACAGAAGGTCATTCTTCCATGAAAAACTCCTTTCTCTCTCTCTCTCTCTCTCTCTCTCTCTTTCTTTCCTTCCTTCCTTCCTTTCATTTTTTCTACCATGAAAGACTGGTCATTACCAGTCTTTCACTGGTAAATCTAATGTTAGCTGTTTAATTTTGTTGTAGATATTATAAATTGAGAAATTTATCTTCTACTTCTACTTAATCATGAACAGTTATTGAATTGTATTGAATGCTTTTTCTACATCTATTTGGATAATCAAATTTTTATCTCTATTCTGATAAAATAATGAATTACATTGATTGATTATGAGAAGCTAAACCAAACTTCAGTTCCTGAATTAATCCCATGCCTGCCTTTAACTTGACAAACAACAACAACAACAAAACAGTCTTGTTGCATTGATATGCATGAGAGGTATTGGTTCAACGTCTTATTTTCTTTTCTTTTTTTTTTTTTCTGGTTTTACTTTTTTTTTAAATCAGGTTGTGCTGGTCTCATTAAGTGAAGTAGAAAATGTTCATTTATTTCCTTATTTTCCAAAAGAGTTTTTGTTAGATTGGTATTATTTCTTCCTTAAATGTCTAGCAGAATTATATAAAGTCCTCCAGGACTGGTTATTTTCATTGTTCAGATATTTCAGATTACAAATTCAATTTTTGAAACTTAAATAGAGTTATTCAAATTTGTTATTTTTTCTGGTGTATGTTTTGTTAATTTGTGTTTTGCAAATTATTTGTGCATTTCATCTATTTTTAATTTATTTGCATATCATTTTTCATTATATCCCCTTATTACCTTCTTCTTTTCTTTTTAAAGATGTATTTACTTATTTTAGAGAGAGGGAAAGAGAGAGAGTGGGGGAAGAGGCAGAAGGAGAGAGAGAGTCTCAAGCAAACTCTCCAGTGACCATGGAGCCTGATGCAAGGCTCAATTCCATGACCCTGAGATCATTACCTAAGCCAAAATTAAATGTCAGATGCTTAATTGACCAAGCCCCAAGGTACCCCTTCCTTACTATACTCTTAATGTCTATAGAATCACTTATTTCTAATATTTGTAATTTGTGTCTTATTCTTCTTGGTCAACATTTCCAGAGATTTACCAATTTCATTAAGCATTTCAAAGAAACGATTTTTGGTTATTTTTCTGTATTATTTGTACATTTTCTATTTTATTGTTTCCCCACATTAACTTAATCACTGCCTTTCTTCTCTTACTTCAGGTTTTACCTGCTCTTCTTTATATAGCTTTTTAAAGTAGGAGCTTAGATTATTATTTTTCACATTTCTTCCTTTTTAGTATAAGCATTTAATTTTCTTCTAAATACTACTTTAACTTCATAATATGAGTTTTGATGTTATCTTTTGTATCATTCAATTCAAAATATTTTATAATTTTTTTTCCTTGGAAGTGGGTTGTATTATTTATAAATATTAAGGATTTAAAATAACATTTTCAGTTATTGATATCTATTTTAATTTTCTTTAGGTCATAAAATTAAAATTACTAACTATATTAAAGGCAGAGTAACAATACTTATATCAAAGTAGTTTTTTTCTCTTTTTAAAATTTTTTATTAACATATAACGTATTATTAGCCCCAGGGGTACAGGTCTGTGAATCACCAGGTTTACACACTTCACAGCACTCACTATAGCACATACCCTACCCAATGTCCATAACCACACCACCCTCTCCCTCCCCGCCCCCAGCAACCCTCAGTTTGTTTTGTGAGATTAAGAGTCTCTTATGATTTGTCTCCTTCCTGATCACATCTTGTTTCATTTATTCTTTTCCTACCTCCAAGCCCCCCACATTGCGTCTCTACTTCCTCATATCAGGGAGATCATATGATAGTTGTCTTTCTCTGATTGACTTATTTCACTAAGCATAATACTGTCTAGTTCCATCCACGTTGTCGCAAATGGCAAGATTTCATTTCTTTTGATGGCTGCATGTATTCCATTGTATATATATATACCACACCTTCTTTATCCAGTCATCTGTTGATGGACATCTAGGTTCTTTCCATAGTTTGGTTATTGTGGACATTGCTGCTATAAACATTCGGGTGCACATGCCCCTTTGGATCACTACATTTGTATCTTTAGGGTAAATACCCAGTAGTGCAATTGCTGGGCCGTAGGGTAGCTCTATTTTAGACTTTCTGAGGAACAGGCAAAGTAGATTTTAAGCTAAAGACCATACCAAGAGATGAAGAGGACACTATATCAAAATAAAGGAGACTATCCAGCAAGAAGATCTAACAGTTATAAATATTTATGCCCCCAACATGAGAGCACCCAAATATATAAAATGATTAATGGCAAACATAAAGGAGCTAATTGATAATAATACAATAATAGTAGGGAACACTCCACTTACATCAATAGAAAGATCATCTAAGAAGGAAGTTAACAAGGAAACAATGGTTTTGAGTGACACACTGAACCACATGGACTTAACAGACATATTCAGAACATCCCATCCTAAAGATGCAGAATCACATTTTCTTCAAATATGTATGGGATGCACAAGGTTGTGTACTGGGTCACAAATCAGGCCTCAGCAAGTACAAAAAGATTAAGATTATACCATGAATATTTTGTAACCACGACTCTATGAAACTTGAAGTCAACCACAAGAGAAACTTTGGAAAGACAACAAATACATGGAGGTTAAACAAATGTTACTAAACAATGAATGGTTCAAGTAAGAAATCAAAGAAGAAATTTAGAAATACATGGAAACAAATAAAAAAGAAAACACAACAGTTCAAAACCTTTGGGGTGCAGCAAAAGTGGTCATGAGAGGGAAGTATATAGCAATACAGGCCTACCTCAAGCAGCAAGAAAAATCTCGAATAAACAACATAACTTACACCTAAAGAAGTTAGGAAAAAAAAAAAAAAAGAAAGAAACTGACAACCCTAATGCCAGCAGAAGGAAAATAGTAAAAATTAGAGCTGAAACAAATGATATAGAAATTTAAAAAATAATAGATCAGATCAATGAAACCAGGAGCTAGTTCTTTGAAAAAATTAAGAACTCTCCAGCCAGACTTATCAAAAAGAAAAGAAAAAAGACCCAAATAAGTAAAATGACAAGTGAATGAGGAGAAATAAAACCAACATTACAGAAATACAAACAATTGTAAGAGAATATTATGAAAAATTATATGCCAACAAATCGGACAATCTGGAAGAAATAGATAAATTCTCAGAAACATATAACACTAAAACAGGAAGAAAGAGGAAAATTTGAAAAAACCAACAACCAGCAAAGAAAATGAGTCATAAAGACAAAAAATTTCCCAACCAACAAAAGTCCAGAGTCAGATGACTTCACAGATGAATTCTACCAAACATTTAAAGAATAGTTTATACTTATTCTTGTCAAACTATTCCCAAAAAAGGAAATGGAAGGAAAACTTCCAAATTCATCCTATGAGGCCAGCATTACCCTGATACCAAAACTAGAAAAAGACGCCACTAAAAAAACCCCACAGGTCAATATCCCTGATGAACATGGATGCAAAAATTCTCAATAAAATACTAGCAAATCGAATCCAACAGTACATTAAAAGAATCATTCAGCACAATCAAGTAGGATTTATACTTGGGATGCAAGTGTGGTTCAATGTTTGCAAATCAATCAATGTGATAAGCCACACTAATGAAGGATAAGAACCATATGATCCTTTCAATAGATATAGAAAAATCATTTGACCAACTATAACATCCATTTGTGATAAAAATGAATACCTATCATTTGCATCCATATGGATGGAACTAGAGGGGATTAAGCTACATGAAATGAGCCAAGCAGAGAAAGGTAATTATTTGGTTTCACTCATATGTGGAATAGAAGGAAATAGCACGGAGGACCACCGGGGAACGGAGGGAAAACTGAATGGAAAGAAATCAGAGATGGAGATAAACCACAAGAGACCCTGGACTCCCAGAAACAAACTGAGGGTTACAGAAGGGAAGGGGGTGGCAGGATGGGGTAACCAGGTGATGGGTATTAAGGAGGACATATGTTGTGATGAACACTGGGTGTTATATTCGAATAATGAATCACTGAACACTACATCAAAAACTAATCATGTACTGATCTCAGGGTCCTGGGATCGAGTCCCACATCGGGCTCTCTGCTCAACAGGGGGCCTGCTTCCCTCTCTCTCTCTCTGCCTGCCTCTCTGCCTACTTGTGATCTCTTTCTGTCAAGTAAATAAATAAAATCTTTTTAAAAAAAAACTAATCATGTACTATATGTTGGTTAACTGAGCATTAAAAAAAAAAAAAAACCCTCAACAAAGCAAGGTTAGAGGAAATATATGTCCACAAAATAAAGGCCATATATGAAAAACCCACATCTAATATTATCCTCAATGGAGAAGAACTGAGAGTTTTTCCTCTACAGTCAGGAAGAAGACAGGGATGTCCACTCTCACCACTGTTATTTAACATAGTACTGGAAGTCCTAGCCACAGAAATCAGATAACACAAAGAAATAAAAGGCATCCATATCAGCAAAGAAGAAATCAAACTTTCACTATTTGCAGATGACATGATACTCTATACAGAAAACCTGAAAGACTTCACCAAAAAATTGCTAGAACTGACACATGAATTCAGTAAAGTTACATGATACAAAATCAACATACAGAAGTCTGTTGCAGTTCTATATACCAATAATGAAGGAGCAGAAAGAGAAATCAACGAGCCAATCCCATTTACGACTGCACCAAAGCCCATAAGAACAAACTGATGGTTACTAGAGGGGAGGTGGGGGGTTGGGTGAAATAGGCGATAGGGATTAAGGGGGACACTTGTGATGAGCACTGGGTGTTGTATGTGAGTGTTGAATCACTAAATTCTTCAGCTGAAACTAATATCACACTGTATGTTAACTAACCGAAATTTAAATAAAAACTTGGAAGAAAATTAAATAAAACTAACTATATTAATTACAAATTATTAAAATTTCTGTCCTTTTATGTTTTTTGAACCTTTTAATGGTTCAGCATATATCTGGGTGAATGTTTCATATGCACTTGAAAGAATACACATCATTCTTTGCTCTGTTCCTTTTTTCTATATATGTATATTAATTAAATCAAGCTGGTTGATAGTATTGTTCAGGTCATTTCTGTCTTCTGACAGAGATGGTGGATTCTTTAAATTCTGTTAGTTTTTGCTACAGCTATCCTAGGTCATTTTCCCTGTTTTGAAGTGTACTTAGTCTGATATTAATATAGTCATTCCAGCTTTCTTATGTTTATGCATTCTGAGTAAAGGGTATATCTTTTTTCATTCTTTTTTAACCTATCTGATTTTCTTATACATGTCCTGTAGCCTATTTTTGTGTATAATAATCTCTGCCTTTTCAAATAGTATGTTTATATAGCATTTATAGTTAAAATAATTATCAGTGTGAATGTTGCTTTTAAATCTACTATTTGCAATTCATGTGTTAATTGCTTGTCTGCACTTTAATATTCATTTTTTGTTGCTTATTTATAATTATTTGTGTATATTTTAAGATTTCACTTTATCTTTATTATTTATTTATTTTATATTTTATTGGGTACTCTTGGGTTTATATTAAGCTTCTGTACCTTATTTACAGTCTATTTTCAAATAATATTATACCACTTAATGTGGTATACTTTCAAAAATATACTTTTTGGAACAAAGAACATACATATCATAGATATAGTCTGCCCTTGGGAGACTTATTAAAGAGGTGATGCATTGGTCCTGGGGGCTTGGTGCCTTAGGGTAGGGAATTCCAGGCTCATTCTTTGAGTACCCCTCTACTCTCTGAGGGATATTCAGAGAATGATCTGGATTAAGTGAAGTGCAGGTGACTGTATCCTCTTGACCCTGCAGACTTTCACCCCATGGAAAGGGCAATAGTTAGAGGAGGACTTCAGCAAGACATTCTAAGTTTCAAGGCCCATGGTCTATGGGCAATATTATCTCCTAATATTAATGATGCTCTTCAGCATTATGTCCTTAGGAATTAATCACTTAATCTGAGCTTCTAATTTAAGATATATTTGGAAGTAATTTCTTTCAGAATTAAACTCAAAGTAAAAAAGCAGAGTGGGAAAGAAGAAAAGGATAAAAATCAAGAAAACTTTAGACAAAGTGATGGAAATATTTGAATTTTCACTGACTGACAATTTCTCTGGATTTATTGCTAAGATAGTATAATTAACTAATTCATAAACTTATTGAATTATCCTGGTCACTACCAAAATTTTATGATACCTTTCTCTTCTTTAGATCTTCCCCCTCTTTTCAAGACCATGCTTTGCATGGGCCTGAATTCCTATTTTCACATATTTCTGTACACCTTTAAATGTCTAAACTATTTTCCCCAAATTGAGGCTATTCCTACTACCATTGAAATATTGAATTTTAATAATTATATTCTGTTTAATTTTATAACCAATTTATGTATAAATAATGACATCAGTACTTAGGAGAAAAGAATTGATCTGTACTAACAAATTAAACTGAGTTTTCACACACACACACACACACACACACACACATACACAGCATAGCTGAAACCAATGATTATTTAAAAAAAAAATTAGAAGGTTTTTTTTTTTTCTCCCTTAGTTAAATGGGACTATGCTATCCAGAGAGGGGCTGCTTCTTCTTTTTAAACTATAAGGACAATTTTGGCCTAATCATATCTTAAACATTTATTAAGTTGTCACATCAGGATAGATTGTGTACCTAATATTAAAAAGCTCTGCTCTGTCCTCAAAGAGCTAATGTTCTAAAAGTTAAAAGAGGAAGAAATAACATAAACAAATGTGGACAGGCATGGGTTCAAACTCAGTAGAAACTATCCTTATTATAGTTTCTTTTTTTGATCTCTCCCTAATTATGTACAAATAGACTTTTGGCATGTGAAATTATGTCATTGTTTAAATTGGCAGTTTGGGAAATTGGCTTGACCTGACTCCATCTCTTTCAGCCTGAGGGATAGTCCCATCTTGGGTGGCCTTCCCACTGGGAAAGTGTCTCAGACAGGAGGCCAGAGCCTGCCTGGCCTGTGACCTATTGCTCAAGAACTTTCCAGAGGCAGCTTTGAGATAAACCCACCTTCAATGGCTGGAATATTAGCTGATTCAATCTGACACGGATTTGCTGGAGTCCAGTGGATTGCAGGCTTCATAGTAGAGAGAAAAAAACCCAGACTTGTTCAGTCTGTCATATAGCATGATTACTAAACATTCTTGCTAAAAGTCTTTTAAAAGTTATACTTAAAATGTTAATAAAATGTGCAAAGAATACAAAAGGTGAAGTTAGCTCTGGTGGGAGAGAGACAATGGGGAGAAAACCACCTAGGTATAACGATGTGACTTAGAGCCTTCACTGTTTTCTCCCTATGCACAGAAAGGGGATTGCCTTCTAATGCCTTGTGAGAAGTTTTGGTAAGAGGAAAAAAATTTCTGAGATGTGATAGTGGCCCTCCCCCCAGCATAAATTGGTCATGAAATTATTTACATTGTTCTCCTCAAATATAATGTGCCTAGCAATTATGCAAACACGGTTCCCCATGCTCATGTCTCTTTGAATTGGTCTGAATTAAACCTCTAACTGGACTAAAGGCTGGTATGTAATTTTCCAGCTCATTCCTTTAATAAAACCTTGATCTATTTTTATTATCAGAGCACTAAGGAAAATACAAGCTTCACGTCAGAGGGCATGAATGTGGGGTTCTATGAAGAGAAAGACTGAAAGAAAAGTTAAAAGTAGGAGTATAAAACATAGAAAGGAGAAAATGACTTCTATTTTTGGGATAACCTTTAGGTAATTTCATCTGTGTAAGCTTATGAGCAGAAACTGAAAACATTCCCATTAAAAGCTTCATGAGTTTGGCTCACCAGTGGCATTGTTTAAGTGGCCAAAAAGGATGTGTAGCACAAACCTGGAAGGAAGGTAGTCCACAATACAGGATAGAATACTGTCTGGTTCTAATGCATTGAGTCTCCAGAAAATATAGCATGACTCTGGTGTTTCTTGGCTGCCAAGAATCCATGGCAGCAATGGCCATGGAAACTATCATGGAGAAAGAGGCAGAGTTACTAACTTCTTGCCAAATATCTATGTGCTCCTCACATCATGCAGTCTCACTACAATTAAGTAAGACTGTGTGACTACTTCTGGTCAATGCTCTGTGAGGACAAGTGACCTTTGGGCCAAAACATTCAAGAACCAATACAATATTTCCTTCCCTGCCTTAATGACCCTTTAGGCCACTTCCTGAGTTGGGAACATGTAAGATGGTGAAACCTCTATTATATCGGATATCCAAGTTACATCTTGGAGGAAATGTCCAAGCTGTCCCAGGACAGTTGTCAGATCCTCAAAGAATCAGCATGATCTTTGAGTTAGAATGAACTTTAATGGCTTGATGGAGGGGAGGTGGTTTTCCTGATTTTAAAATTACTACAAAAGTAGTAAAGCTATAAATGTTCTTTTATGCCCTTTTCTTTTCAATGAATATTCTAAGATTCACCCATGTTGTACATAGTTGTATTTAGTATTCTTTGATATGACTATGTCACAATTTTATTCATCCTGCTAATGGCAGACATTGGTTTCCAGTTTGTTTAAAGCATTATGAACATTTGACAAACTATGGCAATAATTTAAATAAATAGGAACGAAAACTATAACCAAAAATTTGGAACCCTATTTTATTGTAGTCTCCTCATAGATTTATTACTTAATCTGGACTACAAATATTTCCAAATCATTAATGAAGGGATGGAATAGAGCAATTTTAAAACTTGTATGGATCCTAGAAATCATGAAGTCAAATCCTTTATTAATTAATAGATGAGGAAACAGAGGTCCAGAGAAGATTTTGCTTGGTCACAATGACATAATTACAGACAGAATCAAGGATGAAAGCCAGCTCTCCAACTTTGGTTATAGAATTCTCTTAACTTTTCATGTTGTCAAATTTCTCTACTTGTACCAGTCTCCACCAGTGGTAAAGGCCACCTGGAAACTTCCTATTAGTCTACCCATATGATCCATAGGGATCAGTCCATAGCCAAAAGTGGCCAAAAAACATTGGTGCTATATTTTGGGGTAAAAAAAATATATGTTTTGGCCATCCATTTACCATGAGGGATGTGGCACTTGAAAAACTCAAGGAACTCCTTTTTGGATTTTAAATGTCTAAGATTTATTATAAAGCTATAAGATAATGTTATTTTGCTTTCTAAAAGTTTTTAAATTTTTTTTTAACTTATCTTTCCAAGTCATTTGCTATTTAAGGAATAAAACAAATAAACCAAAATGGTTTGCTCACTATCACATAAAAAGTTGGCTATAAATTGGGAAGCAAAATCAAGCCTTCCAAAGAAAGAGAATGCAAAGGAAGAAAAGTCATTCCGGGAGAAACATTCTGGGTGGCATACTGGAGAAGACTCTCTGTAAAGTTCTGTGCAATTAAAAAAAAAAAAAAAAGAGGGGCGCCTGGGTGGCTCAGCGGGTTAAAGCCTCTGCCTTCAGCTCAGGTCATGATCCCGGGGTCCTGGGATCGAGCCCCGCATCGGGCTCTCCGCTTGGCGCAGAGCCTGCTTCCTCCTCTCTCTCTCTCTGCCTGCCTCTCTGCCTACTTGTAATCTCTATCTGTCAAATAAATAAATCTTTAAAAAAAAAAAAAAAGATAACTTCCTTCCTTGCAGTTTAAAATTTCAACATTTTCAGAAAGAAAAAAATTTTTAATGTCCTGCCACTTACACTAAAGTTCTGAAACAAAAAAGTAGATTATATTAATGTAAATGTCATGACTTGAGATAAATAAGACATTCATTAGATTTTTTATCTGCACTCTCTGTACTAGATTATATAACTTAATGCTCACTATTGACCATGATGTTCATCTTGTCCTTTTTAGTATGACATGACACAGATAGAAAGACGATGTGTATGTAAATTGGCAATTTAGAAGAGAGATAAAAGAATAAAACAGACACATCTATAGAAATCTATAGGTGTCAATGGGCAAGTTGTTGACAAAAGCCATTGATTGAAATAAGGAGCTTAGCCAGTGGATCTTTTTCCTCAAAAATATTTTCACTATGTGTCTCTAAACAGTGTTGACATTTTTATATTCAACTACGTATATGTTTTTTCGTCATTTGGTTTTGCTTTGTCTTACTTGTAAATAAAATTTCATTTCGTTTCAATTCTTATCTTAAAGTTAGACTTGCCAAATAAAAAAAAATATTCTTCTCTGTTTTATTTCCTAAAACAACCTGAGATATAGGGAAGAACAGAAGTTTTACCTTTCTTGAAACTTGCCATATTCACTTGCAATGCAAATTTTTTAACTTTTTTATAGTTAATCAACTTCTGTATCATCACCATTACCGAACTACATGGCTAGAATCTATTAGACACTCATTTGTGTTATGTGATTTGACCTCCTGTACTAAAATGCCTGTTTTAGGGGTGCCTGGGAGGCTTAGTGGGTTTAGTCTCTGCCTTTGGCTCAGCTCATGATCTCAGAGTCCTGGGATTGAGCCCTACATCTGGCTCTCTGCTCAGTAGGGAGCCTGCTTCCCCCTCTTTCTCTGCCTGCCTCTCTGCTTACTTGTGATCTCTCTTTCTCTGTCAAATAAATAAATAAATAAATTTTAAAAATGTCTGTTTTAGCGATGATTCGGAATTTACCTAGATGACTGAGATATGCATAATGCTTTCAGCTGTCTCTGAACTACTGGTGTCACTGAAATACTGCCACTAAATATTGAAATAAATAGAAGAAAATAGTTCACTAATGAGCTTGAACTCACCAACACATTGATGCTAGTCTATTATCCCACAAGTCGCTTAAACTTTAGCTTCATAGAGATAGGAAGAACAGAAGAAAATAAGAATATAATTTGTGACCCAATGTAAATGGTCACATCTTAAGGGAATGTATTATTTGTGAAAAAAGAAACATAAAATCTAATGCATGTTTTATATTCTTTGAATGAATATAAAATGCTGAAATCCTAAAAATACCTAAGTAATGTTGATGTATTCATAAAATAAGGCTTGTGTTAGAATAACCAGGAAGAAAAGGTGTGGCAAGAAATCTAACATTGAGTTCTGCTGTCACTAGAGGTATTTTCCACAGAGAGTAACTGATACACATAAAAGTGTATGACACCAGTTGGGCAAACTGTAAGTGTATGGCAGTGTTACAGAATGTGATTTTAGCCAATCTAAATCAAAAGAATGGTTAGAGCAGAATGATCCACAGCTGCATTAGTGCTCTGTTATCTGAAAGACAAAACCAAAAAAAGCGAAAACAAAACAAAACAAAAAAACTGATGGATAATTCAGTAGTATAAAAAAGACCTGACATTGGGGAGGGGAGGCGAACCATAAGAGACTATGGACTCTGAAAAACAACCTGAGGGTTTTGAAGGGTCAGGGGTGGGAGGTTGGGGGAACAGGTGGTGGGTAATGGGGAGGGCACGTTTTGCATGGAGCACTGGGTGTTGTGCAAAAACAATGAATACTATTATGCTGAAAAAAATAAATAAAATGGGAAAAAAAAAAAAAGACCTCAACAGAACTAATTGTATTGAAAAGGCTATTTCCTAGGGTAAAGGCATTTCATTAGATGCCTATTCTTTCAACTGGTACTTCTGTATAACATTGTTCAACAGCATGGTAGGTGTTCATGGAAAATGGAAAGAAAAACTATATCGAGATGACTAGAGAAGGAACAAAGAGTGGTTTAAGTTTCAGCTTTCAGGAATATGTTAAATCTTCCATGAGATATAGGTATTTTTACTCTTCCTCAAAACAAATATCTTGAGTAAAACATAAACTGTTTAATTAAAGCGTTAATGATGTTTATGCATTAATAGCTATAATAAGAGCTGAAAATGCTACAAGATCTAGGAAGAGCTCTTGACACCCAGACAAGTTGAAGATGGGTTTTAATCCCAAATTTGTAACTCACTCCATACAAAACCATCAGAAAGTCATACCTTGGATATGATTGGCCTCAGATAGGAGGACCAATGGCCTATTCTCTGGTTTGCTATTAGAAGAATTAGGTTCCTTGCAGAGTTTCATCTGTATCCTGACCCTCCAAAAAAAAATGTATTCAATCTCTATGGTCCTCCTTCTTGCCCCAGTTAAACTCTTCTGCCTCTACCTCATTTTGGAGGTTTTGAAGTTCAAAGATGCACTCTGTCTCTTGTTTGCAGAGACCCAACAGAATTTAAGTCCTTTTAACTAATTAACTACTTACTTCCTATGTGCACTGTTAGAGCAACAGGATAGCTTAATATTGGCTCAAGCACATAGCATTTATTGCTTCTACAGAGTTGCCACCTAATTGGATCATGCAGATAAACTTAAAAATGGAACTGTCAAGATGGCGGAGAAGTAGCAGGCTGAGACTACATCAGGTAGCAGGAGATCAGCTAGATAGCTTATCTAAACATTGCAAACACCTACAAATCCAACGGGAGATCAAAGAGAAGAAGAACAGCAATTCTAGAAACAGAAAATCAACCACTTTCTGAAAGGTAAGACTGGCAGAGAAGTGAATCTAAAACGACGGGAAGATAGACCGCGGGGGGAGGGGCCGGCTCCCGGCAAGCGGCAGAGCAATGGAGCACAAAATCAGGACTTTTAAAAGTCTGTTTCACTGAGGGACATTGCTCCAGAGGCTAAACCAGGGTGAAGCCCACGCGGGGTCAGCGTGGCCCCAGGTCCCGCAGGGTCACAGAAGGATCGGGGGTGTCGGAGTGTCGCAGAGCTCGCAGGTCTTAGAATGGAGAAGCCAGCTACAGAGACAGAGCCAAGGACTGAACTCTCAGCTCGGGGTTACCTTGAACTGGTCACGGGCTGGGTGAGCTCGGAGCGTGGCTAGAGGCTGGGGATATGGGAGTAATTGGGTGCTGTCCTCTGGGGGCGCACTGAGGAGTGGGGCCCCGGGCTCTCGGCTCCTCTGGGCCGGAGACTAGGAGGCTGCCATTTTCATTCCTGTCCTCCGGAACTCTACAGAAAGCGTTCAGGGAACAAAAGCTCCAAAAGCGAACCTGAGCCAATTACTTAGTCGGGCCCCAGTAAGGGCAGTGCAATCCCTCCTCGGACAAAGACACTTGAGAGTCACTACAACAGGCCCCTCCCCCAGAAGATCAACAAAATATCCAGCCAGGACGAAGTTCATCTATCAAGCAAAGCAGGTTCAATTCCTAAGACAGCAGCGGAATTCCAGAGGAGGAGAAAGCAAAGCACGGAACTCTTGGCTTTCTCCCCATGATTCTTTAGTCTTGCAGTTAATTCAATTCTTTTTTCTTTTTTCAATTTTTTTTCTTTCTTTTTTCTTCTTCTGCTAAATTTTTTAAAACTTTTACCCTTTTCTTTTTTAACGTTTTTTGTCTAGTTTATCTAAATATATATATTTTTTCTTTCTTTTTTTATTTTTTAAAATTTTTTCTTTTTTTTTTCTGAACCTCTTTTTATCCCCATTCTCCCCCCCCCCCCCACAATTTGGGGTCTCTTCTGATTTGGTTACAGTGCATTTTTCTGGGGGTCTTTGCCACCCTTTTAGTATTTTATTTGATCCTTCATATCCTCTTATCTGGACAAAATGACAAGGCAGAAAAAATCACCACAAACAAAACAACAAGAAGCAGTACCGAAGGCTAGTGACCTAATCAACACAGACATTGGTAATATGTCAGATCAAGAGTTCAGAATGATGATTCTGAACGTTCTAGCCGGGCTCGAAAAAGGCATGGAAGATATTAGAGAAACACTCTCTGGAGATATAAAAGCCCTTTCTGGAGAAATTAAAGAACTAAAATATAACCAAGTAGAAATCAAAAAAGCTATTAATGAGGTGCAATCAAAATGGAGGCTCTCACTGCTAAGATCAATGAGGCAGAAGAAAGAATTAGTGATATAGAAGACCAAATGACAGAGAATAAAGAAGCCGAGCAAAAGAGGGACAAACAGCTACTGGACCACGAGGGGAGAATTCTAGAGATAAGTGACCCCATAAGACGAAACAACATTAGAATAATTGGGATTCCAGAAGAAGAAGAAACAGAGAGGGGAGCAGAAGGTCTATTGGAGAGAATTATTGGAGAGAATTTCCCTAATATGGCAAAGGGAACAAGCATCAAAATCCAGGAGATGCAGAGAACCCCCCTCAAAGTCAACAAGAATAGGTCCACACCCCGTCACCTAATAGTAAAATTTACAAGTCTTAGTGACAAAGACAAAATCCTGAAAGTAGCCCGGGAAAAGAAGTCTGTAACATACAATGGTAAAAATATTAGATTGGCAGCAGACTTATCCACAGAGACCTGGCAGGCGAGAAAGAGCTGGCATGATATATTCAGAGCACTAAAGGAGAAAAACATGCAGCCAAGAATACTCTATCCAGCTAGGCTATCACTGAAAATAGAAGGATAGATAAAAAGCTTCCAGGACAAACAAAAACTGAAAGACTTTGCAAACACGAAACCAGCTCTACAGGAAATATTGAAAGGGGTCCTCTAAGCAAAGAGAGAGCCTAAAAGTAGTAGATCAGAAAGGTACAGAGACAATATACAGTAACAGTCACCTTACAGGATAATAATGGCACTAAATTCATATCTCTCAATAGTTACCCTGAATGTTAATGGGCTAAATGCCCCAATCAAAAGACACAGGGTATCAGAATGGATAAAAAAAAACCAAAACCCATCTATATGTTGCCTAAAAGAAACTCATTTTAGACGCGAAGACACCTCCAGATTTAAAGTGAGGGGGTGGAAAACAATTTACCATGCTAATGGGCATCAGAAGAAAGCTGGGGTGGCAATCCGTATATCAGATCAATTAGATTTTAAGCCAAAGACTATAATAAGAGATGAGGAAGGACACTATATCCTACTCAAAGGATCTGTCCAACAAGAAGATCTAACAATTTTAAATATCTATGCCCCTAACGTGGGAGCAGCCAACTATATCAACCAATTAATAACAAAATCAATGAAACACATCAACAATAGCACAATAATAGTAGGGGACTTTAACACTCCCCTCACTGAAATGGACAGATCATCCAAGCAAAAGATCAACAAGGAAATAAAGGCGTTAAATGACACACTGCACCAGATGGACATCACAGATATATTCAGAACATTTCATCCCAAAGCAACAGAATACACATTCTTCTCTAGTGCACATGGAACCTTCTCGAGAATAGATCACATCCTGGGTTACAAATCAGGTCTCAACCGGTATCAAAAGATTAGGATCATTCCTTGCATATTTTTCAGACCACAATGCTCTGAAGCTAGAACTCAATCACAAGAGGAAAGCTGGAAAGAACCCAACTACATGGAGACTAAACAGCATCCTTCTAAAGAATGAATGGGTCAGCCAGGAAATTAAAAAAGAATTGAAAAAATTCATGGAAACAAATGATAATGAAAACACAACGGTTCAAAATCTGTGGGACACAGCAAAGGCATTCCTGAGAGGAAAATATATAGCGGTACAAGCCTTTCTCAAGAAATAAGAAAGGTCTCAAGTACACAAGCTAACCCTACACGTAAAGGAGCTGGAGAAAGAACAAGAAAGAAACCCTAAACCCAGCAGGAGAAGAGAAATCATAAAGATCAGAGCAGAAATCAATGAAATAGAAACCAAAAAAAAAAAAAAAAAAAAAGAAAAAAATCAATGAAACTAGGAGCTGGTTCTTTGAAAGAATCAATAAGATTGATAAACCCCTGGCCAGACTCATCAAAAAGAAAAGAGAAAGGACCCAAATAAATAAAATCATGAATGAAAGAGGAGAGATCACAACTAACATCAAAGAAATACAGACAATTATAAGAACATACTATGAGCAACTCTATGCCAACAAATTTGACAATCTGGAAGAAATGGATGCATTCCTAGAGACATATAAACTACCACAACTGAACCAGGAAGAAATAGAAAACCTGAACAGGCCCATAACCAGTAAGGAGATTGAAACAGTCATCAAAAATCTCCAAACAAACAAAAGCCCAGGGCCAGACGGTTTCCCAGGGGAATTCTACCAAACATTTAAAGAAGAACTAATTCCTATTCTCCTGTAACTGTTCCAAAAAAATACAAATGGAAGGAAAACTCCCAAACTCATTCTATGAGGCCAGCATCACCTTGATCCCAAAACCGGACAAGGATCCCACCAAAAAAGAGAACTACAGACCAATATCCTTGATGAACACAGATGCAAAAATTCTCACCAAAATACTAGCCAATAGGATTCAACAGTACATTAAAAAGATTATTCACCACGATCAAGTGGGATTTATTCCAGGGCTGCAGGGTTGGTTCAACATCTGCAAATCAATCAATGTGATAGAACACATTAATAAAAGAAAGAACAAGAACCATATGATACTCTCAATAGATGCTGAAAAATCATTTGACAAAGTACAGCATCCCTTCCTGATCAAAACTCTTCAAAGTGTAGGGATAGAGGGAACATACCTCAATATTATCAAAGCCATCTATGAAAAACTCACCGCAAATATCATTCTCAATGGAGAAAAACTGAAAGCTTTTCCACTAAGGTCAGGAACACGGCAGGGATGTCCATTATCACCACTGCTATTCAACATAGTACTAGAAGTCCTAGCCTCAGCAATCAGACAACAAAAAGAAATTAAAGGCATCCAAATTGGCAAAGAAGAAGTCAAACTATCACTTTTCGCAGATGATATGATACTATATGTGGAAAACTCAAAAGACTCCACTCCAAAACTGCTAGAACTTGTACAGGAATTCAGTAAAGTGTCAGGATATAAAATCAATGCACAGAAATCAGTTGCATTTCTGTACACCAACAACAAGACAGAAGAAAGAGAAATTAAGGAGTCAATCCCATTTACAATTGCACCGAAAACTATAAGATACCTAGGAATAAACCTAACCAAAGAGGCTAAGAATCTATACGCAGAAAACTATAAAGTACTCATGAAAGAAATTGAGGAAGACACAAAGAAATGGAAAAATGTTCCATGCTCCTGGATTGGAAGAATAAATATTGTGAAAATGTCTATGCTCCCTAAAGCAATCTACACATTTAATGCAATCCCTATCAAAATACCATCTATTTTTTTCAAAGAAATGGAACAAATAATCCTAAAATTTATATGGAACCAGAAAAGACCTCGAATAGCCAAAGGAATATTGAAAAAGAAAGCCAAAGTGGGTAGCATCACAATTCCGGACTTCAAGCTCTATTATAAAGCTGTCATCATCAAGACAGCATGGTACTGGCACAAAAACAGACACATAGATCAATGGAACAGAATAGAGAGCCCAGAAATAGACCCTCAACTCTATGGTCAACTCATCTTCGACAAAGCAGGAAAGAATGTCCAATGGAAAAAAGACAGCCTCTTCAATAAATGGTGCTGGGAAAACTGGACAGCCACATGCAGAAAAATGAAATTGGACCACTTCCTTACACCACACACGAAAATAGACTCAAAATGGATGAAGGACCTCAATGTGAGAAAGGAATCCATCAAAATCTTTGAGGAGAACGCAGGCAGCAACCTCTTCGACCTCAGCCGCAGCAACATCTTCCTAGGAACATTGGCAAAGGCAAGGGAAGCAAGGGCAAAAATGAACTATTGGGATTTCATCAAGATCAAAAGCTTTTGCACAGCAAAGGAAACAGTTAACAAAACCAAAAGACAACTGACAGAATGGGAGAAGATATTTGCAAACGACATATCAGATAAAGGGCTAGTATCCAAAATCTATAAGGAACTTAGCAAACTCAACACCCAAAGAACAAACAATCCAATCAAGAAATGGACAGGACACGAACAGACATTTCTGCAAAGAAGACATCCAGATGGCCAACAGACACATGAAAAAGTGCTCCACGTCACTCGGCATCAGGGAAATACAAATCAAAACCACAATGAGATATCACCTCACACCAGTCAGAACGGCTAAAATTAGCAAGTCAGGAAATGACAGATGCTGGCGAGGATGCGGAGAAAGGGTAACCCTCCTACACTGTTGGTGGGAATGCAAGCTGGTGCAACCACTCTGGAAAACAGCATGGAGGTTCCTTAAAATGTTGAAAATAGAACTACCCTATGACCCAGCAATTGCACTACTGAGTATTTACCCTAAAGATACAAACGCAGTGAGCCGAAGGGGCACGTGTACCCGAATGTTTATAGCAGCAATGTCTACAATAGCCAAACTATGGAAAGAACCTAGATGTCCATCAACAGATGAATGGATAAAGAAGAGGTGGTATATATACACAATGGAATACTATGCAGCCATCAAAAGAAGTGAAATCTTGCCATTTGTGTCGACGTGGATGGAACTAGAGGGTATCATGCTTAGTGAAATAAGGCAATCGGAGAAAGACAACTATCATATGATCTCCCTGATTTGAGGACATGGAGAAGCAACATGGGGGGTTAGGGAGATAGGAGAAGAATAAATGAAACAAGATGGGATTGGGAGGGAGACAAACCATAAATGACTCTTAATCTCACAAAACAAACTGGGGGTTGCTGGGGGGAGTTGGGGTTGGGAGAGGGGGAGGGGGTTATGGACATTGGGGAGGGTATGTGCTATGGTGAGTGCTGTGAAGTGTGTAAACCTGGCGATTCACAGACCTGTACCCCTGGGGATAAAAATACATTATATGTTTATAAAAAAAAAATTGAAAGGGGAGGCGAACCATAAGAGACTATGGACTCTGAAAAACAACCTGAGGGTTTTGAAGGGTCGGGGGTGGGAGGTTGGGGGAACAGGTGGTGGGTAATAGGGAGGGCACGTATTGCATGGAGCACTGGGTGTTGTGCAAAAACAATGAATACTGTTATACTGAAAAAATAAATTATAAAAAAAAATGGAACTGTCATATAGATAACTTTTGCCAAGAGAGTAGAACTTAAATGTTCTTGCCACCTTCCTCCCCACAAGACAGAGCAAGATAAAACACGAGGGGTATAGATGTATATCAAATCACCATGATGCAACCTAAAATATCTTAGTTATATTTGTTAATTTTACTTCAATATAGCTTAAAAAATGATTAAGTTAAAAAGTAAAATAGCCTAGAGCACTCTCATCTCTTGAGGATACCTCTTCGGGACCCTTAAAGGACAATTCACTGTTTATAAAGGGATAGGAAAAAAGAATGTTTTTAAAAGATGCAGGTAGCTACCGACTTTAAATTTAAAATGTGCTGACTAGAAAAAAATGTGTGAAAAATAAATGACTATGTTATCAATTCTTTTTAAAAAAAGGTAGTGAGAATAAAAAGAATTACAAAAGGAAAAAATTAATGCACAGCAGACTTTTTTTTTCCCCTCTTTTAAATCTTTTTCCTCCCTGTATTTCCTCCCACCATGGAAATTTCCTCTAATGAGATACCCTTTTCCCTCCCTGTGTTTACTGGATATTTGTATTTTTGGCAGCATAGAACCTGACCTCCTTCTGGTGTTTGTGGAGTCCTTTCCTTTGTGCCGTGGTGAGTAGCATAGATGACCTCTAACCCCATAGCCAGACAGGTCAGATGCTTGCTTTCCAAGCTTCCCGGGGCTAGAGTTCAGTCCTTGGGAGCAGCCTGATAAACTCTCTCCACCTCAGAGTAAGATGTAAGAAGTTCATAACCCAGAGAAGTAGGTGTGGTGGAGAAGCTACCATAGTGGAGACAAGAGCAGTTCAGAAATGCCCTGCTCCCTCAAGTTCATTATTTCTTCCAACACTTCAAAAACAAATTCTTTCCTGAGGGCCAAAGGGGCTCCTGGATTATTTCCCCAGCTATAAGGGTCATGAGACTGTCAGCGCACTCGTGAGCATTTAATGTGCTGTGCTGAAGGAAACTTCTAGCACGTGTCTGGGAGTTGAAGTCCTTCACCACTAATGTAATTTACCTGCTGTGCATACAGAGACAAGTTACCTAGTATCATCTGTAAACTGAGGGAAATAGTATCTAGTTTCCTGTCCCATGGTATTAGATAATTCATATAGACTATCTGGCATAAAGTTAGTCTTTCAATACTAGCTATCATTGTCCTTGTTACAATTTCTAATACTAACTCTGTGAATATTTCCATTACCATTCCACCTTGCCTCCTCTAGCTTGTGAACTGTCAGCCCTCATGTCCAGTTCCTTCAATTAAGCAGGATCTAGTCACCTCTAACAACAAAATCCCCCTTGTCGCCCTCTGTTTTTGTCTTTGAGCAAACACTTTCTGTTATTTTTTCTTCTTCAAATATGGAAATTTATGTGAATGTAATGTAAATATATCTTCCAGAATACAAATATGTGATGGTAACATCAGTGGTACGTTATTCTTTTCTTCCAGTTCTTGAATAGGTTTTTAAGAAATAACAACTGTATATTATTTTAATAAACAGAAAAAGTAATAAAGTTATTTTCAATTTTATCTTCTTGATATATAATGCTATTCCATCTTCATTTCTAATAGATATGATTCTTTGGAATGAGGCACACCCTTCCTTTGTTATACTCCTATTTTTATTTTGTCCAAACAATTCCACATAATATGTAACAATAGTCATGAGATTCTATGTGTTACTTGGGTACAATTCATATTCCCACTGATTATATGATTATACTATTTCTCCTATCCTATACTGCTATATATATATATATATTCCCCCCCAGGATTCATGACTTCCAAATATGTTAATTCTTTAATGCATTTATCTTCTCATATTATTTCATTTGTTACGCTTCTTTTTCTGTTTTAGAAAATGTTGATCATAAGAACTGATTCCTAAGTTAAAACAGTGTTTGTTAAAATCTACTCATGCCCCCTGGGTTACTGCCTAATTGAGAAATGATCATACAAAGCTAACGCTTTCTCAAGATCATACAAGAAAATGGCACACAATTCCACAAGAACTAATTTTTATGCATGTATAAAGGATATTTACTAAGATAAGTTCCAAGAGAGTAAAGATTCTTAAAGTTTATAAACTAATAAAATAGTTTATTTATAAACTAGTTATAAATATAGCTATAAACTAATATTTTATAATTTTATAAACTAAATTTATATTAATATATAATTTATATTTATATATTTATAAACTAAATGTTACAAACTAAATTTAACTTATTATTAGAATTTAATGAGCGCTTATTGAGCTCCTATGAAGCTTAGCAATCAAGACAATAATAAGCATAGCTATAAGGGCATCAACATTATTGGATCTAGAGTTGGTCATGACTGTTAGTTGTTGCTTTTCTTGGTTGCTTATTATAAGGGAAGTACCAAAAACCCCCATGCCTTTCTCTGGTGTATTTAGGAAAAATTTGAGTTTGTTTCATATCCACTCTGAGTCACTTACCCTATCACATATTCCTCCCCTTGTTTCCAGGTCTCCAATGAACTGGTGGTTGTTCTACCCTGAAATTCTTGGACTAAAATCTCCCATCTATACATAAGTATATATGGCTAAGTCTTTGCCATTCTCAGCAATGAAATAAATACAAGACAGGGTATACGTTCCATGATTGCTACAGAAGTCTATGTGGTATATATCATCTTTTACTGAAAGATTGCAGGTCAATAAAAAAAAATTACAGTGGGAATCAGAGGCATTTAAGACTGAATGCCAAATAGGGCTCTTTCACAATCCAAGGAAAAACATAAAAACATTAAACATTACATAGGAACTTATCTGATGGTATAACCCAGTTCTTGGGTTGCTCTACTATATTTAGGTCCTGCCTCTTCTATAAGGATCCCTCCTTCAAATTTCCCTTGAAGGCAACCCCATTCCCTATACACAGGTTGGTGTGAAGTCTGAAACCATTCATATATGTCTCTTGGGAAATCTGTGGATCCTATAATCCACTAGTACATAGAGCCCAAATTCTGAGTTATTCATCTCAAAAAGACTGAAGAGTTGGAGGATGAGGATGAATGAATTACAGAATGAAGTATAGCACTCCAAAATCTGTGAGTTGCAAGCATATCTCCTAGTTCTTCCTGATAATCCAAATGGATCAAAAGCACACATTCACAAACATCTTCCTAGGATAAACATTAATTCTTAGAAAGAATAGAGTATAAATCCTTATTGAAGTAGAGAAATATTGTACTAACCACAACTTAATTAGTAACAGTTGCTACTGGATTTGATGATACGATGTATAGGAGAAAAAGTTTTCCTTTGTTTACCCATTTTCAGATTATGCTTACAAGCTGGTCACTCTGTAAGAAACAGACAATTCCAGTGACTAACTTTAATACTGTAGCCCAGGCCAAAAGCTGCATTCTATAAACTCCAGTGATTTTCTGCAGGAAGATTTTTTTTTTATCCTGACTGGCAATGATTTGATAAAGAAATAACTGAACTTGGATGGATTGCTCTGTGTTCTTTCAGAATTCCTTAATGAATTTAAACTTCTTGGAGGCCCCAGTGGTAGCTTATGTCCTCGTTCCCTAACAGTGCTTACTGGAATCTCAACCAAATGATATACTTGCTCTTTGTCTTGGGATCTGCTTCTGGAAACTAAGATAGTAGTCATCCTTCTCTTTTCAGATAGATCAGAAGCTTTCAAATTCAACTCACTACATATATATTTGGGGCCAGGTCAGATTCTTGGGCAGAGTGAATTTCTCTGGTTTCTGAATGGGAAAAAAGCCAAAGTGATGATCCTTCATTCTTCTGAGAGAGGGGGGAGCTATTATTCATGTAGTTAAGAAAAGATTAATCTTCTAGCAATTAAAATCTTAAAATAAAAAAATTACTGTTAGATTAATTTTATGGCTAGCCAGTTAGTTTTGTATGGGTTGTTTGAATAATCCAAGAGTGTGGAGCAATACTTCTAGCCACAGTATTTTAGCTTTTCCTAATGACTAGACTAAGTCGTAGATGCATCATTATTCAAATATAAATAAATTACACTCCTTTCACTAAAATAGACCATGGTAATTTCCACAAATTCTAATGAACTTTATCCTCTAGCTGGTCAACTATTCTTGCAAGCTCTCCTAACTCTTGGAAGTAGTAGAGTATATGGAACACAGATTTGGGACTACACATTCCCATTTTAACTCCATATAATATACTTAAATACTGTTTCGGGTACCTCAGGCATCCTATTGTATAAATGGAGCTGTCGTGATTAATGAAATGATAGATTTATTTTAAGTAGTTGGTCTAGCTCCTGGGACATAGTATAATTCCGTAATCATTGTTGATCATTACGACTACTGAAGTACATTCATTCTTCAATTGGAATAAAGACTGAAATACAACACTTAATTGCCTAAGGGTCTCTCAATTTCCTGCCCAAGACTTTCCAATGTCAAAGGGAGCTTCCTTCTTTTCTTATTTTCTTATATTATTAATCCCCATGTGAAGCAGTGGAAGTGGGTAGCAATCATTAGGTAAATCTTGGCAGGCTTTTTGGAATATTCTGAATGTTCATTCTAGAAAGACAATGTGCCTCCAGAACAGATGTGAGATTTACATGGCACTGTTTTGACTTTTCCATTTCCCACATTTTTCTTCCTCTAAGGGCCACAGGCATCCTTGACTTAACCTGCACTCTTCTTTTTTCTTGTAATACGCTATGTTTAGTCATAACCAGCACTAGGCTTTCATCTAAACCATGAGGCAGGGCCAAAGAGATGATGGAAATAAAAGTTATTCCCTAATGGGAAGCAAAGATGAAAGCAAGGTCAACATGTGATCCTTCCCAGTTTTGTGGGAAGATAGGAAATAAAGGGTGGTCATACTGTACTTCTCTATTAAAGTATTGGTGTTTAGTTAAAAGTTGAATTAAAAATCAGATTTCTCTCTGTTCCCCACTTTATTCTTCATATCTTATCAATGGTGAATTTTGACCACTGTCAGCCCCTAGAACTGTAAGCTATAAAATATACACCATATAAATAGATATAGTTGTCTCTCCTCGATCTTCTGAAGTAGATTTGAACAAAAGGAAGAAAAAATGACAGATGTATCAAAGTCCTGATAGTATGGGAATTGAGTTCTATTTACATAGGAGTAAGGAGAATTAATTGAAACCAACAACAATCAAAAAAGTGTATTCATCTAGGGAAAGAATGGGAAGAGGAGATCATTGATTGGTTGGTTGGTTTGGGTTTTTATTTTTTCTTTTTTTCTTTTTCTTTTTCTTTTTTTTTTCATTTATTTATTTTTTCAGCATAACAGTATTCATTGTTTTTGCACAACACCCAGTGCTCCATGCAATACGTGCCCTCCCTATTACCCACCACCTGTTCCCCCAACCTCCCACCCCTGACCCTTCAAAACCCTCAGGTTGTTTTTCAGAGTCCATAGTCTCTTATGGTTTGCCTCCCCTTCCAATTTTTTTTTTTTTTTATAAACATATAATGTATTTTTATCCCCAGGGGTACAGGTCTGTGAATCGCCAGGTTTACACACTTCACAGCATTCACCATAGCACATACCCTCCCCAATGTCCATAACCCCCTCCCCCTCTCCCAACCCCACCTCCCCCCAGCAACCCCCAGTTTGTTTTGTGAGATTAAGAGTCATTTATGGGGGGCGCCTGGGTGGCTCAGCGGGTTAAAGCCTCTGCCTTCGGCTCAGGTCATGATCCCGGGGTGCTGGGATCGAGCCCCGCATCGGGCTCTCTGCTTAGCTGGGAGCCTGCTTCCTCCTCTCTCTCTGCCTGCCTCTCTGCCTACTTGTGATCTCTATCTGTCAAATAAAAAAATCTTAAAAAAAGAAAAGAGTCATTTATGGTTTGTCTCCCTCCCAATCCCATCTTGTTTCATTTATTCTTCTCCTATCCCCCTAACCCCCCATGTTGCATCTCCATGTCCTCATATCAGGTAGATCATATGATAGTTGTCTTTCTCTGATTGCCTTATTTCACTAAGCATGATACCCTCTAGTTCCATCCACGTCGACACAAATGGCAAGATTTCATTTCTTTTGATGGCTGCATAGTATTCCATTGTGTATATATACCACCTCTTCTTTATCCATTCATCTGTTGATGGACATCTAGGTTCTTTCCATAGTTTGGCTATTGTAGACATTGCTGCTATAAACATTCGGGTACACGTGCCCCTTCGGCTCACTGCGTTTGTATCTTTAGGGTAAATACCCAGTAGTGCAATTTCTGGGTCATAGGGTAGCTCTATTTTCAACATTTTAAGGAACCTCCATGCTGTTTTCCAGAGTGGTTGCACCAGCTTGCATTCCCACCAACAGTGTAGGAGGGTTACCCTTTCTCCGCATCCTCGCCAGCATCTGTCATTTCCTTACTTGTTAATTTTAGCCATTCTGACTGGTGTGAGGTGATATCTCATTGTGGTTTTGATTTGTATTTCCCTGATGCCGAGTGACGTGGAGCACTTTTTCATGTGTTGGCCATCTGGATGTCTTCTTTGCAGAAATGTCTGTTCGTGTCCTCTGCCCATTTCTTGATTGGATTGTTTGTTCTTTGGGTGTTGAGTTTGCTAAGTTCCTTATAGATTTTGGACACTAGCCCTTTATCTGATATGTCGTTTGCAAATATCTTCTCCCATTCTGTCAGTTGTCTTTTGGTTTTGTTAACTGTTTCCTTTGCTGTGCAAAAGCTTTTGATCTTGATGAAATCCCAATAGTTCATTTTTGCCCTTGCTTCCCTTGCCTTTGCCAATGTTCCTAGGAAGATGTTGCTGCGGCTGAGGTCGAAGAGGTTGCTGCCTGCATTCTCCTCAAGGATTTTGATGGATTCCTTTCTCACATTGAGGTCCTTCATCCATTTGGAGTCTATTTTCATGTGTGGTGTAAGGAAGTGGTCCAATTTCATTTTTCTGCATGTGGCTGTCCAGTTTTCCCAGCACCATTTATTGAAGAGGCTGTCTTTTTTACATTGGACATTCTTTCCTGCTTTGTCGAAGATGAGTTGACCATAGAGTTGAGGGTCTATTTCTGGGCTCTCTATTCTGTTCCATTGATCTATGTGTCTGTTTTTGTGCCAGTACCATGCTGTCTTGATGATGACAGCTTTGTAATAGAGCTTGAAGTCCGGAATTGTGATGCCACCCACTTTGGCTTTCTTTTTCAATATTCCTTTGGCTATTCGAGGTCTTTTCTGGTTCCATATAAATTTTAGGATTATTTGTTCCATTTCTTTAAAAAAAATGGATGGTATTTTGATAGGGATTGCATTAAATGTGTAGATTGCTTTAGGAAATCAGTTGCATTTCTGTACACCAACAACAGGACAGAAGAAAGAGAAATTAAGGAGCCAATCCCATTTACAATTGCACCCAAAACTATAAGATACCTAGGAATAAACCTAACCAAAGAGACTAAGAATTTATACGCAGAAAACTATAAAGTATTCATGAAAGAAATTGAGGAAGACTCAAAGAAATGGAAAAATGTTTCATGATCCTGGATTGGAAGGGTTTTTATTTTTTAACTAATTGAATATCTGTAAGAGATCATACATGTTAAAAGGTTCATTCCTAACTTACACCAGTTAGAATGGCTAAAATTAACACGACAATAAACAACAAGTGTTGGAGAGGATGTGGAGAAAGGGGAACCCTCTTATACTATTGGTGGGAATGCAAGTTGGTGCAGCCACTTTGGAAAACAGTGTGGAGATTCCTTAAGAAATTAAAATTAGAACTACCCTATGACCCTGCAATTGCACTACTGGGTATTGACCCCACAAAGACAGAAGTAGTGAAAAGAAGGCCATATGTACCCCAATGTTCATAGCAGCAATGGCCACAGTCGCCAAACTGTGGAAAGAACCAAGATGCTTTTCAACAGATGAATGGATAAAGAAGATGTGGTCCATATATACAATGAAATATTTCCAGCCTTCAGAAAGGATGAATACCCAAATTTTGTATCAACATGGATGGGACTAGGGGAAATTATGCTAAGTGAAGTAAGTCAAGCAGAGAGAGTCAGTTATCATATGGTTTCACTTACTTGTGTAGCATAAGGAATAACATGGAGGACATCGGGAGCTGGAGAGGAGAAGTGATTTGGGGGAAATTGGAGGGTGAGATGAACCATAAGAGACTGTGGACTCTGAGAAATAAACTGAGGGTTTTGGCGGGGAGGAGTGTGGGGGGCTGGGTGAGCCTGGGGGTGGGTATTAAGGAAGGCATGTATTGCATGGAGCACTGGGTGTGGTGCATAAACAATGAATCTTGGAACACTAAAAATAACTAAATTAAAAATTAAAAAGTTTTTTAAAAAAGATTCATTCCTCCATGAAACAAAATAGTTAAAATAGCAATCTAATCTTAAAGGTTCATAGCTATGTCCTCCTTTGTGTTCCCACTGAACTGTATACTCAGCTCTATGACTTATGACATTATCTAAATGTCCCACTACCTAAAATTTAATCCAAAATAATTATCAGGCATTAATAATAAATGTGTTCCTTTCACCATCTCAGGTACAAAAGAGAATAAAATTTAAAAAGATCTTGGAAATAAATACTCACACTTTGTAAGTTTGACAAATAGTAAGGAGAAGAAGTAAGGAAAGGAACTAATATTTATTAAATACTTTGATTAGGCAACTATGCTCAATGTTTGTTTATTGAATTTCCTTTCTATGGTTTGTTACAATTATGGGTTTTCACTCTAGAACAATTAGATGACCCCTCTGAATTCTGAGCAGTGTCACGGTGAGCTATTTACATTGTTACAGTATAACAACATATATTTTTACGAAGGTTACATTGCCATTAAAAAGTGGACAATGGAATCATTTCCTCCACAGGGCAATGGACTTCCTTTTTAAGATAAAGACTGGCACTGGGCATGCCCTTCCTGAACCTTAGAAACCAACTTTATTTCTCAATAAGTCTGGAAAGAACTTTATTAGTTCCTATGGGAGTTGAGAGATTCAGTCCTCTTCTATTTATCATTAAAACTCTATTAGGGGCTTCATCTCTTGTTCAAAGGATTCTGCTCTCATCTTGCAGAGCTTTGTCAAAATTTTCTGTACACAGAGCTGTCATGTTATTCTAATAATGCATTTACATTACAGGAAACTGGCAACATTAAATACTTACAGGGTGAGGAAATCAGAGAGAGATTGCCAAAATGCTTGGAGTTCAGTCAAAAGACTGAGGGATAGTACAGTAGGTGATGTTTTCTACTCTTTCTGTCTGCAGAAGATCATAAGTGGCTATTACATTTCTTCAAAGTAACATTTTTCATTAAGCTGCTTGGGAAAAGATCCTACTTCCGCTGTAAGTTACAGGAAGAAATAAATTCCAGTTGACTCCTTCAGCAAGAAGTTGTGACTGGGTATGCTACAATGTATTTCTATCTTCAAAGAGAGCTGTAAGAGTACAACGCTCTGCCTGTATTTAGTAAAACCTACTTCAACGGTTAGGGATTTATGTTCTGAGAGTTTTCAAAGGAAATGTATTCATTTCAGAGAAGTTGCTTGAAATGACCAATTTTCTGTTGCTTTTCCTAATTTCTTTCTCATTTGATTTATCTGAGAGTTTGGGGAAAACGAACTATTTCACATCAATTAATTTTCCTGACAATTAAAACTTTATTTTATTTTAAAGATTTTATTTATTTATTTGAGAGAGAGACAGAGAGAGCACAAGCAGGGGGGTAGAGGGTTGGGGGCGTGCAGAGGGAGAGGAACAAGCAGACATCCAGTGAGTGGACAGCTGATGCGGGGCTCAATTCCAGGACCATGAGATCATGACTTGAGCCAAAGTCAGATGTTTAACTGACTGAGCCACCCAGGTGCCCCGCAGAACTATTTATTTTAGTCACACTGGGAAAGATTTTAAACTTTATTTTATTATTTTTTAAAATTTATTTATTTATTATTTATTTGACAGAGAGAGAGAGATCACAAGGAGGCAGAGAGGCAGGCAGAGAGAGGGGGGAAGCAGGCTCCCCGCCGAGCAGAGAGCCCGATGCAGGGCTCGATCCCAGGACCCTGAGATCATGACCCGAGCGGAAGGCAGCAGCTCAATCCACTGAGCCACCCAGGCGCCCCTAAACTTTTTTTTTTTTTTTAAACATTTATTTGACAGAGACAGATCACAAGTAGATAGAGAGGCAGGCAGAGAGAGAGAGGGAAACAGGCTCCCTGCTGAGCAGAGAGCCCTATGCGGGACTCGATCCCAGGACCCTGAGATCATGACCTGAGCCAAAGGCGCGGCTTAACCCACTGAGCCACCCAGGCGCCCCCCCCCCCCGCCAAACTTTTTTTAAAATAGTCCTTGTGGATCTAATTTGTCGTTTTAACCTCACACCTATCGGCTCTGCTATCATGTGGGGCTGTGAAGTCTTGTTGCCTGTATTCTTTGCACTTGGTGCTATACAAGGTATATCCATCTATTCAGTGCCTGCCTTGCAGGGTAGCATGACAAAACATGGTCTCTTCCTTCACTGAGTTTATATATTTAGAAGGTATTCAACACAAATGCATTAAATTAATGACTATTAATTAATAACGCAAATCTCCCCTGGCTTATTGTCTCTCCTTGCAAACATAGGAGAATTACATATATTGCTACTTAACAAGCAATCTTGCCCAGTTATTTTGGAGTATCCCCAGGGGAGTCTTCCAGGTACTTGGAAATAGGTCTGCTAATGTTCTTCTCTTTTATAATCATCAGACTTAACCACTGTTTTACATATGTGAATTTACCTATATTTACCTATGTTGTCCTCATGACAACCAGACTACAAGAGCTGCATAATCAAACGTGGAAGAAAACACTTTCTGCCATCTTGATCTCTACTTGGTTGGTGGATCCTAGAAACAGGAATGTTTCATGAAATTGTTCATGAAAACAGATGATTTGGGTTCTGCTTTTAAAACCACTCCCTCCATAAGAGCTGATGAACAAGCTAGCAGGCCAGGAGTTGGAGAAAGCTACCATGTCATTGTCTTCCACCATCCACCTCTCCTTTTTCTGATTGGCTCTGATTGTTCTGATTGTTCTGATTTTTCTAACAACCAAAATCAAAAGTTCTCATTTGTGTTAACGTGCATATAGATACTGAGGGGGCCCCACCATCCAAGAAGAGAACTCCTGTTTGTGCTGAACTAGGACAACCTTTAAGCCATCTGGAGTATTAAGGGCTATTTCAAAATATACATTCATACCAGTTCTCATTAGCTGCTTTAATCAGCCTTGGGATGGGAAGGCAGGTAACTAAGCAACTATGCGATTGGTTTCCTAGGGCTGATGTAACATTACTACAAAATAGATGGCTGAAGACAATAGAAATTCATTCTCTCACAGTGTGGGGGGCCAGAAGTTCAAAATCAAAGTGTCAGCAGGGTTGGTTTCTTATTGGGAGCTTAGAAGAGAATCTCATGCCTCTCTCCTAGCTGTTGGTGATTGCTGGATTCTTAGCAATCCTTGGCTCATGAACCTTTCTCTCCAATCTCTCCTCCATCACCATGTGATGTTCAAATGTGGGCAAGTAAGAGCTTCTTCCAGTTATAAGTATAACCATCACTTAATGCTCCTTTATATCATTCAGAGAGATGAGGATGCAGAGAAAGGGGAACCCTCTTACACTGTTGGTGGGAACGCAGCCTGGTGCAGCCATGCCGGAAAACAGCATGGAGTTTCCTCAAAAAGTTAAAAATAGAACTACCCTATGATCCAGAAATTGCGCTACCTAGGTATTTACCCAAAGGATACAAAAATAGTAATTCAAAGGGATACATGCGGGGCGCCTGGGTAGCTCAGTGGGTTAAGCCGCTGCCTTCGGCTCAGGTCATGATCTCAGGGTCCTGGGATCGAGTCCCGCATTGGGCTCTCTGCTCAACAGGGGGCCTGCTTCCTCTCTCTCTCTCTGCCTGCCTCTCTGCCTACTTGTGATCTCTTTCTGTCAAGTAAATAAATAAAATCTTAAAAAAAAAAAAACAAAAACCAAGAGTGTCACCAGTGCAATATTGTGATTTATAAGAAATATCTACTTGGTCATTCAGATGACCAAACACATTTCTCACATTTCTCAAAGGGACATATGCACCCCAATGTTTATAGCAGCATTATCAACAATAGCCAAATTGTGGAAAGAACCCAAATGTCCATGAACCAATGAATGGATAAAGAAGAAGCAGTGTATAGATATACCATGGTATGTTACTCAGCCATAACAAAGAATGAAATCTTGCCATTTGCAATAATGTGGATGGAACCGAGGTGTATTATGCTGAGTGAAATAAGTCAGTCAAAGAAAGATAAATACCATATGATTTCCATCATATGTGGAATCTAAGAAACAAAACAGATGAATATAGGGAAAAAAGAAAGAGAGGCAAACCAGAAACCAACTCTTAACTACAGAGAACAAATTGAGGGTTATTGGAAGGGGAGATGGTTGGGAGGGATGGGTTAAATCAGTGATGGGGATTAAGGAGGACAGTTGTGATGAGCACTGGGTATTGTATGTAACTGATGAATCACTAAAGGCTACACCTGAAACTAATATTATACTATATGTTAACTAACTGGAATTTAAATAAAAATTTGAAAAAAATAATCAGAGTGCTGGTTGGCTATTTCAGTGCCTTATAGTTAGCATATGAGCTTATTGCTGTCCTATAATAAATATTAATAATTAATACTTTATATAGTACTTAGCCAAATGCTAGTCAATAATCTAAGCATTTTATGAATATTACCTCATTTAATCCTTCCAGTAACTGTATTAATGTAGGTACAATAATTATCCCTATTTTAGAGATGAGAAAACTAGGCACAGATGTACTATGTGACTTGTCTGAAGTCACAAACTGAGAAATGGCAAAGTCAGGATTTGAACCCACGTAGGCTGGGTCTGGAAGTCATGCTCCCACTCCTGTTCTATATAGCCATGTTAAGGGGTGGGCGTGGTGTCTCTGCATATTTGAAATCACACTCTACAGAATATGAACTTTGTGCTCCACTGATCCTTGAAGACTCCTGGCAGTCTCTTATCGTATTGACAAAGACAGGATGAAATTATCTAGGGAGTATTAAAAAAAACATAGCTGGAATTCATATTTTACTCACTTAGTCAACCAGTCTTTATGAAGCAGCTTCTAGGTTCTAGGCACTCTCTTATGTATTACTTGATACAATGGTAAGTGAAACACAGCCCCTGTGTCATGGTAGAGGGACACAGGCATGTAAATAGCTACATCATATACCATCTATTAGGATCAAAAGCACAGCACTATTAAAGGAAAACATCTCAGCATTGGTGCCTCTGAATTGGTCATAACTCAATATAAATATAATCAAACTCCTCAGATGCCAAGCAATGTATGTTGATGCAGTTCCTGGACTTCACTGCAGGACATTCTGATTGCTGACTCATTCATTTAAACACTCGTTTTGAAAAACCTGCCAGCTCATCTGGGATCTGCAGATAGTGTCAGTCATGACTCCCAGTCCGAGAAATGCTTGCTTGCATTTATGTATCCTTCCTCAGCATATCTGATGCAGGCAATCCACTGCTTTGTTGATCAATGACGGGAGTTTAGCACTTCATCAGAAGCCATGCCTTTAAAGTTTGGCACAAGAATTAATGCAGGATTACCAACTATGGACTTTTCTGGCCTCAATGATTTTATTATTATTATTATTAATCAAGGTCTAGTCAGTGCACTAAGCACTTCGCATGATTTTATTATTGATTTTATTATTTTTATTATTATTATTATTATCTATTAATGATTTTATTATTATTAATCAGGGTCTAGTCGTGCACTAAGCACTTTGCATGCATCCTTTAATCTTCACAGCTTCCCAATGAGGTAAGTATTCATAATTATCTCTGTTTTACAAATGAGAAACTGAGGTTCAAACTTTGCCTGAGGAGTGGCTCATAGGAAGTGACAAGGTCAGAACTCATCTCCAGCACTATCAAAGTGTAAGACTCGTGCATGTCCTTAACTGCCATGTTATCCTGCCTCTGTTTCATTCAAAAAGCACCACTGAAGAGCTTCACCACAATTTGCACCTCCAGAGTGGAACCCTCAGAGTACAGTGTGGAGACATGTGGTCCTGCAGCTCTTAATTATAAACAGTAAGCCTTCAATATCCAATGGCTGTTCTCCCTCCCACCTGTGACCTTTGAGCCTTTGAGCAGTGTTTAACGGTGCGGATGGGTAAGCTTACATTCATCCCATCAGTCTAACAAATCTCTTAAATAAAGGTAAGACCTCAGCATGGAACATATCTGGGCCCTCTAGCCTGCCAGGAAGCCAGCAGGGCTTAAGGACATTATTGCTAGTTATTGTTACATCTGAAGATCACCACTGTCAGCTCAGAAGGGAAAACAGGGCAGAGGAGAATAGAAAGGGCAGGGTAGGTGGATGTTTACTCATAAGTAGAACCGGTGCATTAGGTCGGAAGAACTTGAAGTTATTAGTGAAATCATAAATTTTAAGTTGTCATCTAAAAGTTGTTCCATTCTCTGAGAAATACAATTTAGTAAGGCATAATGTATAGATTATTAAGTTTTCAATAAATGCATAATATTATAGTTTAAAATAAAATAGTGTTTTATGTAGAGATTATATTTATAAGGATATTAAATTGAGAGAAAGCCATTATTAAAAGTATCAAGATGATAGGGTACCCTGTGAGATACATGGAGACTCTGTACTTAAGTATTCATCCATTCCTTCATTCACTCAGTCATCTTTCCAAAACACTGAGTATTAGACATTTCATTAACAGAATAGCAATAAAAATTTAAAATAATATTAAATTTTAAAAAAATTTTAGCTGGTTTGTGGATTTTAAGATAGACTTTAGAATGTTCCTTTTACTTAAAAGGAATTGAGGGGTTGTACTGAAAGTCAGTTACCATGATAAAAATTAGTATCCAAATTGAGCAAATCAATTAGCTTCTCTAAGCCTCAATCTCCTCATCTGTAAAGTGAAATGTTGGACTAGAAAACTCCTAAATTGTTCTCAGGTATAAAACCTCATGCTTCATGTACAGACCTCCCATTTATCTGCTTAAGGATAAAAGTAGTCTCTCTAGAATTAATCTCAATAAGCCAAGTAGTCGGAGAAACTTTATAGGCAATGAATATGAATATATACAAGACTTGAAATAGAACTGAACAGTGAATATATTGAGAGGAGAGGAGAGAGGACGGTGGAGATTCTAGAATGGAGAAAGAATATAGGCTAAAGAATGTTGCTTCTAGAGACTGACCTGTGGACAATAAGAAGTTACTGGAGATTTGTGAGCAGACGGCTAATAGTGGCACTATCTGGGTTTCATGCGAAAGGATAAATACTGTTGAAGACTTGACAAATTTGAAGTGTTTGGGGAACTGTTTAATTATCATTGAATTTTTCAAATACTAGAACTATCACAGATAAAAAAGAAAGGAAAGAAGGAAGGAAGGAATGGGGGAAGGGGGGTGGGGAGAGATGGAGGGAGGGAGGGAGGAAGAAAGAAGAGAATTTGAAGGAGAAAAATATCCAGATAAATGAAATAACCATTCTACATATCTATCTGAGCTATCTACATAGTTTATTACTATATATAATCTCATGCCTGGAGGCCAGTAGCCCTGCAGATAGGAATACATAATTTCATGGTTAGATACCCGAGTTACAGCTCCAACACCCCCTAGCAGATGTCTAGAAAATGTATCTAAACTCTTCCTCTCTCTCTATTTTTAAATATTTATCTATCTACTTATTTATTTAGAGAATGAGGGGAAGTGGAGGAGGGAGAGGGAGAATCTCAAGCACACTCCCTACTGACCGTGGAATCCCCATGGGGCTCAATCCCATGACCCCGATTTTATGACCTGAGCTGAAATCAAGAGTTATATGCTCAACCTACTGAGACACCCAGGCACCCCTATGTCTAAACTCTCTTCATAACAATATCCTTTTACAGAAATTTTTACAGAAAAAAATTACAAATTACGGAACAAAAAGATTGTCATGAGGTTTAAATAAAATAATACTGTAAAGTATACAGCTAGTACATGATATGTGACCAATAAATGCTATCAATAACAATAATAATAGCTGTTGTTATTATTACTATTAATATTATTGCTGCTGAGCAAATGTTAAACAAATATGACAAATAACAGGGTATCCAAAAGCTATATATGAGTAAGAGGGTGCTTGAATTTGAATCCAATTTTCCTTGAAATGAGTAGTTGAGAGTTGAGTAGTTGGGAGTTGAACCCAAGTTTTCCTTGAAATAAGTAGCATTTGGTGGGTGATAAATTCAAATTTAAATGTGTGATTTTAGAAACAGGACACATCAAAACTCAAGGGTCATTGGTCAGTGCATCACCTGAAATCCATGTCTCTTTAATTCCTTTTGTATGTTCAAAATTTTAACCACCTACTTTTCAGCATGTTGAGAAACACTGTTGTAATGAGAAGAAAATTGTATTAAAGTTGGGAGCTTTGCAAAATTTGCTTCTCTGGGCAAAAAAAACCATTTATCTGTTTTTTTTTTTAATTTAGAATCAATTTGTCAACATATATTACATCATTGGTTTCAGATATAGTGTTCAATAATTCATCAGTTCCATGTAATACCTAGTGTTCATCACATCACGTGCTTTGAGTTTTTTTGTTTTTGTTTTTTTGTTTTGTTTTGGGGTATTTGCTTTGTTTGTTTGTTTTAGCTTTGAAGGTTTATTTGGTCTTTTTTTATTACACAAGGGGAAAGAAACAGTTCTGTGGCCTTTGAGTTCTAAAGAGCTATGGTCTTCTGACCTAAATCATTGATGTATCTTTCTTTTTTTTTTTTTCATATTTCCATATATTTATTTTTTTTATCTTCTCCATTTTATTTATTTTTTCAGCGTAACAGTATTCATTCTTTTTGCACAACACCCAGTGCTCCATGCAAAACGTGCCCTCCCCATTACCCACCACCTGTTCCCCCAACCTCCCACCCTTGACCCTTCAAAACCCTCAGGTTGCCCCAACCTCCCACCCCTGACCCTTCAAAACCCTCAGGTTGTTTTTCAGAGTCCATAGTCTCTTATGGTTCGCCTCCCCTCCCCAATGTCCATAGCCCGCTCCCCCTCTCCCAATCCCACCTCCCCCCAGGAACCCCCAGTTTGTTTTGTGAGATTAAGAGTCATTTATGGTTTGTCTCCCTCCCAATCCCATCTTGTTTCATTTATTCTTCTCCTATCCCCCTACCCCCCCATGTTGCTTCTCCATGTCCTCATATCAGGGAGATCATATGATAGTTGTCTTTCTCCGATTGACTTATTTCACTAAGCATGATACACTCTAGTTCCATCCACGTCGAAAACTAAAATTGACTCGGAGATTTCACCCATGTTATATCAGAGCAAACCAAGGTCCTGATACTTAATTTAAACACGAATAAGTTTAAAATAAACAGCATGACCCCATGCAAAACTACAGCAAAATAAATAACAAAAAAAAAAGAAACAAAGAATGAAAAAGACAGAAAGAAAAGCCATTAATATAATTAAAAGACTTTTTTTTTTATATAGCCACACAGCTGTTCATATATAAAGAAGAAGCAGGCATTACAAACACAAAGAACTCTGAGAATATTGTAGGCATGAGCTGTTCATTAAAAAAATCTGATGAACTCCCTGTCACCCGCAGACATCAAAATAAAAGAACTAATGATGAACATTGATTCCAATGAAATATGGAACTGATCTAAACAGTGTTAGGAAAATGTACACAGATTATAAATTCTATAAGTCCAGACAATGTAAAAATAATATGGTGATAAACACACATTAAAAGGTTTAAGTTTCTTCTTTTCTTACTGGGAATGAATAGAAACTATCTAAAGTTGATAAATCAAGAAAGAGAAGTTTACATACATTGTATAAAGTATGCCGGCGAATAAAACTCATGATTGATATAATATAGAAAGCTACATTTTGCTAACAGAGGATATGCATTTTAAGCATCCCCTTTTCCCCCAAATAAAAAGAATATGGAATACTTCTGATTACAGTGAATCAAAAGTAGAGAATAACATAGAGATCAAAAAATTTCCAAGGACATTTTCCATTCTGCAAAAACAAAGTAAAACAAAATAAAACAAAACAAAATTTCAAAATTTATCCCAAAAGAAGGAAAAAGAGCCCCATGGGCCTGAAAGAAATAGAAGACCTGAAAGAAAATGTAAGCTTAATAAAGTAGACAACAAAAAATGAGTGACAAAATACAGAATGAGGTTTTTTTTTTAAAAAACGGAGAATACATATTTCCTTATTATTAAAGTCCTACATTAATGTTGTACGTTTGTTAGAATTGATAAGTCAATATTGATACATTATTATTACTGAAGTCTATGGTTTACATCAGGGCTCACTCCTTGTGTTGTACAGTTCTGCGGGTTTTGACAAATGTAAAATGTCGTGTATCCACCATTAGAATGTCCTAGAGAATACTTTCACTGTTCTAAAATACTCCATGTTGCACCTGTTCTTCTTTCCCAACTACCCCTCAACCCATGGCAACTACTGACATTTTACTCTCTATATAGTTTTTCCTTTGACAAAATGTCATCTAGTTGGAATCATGCAGTATGCAGCCATTTCAGATTGGCTTCTGTCACCTAATAATATGCATTTAAGGTTCTTCCATGTCTTTCCATTTGATAGTTCATTTCTTTTTAGCGCTGAGTAATGTTCCATTGTCTGGGTATTGATTCAGTTTGCTTATTCATTTACCTTTGAAGAACATCTGGTGGCTTTCAAGTTTTGGCAATTATGAATAAAGCTGCTATAAATATCCTTGTACAAGTTTTTATGTGGACATAACTCTCCAATTCATTTGGGTAAATACCTAGTAGTATAATTTCTGGGCCATATGGTGATAGATTGGTAAGAACTTCCAAACTGTCTTCCAAAGCAGCTGCACCATTTTGCATCCTCACCAGAAATGAATGGGAGTTCCTGCTGCTCACATCCTTGTCACCACTTGATGTTGTCAGTGTTTTGAATTTTAGGCATTCTAATAGGGGTGCAGTAGTATCTTATTGTTGTTGTAATCTGCATTTCCTAATAACATATGATACTGAACCTCTTTTATATGATTATTTGCCATCTGTACATCTTCTTTGGTAAGGTGTCTTTTCAGCTATTTTATCCATTTTGCAATTCAGCTGTTTCTTTTTGATTCTCTTTGTTTCCAGAAAAATTCATCATCTTCCATGCTGACCTCATTTTGTTGCTTTCAAAGGTGTCCCCTCTCTCTTTTAATTGTCATCAAAGGCACTTAGAATAATCTCTTCAGTAGGATTGTCCTTTAGGAAAACAACTGCCAGGAAGAACTTTATCTTTGAAGAAAGCCATGGGGTTTGGGGAATATAGCAGTAAGATTTTCCATTTTATAATCTGCTCTACTAATTGATTTTCCCTCTTATATATATAATTGTTTTCAGTTTTCAAGTAAGTAAATAAGTTAAGAAACAAAACTTCCATGATAGCAAGAAAAAAAAATTATAAGAAGCCAGTCACAGAAAACCTTACTCTTCTCTAATGTAATTTCTTATTTACTGCTTGCTTTCTCAACTGTTGCTAAATACAAAAGAGAAAGTAAAGAACTAAAAAAGAGGGGCGCCTGGGTGGCTCAGTGGGTTAAAGCCTCTGCCTTCAGCTCGGGTCATGATCCCAGGGTTCTGGGATCGAGCCCCACATCAGGCTCTGTGCTCAGCAGGGAGTCTGCTTCTTCCTCTCTCTCTCTCTCAGCCTGCCACTCTGCCTACTTGTGATCTCTGTCTGTCAAATAAATAAATAAAATCTTCTAAAAAAGAACTAAAAAAGAAAAGAAAAATCACATTAGCAAGATTTTAAAGAGGAAATGATCATTTAAAAACACAAATCTAGGGGCGCCTGGGTGGCCCAGTGGTTTAAAACCTCTGCCTTCGGCTCAGGTCATGATCTCAGGGTCCTGGGATTGAACCCCGCATCGGGCTCTCTGCTCTGCGGGGAGCCTGCTTCCACCTCTCTCTCTGCCTGCCTCTCTGCCTACTTGCGATCTCTGTCAAAATAAAACAAAAATCTTTAAAAAAAATAAAAATGCAAAGCTAGAAGATTTATGTAATATACAGGGAGCCTCCTACTCAGCTTCTCACCTGAACCCTCAGACAGTCAAGCTAACTTCTAGTAGCTGACAGTGTGGAAGTCTTTGATGTCCCACTAAGGCTGGAAAAACATGGCAGAGGATATTAAAGAAGAGGATGGTTTATGATTTCTGGTTTCAGTCCTAACAAATTATTGGTTAAGGTAAAAATAAAATGGCTTTCATTCATACTGAACTAAACAACCAAATACTCCTGTGTATTTCATAGAATATAACTAAAGAGAGATTTTTACCTAACCGTGAGTTCTCAGTGTTGTCCTTGACTGAAAGATGGTCTAACTTTTCCTTGAATCAAGATTCAGGGTAGAAATGAAACTATCTCTTCACTCAGGGCCTGCAGAAGCTGCTGCTGGGAATGAGTTAGGGTGTACGTCTTCCTAGCTAGTTGCTTTTAAATGTTCGGAATGAAGAAACAAATCATAAACTGAAGGCACGATTCCAAATTGTTGCCTGAGAAAACACCAAATATTTCTCTTCTTGTCCCTCTATCTCTCATTTTAAGAACCAAACATGCAAACAAACAAAAAAAAAAAAAAACAAAAAAAAAAAGAGGAAGAAAGAAAGACAGAAAGGGAAAAACAAACAAACATGCAAACAAAGCAACTACAGCAAATCCCCAAACCTTCCCCAATGACTTGTATGTATCTGTCAACAATCTTATCTTAGAAGAAAAAGAGAGGGAAGCTTAGAACTCCACCATTTTAGAGGGGTAAGAGAAGAAAACACTGTGTCCCTTTTCGGAAAGTTCCTTTCCAAACATCATCTTGAGAGCGAGTCCAAATCAAATGCATGTTGTTTGCTTTTTAGCAGAAAACTTCTACCAAAATATTGCATGTAATGGTAGAATTGCTTCTCCCTCATTTTTAATTAAACAAATAACTATAAATAATGTTCTGAGCTGGTTATGCCAAGGCCTTATTATTTTGAAATTAGGGGGAAAGTTCCAAATGAAGTCGTTTCAGTGATATAGCTTGGCTACCGGCTCCATCTCCTTAAGATAAAATTCAGCCTTTCTCTGAAAGTATCACCCTCCCCTATATTCCTCAACTCTGAGATTCAGATCTGGTTGGATTTTGGTCCTGATTTCATAAAGCAATTCCTAAAGTTCATGGAAGGATTTGATAGAGTGTCTTTAAATCAGAGTTCTGTGTTAAGGAAGCAAAGTGAAACATTATTCAACAAATAGTTTTTATGTAAGGAAAAAAATGCTTCAACTACCTTATAACATTCTTTGCGTATTCTCTCTTATACTGGAGAGTAGAGCTATAGTCATTTCTGTTTCTAAATAATATGGCCTCAGATCTGCCCACTTCTCTCTTTATCATCACAATAAATTGCCTAAATCATGATGTGTCCTCCATTCAGGCTGCCCCACTCAGTGTAGGGTAGGATTCTTCAAAGGAAATCAAATTAAGACAGATCATCAGAGGCTTAGAAATGTTTGTTGGGCCCTCTGGGGGGTTTCATGTGTGGCTCAGTCCGTTAAGTGTCTGACTTTGGCTCAGGTCATGATCTTAGGGTCCCAGGATGGAGCCCCCCTCCTCCAGCCCTGCCTTGAGCCCTTACTAGGACACCCCACTCAGCAGGGAGTCTGCTTGTCTCTCAGCCAACTTCCCAATCCAACTCCCCTACCCCTGCTTATGCTCTCTCTCTCTCAGATAAATAAAATCTTTTAAAAAAGAAAAGAAAGAAATGTTTGAGCCCTTTGACACAGGAATGACTTCTACTGATTTTTCCTGAATAAATCATCTTATGTGTAGAAAGAAATAAAAAGCTGATATATAGAAAGATATTAATCACAGCAGTATTTTTAATGATGAAAATTAAAAATAAATTAATGTCCAAGAATCAGGCAATCCCCACATTTAAACTTTGTAACCACTAAAATGTTGGTTTATCAAACATCTGAATTATTATGGGTAATAATTAATGATTAATTATTAGAACTATGTTAAAATATATAAGCATAAAAGAGATTCTGGAAATAAGTATGTCAAAGCATTATCATTGTAATGGGATTATAGATAATTTTATTGTGTTTTTTTCCCTATTCATTTGTATTTTTCTAATGATCTCTCATGCACTTGTATTACTTTTATAGTTTTTTTTTAATCATGCTTTTAAAAGTTGGAGCAAACAAAGACTATATTATTTATTATAAACCTCCTCTGTTACGAAGGCTTGTTTTTCTTATAGTGGCTACCAGTTCACACACTGCTATAGCACCCAGAAGCAAAGCAGGAAAACAGCATTTCTGAAACTCTTGGAGGAGAAGAGGGACTAATAGAGGTAAATGTCTGTCTTCCTCCCTGAGAAACCAGATAAAAACCAGGAGCCTAGAAATTATTTATAGCTGCTGGGAACAGACGAAGGAGTTAATAGAGAGATCCTGAAAAATGAGGTGTTTCTTCCAAAATAATAGTATTACTTAATATTTGAAGGGGCTTTCGCAGTTGAAACACATTACTAACATGATCTCATGCTATCCTTCTGACTACTCTGTTAAGAGAAGTAACATGGTTTTGATTTCACATATCATGCAGCTAAAGCTTAGAGAAGTTAAGGAAGTTTCCCACAGTCACAAAGCTTTTAAGTGAAAGCTATTAAGTGAAAGCTTGGGTTCTCAACTCAGGTTTCCTGATTTTCAGTTCGAGCTCTTTCTGCTCCCGAGTTGTTGCATAATGTACATGTTGTGTAAGACCCTCTCCATGTGCAAGACACACCGCTGGAATTGCAAGGGAAAAAAGAAGCATGGTTTCTAGTTGCCATGAACTTATGACCTAATAGAAAAAAACAGGACACAGAAAAACTGTCTAAGGGGACAGGTCACATTTAAAAATGCCAAGTCAGTAGTGTAGACTGAAAGTGCTATGAACGTTGAGAGGAAACAACATTAGCTGTGAGCAGAGGTGACTGTGGAAGGATGATCTTGTCATCAGGGAAGGAACTGGGGAAGGGAGGATGGTGCCCTGGCTGTGCTCAGGAGAAGAGGAGAGTGAATCAAGAAGCAGAAGTGACACCAAACCAGGTTCGATTCTCCCTTCAATCTGCGTGGAGATTCACTCATCCTATTGGTAATATAAACTCTCCAGTCATAAGTAAGTACACGAGTCGACTTTGTACCTTTTTGTTTTGGGTTGTGTGTGTGTATGTGTGTGTGCGTGCCTCATCACAATGAATTACAGTTATTGTATACCTTTCTCCTTCATTATCTGAGATGATGAATTTTCTCCATTGGTTAATCATTGAGCCACATATGTGTGGGCCTCTGATGAGCCAGACACCGGCACTGACATGGTACTGAGTACACACAGCAGACCAAGATATTGTTCACGGCCCTGCAGGTGCCTCTTTCTTTCTTTTTAAAAGATGTTATTTGTTTATTTGACAGAGAGACAGTGAGAAAGAGAACACAAGCAGGAGGAGTGGGAGAGGGAGAAGTAGGCTTCCCGCTGAGCAGGGAGCCCAATGCCGGGCTGGATCCCAGGACCCCAGGATCATGACCTGAGCCAAAGGGGATGCTTAAAGACTTCAGGCACCCTTTGGTGCCTACTTTCCAGATGGAGAGACTACATATAAAATGGGAACAATTATTTCCATGATGATAGAGATGAAAACTCACCAATTTATGAAGTAAAAGAGAAGTACCTACCTCTGCATAAATGGGGATGTGGTATAAGGAGGAGCTAGTTAAGGATAAATTGAAATTAATGAGCAAAGAAGGGAGGACAGGCAATTTCAGGCAGAGGAGGCTACATGGCCAAAGTTAAGAGTGCAAGGAAAGGCCAGTGTGCTGGTAATTGCTAGCAGTTTGGTGCTTTTGGAGATCATAGGTAAAAGGCAAAAGGGAGATGAAGTTAGGGAGATAGGAAATAACAGATTAAGTTGGGTTTTGCAAGCTATTTTAAAACACTTGAACTTTAATCTGTATAGACAATGGAGATGTACAAGAGTTTAAATCACAGGAAATGGTAGGTGTAATTAGTAACATAGCTATACCGTACTATACTATACTATGGCATACCACACAACTATACGTTAACTATATGTTAACAAGTACACGAAACATTTTGTCAGATTTTATGGGAAAATATTTTTTTAAAAATAAACAATGTGAACCTTACCAACTTTATGCGAATTTCTATGTCAATGCCTTAACTTTTACCGCATTAATGGAAAATCAGGAGAAATCTAGAAGAGCGTGATTTAATGTCCTCAGTATGACAGATGATTTCTGTTTACTCTCTACCAAGATTTGGGTTTGACTTGTTTATGTCATAGGAGGGCTGTAACCCAGAAAGTGACTGTAAAAGTCAATGGAATATTGTTCAATTGCTTATCTAGAAAAGGAAGGGTGAATATATCCTTACAGGATGAAGATATCTCTTGGGGATATAATTTAAAGAGGGCCCAAATTTTTTCAGACTACTGTAAACATTCTTTTATATTTAACAACAAAAAAATCAAATAAAACAAAAACGCATATTAAAAAATCTTGCTTTTTTTTTTGCTTCATTGTTAGCTTTCAAAAATTTTTATTTATAAATCAAGAAATGTATTTTCCTCAAAACTATGACTAGTCCAGTTGCCTGATCTTGGGACTAGGAGTTATAAATGGAGCCCTGTTCTTGTAGCTGATTTTCTGTTTAATATTATAAAGAGTCTCTCTGTGACTCAGCTCCTGTTAGAATCAGATTGTGGGGTTGCCCAGGTTTCTTGATGAAAAAAATGGAGAGATTTCCACACTTAGATGCAATCTATCTTAGAGGTATGGAAGCCCTGGAATCAAAGGATCTGGAATTTAAGAATAGGACTTAACATGTTATTTGAGTCAATATTTCCTTGTTATCCTTTATCCAATGTTCTGTGTACAGTTACACTAAGAGTTTGCAGAAGACCAGAGAATGGGCTAATTGGTCTAGGAGGGAAGCAAGGATCACACAGGTGAAAGGTAGCTTCAAGAAAGGGTTAGAAAAGGGGGCATTCTGAAGGCCATGGACCTTGAATGAAGATTGTTCCTTATGGGATGGGGCAAAATGGCACCTATTTGGATGTGATGTTAATGTTATTTCTGTAACTTGAGGTGTTATTCCCTCAAGCTGGACATCATGTCACCCCTACCTACAGTCTGAATCAAAATCCCAATTAATAAAACTTTTTTTTTTTTTTAGTTTAACTGGTAATGACAGCAACATGGGATGATTAGTTTTAATCCCTATTCTCTGCCCATCAAACATTACTACTCGGTATGGCTCATTTCCTCACTGAGCCCAGACTCACCCTCAGAATTTGTCACAGTCTAGTACTCTGGGCAGCCACTGCCAATGGACTTAGACTCTTAGCCCATTAGATACAATTTCTTTGCCATCCCCAGATTAGAATTAAAGGTATGTATACTGGTTCCAAAAGTTCTCTGTTACACTGGAAAGCTGGTGTGATATTCTTGTGGAATACATTCCTTTTAGTTGAATACTCAGTTTTCACTTAAGCCTACTCAGACAAGTATTTCTACAGTTGGCTCAAAGATGGTATCAAATACTTTACTCTGGATCCTTGCTCTGAAAGCTCTTATTCCAATAAGCTGACTTTCTTTGGTGTTACTTTCCCCTGTGCTAATTACTTTCATCATCTTACCCACAGGGAGGTAGATTATTAACATCGCTATATACATTTTTAAAAACCTCAATTTGTAAAATAAGCAACAAGAGCCCTGCCCTTTGCCCTAGGTTTCTACAAGGTGCCTAGTTAAACATGGCTTGTGTGCATTCAAGTTTCCTTATTTGATTTTAGAGGGCAGAGACCTCGCTTCTCATGATTCATCCTGTATATTTCTGACCCTTGCCACAGGGTGCTTTTGTCAATCATCTGCATAATTTTGGATAAGATGAATGTGCACACCCCCCACTCCATGTTTGGTTGCTGAAGCTCTCTCCATGTGGCTTCCATAGTCCTCTGTGGGGTTGTGGGTAGAGGAAAGGTGGTTCATCAATTTAGTCAAAAAATGTATACTGAACGCCTACTATGAACCAGGCTCTATACCAGAGACCGTGTTGCTGTGGTTGGTCAAATATAAATGATTCCTAGTTTCATGGAGCACAGGATTCAGTGGAAGAAACAAACAATAAACAGAGATAAATGATATACTAGCATAGTGAGATAAAGGCTTTGAAGGACAAGAACATAAGAATTATAAGAGAATGTATCTAGAGAATCCATTTATATTGGGTGACTGAGGAAGATGCCTATGAAGGGGTAACCTTGAAGTGGAAGCCTGAGGATAAGTGGTTAGTCATGAGTAGTGAAGAGAAGTGTTCCAAAGAGAGGGAGAAGTATGAGTGTAGTCTCTGAGGTGGCATTTGATGGGAACAATGACCCCAACTCCCCTGTGAGGGCCTAATCTGGCTCTCAAATAGCCACAGTAGCTTTGGCAGACAAATACAAATTCCAGTCCAGGAAAGAGGGAGGCCACCTTCTGAGCAGGGTGTCATATAAGAAAGATTTTCCATTTTACCTGGAGTGAGATATGTCTGTTAATTGATTTATGAATGTCTCATAACAATACACATGGGTCAGGAATGAGGTTTTATATTCATGGTAAAAATTTAAACATTTGGTACTGCCATTTGGGAAAGTCTGCACTGCAAAGGCCAAAGTCAAGACTGGAATGCTGGCTCCCCGTGTCCTCTTACAGTTTGGTATCCTTGTTGCTGTAGGTCAAATGATTTTCCATCACTCTGGCCTTTGAGAACTAAGGTGCCAGATTCTCTGAAGAGAGCGTTGTCCTGATAAAGGAAAAACATGAAGGCACTTGATGTTTTAACTGTGGAACATAAGAGAGAATGGAGGTAATGTTGTGTTTTAAATTTTTTCCCTCAATTTGCTTTACTTTTTATACCAAATTGTTTGGATACTGAAAGTCATGTTTTTGTACTTCTTTTGTGGCATTTTGACTGCCACAAAAGAGCCAGAAAAACTATCCCACAGCCAGAAAAACATTTTAAAATATAAATAAACCCAGACAGGCTCTTAGAAGCTGTTAAATTAGAACTATATTTAATTTTTTTTTCTTTTCTAAGTAACTATTACTTGGGCTGAAACCTAGCTTACCAGATCTGCCTCATTTAAAAGTTTTCGGAAACAAAATATTTGGCAGAGTTTCTTCCTGTATTAAAATTAATCACATAATATGAGGAAGGGCAAAAACTTCTTCCAGTCTCTACAGAGTGAAGGGGAAACAAAAAGGGGAGTTAATTGCCTAACAATTCACCTAAAAGGTTGCTTATAATTGTTCTACATTTCTCCAAAACAAAGATAACAAAGGTTTTCTTCTAATAGTTTAAGAAAGGTGGGGAGAGCAAGACAAACAATTCACTTAATTTTCCAGAAGGAAAACAAGTGGTAAGGCATACTCACTTGCCTTGCATCCACTACTCTCCTTTTTGCTTTACTCACTGTGCTCAACAATTAAATGAGTTAATATCCACCAAGCCTCCCAAAATATTGGGCCCATATGATCCCCTATACAAGTATGTGTTAATTTTTTTAAAAAAGAGAGAGAAATTGAAGAAGCATAGGAAAGAGAAAAAAGAGAATGAAGAAGGCAAAGGAGGAGCAAGCAGAGGGAAACTGGAGAATTCTGAAAAGCTCAGAATACATAAAATGAAGTTAAATTATTCCAGAATGCCTCAAGAACCTATACAATATCTTCTTAAACTCCAGTTACATTACTACAGACTCTCAAAGAGATAAATTCTGTAAATAGCAAAGTGAAGGTAAACTCTATAAGTTTCTAACTTACAGGTGCCATGATCCTGTGTCCTGAAACATATTCTATTCATTATAAGAAGTGCCTAAAGCTTCTTGGTTTTGAGTAGATGTAAAAAGATACTGAACTAGCCCTCCCCTAGTGGACAAATATGAAGCTGGACAACAGTGTGTAAAAGACTGCAATCTCTGAAAGAAGAGAAACTGACAAGAGAAGCCTCATATTAACCCCACCTCCCTGGGGGAATTTCCATACTGAAGCAGTGGAATGGAATAAGCAGAGCACGATGGTCCTGCTGACTTGAGGAAGCCGAAGCAGCTGAAATCTGCAGGGCAAGCACCAAAGAGGGGACTGCACAGAGCAACACCCCAGAAGTTTTCATGGTGATTGGACTGGAGAGTTCTGGACAAGTCCTTGACCATCAAGCTGTGCTTGATACGAGCAAGGTAAGCTGGGTGAGGCTTACTAAAGGGTGGAGAATAAAACAGAAATATTAGTGGCCCAGCAGTGCTGGGGACATAGGAGACCTGGCCCAGCAGGAATGGAAAGACAGCTACAACACCTTGTTAACATCACAACCAGTTATCTGAAACACCACAAAAGCTTTGATGGATTATGTAAATGAAATTATATTGTTGTACGGTTGTTGCATTTCTGAACTGGGAGTTGTGAAATACGAAATGGTTCAGTATTGACTATAAACAGACTTGGATAAGTTCAGACATATACTATTACCCGTAGAGAAACCACTAAAAAATAACAAAAACAGATATAGATAATAATTCAATAAAGGAAATAAAATGTGAAATAAAAAAAATTTCATAAACACAAAAGAACATAGGAGAAAAACAAAAGAGAAACAAAACAGACAAATAAAAAAAAATCAAGAAGATAGTTATAAACCAAATCATATCAATAATTACACCAAACATTAATGGTCTAAATACTCCAATTAAAAGGCAGAAATTGTCAGACTGGACCAAAAAGGTAAAATCAGGGGCACCTGGGTGACTCAGTGGGTTAAAGCCTCTGCCTTCGGCTCAGGTCATGATCCCAGAGTCCTGGGATCGAGCCCCACACCAGGCTCTCTGCTCCGCAGGGAGCCTGCTTCCTCCTCTCTCTCTGCCTGCCTCTCTGCCTATTTGTGATTTCTCTCTGTCAAATAAATAAAATAAAATAAAATAAAATAAAATAAAATAGTAAAATCAAATTAGATTTCTGCCTCAAAGAGACATGTTTTAAAGTTAAATACATAAATTTGATTTTTTCAAAAATAATGTCTTTTTTATTCTCTTTTAATAAATAAATAAATAAATAAATAAATACATTTAAAGACACAAATACATAAAAAGCAGGAGGAAACTGGGGATTATATTAATACCAAAGTAGATATCATGACCAAGAGTTTTAAGAAGGATGGAGTGCCATTTAATAATGATAAAATGGAATCACTAGAAGTCAACAATCTTAAATATGTATACTTCAAACAACAGAGCTTTAAATTTCATGAAGCAAAAATTTGCACATCTAGAGATAGAATTCAATCATATAAATTTAGTAAGTTTGTAGGGTACAAGGTCATTATACAAAATGATTCCATTTCTGTACTAGCACCAAGCAGTTGAAAAATGCAAGAAAATGCTACTTACAGTTACATGGAAAACATAAAGTACTTAGGAATAAATTTTATAAAAGATGAGCAAAACTTCTACATTAAAAATTATAAAATATTACTGTTAAGTATACTTTTATTTAAAAATCTAGAAAATATTACTGAGAGAATTAATAATGATCTAAATAGAGAGATATACCTGGTTCACTTAATATCATTAGGATATACATTTTCCCCAAACTGATTTATAGATTCAAAACAATTAAAATAAAATTTCTCCCCATGATTCTTTAGTCTTGTGGCTACTTCAATTCAAGACTTTTAAAATAGAAATTGACATGTTGATTCCAAAATATATATGAAAATGCTAGGGGCCTTATGATATTAAAACAATCGTGAAAAAAAAGAAAAAGAAGTTGAAGGGCTTATATGACTTATTTTAATACTTAACATAAAGCTACAAAATCAAGTAGCTTGGTATTGGGGATAAGATCAAAGGCACAGAACAAAGATTCCAGTTTGAATTGTAACTGATTGAATTGTGACGTCTCAGTATGGACAATTCTGAGATGTAAAAAGCCAGGAAAACTCAGTCATAAGTAGGCAGCCACAATTTTGTGAGATGTACCCCCTGGAGCTTGACCAGAATCTCCTAGTAAATATTGAAGAAAAATCCCCTCAAGTTTCTGGCAGAGGAAAGGGAGAAGGAACCATTTGGAAACATGCCAGAGCACTTTTTCCTAATAGTCCTGCCCTCAGGAGAAACTAGTTAATCAAAACCTAAGTGATGTGGAAGAAGGGAAGGAACCCAACTCCAGTCCATTTTAGCCATCCCAACTGGGTGGTGGTGGTGGGGAGGGGGTGGTGTAGAAAAAAACAGGAACAACTTGTGAAGCTTATAAGTTAAGAGTTAACCAGAAGCCTTACTGATGACACAAAATAGTTAATAAAAACATATTTTGTGTGTATTTTATATATATATGTATATATATAAAATATGCTATAATCTCACAATGAAATAAGCTAGAGAAAATAAAATGTTAAGAAAATCATAAGGAAGAGAAAACACATTTACACTATTGTAGTGTATTTATTGAAAAAATCCATTATATAAATGGACTGTGCAGTTCAAACCCATGTTGTTCAAGGGTCAATTGTAGTAGGCTATATTTTGTATAAGAAAGAAGGGGTAATGGGAATAGATATCACACATTTGCTTGTTTTTGCAAATAAAAAAACCCCAACAACATAGGAAGGACAGAAAATGGTTACCAATTTGGTATAAATTGGAATAGTAGAAGGATAAAGAATATTTTAATATAGTTTATAATTTGAGCTATGTAAATGTTCTATATATTCTTTAAAAATAAGGCTAAAATTAAAAGATTTTTTAAAAAGCAAACCCTAAAACTGAATACAAAGAGAAACAAATGAATCTAATCCAATTGCCTATTAAATTGATAATACAGCCATTCAGGAAGCAGAATTAATTCAAGCATCTTTGGAAATAGTGTCTTAATTATAAAGTCTTAGTGGGATCAATTATAAGAGGAAAGACAACTTAAATTTTACCTAAAAGTTTTATTGTTAGTTGCAATACTATTTTAATTCTTAAACTGTTGAATTTATGACATAAAATGAAAAATAGGTAAATATATCATTACAAGAAGTCAAAATTCTCACTATGAGAGAAAAAATATAAATATAACAATTAAAAATCTGAGAAAAATGATGTAATGCTAAATTGGAATTGGAATTCCTTTTAAAATATATTGCCTAATTCTATCCATTAGAATAGCCTAGGAACAATGGTACCCCAGTAAGGAAAATACATACTACTCAGATACTAGTTTTTAAATACCACTCCCTAATAAAAGGAGCTGAGCATTTTGGAGAACAGACTGATTCCAGATATGGGACAGGAAAAATCTATAGTAAGCATGGGATCCAGAAAGCAAAGGAGCACTCAGAGACAAATGGGGTAATAGCAAAAGGACAGAGGAGTATACTGAAAGGGGCTCCTCTGGGCCAAATTTGATATTATTGGAGTTTCAAAAAGTATAGAGATAATAATATATTTTAATGCATTAAATTTTAAAATAATTCATGACTCCACTGTGATATTCAAAAGGGATAGGAATGGGGAAGGAGTGGCTCATATTTTGAGAAAAATTCTGGTTAATAGATAGGATTAGCCATTTTGCCATCTCCAGTGTAATAGCTTATCTAGGTAAACACCATCGAAGAACACTAAAATTGGGATGTGGGATTGTAGGAAATAAGATACTCACAGAGTTACAAAGATCACTTACTAGATAAAACTTTTTAAATTCAAGTATAATTAACACTAGTATTATATTAGTTTTGGGTGTACAAGATCATGATTCAACAATTCTATACATTACTCAGTGCTTATTAGATATAATTTTAAATAAAAAGAGTTAATGTTCATCACCTTCACCAAGTAATTAATTTCGCATTAATAGCAGTAGTTCAGGAATGCCTGGGAGGCTTAGTGGGTTAAGCCTCTGCCTTTGGCCCAGGTCATGATCTCAGGGTCCTGGGATCAAGCCCCACATTGGGCTCTCTGCTCAGCAGGGAGCCTTATTACCCCTCCCCCTCTGCCTGCCTCTCTGCCTACTTGTGCTCTCTCTCACTCTGTCAAATAAATAAAATCTTTTTTAAAAAGTAGTAGTAGTTCAATCTGGCATTATATGGCCTCTGATATTATGCACTAAGTATGCATTATCTCCTATAAATTATTCTTACTGGAAATATTCAATGTGAATCTAAACATGAGAATGCAATTTGAAAAGCTCAAAATGTCAGACATTCTACAACTGTCCTGTACTTTTTTTTTTAAGTCAATAAATGAAAAACAAAACCAAAAAGCAGGGGAGCTATTCTAAATTAAAATTAAAAAGGGGTCAGGGGGCAAGATGGCAGAAGAGTAGGGGACCTTACTTCAACAAGTCCCCTGAATTGAGCTGGATATCTACCAGACCACTCTGAACACCCACAAAATCACCCTAAGATGTAAGAAGATATATCTGGATCTCTACAAACAGAATATCTCTGATAGTTGGTTTCGAGGTATGAAGTGGGGAGCTGTGATTCTACAGGCAGATATTGGAAGATAAATGGAAGGGAGAAGGAGATTCTGGGATCCTGTGCCACCTAGGCACAAAGCCTCCCACAGCGGGGATGGGGCACAGACTTGCAAGCCAGTAGTGGCAGGGAAAGGACTTTAGGACAGCTCCCCCAGACTGAAACCTGGAGCTGTGGGGGCACCCAGTGAACTGGGGGCAGCTAGTGGTTTTAGAAGCACAAAGGGCAGGGAGATGTTTGGACCTGTAAACGAGGTCTGGGAGGGCTGCTGTGGGGCACAAAACCCTGGGTGGTGTGGTTTTTAACAGCATAGACAAAAATAGAGACAGTATGGCCTGGAGTGCTTACTGAAAAACAGGCTGCAATCTATCTGTTATGAGACAGAGATTTGGATACACTCATTTCTGCTCTGATTCTCCAAAGAGATGCAGAAAGCCACCAGGGAAAGCTTCCAGAGAATAAAAGCCCCCCAAAACCAGTTTTCACTGGGTCCATCCCCCCCCCACAGGGGACAGGGCAACTCTGTCCAAACAAGGTTGTCTGAGGAAAAGCAAGGCAGGCCCTCCCACCCCAAGAGATCAAGCTAAAAGAACAAGAGACCGACAACCCTAAGGTCCCTATAAAACAAGTGCAGCTTGCTTGGGTTGTGGTCAATAATTTGGACTCTGTACATTCCCTCAATTACCCCTCAACAGAATGACAAGAGGAGGAACCCCAAACACAGGAAAAATTGAGAGACTGTGACCGCTGCCACAGAACTAATGGATATGGATCTAAGCAAGATGTTGGAAATAGACTTCAGGTAACAATTATGTAGATAATAGCTAGGATGGAAAAAACCATTAATGGCAACATAGGTTCTCTAAGGGCAGAAGTGAGAACTGATCTGGCAGAACTTAAAAATGCTAACAATGAGATACAATCTAATCTAGACACTCTAACTGCTAGGGTAAATGAGGCAGAAGAATGAATTAGTGATCTAGAAGACAAACTCATAGAAAAGAAGGAGCAGGAGGAAGCCTGGAACAAACAGCCTAGAATCCATGCAAACAGAATTAGAGAAATAAATGACACCATAAAATGTCCCAATGTCAGAATTACTGGGATCCCTGAGGGGTGGAGACAGAGAGAGGACTAGAAGATATATTTAAGCAAATTCTAGCTGAGAACTTCCCTAATCTAGGGAATGAAAAAAGTATTCATGTTCTAGAGGCAGAGAAAACCTCTCCCCAGATCAAAGAGAAGAGAGCAGTATGCCCCAGTATGTAACAGTAAAACTTGCAAATCTTAAAACTAAGGAAAACATCTTAAGGGCAGTTAAGGGGAAGAGATTCCTTGCATACAGAGGGAGGAACATCAGAATAATGCCACACCTATCCACAGAGACCTGGCAAGCCAGAAAGGGTTGGCGAGACATATTCAGGGTAAGAACATGCAGTCGAGAATACTTTTTCAGGCAAGGCTGTCATTTAGAATGGATGGAGAGATAAAGAGCTTCCAAGACCAGCAAAAACTGAAAAAAAACATGTGACCACCAAGCTGGCCCTGCAAGAAATATCAAAGGAGTTATATAAAAGGAGAAAGACCCCAAGAGTGATATAGATCAGAAATTTACAGACAATCTATAGAAATGAGGACCTCATAGGCAACATGATGACAATAAAAGCATATCTTTCAATAATCACTCTCAACATGAATGGCCTAAACGTTCCCATAAAACAACACAGGGTTGCAGATTGGATAAAAAGACAGGACCCATTCATATGCTGCCTACAAGAGACTCATTTTGAACATAAAGATACATACAGACTGAAAGTGAAGGGATGGAGAACCATCTTTCATGCCAATGGACCACAAAAGAAAGCTGGGGTAGCAATTCTCATATCAGACAAATTAGATTTTAAGCTAAAGACTGTAGTCAGAGATAGAGAGGGACACTACATAATTCTTAAAAGGTCTATCCAACAAGAAGGTCTAACAATTGTAAAGATCTATGCCCCTAACATGGGAAAAGCCAACCACATAAGCCAACTGTTAACTAAAATAAACAGACATATTGATAATAATGTGTTAATTGTTGGAGACCTTAACACTCCACTCTCAGCAACAGACAGATCATCTAAGCAAAAAATCAACAAAGAAACAAGAGCTTTGAATGACACACTGGACCAGATGGACCTCATAGATATATACAGAACATTTCACCCTAAAACAACAGAATATACATTCTTTTCAAGTGCACATGCTACTATCTCCAGAATAAATCACATAATAGACCACAAAACAAGCCACAGTAAATTTAAGAAGGTCAAAAATCATGCCATAGATCTTTCCTGATCAAAACAGTTTTTCCACAAAGAAAATAAAATTGGAAAAAGTTCAGACACATGGTACTAAATGACATGATACTAAGCAAGTAAGGGCTCAATGAAGGCAATCAAAGAAAAAAGTTTAAAAAATATATGGAAACAAATGAAAATGAAAACACAGCAGTCCATAATCCTTGGGACACAGCAAAAGTAGTTCTAAAAGGTAAGTAAATAGATATAAGCCTATGACAAGAAACAAGAAAAAACTCAAATAAACAATCTAACCTTAACCTAAAGAAAGTAGAAGAAGAAGAACAAAGCCCAAGATGAGTAGAAGAAAGGAAACAATAAAGATCAGAGCAGAAATAAATGACAGAAACTAGAAGAAGAAGGAGGAGGGGGAAGAGGAAGAGGAGGCGAAGAAGAAGAAGAAGAAGGAAAAGAAGAAGCTGTGAAATGTGTAAGCCTGATGATTCACAGACCTGTACCCCTGGGGCAAAAAACACATTATATGTTAATAAAAATAATTTAATTAAAAAAAGAAGAAAGAAAAGGGAAAAAAATCAGTGAAACCAAAAACTGTTTCTTTGAAAAGATAAACAAACTTAACAAAGCCTTAGCCAGACTCATCAAGAAGAAAAAGAGAAAGGACCCAAATAAATAAAATCAGAAATGAAAGAGAAGAAGTAACAACTGACACCACAGAAATACAAAGAATTATAAGAGAATATTTTGGAAAATTATATACCAACAAACTGGACAACCTAGAAGAAATGGATACATTCCTTAAAACACACCATCTTCCAAAACAGAACCAGGAAGAAATAGAAAATCTGAACAGAATACAAGTAACAAAATTGAATTGGTAGTAAGAAAACTATCAAAAAATTAAAGTCTAGGACCAGATGGATTCATAGGTGAATTCTGCCAAACACTTAAAGAAGAATTAATATCTATTCTTCTCAAACTATTCCAAAAAATAAAAGAGGAAGGAAAGCTTCCAAATACATTCTGTGTGGCCGGCATTACCCTAGTAGCAAAACCAAAGATACCATGCACACACAGATACATACGCACACACACACAAATTACAGGCCAATATGCCTGATGAACATAAATGAAAAAATCTTCAACAAGATATTAGCCAACCACACTCATCTATCTATATATTAAAAATATCATTCACTACAATCAGGTGGAATTTATTCCAGGGTTGCAAGAATGGTTCAGTATTTGCAAATCAGTGTGATACACCACATGAATAAAACAAATGATGAAAATCATATGATAGTTTCAATAGATACAGAAAGACCATGTGACAAAGTACAACATCCATTCACCATAAAAACTTTCAATAAAGAGGGATTGGGGAGCATACCTTAACATAATGAAGGCCATAAGTGAAAAACCCACAGTTAAAACCATATTCAATGGTGAAAAACAGATTTTCTTCAAGATCAGGAACAAGAAAATGATGTCCACTGTGGCCAAATTTATTTGACATGGTACTGGACGTCCTAGCCACAGCAATCAGACCAGAAAAAGAAATAAGAGGCATCCATATTGGTAAAGAAGAAGTTAACTGTCACTATTTGCATATGACACGATGCTATAGATAGAGAATCCTACAGAGTCCATTAAAAAGCTAAAAGATGGTTCTTCATCCCTTCACTTTCAGTCTGTATATATCTTTATGTTCAAAATGAGTCTCTTGTAGGCAGCATATGAATGGGTCCTGTCTTTCTATCCAATCTGTAACCCTGTATTGTTTTATGGGAGCATTTAGGCCATTCATTTATTCAAATGAATTTGTGATCATTTGCATGATCAATTTGCATGATACAAAGTTAATACCCCCAAATTGCTAGTGTTTCTATATCCTAATGATGAAGTGGCTGAAAGAGAAATTAAGAAAACAACACCATTTACAACTGCACCAAAAAGAATAAAATACCTAGAAATAAACTTAATCAAAGATGTGAAATACCTGTATTCTGAAAACTAAAAAACACTGATGAAAGAAATTGAAGATGACACAAATGGAAAGATACTCCAAGCTCATGCATTGGGAGAATATTGTTAAAATGTCCACATTATCTAAAGCAATCTACAGATTCAACCTCAATCAAGATACCAACATTTTTCAGAAAACCAGAAAAATAATACTAAAATTTGTATGGGATCGCAAAAGACCCCAAATAGTCAAAGCAATCTTGAGAAAGAAGAACAAAGCTGGGGGTATCACAACTCTAGATTTCAAGATGTACTACAAAGCTGTAGTAATCAAAAGCCAATGGTACTGGAACAAAAATAGACACATAGATCAATAGAATAGAATAGACATCCTAGAAATAAACCCATGCTTATTTGGTCAATTAATCTATGACAAAGGAGGCTAGAACATACAGTAGGGAAAAGACAATCTTTTCAATAAATGGTGCCAGCAAAACTGGATAGCTACATGGAAAAGACTAAAACCGCACCACTTTTTAACACCATACTCAAAAATAAACTCAGAATGGATTAAAGACATAGATGTGAAACCTGAAACCATAAAAATCCTAGAAGATAACCCAGGTAGTAGTTTCTCTAACACTAGCTGTAGCAACATTTTCTAGATATGTCTCCTAGGGCAAGGGAAACAAAAGCAAAAATATTGGGACCATGCCAAAATAGAAAGCTTTTGCACAGCAAAGAAAACCATCAACAGAACAAAAAGATAACATACTGACTGCAAAAAGATATTTGCAAATAACATATTTGATATAGGGTTAATACTCAAAATTTTTATTTTTTAATTTTTTTTAAAAATTTTATTTATTTATTTGACAAATATAGATCACAAGTAGGCAGAGAAGCAGGCAGAAAGAGAGATAGGAGGAAGCAGGCTCCCTGCTGAGCAGAGAGCCTGATGTGGGGCTCAATCCCAGGACCCTGGAATCATGACCCGAACCCAAGGCAGAGGCTTTAACCCACTGAGCCACCCAGGCACCCCCCTCTTTTTAAAAGATTTTTTTTTTTAAATTTTTATTTACTTGACAGTGAGAGAGAACACAAGTAAGCGGAGAGGCAGGCAGAGAGAGGGGGGAAGCAGGCTCCCCACTGAGCAGAGAGCTCAACATGGGGCTCGATCCCAGGACACTGAGATCATGACCTGAGCCGGAGGCAGAGGCTTAACCCACTGAGCCACCCAGGCGCTCCAATACCCCCCATTTTTTTTTTTTAATTCTACAACTCAACACCAAAACAAACAAACAAACCAAAAAACCCAACCAATCCACTTAAAAATGGGCAGAGGAACTAAATTGACATTTTTCCAAAGAAGATATACACATGGCAAACAGACACATGAAAAGATGCTCAACATCACTAATCATTAGGGAAATGCAAGTCTAAATTATGATGAGATATCACCTTAAACCTGTTAGAATAGCTAAAATTAGAGACAAGGAATAACAAGCATTGATGAGGATGTGGAGTAAAAGGAACCCTCATACACCATTCCAACCCTCATACACTGTTGGAATATGAAACTGGGGGAATATAAATACAAACTGAATTAGGCACCAGGAAAACAGAATGGAGATTCCTCAAAAATTAAAAATAAAAGTACCATATGATCCAATAATTCCACAACTGGGCATTGACCCAAGGGAAACAGAAAGAAACACTAATTCAAAAAGATATATGCACCCCTATATATATTATTTACAATGGCCAAAATATGGACACAATCCAAGTGTCCATCAATGGATGAAAAGATAAAGAAGATGTCACACACACACACACACACACACACACACACACACTGGAGTATTTATTATACAGCTGTAAAAAGGCTGCTGTTGTGCCATTTGAGACATATGGATGGACCTAGAGTATATTATGCTAAGTTAAATAAGGCAGACCGAGAAAGATAAATACCCTGTGATTCCACTCATAAGTGGAATCTAAAAGAAAAAAATTAAAAAAAAAGAGCAAAAGCAAACCTATAAATACAGAGAACAAACTGATGTTGCCAGAGGGGTGTGCAGGGGTTGAGTAGAACAGTTAAAGGGAAGGGGGAGATATAAGTTTCCAGTTAAGGAATGAATAAGTCACAGGAATAAAAGGTACAGCATAAGAGACATAGTCAATGATACTGTAATAGCAATGCATCAGAGCAAATGGGAGCCGCAGTTGTGAACACTTTACTGTTGCTGTTTATTTGTTCTCTGAAACATCTTACTGAGAGGCCAGCTGTGAGTTCAAGTTTTTCGATGCCAAGCTGAGAATGCCGCACCTCACATACCACTTCCTTTGGAAATGCATAACAATCCAAGTTTTTCAAAACCCCAAACTATCTTTTCTATTCTTTGAAACTCCATGCTTTACCACAGTGCAAGTCTCTTTAGGTTTTTAATCAAATATTTGCCAGCTGTTTTCTAATCAAGAAGGTTCTGTTCTTTTCACATCAAGGAATCACTTGATGTGGAATCACTTAGGAGACAAACAACAACATAAAATAATTAGATTTGATTGAGTATAATTGATTCGAATGTTAATGAAACAGTGCCTTCAATATGTTTCATTTCACTTAAATTTTGATGACACTTAAGCAGTTGTCTTGCTTCCCCCAACCTGCCACCCTTTATTTTCCCCCACCATCGCATTTGACATTTATTGTTCCTGTGTATCAACACTGTTTGTCTGAAAGCCTTTTAATTAGCTGTGGGTGAAGTAGGAGAGGAGCGCTCAGCTCTTCCAGCTCTATCACCTCCCATGTTCGTTGCCAAGGGAACCATCTCACTGAGTCAAAAATAAAGGACTCGTCAAATTTGGTTGTTTTTTTCTTTTGCCTTGATCAGAGCCACTGAAATGTCCTCTTGCATCAGACCACATGTGACAATCTCTTCTTCCATTTCTTCCCAAAATATCTGAAAGCGATCTTTATAGTATGGGATCAAAGAGGGAAGTTTGACAAGCTAGTGTTGTGAAAGTTGGCTGAGGTCAATGCCATGAAAACAATATGCCTTTGTTTTCTAAAGGAAATTTAAAAATTTTAAATTATAATTGATAAAAATTATAAAATTTAAAATTATATATTGAGATATTTGGACATTGTAGGCCCTGTTTGACTGGAGTGGGTGGATAGGTTTGTATTTTATTCTGACCAGTGTTTTGAAATATCAATAAGGCAAGTGATGAGCCTGGCCTTGAAGGCAGGACAGGATCTAAGCTGTTTTGTTTGCTTCTATAGTACTCTTGTCCACTGGCACAAATAAACTCTCAACAAATGAAAAGAATTTCTCACCAATGGCTGCTGCCAACCTACAGAAGTTCTTCTGAACTGTTTTAAAATATCCAGCCAAGTTACTGTCTGGAAAAATCTAGAGGCTGGTGAGGAAGAGTCTTTGCAGCTCTTCTACTCAATATACCCTGCCCTTACCTCTTCTGAGTTCTAAGCAATGAAGCTCCATGAACACAGGGGAGGGAAGTCCCTTTGTGGAGAAAGAATCGTCCCTTGGCCCGTTGTGAGAGTTCGGGGTGAGAGAAAAATTGTTCTGCCTACGCACCCTCATTTTCAATATTTTATGCAAAAAATATGAAGTTAAAATGGGCATTATGGGACATTTTCCTTGGGGAAAATGGATAGCCAAGCTGAACAGAAGGGAAGATAGAGCAGGTCTGGAATGGGAAGAGCCAGCTCCACTCTTTTAATCCAGGTTTCTATGCAGTAGAGGGAAGTGGTCTGCCTGTTTTTACTATATTTTTGTACCAGTTGAGCCACCTCTTTCTGAGTCATTGCCCAGCTTCTCAGCTTTGACTGTTTCTCAAATTGTGGCCATTTATTACCTGCATCAGCATCATCTGAGGGGCATAAAATAACTGCAACATCCTAGGCTAGACCCCAGACCTGTCGAATCATTCTCTGAGGATGGAAGCCAGACAGCCATACACTTTACAATTACCCCAGGTGATCCATATTTATATAATGCATAAAGACTAAGCCCAGAGAATCTGTGATCACGGTAAGAAGAATTCTCTAAAGGGAGGGGGCACAGGGCATTCTTTTCAGAACACAAGTTCTAAATATGGATGAGCTTTGGTGCGGGAGGGTCCATAACATACCTAAAGCTGTTTGAGAATTTTTGTGTGAAAGCATGTCTAAATGCATCTTTCTGGTGAAGGGCTTTGGATCTTCAATCAGATTCCCCAAGGAGTCCACGACTCTCCCCAAAATGTTAAGAGCCACTTGTTTGTGGAATGCTTGAGCTGATGATGTCAGGAATAGTGGCAAGTATCTCCAAAATAAAATGTCTTGAAAAATCTCCTAACCCACTCTCACTCCTTCCTTTTCCTCCCCTGCAACATTGGCCCCAATGTGGATACTGAAATAGTCCAGATTCATCAAAATCTCAATTACCAAATCTTTTTGGTTTGTAGTCAAACAAAATGACAAAGTGAGTATTTTAATGGCTTTCTTTTTTGGACTAAATGATTAACTCAAACCAGAAAACAAAAGGTTAATTTTGTCCTCTGCCCACATTACAAAAACAAAATCAGTATTGATGCAGTCACTCCACTTCTCCAAAAACCAAAGTGGTTCTGAGAAATCCCTCACCACTTTGAAGAGTGAACTATTAGAACACTCATGATTAGAGAAATCAGATTAATTGGCCCAGAGTGTGATGTGAGAGTGTGTTCTTTAACGACGATAGCTGTGCAAAGTGGATGAACACAGCACTCATTCAGAATGGTTCACGGAACTAAGGCCATGTTTCTCAAAGTGTGTTTAGAGAACTACATGATCAGAGTTATCCTGGGAACCCTGCTAAAGATGCCAATTCCCTGTATCCATCTAGACCTTAAGAATCAGACACACTAGTGATGCGTCCAGAAAATTAGTTAGAACAAGTATGGAGGAGATTAGTAACTATGAAACATCAAGAAATGTGAGAGTTCTCTGGGTAACATTTCTCCTGAGTCATCTTTACATAAGGACAAAAGTTACAGAACAGAGAAGCCAGTGCTAGTGAGCCTAGCACCTGAAGCACATTATCGACAAATAGTAAAATGGCACCCAGTCTCTCTCCATAGGGGATTTTAACCCTGTCCAGATGTTTCCTTTAGAAGGTTGAGAATTGGAAAATGATTGCATAATCATAAAAATTCTGTCCTGAACACAATTAAGAAGCTTATTACACCATTGTGTGCAGTAGATATCTTAAAACTTCATTACTCTACAATTGAAAAATCCCAATGAGTATCACCTCCATTCAGCCAAAAGGGCTCACCCTAAGTATGAAATGATAAATTCTAAAATTATAGGGCAATTCATATCCCACCTCTAAGACTCTCTGACTGATAAAGGATGTTCAGACCTGAGCCTGTCCATCCCCTGGTGTATGCAGGGTTAGGGAAGGGTGCGGACTTCACATATTGTAGTTTTACTGCTTTCAGAAGGGTGTGTCTATGAGACCAGGGAATCCATTCCCAATTCGGTCAGCCTCAGAGAAACAAAACATTTCTGTTTATTCTTCTCCTTTTATTAGTCTCTGAAATTGTCACGGCTTAGAACACAGGCTGAGATGATCTTTCAGTGTTCATTGATTCCACACCAAAGCATTTCTAAGGAAGCTGGGAATAGATCTATAGCCATAAATAACATAATTCGTTTGTCATCAGATAACTAGTGAGAACGTTTGCAATGTCTTCTTGTATATTTTTGCTCTCTCCCAATGTTGTGCAAAAGAGAGATCTGCCTCCTTGGAAATAAAGTTAGTTGTATTTTAACATTTCCTTCTTTATTAAAAAGAAAAAAGAATGCTAAAACAAGGCACTAAATTTACTAGGAGGTATAAGCAGATCAGTAGATACAAAGTGATGTCAGAGAGCTATGTCCACCCCCATAAATTTCTGTGGAAAGAGTTTCACAGTAGGGTTTGCTGAAAGACCTTTTCACTAGTCTCCCCAACTAAGTTAATGAGGTCATTTACACAGGAGCAGTGAAGTTCTGAGCTATTAGAGCCAATTGGGGACAGCAACTTCTGGCTTGTTATTTATTGTGGACAGAACAGTACCCCCACCCCCGCAAATGCCTATATCTTAATCCACAGAGTCTGTGAATATGTTACTTTATATAGCAGGGAAATTAATGTTGCAGGTAGAATTAGGTTTGCTAATCAGCTGATGTTAAGAAAGGGAGATTATCCTAGATTATTCAGATGAGCCCAATGTAACCAGAAGGGTCCTTAAAAGTAGAAGAGGGAGGCAGAAGAGTGTGAGAATATCAGTGTGAGGACCTGACATGCCATGCTGGCTTTGGAGCTAGAAAGAGGCTACGAGTCATGGGATGTGGGCAGCCTCTGGAAGATGTTAAAGGTAAGAAAACTAATTCTTTCCTAGATGCTCCACAATGTAACACAACCCTCCCAACACCTTGGTTTTCGTGATACCCATTTCAGACTTCTGACCTACAGAACTATGAGACAGGAAATTTGGTTTTGGTATGCCACTAAACTTGTGGTAATGTGTTACAGCAGTATTAGCAAAACTAATACATTCATCTCAATATTTAGATATCTCTAAGCTTTTCCTTTTCAGAACAAAGTTAATTTTTAGTACTTTGAAAATATTAATCTGGATTTTTCTTCAAATTGAGGAAAATTTCAGACAATTTCCTATTTCACTTTAATTATCCCTAACATCTGAGCAATGCTTGACTTATTGCAGTCATATTAAACACTTAACGATGATCATCATGATATAATAATAGAGCATCTTGAGCACTGAGAGGACTTTGGTTTCTGGGGAGATACCAATGTTCAAGTCTGGGTTGATAACTTTAGGAGCCCTAGATATCTTAGAGGAAAGTAGGGTATGGAATTATGCTCAATCAGGAGAAAGTTCATCTTCCAGCATCTGCTATGAAGAAAACCTGTTTCAATTGTTTTCATTTGCAATTCCCTAATGACATGATTTTGAGGACCTTTTCAAATTCCTGTTTGCCATATATATATCTTCTTTGATAAGGGATCTGTTCAGATCCTTTGCACATTTTATAATTGGATTGCTTATTTTCTTAAAGTTGAGTTTAAGAATTCTTTGTATATTTTGGATGCCAGTCCTTTAACAAATACGTGATTTGCAAATATTATCTCCCAGTCTGTGGCTTGTCATTACCTTCTCTTAACAGTGTCTTTCACAGAGCACAAGTTTTTAATTTTAATGAAGTCCAACTTATCAGTCTTTTTTTTTTTTTTTATGCGCCAGGCTCTTAGTGTTGTACCTAAAAAACCATTACCAAACAAAAGATCATCTTGATTTCCCTCTAATTTTCTTCTAAGAGTTTTATAGTTTTGAATTTTAAATTTAGGTCTATGATACATTCTGAGTTAACTTTTGTTTCACTTTTGCATGTGAATGATCATTTTTTGAAAAGACTGTCTTTGCTACATTGTATTGTCTGACTCCTTTGTCAAAAAGCAGTTGACTATATTTGTGTGGGTTTATTTCTGGGTTCTCTATTTAGCTCCTGTCATTGATTTTTCTATTCTTTCAGCAGTCTTAACTAGAATCTTAGAATACTATGAAAAGAATGCCATTATCATGTCCTTTGTAGCAGATATTTTATTTTATTTATTTATTTATTTTATTTCTTTGCAAATTGATTATTCTTCCCCTGTGACATTTGAAGTATGGCAGAAGGCAATTGGTTCTGTTTAGTGTTGGTCCCTTGCAGGACTTCTAGGTATTTCTTCCATCTTTTCTTCTATATCCAGATGAAATCCGCTGCAATTAGTTTGGGTTAAAGACAACTAATTAGTCATTGAGTGGGCAGAGTTACAGATGAAGTTAAAAATAGAGAATTCAAAAGTGTGAGGTCTCATTTGAATTTCCTTTTCCACTAATACTGAGATACTTTCTTATCGCACACTCCTCTAAGACAGGTCATTCTCATTTTGGATGCATAGCTCCATACCACCCATACCCTTGGATAAATTCTCTTAGTCTCTTAGACTCTTTTCTGCTTCTTTAAGATCACCCAAGAGTGGTAACATCGGTGGCTTTGTTTGGAGGTTAAATAGGTAAAAAAGATTCTTTGCCAATTCATTTAAGTAAATCGAGGCCAGCCAAGATTAAACAAAGCATTTCTCCACAAAAACAGTGTAGTTCTCCAGAGCTCTCCTTTGGCATTTGGAACCAAGGTCTCTGCCAGCAACAAAGTCTAATATTTTTCTTGCTTTGTCTTCTGGGTGATGACCTTGAGGTAAGGTTGAAAGTATAATTCAGCATTCTGGGATTCTTGGACAAATTCCATAATATCTTCAAAATTGCTAACAAGTCTAATTGCTAATGTGATCATAGCTTTCTACTTTGATGCATTTTAATCAAAAAATTAAAACTCTGTCAGTTTGGTCCATATTAAATTCTCCATAAATGAAAATGAGGTTCAAATTACTTTTGCTACTTAGGATAAATAGTCAAATCGATAGATTTGGCTTTTCACCATCCAAAAGGATAAGGTATAATTTTGGTTTAAAATCACATAGCAATCAAAGTTCTTCATGTAGGCCTGCTGATTTTAGAACACCCCTATTACATCAGCTGCTATGCATACAATTTCTCTGATCTTAAAGGGCTTCCTAATAAGTGTCTCCCTTTTCTTGTGTAAAAAAAGGGGGGGCGGGGTGCCTGGGTGGCTCAGTGGGTTAAAGCCTCTGCCTTCGGCTCAGGTCATGATCCTGGGGTCCTGGGATCGAGCCCCACGTCGGGTTCTCTGCTCCCCAGGGAGCCTGCTTCCTCCTCTCTGCCTGCCTCTCTGCCTAGTTGTGATTTCTCTCTGTCAAATAAATATTAAAAAAAAAAAAAAAGGGGGGGGCAGGGAACATTTCAGGTTATGCATTGATTCTCATTTGCTTAACTCATTTATTCATCAATGACTTCCCGAATATTTATTATATACCAGGAAATATACTAAATTCACTTCCTGAATATTTATTATATACCAGGAAATATACTAAATGATGGGAGAACACAAATGAGTGAGACACAATCCCTTCCCAAAAGAATTTACAGCCTATAGAAAGCCTAAATTCTTTCCCAAAAGAATTTACAGCCTATAATATGATGCCAAGGAAGGTCTCTTTCTGTCTTCAATACATTAAACATGTGGATCTTAATCACCAAGACTAATCCATTTTATTTCCAAACGAAAAGTTTAATCAAACGTACCTAATCTGGCTTGTAGTCTCCCCTTGGTTTTTTTTTTTTTTAATAAACATATAATGTATTTTTATCCCCAGGGGTACAGGTCTATGAATCACCAGGTTTACACACTTCACAGCACTCACCATAACACATACCCTCCCCAATGTCCATAACCCCCTCCCCCTCTCCCAACCCCACCTCCCCCCAGCAACCCCCAGTTTGTTTTGTGAGAGTAAGAGTCACTTATGGTTTGTCTCCCTCCCAATCCCATTCTCACCAAAATACTAGCCAATAGGATTCAACAGTACATTAAAAGGATTATTCACCACAACCAAGTCTCCCCTTGTTTTAAAAAATAAACCTTCAAAATGAATTTTTCAAACACAGAAACTAGTTCTTTATTCACATGTGTATTTACATGGCCAGGCATGTAGTCCCAGAGTTTTTCTTGAGATTGGTGCTGTTATTGAAGGGCCATGGCTCCTAGGTTAACTGGATTTTGGGTTTGGTTAAATGGTTTGGTGAAAGCTGTAACTTCCCTGGGTATTGCAAGAGTCTTAGGTTCTGATGGAAGCAGAAAGAAATCATGAATGTGGATGGGATTAAGAAGGTCAGTAAGATGGGATTGGGAGGGAGACAAACCATAAATGACTCTTAATCTCACAAAACAAACTGGGGGTTGCTGGGGGGAGGTGGGATTGGGAGAGGGGGAGCGGGCTATGGACATTGGGGAGGGGAGGCGAACCATAAGAGACTATGGACTCTGAAAAACAACCTGAGGGTTTTGAAGGGTCAGGGGTGGGAGGTTGGGGGAACAGGTGGTGGGTGATGGGGAGGGCACGTTTTGCATGGAGCACTGGGTGTTGTGCAAAAAGAATGAATACTGTTACGCTGAAAAAAAAATAAATAAATAAAAAGGGTAAAATAAAAAAAAAAAAAAAAAAAAGAAGGTCAGTAAGTGTATGCCTCACTTGATTACTTTTTAAACCCTTGGAAACTTAATTTCATAATGGCTTTTCTCCCAATTAACACCATTCTGAGAGGACTATTCCCTAATCTACAATTTAAATAGCTAAAAAGAAAAAGGTCTCTATGTCTTCAATGCATTGATAATTCAGAAAATACAAGAGCATAGTGTAGCCAAAGAAAAGGAAGTATTCCCTGCAGACATAAATTATCTAATGAAAGAAGTTACAGCAGGGGAAATTAAAACAAATCCCCTCATGACAGTCTGCTTGAGGGGACATATTGTTGCTCTAAGAAGAACACAAATTAAAAAGAATATTTGGTCGAGTTTCATTCTTCTACATAGCGCTGTCCAGTTTTCCCAGCACCATTTATTGAAGAGACTGTCTTTTTTCCATTGAATATTTTTTCCTGTTTTGTTGAAGATTATTTGACCATAGAGTTGAGGGTCCATATCTGGGCTCTCCACTCTGTTCCACTGGTCTATGTGTCTGTTTTTATGCCAGTACCACGCTGTCTTGGTGATCACAGCTTTGTAGTAAAGCTTGAAATCAGGTAACGTGATGCCGCCAGTTTTGTTTTTGTTTTTCAACATTTCCTTAGCAATTCAGGGTCTCTTCTGACTCCATACAAATTTTAGGATTATTTGCTCCAGCTCTTTGAAAAATATCGGTGGAATTTTGATCGGAATGGCATTAAAAGTATAGATTGCTCTAGGCAGTATAGACATTTTAACAATGTTTATTCTTCCAATCCAAGAGCATGGAACAGTCTTCCATCTTTTTGTGTCTTCTTCAATTTCTTTCATGAGTGTTCTGTAGTTCCTCGAGTACAGGTCCTTTACTTCTTTGGTTAGGTTTATGCCCAGGTATCTTATGGTTCTTGGTGCTATAGTAAATGGAATCGATTCTCTAATTTCCCTTTCTGTATTTTCATTGTTAGTGTATGTGGTCCATATACACAATGGAGTATTATGCCTCCATCAGAAAGGACTAATACCCAACTTTTGTAGCAACATGGACGGGACTGGAAGAAATTATGCTGAGCGAAATAAGTCAAGCAGAGAGAGTCAAGTATCATATGGTCTCACTTATTTGTGGAGCATAACAAATAACATGGAGGACATGGGGAGATGGAGAGGAGAGGGAGTTGAGGGAAACTGGAAGGGGAGATGAACCATGAGAGACTATGGACTCTGAAAAACAACCAGAGGGTTATGAAGGGGCGGCGGGGGGTGGGGTGGGGGGGGGGTGGGAGGTTGAGGAACCAGGTGGTGGGTAATAGGGAGGGCACGTACTGCATGGAGCACTGGGTGTGATGCCAAAACAATGAACACTGTTATGCTGTAAATAAAAAAATAAAAAGAAAGAAATAAATTAAAAAAAAAAAGAACATTTGGAATATAACACCCAAGAGCTTAATATATGAAATATTATACACTGTTCGAAATCATAAAAGTAAAATTGGGATCTACATCTGCTGAATGCTTTAAAAAACTTTTTATTCACTTTTGACCAAAAATGTGCAAAGGAGTTCAACTAATGTTAAATCTAGGAGAAAAAGGACATAAAACCATTTGTGTAGAAGAGCCAGAGAAGTGCAGACAGTGAGAAGAGCCAAGGAAAAAATACTGACAATGATTTAAAAATAGGAACAAACAGCAATAAGTGGAAGAAACATCACCCAAGGGATGAACTATGAGGACACCCAACACTCCTGTGCAGCTGCTCTGGTCTCTTTTCAAAACGTGAGCCAAAATAACTCAGGGAGCTATTCTTGACTTTAACTGGGGGACTACAACTCTGGCAAATTATGAGGATGCTCAGTGTTAATACTGCTGGGGAATTTCAACTAGGCTAAAGCCTGCCTGAAAATTCCAGATGCTAAAATTTGCAAACATGTCTTCATACCAGAAGTGCCTCTATGTAAAACACAAACATTCATAATTTGTTTTTTATGTTCATCTTTGTATAATTCATAATTTTACATTTTAGGTCCTTTGCACAACTACTGAATTGTTTTATCTTGAGGGGGTATATGGGCCATTTATCATTCCCCATTTTTTTTTTCATTTTGTATTTAAAATATGAATCTAGTTTATAAGTAGAAAGAGACTGCATTTATTGAGCACTTACTATTGTCAGACCCTGTAATACACATAGAAGCCAAAGCTGAATGTAGGCTTTCTGGGCCCTTAACGTCTTTTGAAAAGCAGTAACATTGTAATATAGTGAGCTCAGATCTGAAACTTTGGTCTTGCTACTTTTTCTCATTGGGAATAATCTTCTCCCTTCTCCCTAAAGTATAAAATAACAAGAAAGAGAGCTCCATGGGTGAAATGAATAAAACAGTGAGTATATTTTTTTGCTTTCTGAATGTTACCAAGTTGAAATAAATATCATAAATATCACATAGGTTCTATTGTTCCAACTGTGCATATTGCAAAAAGTTTCAAAAGCCAGCGGGACAATGCTAAATCTCCAATATTATAAACTCATTCAGAAAATCTTCCCTCAGCACAGTTATTCTCTAACAGGTATGCATTCTTCTCAATTTCCTTCTTTGTTTCCTAAAAAGAACAGTGTCTTTGGTAAACTTTTCCTGGGTTCAAATTCCTGGTTCCACCATTTACCAGTTATATAAATTGCATAACTTTGATTTATTTTCATCTGTCAAATAAGGATAATAATACTGCCTGGTTGTGCTGTTGGGAATCTTAAATAAGACAGATGCATTTAGTATAATGTTTGGCATACAGCTGGCACTCAATAAATGTTCATTTTCCTTCCCATTGCATTATAAATATTGGTCTCATCAACAGTTCATCATTTCCCCTGAACAAATTTTTCAAAAAATTTCTTTAACTTTAACCATCATCCTTTTTATAAAACCAAAAAATATTTGAGCTAAAAATAATCTTAGAGATTACTTCAATGCTTTCATAATCCTCAGTGGGGTCTAAGTATAGGTAAGGAAACAGACCCAGAAGGGTGAAGTGACCTGTTCAAGGTCACAGAGGTGGTGAGAGGTAGAATTTTAGGACCAGATCACAAGTCTCAAGACAATATTATTCCTATATTGCCCAGGGCCTCCCTATAGATGGTTTTCTAATTCAGAAAAGATTAAAAATGATTGAGTTTTTTATAATACTCACTGAAATCTTCCTCTTTGCCTTAAAGAAATGGCAAGTTGGACCTTGGGATGTGGGCTTGAGATGTTTGCATTATACTCTTTGTTCACTTACTTGTGTTGTAGAGTATGTGATGCCAGTTCAGGAACCATTTTCAGGCTCCAGAGGCAGCATTGCTAACTCAGAATTACAGTGTCTATTTCTCACAGCAGTATAATTCTGGTGTGCCAAATACCAAATATTCGTTCTTTCCTTTTGATACCTGTTTGTTTGGCTTGGTTTTAATCTCAAAGAAGTCATTTCATGAGGAGAATTCTGTCTCAAAATCTAACAAAGAAGTGGACCTTCTTAAGTTCTGACAGGGTGGAAGACACCCTAGAATGAACTGCTTATCTAAACCCATTAAATGCTTCTGCACAGCAAAAGAAACAGTCAACGAAACAAAGAGGCACCTCGCAGAATGGGAGAAGATATTCACAAATGACACTACAGACAAGGCTGATATCCAAGATCTATAAAGAACTCCTCAAACTCAACACCCCCCCCCCAAAAAAACCAGATAATCATGTCAAAAAAATGGGCAGGAGACATGAACAGACACTTCTCCAAAGAAGACATACAAATGGCTAGCAGACACATGAAAAAATGTTCATCATCATTAGCTATCACGGAAATTCAAATCAAAACCACACGAGATACAACCTTACACAAGTTAGAATGGCAAAGATTAACAAGACAGGAAACAAGGTGTTGGAGAGGATGTGGAGAAAGAAGAACCCTCTTACACTATTGGTGGGAATGGAGGTTGATGCAGCCAAACAGTGTGGAGATTCCTCAAAAAATAAAAAATAAAGTTACTCTATGACCCAGCAGTTGTACTACTGGGTATTGACCCCAAAGATACAGATGTAGTGAAAAGAAGGGCCATATGTACCCCAATGTTCATAGCAGCAATGTCCATAATAGTTAAACTGTGGAGAGAGATAAGATGCTCTTCAACAGATGATGGATAAAGAAAATGTGGTCCATATATACGATGGAATATTACTCAGCCATCAGAAAGGATGAATATCCAACTTTTGTATCAACATGGACGGAACTGGAGGAGATTATGCTAAGTGAAATAGGTCAATCAGAGAGAGTCAAGTATCAAATGGTTTCACTTACTTGTGGAACATAAGGCATAACATGGAGGACCTTAGGAGGAGGAAAGGAAAAGTGAATTGGGGGAAATCAGAGGAAGAGACAAACCATGAGAGACTGTGGACTCTGAGGAACAAACAGGATTTTAGAGGGAAAGCGGTGCGGGGATGGGTGAGCCCAGTGGTGGGTATTAAGGAGGGCACTTATTGCATGGAGCACTGGGTGTGATACATAAACAATGAATCTTGGAACACTGGAAAACTAAAATTTAAAAAAAAGAACATTAAATGGCAGTTCTTTTAACAAATGTAAGTGAGTTAGTCTTTACTAACCAGGAATTATGATTCAGAGAGCCACTCCATTTACCTAACAGAAATAAAGGAATATATTCTCAAACAGTGTTCTAATATTGTGGACAACAGTAGAAGATTCCATTCTGGCTTGGATTCAAGAGAATTTATTCATTGACATGCCAGAAGTATCTTATCAGTAGCTAGTTTTAGCTAGTAAGGTTTCTCATAGTATGAACCCCCAAAGGAGAAAAAAGCAAGAACAACAACAAAATTATAATGATGTTCTACAGTGAAACTTTCAGTGAAAGTGACATAATGAAATCCTTTAAGATTCTTCTCCCCCTCAAACTTAGCGGTGCTTGTTACCATTACCAAGTATTCTGTCTAGATGGGTGAACAATAAAGGATAACCTGGGTTTCAGGACACCCCAGACTTCTCTATTAGTCACACATTAAATAAAACTTTCTTGAGGATCTACTATATAGTCTGAAAGCTAATTTAAAAGTCTGGATATGGGGCGCCTGGGTGGCTCAGTTGCTTGAGCATCTGAGTCTTGATTAAGGGTTTGATCACGATCTCGGCGATTGAGCTCCCCCACCCCAGCTGGGCCCTGTTTTCAGCAGGGAGTCCCTTGAGATTTTTTTTTTCCCTCTCTCTCTCTCTTTCTCTCTCTCTCTCCAAATACATAAATAAATTGTTTAAAAAGCAAGTCTGGGTATGACAGTCTTACACGTGCCCCTCTTCACCTACTGCGCATGTGCACCCATATGCTCTTTCTTTCATCATCTTCACATTCAACAAATAAACTTGTTATCAGGGTGAAACACTCTTCCCCTCCTAGTCTGCATCCCTTCCAGCCAGAATCAAGGCGGCAAACTGTCCTCTCTGAAGCAGTGCTATCCAATATTAGGCTAAATGTGCTTCTGACAAAATTGGTTCTGTTATCAGAGCAATATTGGCACATAGTGTCCTTTCTTTCCCTCGTCCCAAATTTGCCTTTTAAAATCTCAGACAGTGTCACTTAGTTATATGAAAGTACTATGATACTATCATAAAGCCAACAAGCTTGTGGTATTTGCTACTTCGAAGTATTATTGGCTACAGAGGTAAATTATTAGGAAAATTGGTGGAAAAGTGGGATATTTCTAGCAAATGAAGACAAGCTGAATATGTTAGGTGCAGGTAATCCCAATGTTTAGCAAATGAAACAGGCTATTACACATTCCTATTTTGGTGCCCCAGAGAAAGAACACTCAATGACTTCTGCCAGGTAGTGTTGAATTTAATTGAAGTTGAAGTGGCTTTTCTGAGAACAGAGGCTATAATATATATCTTTGTATTCCCAGCACATAGTAGGTAGAAGGCACAGCTATATATATTCTAAGAAGCCACTGATTTTAAATGCATCATTATTTTGTATGCAACTAAGAAATTTTAAAATGTTGCCAAATAACCCAATAGTTTTATTCCTAGTGAAAGAACTGTATGAGACATAGATTTTTCACTCATTGCTCATATGAAATAAAATAAATTGACTAAGATATTCCTAAAACTTCACATCAAGATGCCATAAACTAGAAGGTGTAAAAATTTCAGGAATATTAAAATATGGAAATAATGTGCACTTCAGAATTGTAGAAAATGAGAGTTGGTATTCAGTATCTCATGTTTGCTATTGCTGCTGACAATGGTAATAATCATCTGCATGATAGTGATCAATAAACACTAATTCCTAGTTAATATTTTCCATTAGGTTGTGTGACTATTCCACTAATGTCCTTCTATGCCACCTAACTATAATCTCTATGAGGGCAGTTACTGTGTCTGCTTTTCACATCACTGGCCCTGGCCTATAGCTGAGAGTTCTGTAAATATTAGTTGCATATTGATAGACTGAATAAGTGAACGATGATGATGATGGAGTGCCAGTCATACACATAAGAATAGCCTGAGGAATTTTTAAATGATATTATGACAGGTGGATTTCATCCTTGGATCAACTTGAGATGTACATTCTCAGGAATGTCAGGAAGTTAACTTCCAAAAAGCCACTTTTGAATTGCAATGGTAAAAAGCTTCTTGAAGTGCAGATACTTCTTTGAGATGGAAGAATCCCAACCCAGCTAAGTGTATTAAATAATTTGCAAAGCTGAAGGCTGAAGTCATAACAATGACCTACCAAGATAAAATTTCATTTATGCACCCTCATTAGTGAAAACATAGATGATAGTAAATAAGAAACGTGATTTTCACATGTGACAGCATCTAAGAAAGACTTGAGTCACATGTGTGAATACTTATAAATGTAGTAGTGTATCAGAATTTTGGTTAAAAACAAAACTGTAATCTATTTTATCTGAAAAACACTTTTATACAGTATTAAAATTAAAGTTTTAAACTCATCTTAGAAAAGTCCCATCAGTGAAATCAATGGTTCGGTACTCACTAAAGGGTAAGTTCTGGGGGAGCCTGGGTGGCTCAGTAAGTTAAGTGGGCAACTCTTGGTTATCGGCTCAGGGTCATGATCTCAGGGTCGTGAGATTAAGCTCTGTGTAGGACTCCATGCTCAGCACAGAATTTGCTTGAGATTCTCTCTCTCCCTCTCCCTCTGCCTCTCCCCTCTGCACTGTCTGCCTCTCTCTCCTTCTAAAATAATAAATAAATAAATCTTTAAAAAAAAAAAAAACTAAGTTCTGTGAGAGACTTGTCTTTCTTGGCATATCCCCAGCACCTACAATTGTGTTTAATAAATATTAAGTGCTCAATATACATCTATTGAATAAGTGAACTAATGTTTTGACTATGTTGAAACCCTTTCTGCCATTCATTTAGTGGTAAAATGATATTAATGGAGGATTCCTGGTGCTTGCTAGCTGATATAAGGAAGATTTAGGAAGCCTGAGTTTGAATCCTGTTTCTACTGCTGCTTCACACTCACACAAATCACATAATGTCTCTGGGCTTCTGTTTCTTCATCTGTAAGGCAGAATTGGTTATAGAGTAGTCTTTCTCAGAATTAAGTAATAGATAGACTCTGTGTTAGATATGATAGGCTAAGTCATACTGCAATAGTAAATTGATCTCAATTCTCAATGAGACACAATTAGATTTTTGTTCCCATCCATATTCCATGTCCATTAGGGACTTTCAGGGGTCTCTGTTCATCTAGACTCACCAACTAGACCATGCAGAATTCCAAATTACAGCAATAGGAAAAGGATTAGAAATTGTGCATTTCATTGGCTAGAAATGGTCATATAGCCCCAGCTTAACTACAAGGAGAAAAAATGTGAAAGCTGATGGTGTCTTGGGTCCATTACTAGTGAAGTCATCCCCCAGTTACTGTAGGTGTTTGTTGCTAAGACCTCAGAGTTGCACCCTTTTTCTTTAGAATTATCCCCAGCTAAGTGGAAGCCATCTTGCCTGGGAAGATTTTCCATTTCCCAGGGATGGCAACAAAGACTGACTGACACCCTGGTATACAAAATCAGGCCCTTTGCCTCAAAGACCACCACTTCTGTGGTGAAAATCAGACTCCAGAGCTTCCTGAGAAAGGTTAAGATAGACTCCTATTGAGACCTATACTTTGATTAGCTTCCCTCCAACTCTTTCCAGTTTCCCTCATTCTAACCTCTCAGAGTACTCCCTCAGTAATTCTCTTGCATACAAATCTTGCATAGAAATCCTCAAACTCTGCTGCTAGAGAACTCAATGTAACAGAGTTTGTACTGATAGGTCCTAGAAGCGTGCTCTAACAATGGGATTCTGAGGTAAGATCATTGAAAGCTGTATACCAATTAACAGACAGCATTAACAGACAGCATTAGTGGCAAGTGGAGTATTACTAGGTCCTGGCATGTAGCAGTCGAATCACTGTAAGTTTTACCTGTAGTGAACTGGAGTGGAATACAGGTATAGTGGGATACACTGGCAGATGCTGTGCCTTTGGTTTTGAGAGGTAGAGAGAGGAAATAGTAGTTATAAGGACTTCATAATTGTTTGAATAATGCTAAGTGCCAATAATGCTTTGAAGAGAGGAAATGGAAGGCTCAAATACATTAATATCAACATAAAGCAAAATGTGGCAGTATTTAAAGGAACTTTCATTTTTTTCAGCTGAGAGTAGACAGAGATAAATAGTAGACACAATACTTATTGTAAGAGTGGTGGAACATTAAAAAAAAAAAAAAAGTGAATTCTCTGCCTTGGCAGAACTACAGACCAATATCCTTGATGAACACAGATACAAAAATTCTCACCAAAATACTAGCCAATAGGATTCAACAGTACATTAAAATGTTTGATTATTTGAAAAAGCATTATTTTCCATACCCACCAGAAAGGGGGATCCAAAGCAGATTCTATCTATAGCTAGTGGTGGAGGGAAAAATCTGAGCTTGGTTCATAGGTGCATTGGCTTAGTATGTAGGGTCAAGCTGGAAATGTACTGCTATTGAACCAGACTCCACTCAAGGATGGCCCTGAAAGACAGTGATGAGTGTTCTCCATGGGGATGAAATCCTCCAATTGGAAGAACTTCAAGCAGTGCATCTGGTCATTCACCTTGTGAATCACAAAGAGGCAGTCTATAATAAGGGTAAAAAATTGACTGCATGGTAAATGCCTTATATGGTGTGTTAGAAGCCTGGTAGGAGTACAATTAGATTAGAGACATGGAAGAAGCATCTGTATAGTGCTGGGGAATGAGTACAACATATAACAATATTTGCATCATAAATCAGTGCTCATAAGACAGTGTCTGTCATGGAAGAGGAACTAAATAACAAAGTTGACAGGGTGACTTGGCCAATAGATGGCAACCAACATCTGTTGTTGGTTGCACAGTGTTCATGCAATGGGCTCTAGAACAGGGAAGTAATGGTAGCAGAGATGAAGGTCATGTGAGAGCCCAGACAGCATGGATTCCCTCTCATGAAGGATGATCAACTGCTGCCACCAGTGAGTGTCCAATAGGCCAACAACCCATACACTGAGAATACAGTATCATCCTCCAAAGAGACCAATCAGTTATTTGGTGACAAGTTGATTACATCAAACCCCTTCAGCATTATAGGGGCAATATTTCATCTGGACTGTCAACAACTTTTAGTCTCTGCCCATAGCACCCAGCTAGCAGCACTCCAAAGTGTCTGATCTAAGCCTCCAAATCCCACTTAGCATTGCTAGGGACCAAGAGACAAACTTTATGGCAAAAGATGAGCAGTGGTGGAACATAGCCATGGTATCTATTTATTGATCCCACTATATTCTGGATCATCCAGAAGCTGCTAACTTAATAGTGGTGGAATATCCTCTTGAGGGGTCTTGAATTTCCACCTTGTCAAAAATACTTTACATGGCTGGAAAGCTCTTCTTCAGGATGTAGTATATACCCTAAAACAATGGACATTAGTAGTTCTGTGTCACCAGTAAGTAGAATGCAAGGTCTGGGAACAAAGGAGTAAAAGCAGGAATGGGCCCACTCACCATCACTCCCAGTCACCCACTCAGGGAATTTGTGTTTCTCCACATCTATAACTTAGGATCCAGTGGTCCTGGTTCTTAGAGGGAGGATGCTTCCACCAGGGGACACAGGGAGAATCCCAATAAACTTAAAGCTATGACTAACTCCTGGATACTTTCAGCAACTCAAGCCAGTAGACCATCAGACAAAAAACAGTTACCATACCAGCAGAGTAACTGACCCTATTCATCATGAGGAAATAAAGTATGGCTAGCCAGTGCAAACAGGGAGATTTGTTGGGTTATCTCTGCATTTCTATGACCAATTTCACTATAAAGAACAAGTCCAATAACCACAGGCTGATAAAAGCATGGTAACTGCGTCAGATGCTATAAGACAAGCCAACTAGTCCAACAGAGGTGCTACCCAAGGAAGAGACATTCTAGAATAAGTAGTAGAGAAGAAAGGATAAAGGCTATGTCTGGACCAATTGTATCACAGGAGCTGTACTTTATTTAAATAAACTTCTTATAAGTCTTTCCCAAACATTGACCATTCAGGACCCCAGAAAAACTGTGACTAGATGGAGTTAACTTAATCTGAGAAGCAAGTATATCTGAGGACTGCAAGGCAGGTACTATAGCAGGCCTCGTGGTTGCTCTCCCCAGATCCACTTCACTGGGCTAGAATACCCATCCCCCAGTTCTCATGCCTTAGCCCTCATTAGTGGCTCATAGCTATTTCTCTCCTCCTAATGGGAGCCATTATAATAACTCCAGGGGGCAGTAACCCATGGTGACACTGAATAAGCTGCGGAAATTCATGCTCTATAGCTTCCAGTAGAACCAATCTAGTTCCAGCTGTTCTCCAGCTGAGACCACATCCTAGCTTAGCTCCTCCTTCCGTCCTATGCTGCTCTCACTATCCCCCATCCTCTTCTGAAATCACTTCCTCAATAAATCATTATACAAGAATTCCAATCCCTGGCTCTGCTTCTAGGAAACCCCATCTAAAACAGGGAACAAATGGATCATTTGGCAGACCATCATCTCTCAGCCACAGATGCCTTTAAAAGGAAAACATTTCTTCCAGATTCTTGTTGAAAAAGATCACTTTTGTTTAAATATTAATAAAATATGCTCAGAGGTAAAGGTACTGTGGGTAGCTCTAACAAAACTATAAAAACAGAATAAACTTGCAGCCAATTAGATTAACCAAAGCAAAAATAAAATGTAAATTTACTATATTAATGTAATGTGACAATTTTTTTCTGAAACAAATTGTCAGTGTTTTTAAAAGAGAAAGATGTAGCCCCAGTTTTGGTCCTTTATTTAGTCTGTTCCTGTATTTTAAACTCAACAATACAAATTCAGAGCATGTCATTGTTGTTATTGTTTAAGTATTTTCTACAAAATATCATTAATAACTTCCAGGCTTTTTTTGCTAATTCAGAACAATCAGCTTGCATTCTAAACTAAAAGCCAGCTAGTAAACAATTCTTTAGTGGCGATTGTAATTGTAATAAATTCTCACTTGATAATTTGTTAAAGCATTCATTCTTTGTTGAGGTAATGGTTCAGAATAAAATGGTTCAGGCTCTTTTGAGTTTGGAACATCCTTTCTGTATGCCTCATGAAGATTCAATGCATTTACTACTTTTATCAGTTTGATCTACTATGCCACATCCATTCATCGCATGCCCCCTGACACCCGTTGAGATTTCTTTGATGGGAGTAATACCAGAAACATAAAGGCAAATATGATCATTAAAATTAGGAAGCTATGTGGAAGGTCCTCCCATAACCCCCAAAGTGGTTCTATTATATTACAGATCATTAACAAATTGAAAATAAACAGCTAAAATTTTATCTTAAAGAATTCATATGCCCCTGGTGATACACTACACACACCATCCCTTCAGCTTGTATGCTTTATTTTGGGAAGTGGTGCTCTAAAAGAACTATGAAATCCTTTCTATATTAAATTATATAAATGTTGCCAGTCTCAAAGCTGCCATAAATTGTGACTGTTCATCTGAAAACAAAAACAAAATAAAACAAAACATTGGCTATTAGAATATGATGCCTTTGCATTCCCACCAGAAAACACTGACTTTAACAGTGAATTGAAACAATTACTGGTTTTCTCTCATTAGTAGTGCCCTGGCTTTAAGAAACCTATTCTCAGCTGGATTTTAAGGTTTTCTTTTCCTTTCCAAGTAGTAAAGACTTATGGATGAAACTGAATTATGGATGAAACTGGGTGGCTCAGGTAGTTAAGCGGAACTCTTGGTTTAGGCTCACATCATGATCTCGGGGTATTGGGATTGGGCTCTTGCTCAGCACAGAATCTGCTTAGGATTCTCTCTCCCTCTCTGTCTCTGCCCCACTCACTGAATTATGGATGAAACTGGGTGGCTCAGGTAGTTAAGCGGAACTCTTGGTTTAGGCTCACATCATGATCTCGGGGTATTGGGATTGGGCTCTTGCTCAGCACAGAATCTGCTTAGGATTCTCTCTCCCTCTCTGTCTCTGCCCCACTCACACATGCATGCTCTCTCTTTCTCACTCTCTCTAAAATAAGTAAATAAATCGTCTAAATAAATAAAATAAAACAGTAAAGCAACATTTCTTTTTTTAAGGGGAAAAATGCCTACTTTGAGCTAATTAAATTCCAGTGGTACCAATTCATATGAATTAGCAAGAAAAATGAAGAATAAAAATATCCTCTCCATTTCAAGTGCCTCTGTGGAGGTTGACTCAGATATAAATGCATTGGCTGTATCTAAACTCTCATTTGTCATCTCAAAGACAGAACATTTATTAAAAACAAATAAAGCAAAACTGTTTTTAGAGATCTATTAAAAGTTTATGACATTTTGAGACTCTATTAGGCATTTAAAGTCAATTTTCTTCTCAGACCTAACTCATAAATAGCATTATAAGAAGCAATTTAAAGAAAAGAAAAAGATTGGTCACTAGTATATAAGCTGCCCTCCTTTAGGTCTGGTTAAATTGCATTATTGCGATGTGACCCAAGACACCACTACAAAATAACTGAAATCAGTTATCTAGTATCTTAGGGGAATTCAAGTTCTGAATTAGAGAATTTTTCAGGACAGAGAAACTCAGCTTTTCTGTTGTGGTTAAAAATAGAGAAAATGCACAGTCCTACAGACATAGGTTCATATCCTATCTTCTTTACCTTGGGCTATCTGTGTAATTTTGTCACCATCATCTACAACATCTACATCATCATTTGCAAGAGCAAAAATTACTAAGGTTTCCGAGGATGACAAAATGTATGAACAGCTTGAAATTGCTGCTTGGCACATTAAGTCAAAAAACTAGGCACTTTTCACTCATTTCGAGGTCATTTTTAAATTCACTGCAACTGATTTTCCTTAAGCCCCTTTTTATGAACTTCTCTGCCCTTACCCCATTCTTGCCCTGACTTCTTCCTGGGATTACTTCCAAAGTTAGTATTAAATACAATTCATACTTTTCAGGCCTTTCCTTACTTGACTTCTTTGCAGCATTGATGCTAGTAACCATGTATTTCCTTCTTAGAAAATTTTCTCTTGGTTTCCACCACACAATGATCTTTTTGGATTTCTTTTAACTCTTATGGCTTCTCCACAATCTTCTCTGCTCACCACTTAACTAGGTGGTTGCCAGCTCCAAAACCAATTCTCCAATTCTCCAAACACTAATGGGGTGTCCAATGATCAATTAAATTCTGACACCTAGGACCCAAAGAAGTATCAGACTCCATAGGTTTAAGGGCTCAGTCCCACACAAAAAAATGAATGAATGAATGAATGAATGAATGAAATTAGAAAATGGCTGCCCTCATTTCAGAAACCAATTTTAAGTCCCTGGGAAACCTGTACTTCTGACTTTTTTCTTTCCTTTGAATAAAGGGGTAAGCAGAAATTGAATAGAGAGCAAAAGAGATAAAAACTGTCAGCAGTTAAAGCATATAAGAAGTGTTATTCCCCTCCGAGGAGCACACCTATAGCAGAAAAAAGAAATAATCCTAAAGGCCCAAAGACAGAGCAGTACAGGCACAGAAGATTTTTACACAAATAAGCCAAAGGACTTGAGCTTATCTATTTAAAGGCAAATTGAGAAAAGAATTTATATTCACAGTGCTAAGAATTATGAGAAAAGGTAAAAATCACACCTTTGTATTTCTTTAAATATTTCTCTACATGATATATCCAAGTTAAATGTATTGTTTAATCAATATGCATGATTTGCTCATTAAAAATACTTCAGAGTGCCTATTGTAGAAGAAATATTATGAAAAAGACTGAAAGGATTACTGACTTTCCTGTCTAGCACTTACTTCATTGTGATCTCAGCCTATCGCTCAGTCTTTGAGCTATTTTACAACTAAGTTGTAAAAATCTGACAGTAATGCAAAAGATTTTGGTTCATAGGTATGCAGATGGTGCCTGGTAATATGCAATCCATTATCTTCTTGTAGATATTAGCTAGTGTCTTCAGTTTTGCATCTATTTGTAACTTCTTCTCAGGTCTTGATGCCTGTATATTTGCCCACTCTTCGGATTCTACTTCAGATCAGCTGTTCCACGTATTGATTCCCTCATTATTTAAAAATAAAATTCATCTTTTATAACTACATGTGTCGGCAAGTGTTGTAGTTTTAGGGATTGAGCCCTAAAGAAGATAGAGTTCCTTCTAGCTTACTCTTTTATCACATTTGTTGTTCTAATAAAGATTTCTATGATTTTGTAAAGTCTGAGTAAAAAAAAAGTTATTTCCCTAATTAGGTGGATTTGATTTATGGTGGCCTATCATGTGACTAGACATCTAGTAAGTAAATATCAACCCAACTTCCAGTTCATTTAATAATTAAAGTTTATGACTTTTTCATAAACTTTAAATCAAACTCCCAGATAGTTCTCAGTAAGTATAACTTTCATTCTGTCCTGGGCAATGTATTCTCAAAAAGTTGGTTTTAATAAATATTATCTGTAAAAAACTTGCTGGGTTGAGTTTGCTTATGTCTCTAGGTACCCTAAATTCAGGGCCGAGATTGGAGTTATGTCAGGCCATCAAAGAATTACTCTACTCCTGATTATGTCTATTATTCTATGAACTTAACTGGAACAATGCATTTGAACAATTTTTTTGAGTTAAAAAAATATTGTTCCTATTCTTCAGTATACTAAAGTATGGTTTCATCTTTGTACCAGGCTCCATTAAGGGAAATTCTGTTATATAATAGGAGATGCTCTCTTCCAGCAAAACCTGACAAAATGCCAGAGAAAGACAACTAAGAAGGCCTGCTTTACCATGTGTTTTATATTTAGATAAAATTCAAGTTTCAAGTTCCTGAGAACACTAGATACAGCAATGGAATGGATCATTTATTTTCTCTGTGCTTGGAGGCTCTTTTTCATACCTTTGGTGTCTACTGACTGTTTAGCACATCTTTTCCAGATTGTGAAAGAGATTTCTTTTTTTGCAGTGAGTGTGTCCCAAAGGCCATATTTTCGACCCACTTCTACCTGAAGAGCATGGCACTGTATCCACCACACCAAGCCCCGTGGTTCTAAAATCTATTATCATCTTCAGAATCTGGGGGAAAGAATGATTAGGTTTTAGATGACTGTCCTATTCACACTCCATAATCTTCTGACATCTATTTCTCTTAGAAATAGTTCCAAGTCAAGGACAGGAAAAAAATGTATTCAACCCTTACACTTATAAATCTCTTTTTTATATTTCAGAATTACAAGTCCTATTAAAGTGTGAAATTTGGAGAATCCTTTAACTCTTTATTCAGGTAAGAAAGATTCTTCTTAAGAAGGTAGATTGGCTTTGTATTGATTCAACAAATATTTATTGAATGTCTGATCTATGCTGAGCATTGTCTAGGTGCTGGGGATGCAGAGATAAGAGACACTCCTTGAGTTTCCAAGAGGCCATACTCTAGTGAAGGGCACAAGGAAGTACACAGTCATTACACACATTATCATACTTGGGAGAGGTAAATATGGGACAGCTGGGAAGCACACAAAAAAAGGCCCTTAACAGGAAGAGGCTTAGGAGCTTCCTATGGAGGGAGATTTCTGAGCTGGGTTTTCACAAATGAGTAGGTTTAGCCAAACCAAAAGAGATGGCAATAGAGTAAGGCACGCAGAGAGAGCTGCAAGCACAAAGGTACTGACAGGGAGAGCAAGAACTTGCAAGATTATAAGAAGCTTCAGGCTTTTTGAACATCACACTTCAGATTTCAAGTTGGAAGTGATGAGGTGAGAAAAGGAGTGTTCCTTCCTCAGAGCAGAACTTAAATATTTTCTAATCCACTGAGATAAGATGACTTTTAGTGCTTTTAAAAGGTAAGGGGAAAAATTAAAACCTGTTCTCAGAAATAGTCACAGTGTACAAATTAAATCAAGTTCCAAATGTAAATTATAGGCTTTTCCTTTAATGGTAATTAAATTCCTTTAATTTCCTTTAATGGTTCCAATGCTTTGGAACTATCTGGAAATGGGGCAAGTTACCTAGCCAGTGGCTACCAACTCATTTGACCTTGTGCTTCCCCCCTTCACCAGAACCATATCTCTCTGGGCCATTTCTTGACCATTCACCCAATTTTATGCTCTGTAAGTATTCTCAGCTTGATAGGCTGGACAAGCTCTAATCACTTCTCTAGCGTAACAATTGAATTAGTGATATCAAACAAAATACTAACGTTATTTCTTTTTTATGTTATTTCTTTTTATACTTTTATATACTTTTTATAACATTCACAAAATTAGTGTCCCATATCAAGAAGTTTTTTATTTCGTAAAGTGATATATAAGTTTATATGTGAGAAAATACAGATGAAAAGCAAAAAAAATTTTAAAAAGGAAAAGTAATAAGTAATGACTTCTTTTCACAGTATGAAAGACTTATTTTCGAGCTATTATAATTAAAATAGCATCTTATTGACATAATATATCAATGAAACTGAAAAGAAAGCTAAGATATTGATTTGAGTAATATCATCAGGCCTTCTTCTGAGCCCTTTTCTTTTCTCTAGAACTCTGAGGTGATCTCATCCAGTTTGTGGCCTTAAGTACCATTTACATGCTGATGATTTCCAAATTTTTTTCAACGTAGGCTTGATCTCTCAGTTCCAAACTTGGATATCCACTTGCCCACTGTATTAGTGTTCTCCAGAGAAACAGAACCAATAGGATATGTGTAGATATATAAAAAGATGCTTCTTATGAGGAATTGGCTCACACTATAATGGAGGCTGAGGAGTTCCTCCATCTGCCAGCTGAAACCTGAAAGCCCAAGAATGCTGGTGATGTAGTTCCAATACAAACCCAAAGGCCTGAGAACCAGGGTGCAAGTGGTGTTAATTCTCAGTCCAAGTCCAAAGGCCTGAGAACTAGGAGGCCTATGATGCAAGTTGTGGTACAAGGCCAAAGGCACAATAATGAGGAGTGCCACTGTGTGAAGGCAGGAGAGGATGGGTGTCCCAGCTCAAGCAGATCAGAAATCTGCCCTCCCTCCATGTTTTTGTTCTACTCAGTTCCCCAATGGATTGGATGATGATGCCCATCGGCACTGGTGAGGACAATCTTCTTTACTCAGTACACAGATTCAAATGCTAGTCTCTTCTGGAAACTCCCTCATGGACACACACAGAAATAATTTTACCAGCTATCTAGATATCTCTTAGTCTAGTTGGGTTGACACATAAAATCAACCATCATATGTTGGGGTTAAGGTAGAGCATGAAATCAGCCATAATACCTGGCTTGCTAAAATGTAATGTGGAGGCCACTGGGGGCAAAGGAAGGTTTCAGAGAAGAGTGGAGGCCTTTGGACTGCCAAGGCATGTGTAGCCACTCAGCAGTTGGAATGCTGCAGGGAGTTGCCTTCCCCAAGCTTTCTTAGCCCAAACCGCTACCCTGTGATCTGAGAGATGAATGCATTGTCCCTTAGGCTATATTTAGTAGAACTGACAGATTAGCATATCTTATCTTTCCTGTAAACTGACTCTCCTAGTTTCAGTAGGAGCCCTGGTCACACATCAGGTGCTGAGAAACAGTAATAAGGATTTGTGATATCCTGAAGGACCAATATAAGTGGGAGAAGAGTAAAGGGTGTTCCATCTCTGAGCGTTGACGCCCTTGCCTTCTCTCTTTCACAGCAAAGTTTGGAGTAATCTTTTATCCGCGGGTACAGGAATTGCTGGCCATCCCCACAATCATATCTATACAACAACCTACTTAATTAATTCTCTGAAACTCTATTTCTCCCAAGATGGTCTTCTATTTCTTCCCTTCTCAATAAATGCCACCTCAACTCACAGTTCCTAGAGCTGGAAACCTGAGAAACATTCTTAACTTTCCTTCCCTCACTCCTCATATCCACTTCTAGAACAAGTCCTCTTGTTTCTAACTCCAAAACATAGCTCCGTCTCACTGCTACTAACATAGTCTAACCTACAAAACTGGCATTGACTACAGCAAAGGCCCCCAAACTGATTTCACTGCATCTACTCCTGTCCTCCTCCAATTATTTCTCCTTTCCTAGTGATTTTGTTATAAAATAAATCAGATCATGTCACTCCCAACTTAAAACTCCTTAATGGTGTCTCATTTAAGTAGACAAAATTCCATCTTTACAATGCCCTGCAAAGCATTGCATGATTTGGCCCCACCTGAATAGCAGAAGTGCTATTAAAAATCATTGAAATAGGAGCACCCTATTCAACTGAATGGCTCAGTCAGTTAAACCTCTAGTTCTTGATCTCGGCTCAGGTGTTGATCTCATGGTCGTGAGTTCAAGCCCCCAGCTGGGCTCCACTCTGGCCATGGAGCCTACTTAGAAAAAAAAAGAAGAAGAAGAAAAAAATCATTGATGTAAATTGGAAATTTTTTCACACTTATCTCATTTCTACTTCTTACATTATTGGCAAAGTATAAACTGAGCTCATGATCTTAACAAGAAATATAAGCACACACACATCCACGAAACATACAAAAAACACACATATCTCTGTCTTTGCTAGGGCAGGCCCATCTCTGCTGGGTATTTTTGTTACAATGTAAGTGACATGTTACCATGCAACGCAGGCCATATCAATCAGTCCTGAGGAAAAAAGATAGCAGAAGCCACTTCATCAATTATCACCAAATTTCACAAACTATGTAGCTTTGTCAAGTTTTATATGGTACAGTAATAAGCTGGGGGAAAATTATGATTCTGTACCTGCTAAGGTTTTATTCAAAAAGAAAAGTGAATTGGGCACCTAGGTGGCTCAGTGGGTTAAGCCTCTGCCTTTGTCTCAGATCATGATCTCATGGTCCTGAGATCGAGTCCCACATCGGGCTCTCTGCTCAGCAAGGAGCCTGCTTCCCCCCCTCTCTCTCTGCCTGCCCCTCTGCCTAATTGTGATCTCTCTCCATCAAATTAATAAATAAAATCTTAAAAAAAAAAGTAGATTAAAGATTTCAGGTAAACAGGGAGCACCTGGGTGGCTCAGTGGGTTAAAGCCTCTGCCTTCGTCTCGGGTCATGATCTCAGGGTCCCGCTTCAGGCTTTCTGCTCAGCGGGGAGCCTGCTTCGCACCCCCCTCTCTCTGCCTGCTTCTCTGTAGACTCTACAAAAAGTGCTAAAGCACATCCTGCACACTAAAGGCAAAGGTTACCAAGATACACCCTATTTGCTTCTCAGCAACAGGTTCTATTTCTTCACTGCTTCCCTACTCCAGAGGTGCCTTGGGAATGGTTTATTTCCCCCTACTACAGCTCACCTCTCACCCTCACGGCCACTCATCCTAACACACAGGCCAGACTATCAGTTTAGCACGCTGTGATTCCCTCACTCAGAACATTTCCCCCAAATGCAAGGTCTCGGTTTCACTTCTGCTTCATGAATACTTACTTAGCGTTTAAATTGCAAACCCTCAGTCACTCTAACGTTGTGTTTTTAGGGTTAACCATGTGTATGCATTGCTTCTGCTAGAGATCTTGGTTTTGCTTAATCAGTTGTTCAATCAGAACCCTGTTGTGATTATTTTATCAGGAAGGGTAAGTGGTTAATACTCCCCCTAGTTCTTCACTCATCCAACAATATCTTCCTTCCATCATGACAGGGAACTGAAATTTTGGGTGACTTCATGATTGCTCATCCCAGTCACTTCTTTATGCATAGATGTTATTTCACTATTTATTCTAGCTTGCAGCTATTTTGACTTCTGACATTTATAAATCTTTTTCTAAATAAAAGCTGTGATATTTTCTTCTTAAATTGAGAAACACAATAATTTTACCAGAAATATCTCTACTTGTATGTCCTTTTCCATCTCTTATTTGGGATTATGGGAGCTTCATTAACCTACCAAATAAGGCCTACAAATCAAAGACTTTTTTTTTTCTCTTGCCCAGAACTTCAGATATTCATAATAAATTTAAAAATTTCCCAAGAATACATTACACTTTTAAGTATTCCTCCATTCATTTTATGTAAAACAATGAATAGACTCTGTAGAAATGTTAACAAATATAATAATTCAAAAAGGATTAGGCCTTATTATCTACTGATTTCATAAAGAACACATCAAAAAAAATTTTCCTAGCACATGCAAGTTACAAAATATTCTAAAGCTACACGATGATTCTAAAATTAATAATTTGACCTGCATAACAATGGTAATAAGAAATAATAAATATATTAAATTTCATGCAAAGTCTCTCATGAGTCATAATAAAACTGTTTGAACCCTAAATGATTGTTCTAAAAGTAAAATAAATGATAAAAAGAAAGGCCTGGTTTAATACAGATAAAAAGGAACATTGATTAACATAATATTCTGCAGAAAGAGTGTTTTGCATAGCTTAATTAGATATATGCTTTTTTTGGAAACTGACCTTCTTAGGAACCACATGACTTAAATGAGAGTTCATTGGACCCCATGACTTCATCCCTCTGTTAGCCCCTACTTTGTATCCCCATCTCTTAGCCCTACATTGAAAGTTCTTAGCATTTCTCAAAGATTCCCAAAAATGCTGCAAGGACAGAAGGGAAAATTTTGTCTACCCCAATTACTGGCAGAATTGAGAAGCAGGCAAAATCTATTTTCATTTCTCCTAGCTATTCATCTCTACATTAGTTACTTTACCCTTTCCTGCAGGCACCAATGCCTAATGCTCTTAGAATGGATATAAGCCTAGGGGCTCCTGGGTGGCTCAGTGGGCCAAAGCCTCTGCCTTCAGCTCAGGTCATGGTCCCAGGGTCCTTGGATGGAGGCCCGCATCGGGCTCTCTGCTCAGTGGGGAGCCTGCTTCCCCCTCTCTCTCTCTCTGTCTGCCTCTCTGCCTACTTATGCTCTCTCTCTGCCAAGTAAATAAATAAAATATTTTAAAAAAATAATGGATATAAGCCTTAAGAACACAGAACAAAGAGAAGACACAGGGGATGAAAACCCAGGGAGAAGGTTGTTAGGTTATTGGGGCACCAGTTCAGTGGTGTAGGAATGGCAGTAAAAACCTCAGATGATCCAAAGGAGATGACAGTCCCAGTCAGAACTAGATGTTCGAGGCTTATCAAGTAGTGTGAGAGAGTCTATGCGAGTGGCACAGGGTCTGAAGCTGTGGGTGACAGTGGGAAGTCACAAAGTTATTGACATCACATAGGCAGAGCCTGAGGTATAGAGCTAGCATTCTAAAATTGCCCCAGATCCAACTGGAAGTAGAACTGTCTGATGTGGAGAAACAGAACGGATACTGAACAAGCCTAGAGTAATCCTCCAATATGCTGATGCTGGAGGAAATACCCAGTATATTTTGGAGAGAGAGAATTTGTTAGGTATGTAACAGTATACGGATAATACACACTCTAGTATCCCATTCCAGGTAACAAAGAAATGCATTGCATCAAATTCTACCATAGGTACATTGGGTCACAGTACTTACAATCTAAAGACCAAAGCATATTCTAAGGTAATGATTAGAGAGAGAGGCTGTAGGTTCAATGACTATTGCAAGCATGAGCTTCCCACAGTAATTAGAAGGCTTTATAAACTAGTCCAATTGCACCGCAATTGATTTTTAGTCATTTGGGAACTTCTTAAGCTAGGTATCATGCTAGACACTGACTATGGCTGCATACATGAACAAGATGAAATTTTCATCCTTGTTATCTTCTTTTAACGTGGTATGGCATTAAGGTATGTGGACTTGAGATCAGCCAGATTCCAATTTTGGGTTTCATCCCTTCTGAGTTGCCATGGGTAGGTTACTTAACTAATGAATTCTTAGTTTCCTCATGTGTCAAATAAAGATAATGTCCAGATCACAGAGCTATTAAAGTCAAACACAGCAAAGCCTGCAGTGCACTAATACTTAGTAAATTCTCAATAATTGTTAGCTGCTATTATCCTTTAACATTTTGTGAACAAGAACACACAGTTGTTGAGAACCGTAGTAGGAGACTCATATATGAGAATTGCTGCACATTAATTTATACCTGATGGCAATCTAGACTTTCTTCTGTCACTTTTCCAAGAAATACTACTACAGAGGCATTAGTGAGCTACGTTCATATTCAGGAACCTGTCAGAGTTCCTAACTGGTGAAACTGACATCTTGGTTGGAGATGATAAATGTAAAAATTAATGAAACATAAACATGTGAATGATAGAGTTGTAAACATGGTGGATGCTTCTTAAAAATCCAGAAATAAGGCACAAGACCCAGAAGTCTGAAGCTTCTGAGTATAGAGCCACAGAAGGGGATCCAAAAGAAGAAGAGAAAAGTTCAGGCACAAGATATATTAGGTAAACTCTGCCACATGACAAGAGTCCAGGAGTGAGGGACATGCCAGTGAGGGCATACCACTGGGTTCAAATTAGACCAGAAAAGAAGCGCAGGGTGGTGGTAAATCTGGGCTAGAAATACAAAGTGTGATATTGACTGTGGTTGGTAAAACTGATGGTTTCTCTGCACTATCAGATAGAGTGGCTCATCAGCAAGGACTGACAGTTCCAGAGGGAGAAAAAAAGATATGTATAAAGTCCAAATTGGAACAAAATTGGCCATAGTTCTGGTCAGACTGAGGTAAAGTGGCTGTGGTTGTCAAAGGCATAGGCTCTTTCTTAAGGTCTGAGTCTTCAGGGAGGCTCTTCCCAAGGAGAATGTCATGTCCAAAACAGTGCCATTTAAGATATTCCCCGAGCACGATCTAGAAGCCACTGATACTTTAACAAAGAAAGGAAAGAAGAAGGAGGAAAGGAAGGAAGGAAGGAAGGGAGGGAGGAAAGAAGGGACTAGATCAGTTTAGCCTCAGCTACAACGGTAAGGACCTAAGGTGAGCAGATGCTAACCAGTTCTGTACTTAGGTTGATGAGAAAAAAAGAATCAAAATGTCTCTTCCTTATACATTATTGCAAATCTAAAAGATTTGTCCAAAAAAGTTGCCTTTTGATGTCTGAAGTTAATCTGTATAGCAATGCAAATGAACAAAATTTAGTAATGAAAATCTAGGACAAATGCATAGCATTTCATTCCTTGGAAATGAAAGATTTAAATGTGTGTGTGGCACATATAAGCAAAAGCTTATGTATATAGCTGACTGCTACTTTAAAATGAAACATATTCATACAAGTTCATATCATTCTAATAATGTAGGAAAGCAATAATAATCCCAGTAAAGTCAGTCCTACCATATCAAGAGAAACCTTTCTCAAATCACTCAACAAATGAAATTTTGAGCTTTGGGGGCTACTGAAGAGAGGAAAAACAGAATTAATTTTCATAGGAAAAGTGATCAGATAAATATGGACAATGTAAGGTGTTTCTAAATCTTGCTTCTTTAGGAACTTTGTGAAAGTTCCACTGTCAACTGAAAGGGATTAGCATGGCTTTAGAACCCTGCTAGTGGGTAAACTTCTGCCCATCGAAAAAAGAACCACTTTGAAATTAAAGCTCAGATTCCATAAAAGAAAAGTTCTTCAAAATTTGCACCATGTTCCAATAAATTTGCTTTAAATCAGAGAAAACAATCCTTAATCTCTGAGTAGAAATGTTTCACACTGTTGGCTCAGTCTGCTTAAACAAATCTAATCTATTCTAATATATCAGCTATGAGAGGGTCTGGGGAAAAGGGGAAGGACCTGCACACTTTTTATGCTATTGCTGTTGATGGGGTCACAAAGAGGGCTTGTTTTCCATCTTTTCTTATATCTGATAATAACCAGAACTGATGTGCAAACAGCTAAAAAGGCCAGGATAACGGAGATCAAACAAGTAGAGACCCTGTGAAAGACAAAAATGGATGGGACATTTAAAGAAATGAGTTTATTTAGGTTATGGCAATGAGGATAATGTTCATTAGTGAGAAACATCTAAGGAAAGGTGGAGGGAGGGCCTGCAGTTTTATAGAGGCAGATATGAAGAAGGTTGGAGATGGGTCCTACATGAGTCGCTGAGAAATGGTGGAAATGAGTCTTACGTGAGGGCAGAGTGGTCTTTGAAAGTAGCCACATCTCAGAATACAAAAGTCAAATCTCAGGGCTCAAATAAAGTACAATGCTGTCACCCCTTTTTATTCTTTAAAAAAAGTCAATTGTTAGTTGGCTTAAATAAAAGAGCTACTTTATTCTACACAATACTACATCATTCTTACTTACAAACTAAAGCAAATTGAAATAGTAAATAGTACTACAAGTAGCACAAATAGTAAATTTAGAAACAACTGTGATGGAAATGCTTTCAAATTTATAGTTAAAAATAAATTACAGGGAAGAGAAGCAAAGTTTTGTAAAACATATATTTGAAGTCTACAGTGGTTGTTTTTTGCAGATCTCTAAAACCAAAGAACTGGAATAACAAAACTAATGTATCTTTTTTTTTGGGGGGGGGTGAATGAAGACTATATAATCCCTGAATCTGTTTCTTGCACAGTGGTACTTTGATTATTATTTATTAAGGCAACTTTCAGAGATTCATTAAAACAATACAATAGCATAAGTAACACCCATGTACCACAACCTGACCTCAGTGATTGTTACTATTCTACCATTCTTATTTCTTTATTCCCCAAGAAGTTTTTACTCAAGTATTTTAAATAAAAAACTAAACATCGGGGCACCTGGGTGACTCAGTGGGTTAAGCCTCTGCCTTCGGCTCAGGTCATGATCTCAGGGTCCTGGGATCGAGCCCCGCATCGGGCTCTCTGCTCAGCAGGGAGCCTGCTTCCTCCTCTCTCTCTCTGCCTGCCTCTCCAACTACTTGAGATCTCTGTCTGTCAAATAAATAAAATTTTTTAAAAAAATTAAAAACAAAAAACAAAAAAATCCCAAAACATCATATTTAAACAAAAATAGTATGAATATTTAACTGGAAATGGCTTGTTTTTAACCAAAGGGAAAATACCATTATCAGAACTTTAAAAAGATCAATAGTAAGTCCTTAATGTTTTATAGTGTTCAGTCTCTGCAATTTTCCTCATCTCCAATAGAGGTTTCTTGGTTTACTCAGATTAGGATCCTAATGAGATGCATACATTGCGTTTGGTTGAAATATCTTTTTAAGTGTTTTTTCATCTCTAATATCTCACCTTTCCCTTTTTATGCCGTGTGTCTGTTTAATAATCCGAGTCTTCTTTTGTCACAGAATTTCTACATTCTAGGTTTGACTAAAAGTATCCTTAGAATTTCTTTTAATCTGAGTTAGAATCTTGATTCAGATTCAAGTTTTATGGCAGGAATATCTAGCAACTTTTTGTTCAGATTAAATCCTATTAGGGTTGTGGATATATTAAATACCTTCTTTAGATGGATCAAAGTTCCTGAACACAAGTGAATTTTTAGAGCTCCATCTATTTGTTCTATTTCTCAGCATCCAAAATGATCCTTAAAGAACAAACTTCAAATTCTAGGTGTGTCCATAGAAAAAAGCATGAAAACCCAAAGGACTGCATTTCTAAAATACTTTCCTTATTTGGACATAAAGGGACTAAACAGAAAGAGATGCTCAAAGCCCAGCTTCACAGAGTTCATATCTCTTCCAGAGTGCTGTCTTGGGGTAAAAGCAGATCTTCTTCCTCCAAGATAATTTTAAACTCTCACTCCCATTTCAATTATTGATGTGTAATTACTCCTATCCACTATTTCTCATGTACAAATTTACTCTCTTCAAATGTAGGATCTTTTAGGTTTATTCTTTTACCTTGGACCCAAAAATCACTTCCAACTTCCAGATATTATCAGGTTCTAAAGGAATAAATGTTCATCTTGATGAAGGTGAAGCTATACTTCTGGTTGTGCTAAAAGCATGTCGGGGGGCTTCAGGACACCCCCCCCCCTTGAAGTAAAGGAAAGGTTGCAACAGAAAGCAAAAATGAGAAAGAAGGAAGAAAGCAAACATAAATTACAAGTCCTTCATGGTTTAACCAAGGAATGGCCATGTCTATGTATTGAATGAATCTGTCCAAACCCTTACAGTAGATCACTCTGTTTCTATCACAGAGATATTTTAAGATCTGTGAGACAAGAACATCAAATTTAAGTACACTGTCCTTTTTCTGGGATTCGCAAATTACATCTGAGAAAGATAGAAACATAGATCCCATTTAATTTATCATCTACTCACATCTCTTCCCTCAGCATCAGTCCTTTATTTTCTGAATAATTTTTATTCCTTTTCTTTGCTTATATCTCCATTTAGGTAATACTGGCATGACTTTACACGCTAACAGGCTCATTACTAGTTCCTGATCATTTTTGTTTGTTTTTCATATTTTATCCATCTCCCACAGAAAGACTATAACATCTAAGTCATTTATTAGTCTTGGTAGGAAACAAAATCTTTCCTTTATATGTAATTGTTCTGAGTTGTTTAGATTCTGACTGACTTTATTAAGATGAATTGAGCCATGGTAGGGAAGGCTTCTTGCTAATAGTTAATAAAGTTAAATTTTGTATGTGCAAAATGATCTCAGGGCCAGGGTGGATCTTATGATTAAAAACATTATTTGTCCTGGCTTTTAAACAGGGAACATTGCTGGTTAACTTAGTAGGAAGCAGAACAAATATCTGGTCAACATCACCCTTGACTTTGGACACTTAATGATTTGTACATCTTGTTTGTTGAACTGAACTGGTTCACTTAACTCTAATGGCTGTTTTCAAGGTTAAATTCATTTTTAAGCCTTCAGCCATGGAAATGCAGGAAGTAAATACTCACAGAATGGCAAGCTTGTAATAGGAACATGGTGAAAAACAAGGTGCTCATTCGACTAAATACAAAAAGGAATCATAATACTGAAGCCAGTCTGAAGATTACATGACTTACTGATTGGGCAACAAATATGGAGATTTTTTTTTTTTTGCCACTGTTTAACCAAACCTACATTAGCAATAGATTGCCATGTGAATAGGATCTAATAATCTTACTGTATTGGACTAGCTTCCTTAACAGTCAATTCAATAATAATCAGCATTCTGATTATGATGTTAAGACACTTGACTTTTCTAGAATTATTTCTACTCACTGAGAGAGTGAAAATGGCAGCATTCAAACATAAGAAACACGATTATTGTGCTAGAGTGGGCATTTTAGTATAATATTTGAAATAAAGCTAAGGTATTCTTATCTTTAAAGGGAAGGCCAAATGTATAAGGAAGTTTAAAAGATAGTTGAGGTCTTGAGGTACACTCTAATATAGAAACATTGCGTTATCTTATAATTCATGTGTTTAACAATAGCATTGAGATATAATCCATTTAAAGTGTATGATTCAATTTATTTTAGTATATACGCAGCTTTGTATAAACATCACCATAAGGTAAATTTAGCACATTTTGTTGATCCCAAAACAAACCCTGTGCTCATTAGCAGTAACTCTACATTCCCTCCTCCTCTCAGCCTCTAGTAATCAGTAGTCATCTTTCTATCTCTATTGATTTGACTATTCTGGATAATTCATGTAGATTATATTATATAATATGTGGTCTTTTATAACTGGCTTCTTTCACTTAGCATGATGTTACAAGATCCATTCAATACTTCATTACTTTCTATTGCCAAACAATATTCAATTATTGCCAAACAATATTCAATTGTTATCATTTGGGCCAGTAAAAATAAAGCTGCTATGAATAGCTAAGTTTTGTTTTGTTTTCCAGTTTTATCGAGGTATAAATTGACAAATAAAAACTGTGTATATTTAAGATGTACACTATGATTTGCTCTATGAATATATTGTGAAGTAATTACCACAGTCAAGTTAACTGGTATCTCCGTCACCTCACATAGTTACCATTGTATGTATGAACATGGTGAGAACACTTAATATCTACTGTCTTCAATGGGGCTCCTGAGTGGCTCAGCTGGTTAAGTACCTGCCTTCAGCTCAGGTCATGATCTCAGGGTCCTGGGACCGAGCCCCATGTTGAGCCTGAGAAAGAACTGCACACAGTCTTCCAGACTGCCAGAAATAAGTGGGATTTTAAATGTAAGCTTGGTTTCCAAGGAAGTTGTTCCCGCATCAGGGCTTATTGTTTCCTAAGCAAGGAAACCTGCCCCTGAGCTGGTGAAGCCTGGGGCCTGCACACGGCCTTCCCAAAACCCAAGGTTGGCAGTTGTTATGGACTGTTTGGGGGACTGTGTCTCTCCAACCGAATTCATATGTTGAAGGCTTTCCCTAGTACCTTAGAATGTGACTGTATTTCGAGATAAGGCCTTTAAAGAGATAGAGTTAAATGAGGGTGTTAGGGGCCCTAATCCACTATGACTGTTGTCCTTATTGGAAAAAGAAATTTACACGCAGAGGGATGACCACGTGAGAACATAGTGAGAAGGAGGCCCTCCATAAGCTAAAGAGAAAGGCCTCAGAAGAAACCAAACATTCCAACACCTTGATCTTGGACTTCCGGCTTCCAGAACTGTGAGAAAATCAAGTTCTGTCATTTAAGCCAGCCAGTTATTAGTCTTTGGTTATGGTAGCCCCAACAAGCTAATAAAGCAGTGATCCCAGGAGGCTCTTTCCCTGGTTCTCTTGAGCTTCTAGCTGCTGGGCCATCTTGCTCATATCATGGAACTATCAGCCTCCTTTTTTTTTTTTTTTTTAAGATTTTATTTATTTGAGAGAGGGAGGAAGAGCAGACAGAGATGGACATGCAGACTCCATGCTGAACATGAAGCCTGACACGGCGCTTGATCCCTTCCCTGAAATCATGATGTGAGCTGAAACCAAGAGTCAGACGCCTAACTGATTGAGTCAACCTGACGCCCCAGTCCTCCTCTTAATTACTAACTTAATTTTAATTCCTAATAAACTAATTTCTTCTTTTCTTTTCTCATTCCACTGAGAATGTGACCTGTTCACATACAGTATTGCCTTATAGAACAATGACTTATACAAAGTTTTTCCTTAATTCATATTTGACCTGACAAATACCATCCTGCCACATAGTAATGCTAAATAGTTACTATATTTCAAATAAAATATAACTGTGTGACATTTTTGGATGTATTACTTACACAGTGAATGTGTAAGATTTAGAATAGAGAATTTAATAGAACCCAACAGTGTGTGTCCTCTACCTTCTTTCCACAGTTGAGGTAAGGAAACTGAAACTTATAATGGAATCATCAATGATGTTCTTCTCTGAACACAGGCTATTAACACAGTGATCTTTGCTGTCATTCCATGGCACTGGTAAAGAATTTACTTTTTAGCAATATGAGATAAAATAAAATAAAAACAGTAGACTCTTGGTCTCTATCTGCTCTGAACTCAATTTTTAAAAATCTGAGTTAAGTCACAAACCCTAATTATTTTTGTCTTTATAATATTAAATGATTTTACTTGATTGCTTTCCACTTTTAACTAACTACTCAAACACCACAATGTCATAGTATTTCATGAACTATCCCCGGGGATTTTTACCATTTTTAAGAGGTATACTCCACTCCAAGCCAAACCTTGACTTACGTAAAGTTAGAATAACTAGAAATTTTCAATTTGTTTCAGAAGGATTGATTAGTGTTTGTATTTGAACAGTATTCTCCCTTTCTTTTTTTTTTTAAGATTTTATTTATTTATTTGACAGAGAGAAACACAGCAAAAGAGAGAACACAGCAGAGGAAGTGGGAGAGGGAAAAGTAGGCTCCCTGCCAAGCAGGGAGCCCGATGCAGGGCTCGATCCCAGGAATCCGGGATCATGACCATAGCCAAAGGCAGATGCTTAATGACTGAGCCACCCAGGTGCCTCAGTATTCTCCCTTTCTTATTCTGAATATTACTTAAGTTTGATTCATATGAAACATTTCATATATAACCATTATATAAAACAAGATACAACTCTTTTTTAAAAGCTTTATTTATTTGAGAGAGAGCAAGAGAACATGAGCTAGAGGGGCCACTGGGAATCTGAAGCTGACTCTGCACTGAGTACAGGGCCAGAGGCAGGGTTCGATCTTATGACCCTGAGATCACCATCTGAGCCCAAATCAAGAGTTGGACTTACTGAACAAACTATGCCACCCAGGTGCCCCAAAATAAGACACAAGAGGCTTTCAAAATTTTTCTTGGCAGCTGTCAACCAGGTTTTACATTTTCAAATTCGTGTGGACACTGACCTCTAAGTTAGCTGACAGCAATAAGGCTGGCAATAGGACTTCTCTTAAATAATAACCACTTGGTGAACAAAATCTTTCTACTGGTTAGAGTTCTCTCAACATCTGAAGCAAGGGGAATTTTGTGACTAATTTAAGATGGAATTACTTATCATGGCTTGGTATCCTGCTCTTATGATCTAACATTGCCAAGGAAATCAATGAATAAAGTGTTAAAATTAAAATGGGGGAAAAAGTTTGAATGAGGAAAGTTTGTTTAAAAGTGCCTTTCAAATTCTTAGCCCAGCTTAGAAAATACCTTCTTTATAAAACTCTGAAGCTTTTCAGTATTACTTACAGATTGATTTATATCCTCTAATTCATTGCCAAGGTCTGGTATACACTCAGTGCTGTGTGGTTTTCAATGTGAAAATGCACATTAAATCAAAGAAGAGAAATGGAGTCCTAAAGAAATGTTTCATTTAAAATTATGAAATATAAAAAGACTACTACTACTACCATTTTTAAAGTTCTTTAAACCCAGGAGTTTACATTCTATCTTTTAACCAGAAAATAATTAGCTTTAGCGACTTTAGTAAACAAGTTCCTTCCTACATCTGACTTAGAGAAAAAAGATTGAACAGAAGAAATTGAGTCAATAACCAATAACCAATACTTAGTTAAATATAATAGTTAAAAATGTTTTAGTTTTTGTACTGAAGTCAGTTGCTGTCTCTCCCAGTATCTCATATCTCTGCCGCTACATGATTATCCAGTAAAAATAATCTCAAAACCATAAACACTCATGTTGGCAAAACAAAAACAAAAAACAAACAAACGAACAAAACCCTTATTTTTAAAAATTATTTTCTTTACTGAGACTATAAAGAGAAGCAAGTTATTTTTTTTTAAGGTTTTATTTATTTATTTAACAGAGAGAGATACAGAGAGAGAGGGAACACAAGCAGGGGGAGTGAGAGAAGGAGAAGCAGGCTCCCCGCTAAGCAGGGAGCCTGATGCAGGACTCCGTCCCAGAACCCTGGGATCATGACCTGAGCCAAAGGCAGATGCTTAACTGACTGGGCCACCCAAGCACCCTCAGGCAAGGTATTTTAGAAGAATTTATGACAAATGTTAAGCACCAAGTCTTAACACATTTACTTTTATAAGGCATAGGTCCTACTTAAAATAATCATCAGCAAGTCTATTTACAGTTTCTATCCCCAAAATAAATCCTCAGTCTGACCACTTCTTACCATCTCCATCACCTCCACCCAAGACTAGGGCTGAGACAGATAGAATGCACATATACAACTGTACTGGTCATTAAAATATTGAAGCAATTCTGGCAAGCTTGTATATAGCCTCTTAGCCATGTGCTGAGCCTGCCAGGTGCCCCTGCCAGCCACTCTGAGCTTTCCTCTGAGACACCCTAGACTGCCCTGGATATAGAAACTGAAGCGTTAACAGCTGATATAGCAGGAATCCCACCCACATTTTGATCCTTGCGACTGGTCAGTATGTATGACATACGGGACCCTCTCTTGCAGTAGACTCCCTGCTATCATTCTTATCCCCTTGACGTCTGTTCTACAGGAAGGCAAGGTGATTTTTACTATTACTAATGCAAATCAGATCATATTGCTTTCCTCTTTAAATTCTTCAGCAGTTTCTCATTATATTTAGAATGAAATCCAAACTCCTACCTAGGCTTAGTTGGCTTGCTGATGACTCTATCTGTTCCCAAAGTCTAGTCAGTGGCTATCCTACAATTTCCTTCCCATGTGCCTGTTTGTTCTTTCCCTCTGCCATAATACCCTTTCTTCCAATGCTTCCAGTCCAAAACCAACTCTTTCACTAACAATAAGCTCAAATGCCATCTCCTTAGGACATTCTTTGATCAACCTATAGATGTAATCTCTCCCTCTCAAGCATTGCTACCAATATTCCTCTATTCTCTTAAGACCTTAATTGCTGATTTTTATTTATGAATTACCTTCTCCTCCCAGTGAACCATATGTACTTTGAAAGATATATTTTTAACCCAGATATAAGCTTTCATTTCAGTCATCAGTAAGTTCCCATCTAGAATGAACTTGCCTTTCTGTTTATTAGCTGACTTCTTTCTTTATGATAAACCTCAGTTTTAGGTCATGGGACAAAGAGAGTCTTCATAAATTTGCACTTCATGGTGAGTTAACTTTGGCTTATGGGAAGGGAGCTGTGACAATTCCCCTCAGGACACATTGCTGCCTGCTTAGGAAAACTTAACTATAGTTTATAAACTTGAAGGAAAATAAGGTAGAACAACTCCCTAAAGAGATTCTTTCCAGATGTTTTTTGAGTAAAGTTAAATCCTTATAATCATTCAATGTTCACTAGTCTCCTTGCTCAAGAGTTCATCCAACTATGCAAGTCATATTTCTTCTCTAATAAAAACAGTTTTAAGCCAATGAAAGTATTTACTGGCATTGGTTCACTTCTATGAGAAGTGAATATTTTAATATTTTTAAGCAGATGATCTAACTGCAAAGCTAAATTATTTGTACTTCTCATAAATCTTATCTTTTATCATCAAACAATTATTTTTGGAATTATAATATTTTAGTGCCAGAGTTCCTTAGAGTCCAGATAACAATAGCTAACACCTAACAGAATATGCCAGGTATTGTTTTAAGTGCTTTCTATGCAGTAATTCATTTAATCTTGACAATAGCCTCTGAAATAAGTACTATTAATATCATCATCCTTATTTTAAAGAAGGAAAAATTGAAATACAGAGAAGTTAAGTAACTTATCCAATGTCACAAAGCTAGTAAACAGCAGAGATGGAATTTGATCCCAGCCACGTCTTGTTTGGATTTATATGGCAAACATGTCCTTGTTCTAACCCCCTTCTCCATCACCTAGTTTTGAGGTAAAATATTTGACTTCTTAACCCCCTTCTCCATCACCTAGTTTTGAGGTAAAATATTTGACTTCTCAGCTTCCCTTACATATTGAGGAAGATATGTGGCCCTTCTCTGCCCAGTAAGAGTAGACATGAGTTCTTGGGAAAGATTTCCCTTCCTGAATAAAAAAGAAAACTTCATAAAGAAAAATATTTGGCCATTTGCCTTATTTACATTGTTGCTCTCATATCCTAATTTTAGGATACTTATTACTTATTTTTTAGTGGGAGTTGTTCTTTCTTATTTAGTCAATACCTGAAAAACAGTTTTAAGAAGAAAGGGAGAGTGAGATAGGACACAAGCAGCTTAAATTCAGGTATATTGCCTCTCCTCAGTTCTGCTGTGTGCTGTGCCCTGGGGCATGTTACCACTCCGTCCCTACACTAATGAGGACATCGATTGTGTCCTCAGCAATCAATGTGGTATAAATGTATACACACTCTCCACTTCAGGGTGAGCAGGGTGGTTTACTGAGAACTATATGTCACATATAGTTATTTTTTTATTTCTTTGGAGCAGGAGGGTAGTTGAAATGATTTATTTATTTCTCTTAAACTGACTCTGGTAGATATTGGTCTGGGACTTGACCTCCATAAGTAAAGTGAGGGTTAAATAAAACAGTGCATGTATAGTTTCTGGCATATGTGATGTGCTAATTAAGTTCTAGCCATAATTGTTTTGCTCACATATGTAATTCTCTAGCCATAATTAAAATAAAACAAAGTCAAGCAGATTTATACCACACTCTTAAGATTACCTAACCACTTTCTTTGGTTGCTTAGCAATGAAGGACAAAAGGACAAAGCTACCAGTGTGACCAAATACTGAATTTACATGATTGGAATTTTAGCCCCAAGAAGTCTTTCAATAGTAGATATTGTCTTAATGTGAAAATGACAATAAATACTCCATATCTGACCTTGTACTCATATTGAAACATGTTTCCAGATATAAAAGCTATCCTTCTCCTTTGCAATAATTTTCAACTGGGAGACATTTTCACTGAGGAAGAGTTTTGCTTACTATTTAGTAAGTTTTGACTTTTATTTACCATGATGAGTCGACAAATGCAATAGAATAATGTGTTATCTTAAATATCTTGGGTCAGTGGAGGAAAAAAACAGAGGCAACCTTCATGTGTTAATGATATTTAACAAATGAAATGACAAATGTGAAAACAATGTTTTCAAACTATTTCAAATAGAGATAAATAGAATTCAGTGAAGGAGAATTGAGTGATGAGAGGACACACCATAGCATAAGCAAGATCTACTCAAAAGGACTGACATTTTGCTAATTAATCCATATATATATATATATAGAGAGAGAGAGAGAGAGAGAGAGACAGAAGAGATATATGTCACTCATTCTATTTCTATAGCTACCAAATCGCAAACCATCATTAGCAATAAGTGTAGCAGTAAGAATATGAAGAATATTTTGTTAATAGATTGTTAAACCTTTTCCAGTATTTTAATTTCAAGCACAACCACTGAAATGACTGAGTCATTAAAATAATGTGAGAGTAGTTTAAAAACAGCTTACTGTTTAACAGAAAGAATATCAACAGCATTAATGACAATGACTTAGAAGATGGCCCATCATAAGCAAAATTTAAGGAATCATGTTAATCACAAGTGAAAAAGAGACTAGCAAAGCACATTTTCAAACCAATAAGCTCAACTTTAGCAATTAATTAAAACACTATTTATCATATCAAATTAATTTTAATGTTATTAGTTGTAGAGTTCCCTTTCAAAATTTGGGTATTTTGGTAACCACTTTTAGCAAAAATAATTCCAAACTTAACCAGAATATGAAACACAATTACTTCCTGCATCTTAGTAAAGTCACATAGAAGCCCTCCAAATTTGTCTAGAATGTTTTAAAACTTTTTTTAAAATGTGTGATATACTATAAATTTATTCTTATTTTAAAGCAGTAAAAGGCTCTAGCATAAGTAGTTTACTCTAAATTGTTAATATATATTTTCACATTATTACAATAAAAATTATGCAAGTCAAAACTCAAGTTCTTAAAAATGTTTTCCTTACAAAGTAGTCTATATATCATACTCAATTTTGAGAATCTGAAATTTTTAAGAAATTGAATTGTGTTATATTGTCAATATTGATGCATGTATCAAATGTAATGTTTGTTTATGCTTCTTCTCTTAAAAAAAAAACTGCCTACAACTTCAAGATTTAGTTTAAAAACCACCAATTCTGTGAAGCTATTCCTGAACTCCACACCACCACAGTTAACAATAGAGTTAATCACTTCCTCTGCAAGTAGCCTTTATAGCTCTTTCACATTTCAGTGTCCTTTTATCATCTTCTGATCTTCCTTCCCAGAAAGCAAAGTCTTTTAGGACATAGTCTGTAATTTATTCATCATTGAAATCACAGTTCCTGGTCCAGTCCCTGGCACATGGAAAACATTCAATAAATGTCTAATGAATAAATAAACAAAATAGTTGTTTAATTAATTGGTGGAAAGGCAGAAGCAATTACTCCCATCAGTAATAAGACTCAAAAATCTGCAGCATGTGATCTCTTGAAACACATCAATGTCAGAAAGCTAGTTTGTAATGTTCATACACCATCCTGGCTTTTTCATACCGGAGAAAAGCAAGAATACTCACTGTAGGAATTTACAGATTGTAAATCAGTCTATCAGCAAGTGTTTCCCAAACTGTCATCTCAACCTCTCATCTTGGGGAATGATTTCTTAGGGGAAGTAAGAGGAAGGGTATCAGAGAGCTGTGCTGAAAAATAACCAGTTCAAGAAAGTCACTGAACTTTGAATGAAGTTGCTGCTGGGGACACATCTGTTTAGGACTCAAATGAAAGGCAACAGAAGAGACATGGACCCCTTTATGAGTTGTGTGTAAGTCCCAGCACCATGTCTGAAACTCTTATCAGCTGGAAATATAAGCCAAGTTCCTACCTAATTTTCCTTTTCACCCTGGGAATTGCTTGGCAGAAACTGCTATGCTTTGGTAACAAAGAACTACCAAATCCTAGCAGCCTAAAACAACAACGGTTTCTTTCTCACATGAATGTCCACCAGCTGGTGGTTTTGCTCTGCGCCATCCTCACTGAAGACCTAGGCTAATTGAGCATCCCCTGTCTGAAACATCCTGGTCGTCTTGGCAGAAGTAGCTTTTGAGGGTCAAGCAGCAGCAACTAAATGCTCCAGCTCAAAAGTGATATGTGTCATTTCTGCACATGACACATACTTTCCAAAAATAGTGGCCCCTCCCAACCACAAGGTGGCAAGCAGTGCCATCCTATTTTGTGCTCAGAAGCTGAGGAGCCAGCACTTACTACCACCCCTAAGACTAACTCATTTGGGAGGTATGCCTTGCCAGATTACCAGAATCTTGTCATGGGGATTACCCTCTTTTCAGTTAGGAAAAAACAAAAACCAGATCAGACCAAACCTAAAAATCTTCTTTTCCTATTAATTTATTAGCCTCAAATTTGCCTTTCAAGAGATGAACTATACTCTGTGAACAGCCATTATGTGGGGCAAAAGAAAACAGACACAACGATGACATACTGCATGATAACGTGAAGTTCAGGAACAAGTGCGCCTAATCGATGGTGAGAGAACACTGGAGGGCGATTACCTCGGGGTGTAATACTGACTGGGAGGAGTACCTTCAAGGGGCTACCAAGGTTTTTTCTCTGCAGGTACATACAGAAAAGTTGACTGAACTGTACTCTTAAGATTCGGTTGTTAAATGTGTGTGTGTTATAGCTAAAAAAATAATTCTCATATATAGAACATAGGCATTAATGGAAGCTGGGGAGAAATGAAAGATTCGTGTAAGTCCATCTTTCTCTCTCTCTCTTTTTGTTTTTCCTCATACACTCTCTCACACACATTTTATTTCTTTTTTTAAATATAATTACTTAACATACAGTGTATTATTAGTTTCAGAAGTAGATTTCAATGATTCCTCAGCCTTAATAACAACCACTGCTCATTATATCACCTGCCTCCTAAAGCCTATCTTTTATCTAGCATATTGTTTAAAAAACAAAACAAAACAACAACAACAACAACAAAACTGCATCTGTAATCCAAATGAGAAAACTATTCACCCAGAATTCATGAGAAAGTGAAAAGTGAAACACTGGAGATGTTTCCATAAATTCTATAAGCAAGCCTTTTCTTAAGTGATTGCAAAACATCCTCATCTTCAATAATAGGTATATGCAGCTGATACACTTAGTCAACTCTAAAGATACTCTAATGTAATAGAAAAAGAGATGTTTCCTGGAAGAGGCTAATGCAAAAAAGCCAACTTGTCAGGAACCCCTGTCAATAGACATGAAGTTTTAAACAAAATTATTGATCCATAGGCAGAACTAAAAAGCACATGCCAGGGGGACATAAAGTAATATGGTTCTGGTTTTTATTAGGGATTGAAAATTTTCAATAACTCTTCATTATTATAGGCCTTTACTCTACATACTATTTAATGAGGCTTTGAAAATCTTTGTCTTTGTACTTATTTAAGAAAATAAGGGTTACATTTGGAGATTAAGTCCTCTTAGTGAAATTCCATTACTATATAATAATTTTATAAGGAAATGTGTATTGTTTCATATTAAATGTATTATGAGTATAGGTAAAACTCTAGTCATTTTGACACTCTGAATAAAACTAGCTGATTTCTTCAGATTGTTTAATAATTTACAAACAATTATCCTCTTTAATGGTTCTCAAATTTGTTCAAGTGGCTAGAGACATCATGGAGACCTTTTCAAAATACCATAATCTTTTTAGCATATGTTGAAATTTCATATTTAATTCCTTCACACAAATAAGAAACTACTTTCTTAGTCCAAAAAAGGCAAAAAAAAAAACAAACCCCAACCACACCCATACACATACACACAAAATATAAAGTCACAATCATTAGCACACAACTTCTGAAAAGAAAAATAATTATCAAATCAAGTATGATAAACTGTTTTTAGGTTTTCCTATATTCACTTGCTGCTTTTAATTCAATAACAATAAATAATATATAAATAATAAATAATATACTTATGTATCATATGCTATAATGCATAATAGATAAAAATATTTATATATTGTACACTATAATAAATAATACTGAGTTCAATAATTCAATAACTAAAGATCACTAATAGACAAGAAACAGCTATCACCAAAGCTTTTAATAAAATTTTAAGAAGGAAAAAATAAAAAATAGAAAAAATCTATTGATTTTCATGCTTTTTTTAAAAAAAGTAGGAAAAAAATATTATTTAGCATTAACCTCAAAACACTTTCTTTCAACTTAAAGAAGCCCAGAGTTTCAGAACACATAGCTTGTTTGATTTCTCTGTCAATGATAAGAAGTGGAAATCCTTTTTGGTTTTATTAGAACTGCTAAAGCTTTCCTGGGATCTGATTTTATTTCAGCTCCTTTACTTTACTGCAATGAAGGCAAGGGAGAATTGGAAAGTGTTTACATATAAGGGCTATACCAAGAAACATCACAGGACAATAACCTCTAATCTTTTTTACTCCTATACTACTAGAAAGAATTTTGGCAAATTGTATGCCTCTTTGCACATTTTTAAGTTAACCATAATTTTTTATCATAAATCTATATTATAAACAATATAACTTCTGGTCTGTTTAAATACTGACATGTAAATAAAACTGCTATATTTTATATCCAAAAGGAATAAATATTATTCTCTATTTTAATTAAATATTGAATTAGCTCTTCTTTACAAATCAGAAATTTCATATTGCTTCCTTTTCTGCTCAAAACTTGTATTTCCATTCCACTTCCCCTACAGAATTTTACCCTAATCCAATCTATTTTTTTTTTTAGCCAGTGAAAAGGATTAGTATTTAAAATATATTTTAATGAGAACACAATGATTTACATTTCTTAATACGAAACTGCTCTGGCCTTAGGACTTAACTGCTTCTTGGTCTATGGGGTTTAGATGCCACCGCACTAATTCCCCAGTGCTCTTGAGGCACATGTTGGACATGTCCTCCTCTGCTGGAAGTCCTTGGGGTAACTTCAGGGGCTTGATCCTTATCAAATGTTTAACCACTTTCAGTTTCGCACTCACTGAAGGGATATTCTTATGAACTTGAGGAGTATGTGCTTTTTCTAGTCCAAGCATCTTTATTGTATCTTTTTCCCAATATAGACGTCTTTTTGTACATGTTATTCTGGTAACAATATGCAGTTTATGAGGGTGCTGTGGATCCCCACCATATTTTTCATGATCTGCAGGTGAAGGCTGAAATACTTTATCTGGAATTCTTGACTTGGTAAATTTGTGACGAATCCAATCCACGTAAATAAGAGACTCCGTACCTTTTGTCATCGTTTGGAGTCTGCCTGGGGGCCTCTGAACTATTGAGCGCAAAATTCCCGCCATGAGTGTGGTGACGGTTTTCTTCTGAGGTGAGTGAAAAGTGAACAGTCTAATCCAATCTATTTTTATATTTGAAATTATTTTTTTAACCAACCTATCTTACTTTCCTAACACAAAAATCTGTACATAAATTTAAATGTTTTTTAAGTCTGTGAGACCATAGGGGAGCCTGGGTGGTTCAGTGGGTTAAGCCTCTGCCTTCAGCTTAGGTCATGATCCCAAAGTCCTGGGATCAAGCCCCACATTGGCCTCTCTGCTCTGCAGGGAGCCTGCTTCCCCCTTTCTCTCTGCCTGGTGCTCTGCCTACTTGTGATCTCTCTCTCTGTCAAATAAATAAATAAAATCTTTAAATTTATGAGATCATAAAGCTAGATTTAATTATTTCAAATAATAGTAAATAATTAATCAATATGATATCAATAGTATAAATATTGATAATTACCTGACATAGAAAAGTAAAATTTTATTGGAAATGTAAATTAGTAGGTATGGTTGTTTTTGCAATTGGTTCACTACTTATTTCTAGGATGAGACCAGGATTAACAAACATTCCATTCCCACTCCATTTTTTATAGATGTAATTGCTGAGAAATTATATAGAGGAAAATGGAAGGAATTTTGTATACCAGTGTTACTTAATTCTTTGACTCCTTCCGTGTTATGTGGTTAAAAACTGCACACTAATTGTATTAGTAAACCATCACATTGATCCATTATCAAAAATTATTTTCAGTTCTCTATCATCTGACACTCAATATGTGCTCCTTCAGTATTGTTAAAACAGAAGAACTGGCCTAAACTGCAAGTGAATTTGTTACAGTCAAAAAGCAATGTACTTCTTCAACTTCTCGAAAGTATACCCAAACGAACTTATCAAGACTATAAAATGACTATTCATTGTATCTTTTACTCCTACCTCTAAGCAATTTATCCAAACTGATGCAATCAAAAAGAATTGGAAAAAATTCAAAATATTGTTAACTTCAACACATCTTGCCCCAAATAATTTTTAGTTGTTTATTTTTATTTCATCATGTGTTTTACATATAATTTTGTTAAAACTTTGGCACTATAGATTTAACTCTTTCAAGTTATGGAAAATGTCTGTCTTATAACCTAATATAACCTAATTAGCACAATCACCCTACTGCCTCTTTCCTTGACTGCTCAAAGTTCTTATAACTTGGGTTTTCTATCAGTATATGTCATCTTTGGAGGACAAGTATAGGTATGGGTTACAGAGAGAAAACAGTTTATTGAATTATATGCAAGCCATTCTGCTAAGAGATAAAAGCTGCTCCTTAGATCTCATCTCATTCACCTCTTCCTAGTTCCCTGCTGTCCAGTCTGAAAGACCTCTTCACAAGCTTTGAATATGCCAAGCAGAAAACCACTTCCTGGAATGATTCCTCACTTCATTAAGATATCTGATCAAATATACCTTATCAAATGAAGTACCCCACCACTCACTGTCTCCTTACTCTGCTTCAATTATTTCTTCAAACTTATGCCCACTTGATATATTATATATTAGTTGGCTTATAACTTGAATCCACTCTTGTCAGCATTTAAGATCCATGAGAACAAATATTTTTGTTATTCCTGCTGTGTTCCAAACACCTAGACCAGTCCTTGATAGAGCATCTCAAGTTTTTCAGGATCTAAGTGGATAAATGAATGGGAATCTCTCTCATTGCATTTTTTTTATAATTCTTTTTTTTTTCTATTTTTTTTATTTGTTTATTTTCGGCATAACAGTGTTCATTGTTTTTGCACCACACCCAGTGCTCCATGCAGTACCGTGTCCTCCCTATTACCCACCACCTGGTTCCTCAACCTCCCACCCCACCCCACCCCCGCCCCTTCAAAACCCTCTGGTTGTTTTTCAGAGTCTATAGTCTCTCATGGTGGAGTAAAATAGTAAGAGGATAAAAAAATGAACTAGGATAGGATTAATAATAGTAATAGTCTATTTTGCCAACTGGACACTTAGAAAATTGTTATATTTCCTAAAACAAAGAAATCTTAAACACAAAAACTGTAAGTAAGTTTTACTTTTAGTAAGAATCCACTATATCAGAAACAAATGAGTATATTAAACCGTTCTAGAAATTCACTATACTTTTCCTTATTTTCTTACTTCATACTAGTGAAAACTTGAGCAAGGAAATCATTGTTACAAATACTTTGGCTGTCAACACTTATCTGGGTCATGCTAGGATACAATCTTATTCTCACTTAATCTTAAGAAATAAGATTATTTCTTATTTCAGCTGAGGCACTGGTAGTTGATAGCTGGATGAAAACACTAAAATACATTTGAAAGCAAACAAACAAAGAAACAAAAAAGTTGGATGGCTGATTTCAGATGAAATTTAAAAATGTCTCACAGCGTTCTAGATAGAATGTCTAACTTAAAGAAAAGAGGAGTAGTCTTTGTGGAATTTGGGGCTTCAGAAACTGAACTGTGAGAAGGAAATTGTTTTTCAAAGCATCCTTCAAATTACTTTCATAAAGGTGAGAGCCCACAGATAAACTTAAAGGAAATTATGACATTACACCTGACATTATAACTGAGATTTGAGGCAAACCTGAAGTGGAATTTGCTAATTACTGACCTTCTATATCCTATCTCTTTGGGCTTTACCATTTACATGTATCATAAAAGATGTCATTTTATGTGTTACCTCCTGGCCATTTTTCATTCGTTTGTTTTAGGTTTAGCTATATGGTTCATTTATTCTTTGGTATCTTTTAGGTCTAGTAACTTGGAAGGGATACATGCTGTTTTACTTGAAATCTTACAATCAAACCATTAGTCCCTAATTATCGGTGTCAAGAATGAAACAGTCATTATTTGCTTTTTCAATGACAGGACAAAGTAATTTGCATATTTGTACTTTCCTTAACACCCCTATCCTCTCTTTGGTGGTGTTTTGCTTTTTGTTTATAATCTGGAATGTTTTTATTATAATCTGGGATGATTTTTAAGTTATCATCAATTTTAAAAATTATGTTTATTTTGTAAACAGACAACAGTTGTTTACACTTTAAATGGTTTCAGTGCTCAACATCGGTCTTTTCCTATCATGGTATAGGTGAGGAGTTTTTATTTTGATGTTATCTCTTGTTTGAGTTCATCTTCAAATGATGTTGGTGCCCCTAGGCCCTATTTCACCACTGCTCTGTCACTAACCAACTCTAACCCCTCCAGATTAGGAGGTCTTAAAGGGGTAGACCAGCATTTCCTCATTTCCTACAAAGGATGCAATACCTCACTACATTCTTAAGAAGTTTAAGAGTCTTTGGTGGCTCCTTTAATTGGTCTCATCTGTGCTCTATCTAATAAAAATCCACCAACATTACATTCATGTCATAGCATTATTACTATTCTCTACTATTGTTATTCAATTATCTTTTCAATAGGTTTTGGGGAAAGAGCAGGTCTGAAAGGAAGATTTGATCACATCATTCTTTTGCTTCAGATGTCCTAGCTAAGTCCTCACCTATAGAGTAACATTCATACTCTATAGAAGAAAGATCCTTCATTCTTTGGCCCAGCCTAAATCTTATACCAGAGCAAGTGCCGCATTCACCTCACCTAGATCTGGTCTTCTGCGTCTAGATAAACACAGAGGAAGATATTTTGTCCTTAAGCTGGTTTAGACAGAGTCCAAAATTAAAGCCATTCTTATTTTACTTTGCCTTTGATATCTTATTAAGTACCAAAAGTATGAATGAAAAATCAAGTCAAAGTAAATAAGCACATCAATAGCAGTTGAACATGGAAGCATGTAGGACAATTATCTATGAAAAACCTGTTTTTATATTTTGACAAATATCACAGGAACTAGCATCCTAAGTAAAGCCAACTATAGTGCAAGCCAACAAACACCTTGGAAAAATTTACCAGTGCTTTTGGCCATGAATAGTACTTCTCAAATGTTAATAAACATGAAGAACTACCCTACTTAACCAATAATATCATTCACCAGCATCATCGGGGAACTCTCAGCAACTCTTCAGTCCCAACCATCTGACTATGTTGACGGCCAGGTCAAATACTTTTCTAGCTTGAAAATCAAATGAAGAACATCTTTCTAGTTTGTTCTTAATTCTCCTCTATATATTGCTTATTATAAACAATTTTATGAGTTCCCATGACATTTATACGTAGAATAACTGTTAAACCTAAGTTAAATTTCTCAAAAAATATTACTATGTCTAATGAAGTCGCTTTTCTGATCTATGTTAATCTTTCTTGCAAATCAACTTTAAATTACATTCAAGCTTCTAGGCATACTAGATTATGAGTTGCTCCACAGCAAACACTAGATATGTTTACTTGGTCTAATTAACTAGGATAAAAGGATCAGCTGGCAGTACCTTGAGATATTTGCTGTAGATTTCTAAAAATACGCGTAGAAATTGTTCTATACCAAAAGGTGCTTAATGAATTTGTGGGCACTCAGAAGTTTGGACAAATAAATCAGGAAAAACACATTTTCTCTTTTGGACAATGGTAAATCAAGATAATTTTCATTATCTAGTTAATGCTAATCATTTGAAATATCTCTTATTAGCATTGAACCAAATGCCTCTATCTGTAATTAATCTAATAAGCTTTTAATACTTACCGCAATAAAATGACTGGTTTGCATTTATATACACCCCGGTTTTTTCCACATAAAAGGCACATAAATACAAATTAGTATACACTTTTACCAATAGATGAAATTGAGTTACTATTAATTTTGCATGAAAATTTCTATCAAGCATCGAAGAAGTGGTCAGCCTTCATTTGTACACAGTCATTGGATGGCAAATGCTTTTTTTCATAGGAATCTGAGAATTCAAAAAAATTCGCTGCTAGAGGTCTGCTATTACGAAAAGTATTAGAAACAGGATAACCAACTTAAAATAAGAAAATGGGTTTTTCAGATATAAAGCTCTGATGATCAGATCCCTAGCATTATAATAATTTTTAAAAAATTTCTAAGTGTGTTTAAAACGGGTCTTCTCTTCAGTACATCATTGGAGAGCAAGATTTTTGGTTTTTGGCAGTGGCGGCAGAGTCCCATAGTCTCTATTGCCTCTTATAGGAGAGGAGATGGCTTTTATTAGAACAAATACTTTTGAGACATGAATATTAGTCAGTTTTGGTAATGAAAGAAAGTAGTTGTGCCTCTCCTCCTTCCTCAGTGAAGCTCTCCTCAATCTCCTTTGTTTTCCAAGGCCTCCCCAAGCTCTTAATTTTGAAGATCTCAGTATCTCAAGATATTCTCAGTCCTCTTCTTTAGCTACAATCACTTGGTGATTTCATTCAGGTTTGAGGTTTAATCCACCTTCTCTCTATTCTAATGCTCCCAAATTCTTACCTAAGTCCAGACCTTACTCCCAAACTCCAGATTCGTGTATCCAATAGCTGCCTCAACATTTCCACTTGGATGTTAAATAGCATGCCAAAGTCAGCATGCCCAACACTCAGCTCCTATTCTTTCTCTACAGAGACCTTTGATCTAGATGTTTGTTCCCTTTGCTGGAAGAATCCCCCCCCCCCCACACACACACAGAGGAATGACCACGTGTACATGCATAGACAGACACCACACACACATACAAACCAGACTGCTGCCTGGTTAAACTCCTAACCTCCTGAACCGCCTACAATCTTTGCTCAGATACTGCTATCTTAATGAGTCCCACCCTGATTGTCTATTTAACACTACAACCTGATCCTCTCTGTGACCATAGGCACACTGATGATCTTCCTTATCCTGTTCTACTTGTTTCGCTTACAGCACTTTAACTTACTATTTGATCCCTTATTTATTTTGTATCCTCCTGTTGAGATATAAGACCACTAAGGGTACCATCTTTTTCTCCTTGGTTCATGGTATATCTCAAACACATAGAATAGTACCCAACACAGAGTAGTTGCTCAGTAATTATTTATTGAAAAAATGGGTGGCAATAAATAGACACAATAAATAGACACTGAATTCTCAGTACATAGGGTTAATCTTGTATGAACTTATATTTAAAAATCTATCTCATTGCCCCTCCACATTGCATTCTTTCATCTAGCTACTTCTCTTCTCTTCTCCTTCCTTTCCTTCCTTTGCAGATGCCCAATGCTCTCTTGCTGCCCCTTGATTTCTACTTAGGAAACTATGAAAAGTAGAATAAGACATGAGGAGCTCTCCTTGAACCTTTGTTCCTCAAATTACTATTTCTGTGTTTTGTTCTTAATACTATTGTGCAGGAAATTCAGAAAACATCAACTGGATGTTAACAGAGATCAGCAAAAATATGCCCCCAACTTGTCCAGACTTAATTCTATTGTCCAGTAAACACATTAAAAAAACCTTGAAAATGAAGGTCACTCTGTGTGTGTGTGTGTGTGTGTGTGTGTGTGTGTGTGTGTATTATAATACATGCTGTTATAAATATAAAGGATTATTTGCTGGAAGTTCTTATAGTAAGTTCTTAGAGAAAATGCAGTCATTTGTACTTTATAATCAAGGATGCTAAGATTTTCCAATTCAGAGTTTGACAGGTATAGACCCTATGAATTAAGGCACAGCAGAATTGACCATTTTGTCAGATAAGAACATCACACAACATGCTGGATCTAGGGTACTTTTTTTTTTTTTAAAGATTTTATTTATTTATTTGACAGACAGAGATCACAAGCAGGCAGAGAGGCAGCCAGAGAGAGAGGAGGGGAAGCAGGCTCCCTGCTGAGCAGAGAGCATGATGCGGGGCTCAATCCCAGGACCCTGGGACCATGACCTGGGCCGAAGGCAGAGGCTTTAACCCACTGAGCCACCCAGGTGCCCCACTAGGGTACTTTTTAATATAAATAAAACTTCAACTTGGATCCCATTTCTTTCAAGATGTTTATGAGCATTTCTGGATTTCTATCCCATCCCCTCCTCAGCCAGGACTAGGAAGATCACAAGTTCTAACATTCTTGATCCACACTGAATTAGGTGTTTATTAGATAAAATTATTTCTGTGCCGTCAAAGCTTTCTTGTCATTTCATAAAACCTAAAAAACTGATCACTCCGCTACTAAAAATTTCCTTATTAGACAACATGAGGGTTCTTTTGTTTGTTCTCCCTTATGTGCCAGTTTTTGATGGTGGTGATTCTGGTGAGGTAAGATTATTTTTTTTTCCATTTTATTTATTTTTTTCAGCGTAACAGTATTCATTCTTTTTGCACAACACCCAGTGCTCCATGCAAAACGTGCCCTCCCCATTACCCACCACCTGTTCCCCCAACCTCCCACCCCTGACCCTTCAAAACCCTCAGGTTGTTTTTCAGAGTCCATAGTCTCTTATGGTTCGTGGTGAGGTAAGATTAGAGGAAAGGTTTCTAAAGGTTCCTGCTAGGCATATCCCCTTGGCCCTATGGAATCCTCAATTGTATTAAGGAACCCAGAACAAAGTAAGGTCAGAGTAGGTCTAAAACATAAGTCTCCAGGTGGCCCTCGGCTGAAGACAGTATTGCCTGTATGACTCTATGGAATATAAAATTAATACAATTACTTTGTCACCTTGAACAAGTTCAATCATCAAGCAGTAGAAACAGACAGCAAGTCCAAAAATATTCACTTTCCAATTGCTTTACTATATTTCTCCCCTACTGTCAATACTGAATTCATCTGATAGGTCCACTATCTACAAAACCTTAAGCCAAAGCCAAGAGTTCATCAGCAGAAGTAATAACCATACCTATCATGGTACCCCATTTTTACTCTTTTCTTATCTCCTTACACTTCCTGCCATCTTAGATCCACACATCACATATCCACACACCACATATCATATATCTTAATACCTCTGATCAGTTACTGATACACTTACACACAAAATCCATTTTTATGTTATTTTCTAGATATAGCTCTTAGGATATCTAAAGGAAAACTTTTATTTCTTCATGTATTAAAAGTGTTAAAAGCATAAGCAATTAATTTCACATGTTGTAAATGAAATTATTTGACTGACGTTGGACGACATAGAAGTTAGTGGTTGTTTACAGTTTGAAGTCTTCATAAAGTAATAGCTATAAGACTACATTTATCAATATTTATCTGAAAATAATTACAAAATTTCTATCATTACCATCCTAGTCCACCAACACACACATAGACACACACACACATACACACACACACACACACAAGTTTTTCTTTTTTAAGTCATTGGTTTCTTAAAACAAAGGGACTGTCTTTCCTGCTCTCATTAGATTAGTATTTGCAAACTCTAAGTTTGATGGTAATAACAGCTGGTTTCTTTTTTTTTTTTAAATGAATGTAGTGAAAAGAAGGGCCATCTGTACCCCAATGTTTATTGCAGCAATGGCTATGGTCGCCAAACTGTGGAAAGAACCAAGATGCCCTTCAACGGATGAATGGATAAGGAAGATGTGGTCCATATACACGATGGAGTATTATGCCTCCATCAGAAAGGATGAATACCCAACTTTTGTAGCAACATGGACGGAACTGGAAGAAATTATGCTGAGCGAAATAAGTCAAGCAGAGAGAGTCAAGTATCATATGGTCTCACTTATTTGTGGAGCATAACAAATAACATGGAGGACATGGGGAGATGGAGAGGAGAGGGAGTTGAGGGAAACTGGAAGGGGAGATGAACCATGAGAGACTATGGACTCTGAAAAACAACCAGAGGGTTGGGGCGGGGCGGGGGGGGTGGGGGTGGGAGGTTGAGGAACCAGGTGGTGGGTAATAGGGAGGGCACGTACTGCATGGAGCACTGGGTGTGATGCAAAAACAATGAACACTGTTATGCTGTAAATAAACAAATAAACGAATAAAAAAATTAAAAAAATAAAATAAAAAAATGAATACTGTATTTTATCTATTTGTTTTATTTTTATTTAAATTCAATTAATTAACATATAATGTATTATTGGTTTGCTTTGTGTCAAGCATATACTGAGCCCTGTGAATGGACTTGTTCATGTACATCTGACAACAATCCTGTGACATAGGTTCCATGATTATTTCACTTTACAGGTTAGGAAACTAAGGTACTTTTACCATGGTAAGTAAAGCTAACTCTACCCCAACCTCTGATGTTCTTAACTCATTGTATAAGAACTTGTCCATTGATCATATCAATTATATTACCACTAACAACATTTTTTTTTCTGCCCAAAAGCCCATTTATTAACTTTTCCCCTAAATACATGATTTGCATAGTAAGAGACATTAAAAATAAGATTTAGAAGAAAATCTGCAACTTGGATCTACTGATAATGAAGAAAAAATGTTTTAATTTCCATCTTGCTTCTCATTTTTTTTTCCAGTTTTAAATTTATTTTTTCAGCGTAACAATATTCATTGTTTTTGCACAATACCCAGTGCTCCATGCAATACGTGCCCTCCCTATTACCCACCATTTTAAATTTATAGAATATAATATCTTACAGACTTAAGAAATACATCTTTCACACATACACACAGAAATAAAACAAAAGTTTCACAAATCAGTAATCAACCTTACTATTTTACTACATGCAAAGTCACTCCCATACTTTCAATATTATTCTAGTCTAGTCTAGTGTATTTTTTAAGTATCATCAACTCATTAAATTGATTTTATACCCGATTACAAATATTCTGAAAAATGGTAAATAATGATATTTAGCTTTTATTTTTCTATTACTTTATTTTTTTTTAAGATTATAGATCAGTGGAACAGAATAGAGAGCCCAGAAATCGACCCTCAACTCTATGGTCAACTAATCTTCGACAAAGCAGGAAAGAATGTCCAATGGAAAAAAGACAGCCTCTTCAATAAATGGTGCTGGGAAAATTGGACAGCCACATGCAGAAAAATGAAATTGGACCACTTCCTTACACCACACACAAAAATAGACTCCAAATGGATGAAGGACCTCAATGTGAGAAAGGAATCCATCAAAATCCTTGAGGAGAATGCAGGCAGCAACCTCTTCGACCTCAGCCGCAGCAACATCTTCCTAGGAACAACAGCAAAGGCAAGGGAAGCAAGGGCAAAAATGAACTGTTGGGATTTCATCAAGATCAAAAGCTTTTGCACAGCAAAGGAAACAGTTAACAAAACCAAAAGACAACTGACAGAATGGGAGAAGATATTTGCAAACGACATATCAGATAAAGGGCTAGTATCCAAAATCTATAAGGAACTTAGCAAACTCAACACCCAAAGAACAAACAATCCAATCAAGAAATGGGCAGAGGACATGAACAGACATTTCTGCAAAGAAGACATCCAGATGGCCAACAGACACATGAAAAAGTGCTCCACGTCACTCGCCATCAGGGAAATACAAATCAAAACCACAATGAGATATCACCTCACACCAGTCAGAATGGCTAAAATTAACAAGTCAGGAAATGACAGATGCTGGAGAGGATGTGGAGAAAGGGGAACCCTCCTCCACTGTTGGTGGGAATGCAAGCTGGTGCAACCACTCTGGAAAACAGCATGGAGGTTCCTCAAAATGTTGAAAATAGAACTACCCTATGACCCAGCAATTGCACTACTGGGTATTTACCCTAAAGATACAAACATAGTGATCCGAAGGGGCACGTGTACCCGAATGTTTATAGCAGCAATGTCTACAATAGCCAGACTATGGAAAGAACCTAGATGTCCATCAACAGATGAATGGATAAAGAAGATGTGGTATATATACACAATGGAATACTATGCAGCCATCAAAAGAAATGAAATCTTGCCATTTGCGACGACGTGGATGGAACTAGAGCGTATCATGCTTAGTGAAATAAGTCAATCGGAGAAAGACAACTATCATATGATCTCCCTGATATGAGGACATGGAGAAGCAACATGGGGGGGTAGGAGATAGGAGAAGAATAAATGAAACAAGATGGGATTGGGAGGGAGACAAACCATAAATGACTCTTAATCTCACAAAACAAACTGGGGGTTGCTGCGGGGAGGTGGGATTGGGGGAGGGGGAGCGGGCTATGGACATTGGGGAGGGGAAGCGAACCATAAGAGACTATGGACTCTGAAAAACAACCTGAGGGTTTTGAAGGGTCAGGGGTGGGAGGTTGGGGCAACCTGAGGGTTTTGAAGGGTCAGGGGTGGGAGGTTGGGGGAACAGGTGGTGGGTAATGGAGAAGGCACGTTTTGCATGGAGCACTGGGTGTTGTGCAAAAAGAATGAATACTGTTACGCTGAAAAAATAAATAAAATGAGAAAAAAATAAAATAAAAAAAAATAAAAATAAAAATGTAACTTCACTAAAAAAAAAAAAAAAAAAAAAAAAGATTATTTATTTATTTATTTGTCAGAGAGAGAGAGCAGAAGCACAGAGAGCTGCAGGCAGAGGGAGAAGCAGGCTCCCCGCCAAGCAAAGAGCTCGATGCAGGACTCAGTCCCAGGATCCCGGGATCATGACCTGAGCCAAAGGCTGACGCCTAGACTGAGCCATCCAGGCACCCCTATTTTTCTATTACTTGATAAACTTTCTAATCATTTGCCAAATTTGATGCAAAAATAAATTTTATGATTTCCTGATAACCTTGTTTTAAAAAACAATAAAACATTCAGATTGTATCTACTCAAGAGAAACACAGAATTCAACACTTCAAAAGATCTGACAAGGGTTGTTTTTTTTTTTTTTAATTTTTTATTAACATATAATACATTATTAGCCCCAGGGGCACAGGTCTGTGAATTGCCAGGTTTACACACTTCATAGCACTAGTATAGCACATACCTTCCCCAGTGTCCATAACCCAATCACCCTCTCCCTACCCCCCTCCCCCCAGCAACCCTCAGTTTGTTTTGTGAGATTAAGGGTCTCTTATGGTTTGTCTGACAAGGTTTTACGTATTTTCTTAAACAGCAAAAGTTACATGAAATCTTCATAATCATGATAAAGCTAAGCACACAGTAGTCTCTTCCTATATATTACAATAAAAAGAATTATGTTGCAATAAGTAATAAAATGGAAATTAACTTTTAAAATGTGTTTTATTTATCGACAAATATATTTTTAGTTGCTTGAAAAAGTAATCAGTTTCTTTCACATCTTTTCTTAGGAAATCTAAAACTGTCTCCTATACACAAAGTTTTTAATTCTAATTTTTAATATTTTCTTGGTAAATAAATCACCTAAGCATAATTTATCTTTTCACAATATACAGTGGAATCATTCCTCTCACATTTTCATGGTTGGAATGACTTGAAAGGATATTATTTGTTTTTATATAAAAGAATAAGACAGGATGCCTGGGTGGCTCAGTCAGTTAAGCATCCAATTCAGGTCAGGTCATGATCTCAGGGTCCTGGGATCAAGCCCCATGCCAGGATCCCCACTCAGCAGGGAGTCTTCTTGTCTCTCTCTCCCTCTGTTCACTCTCCCTGTCTCTCCCTCTCTCTCAAATAAATAAATAAATCTTAAAGAAAAAGAATAAAGAAAAAACACTGATTGGAGAAACTACATTTTTCCAAACTGAGTTTAAGCATTGGTCATAAGACAAAGTGTAAACATTTGAAGATTATCAAAGCCAATGTCTACCCAAAGTTGGGGTCAGCCAGTCTTTGTTTACTTGGGAAGAACAAGGATTAGGCTTTTATTCAGAGACGGTGTTAAAAGCCCTCCTACCCAGTATAACTCCTAGCCACATACCCGTGTCCAGAAATAAATAGCTGGTCCACCTTCAGTGCAAGTTAACAGTAAATGCAAAAAAGGAAAGGCAAGGATGGATGGAAAACTTAGAGTTAACCAACTGATTTGCAGGAAGTTTAGAGGTGGAGTTTCATATTTGTGAAATGCTTTTGTGTAGGTATCATGAATTACACATGGCCCATTTCTAATATATATATTGAGAGAACTAACAGATACCAGATGTGCAATAGTAGCCTAAAGGAGTAATAAAGAGAGGTAGACTTCACAGTGTCATCACACTTATGTCATCTATAAATGACACAGTTCATTTCCATTAATGGCTTCTTCCCATTTTTGAACTTTCTCAAAATGTGAAAACATATTATCACTCAAATGCTATTTTATTCAAGTGCTAAATAAATTTTTTGTCCTTGGACTTGACTAGTTAGTTAAAAAGAAACCAAACCCTATACTTGTTGAGGGTAATTTGGACACTGTCCACAAGATGCTCATGTCCATAATCCTCCCATCTGGTTTCCCTACTAGAAGAACTTGAGAAAGTAAGGAAGTAACATGCTGAATTGTTACAATATTTTTTTTCAAACCTGTGATTCCATATGGAAACAAAAAGTCTCTTGTTCCTGGAAACTTGATTACTAAAAAACTTGTTTGCTCTCTCTAATTTGTTTGCAATCTTTTCTATATTGCAGAGTCAGAAAAATGTCAAATACCACAGAGATTTAGCAAATCTCTCTGATGCCCAGCCCTGAGCAGGGCAGGAGAAGACTGCTTACCAGTTTGCCTCTTTTTCTCCCATAAGTTCAAAGGCGGTTCCCAGTTAGATCTAGCGGTTCAATCGAACAGCTTGTGTTCATAACCTTGAGTCTCAGTACAAGATTTGTTCCAGACTGAGGAACCAAATAAGAATACTCTTTACTGAGGAGCCAAATAAGAATACCAATAAAAATACGAAATAAAATACAAATAAGAATACTCTCTTCGGGAGATATCTAGTTGGACTACAGGCCTCAAACACCAATGAAGTCGTCTCAGGAACAACATAGGGAGAGCACCCGGCAGTTCAGTGCTACTGCAGCACAGGCAAACACATGGTACGACTCAGCTGGGATAAGGGTTGATGAAAGGCATACTCTAACAACACAAGGACCAAACTCTGCCCACAACACGCAAAAAGAGATACTGCAGATACTGGACTGAAGGCAAATGCAGCTCAACCACAACAATAAAGACCATAAAATACACATAGGAAACATCCTGAAACACCAGGATCTGGTGAACAGGGGACACTGCACTTCAGGGCACTACAGGACCTCTTCTTCATAAGGTCACTACTTGTAAGAGTAGGAAATGTAGCTTTCTTTCTTAACACATAGAAACAGACAAAGAAGGTTAGACAAAATGAAGACAGAGAAATATGTCACAAATGAAAGAATGGGACAAAATCACTGCAAGAGAGCTAAATGAAATGGATATAAGTAATATGTGTGATAGAAAATTTGAAGTAGTGGTCATAAAGATGCTCATTGAACTTGAAAAAAGAGTGAAAGACCTCAGGAGACCCTCAACAAAGAGATAGAAAATATTAAAAAGGACCAATCAGAGAAGAAACAATGGAAGAAAACAATAAATTAAATTAAGAATACAATAGAGGTAATAAATAGTAGACCAAAAAGGACCAATCAGAGAAGAAACAATGGAAGAAAACAATAAATTAAATTAAGAATACAATAGAGGTAATAAATAGTAGACCAGAAGAAGCAGAATAAAGGGTCAACCTGGAGGACAGGTTGACAATGAAAAGCAACAAAGCTGAAAATCAGGAATACGATCAAGCATAATAACATTTGCATTATAAAGATCCCAGAAGGAAAAGAGAGAGAAAAGGAAGCAAAAAATTTATTTAAAAAAATAATAGCTGAAAACTTCCCAAATCTGGGAAAGGAAAGAAAGCCAGATCTAGGAGACACAGAGAGCCCCCAACAAAATCAACCTAAGGAGGCTCACACCAAGACATATAGTAATTAAAATGGCAAAAATGAGGGGTAGAGAGTATTTTAAAAGCAGCAAGAGAAAAGAGTTATATACCAGAGAAACTCCATAAGGCTCTCAGCTGATTTTTCAACAGAAACTTGGCAGGCCCAAAAAAAGTGGCATGATATTTAAAGTGCTAAAGGGGCGGGGGGGGAGCTGAAGCCAAGAGCACTCTATCCAGCAAGGCTATCATTTAGAAAGGAAAGAGAGATAAAGAGTTCCTCAGACAAATGAAAGTTAGAGGAATTCATCATCACTAAACCAGCCCTATGAGAAATGTTAAGGGAGATTCTTTAAGTGGAAAGGAAAGGCCACATGCAGGAGTATGAAAAGTAGGAAGCACAAAAGCAGTAAAGTTAATTACATCTATATAAACCAGTCAAGGGATTCACAAAATAAAGTGATGTGAAGTATGACACTATATACTTAAAATGTGTGTGGGGTGGGGAGAGGGGTAGAGATTTCTACTTTTTAGAATTTTAGAATGCTTTTTAGAATTGGTTCAAACTTGGGACACCTGGTTGACTCAGTCAATTAAGTGTATGCTTTTGGCTCAGGTCATGATCCCAGGGTCCTAGGATTGAGTCTCTCATCAGGCTTGTTGCTCAGTGGGGAGCCTGCTTCTTCCTCTGCCTGCCACTTCCCCCCTGCTTGTGCTCTCTCTCTCTCTGACAAATAGATAAATAAAATCTTTTAAAAATAATAGGTTTGGGACACCTGGGTGGCTCAGTAGGTTGAAGCCTCTGCCTCCAGCTCAGGTCATGATCTCAGGGTCCTGGGATTGAGCCCTACATCGGGCTCTCTGCTCTTCAGGGAGCCTGCTTCCTCCTCACTCTGCCTGCCTCTCTGCCTACTTGTGATCGCTCTGTCAAATAAATAAATAAAATCTTAAAAAAAAAAAAAAGGTTCAATGACCATCAACTTATTATAGACTGTTACATGCATAAGATGTTATGTATAAACCTAATGGTAACCACAAATCAAAAACTGGTAATAGACATGCAAAAAATAAAAAGAAAGGGATCCAAGTATATTACTAATTAAAGCCAGCAAACCATGAGAGAAGAAGGCAAGAGAAGGAAGGAATAGAGAAGAACTACAAAAACACCTATGAAACAAGTAACGAAATGGGAATAAGTACATACCTATCAATAATTATTTGGAATGTTAAAAAATAATTACTTTGAATTTAAATAGACTAATCATGCTAATCAAATGACACAAGGTGATGGAATGGATAAAAAAAACAAGACTCATCTATCTGCTGCCTGCAAGAGACTCATATCAGACCGTATCAGTCACATGCAGATTGCAAGTGAAGGAATAAAAAAGCATTTCTCATGCAAAAGAAGTGAAAAGAAAGGAAAGCTGGGGGTAGCAATACTGGTACCAGACAAAATAGACTTTAATACAAAGACTGTAACAAGAGACAAAGAAGGACACTACATAATCATAAAGGGAACACTCCAACAAGAAGATATAACACTTATAAATACTTATGCATGCAACATGAAACTTATAAGCTCCCAAACTGAAGCAGGAAGAAATAGACAACTTGAACAGCCTGATTACCTGCAGTGAAATTAAATCAATAATCAAAAAGCTGCCAACAAACAAAAGTCCAGAACAAAATGGCCTCAGAGGTGAATCCTACCATTTAAAGAGGAGTTAATACATATTCTTCTCAAACTAGTCTAAAAAATAGAAATGGGAGGAAAGCTTACAAATTCATTCTATGAGGCTAGCATTAATCTGACACTAAAACCAAATAAAGACACTATAGGTTACTATCTCTGATGAATATAGGTACAAAAATCCTCAACAAAATATTAGCAAATCAAATCCAACAGTGCATTAAAAAAATCATTCACCACAATCAACTGGAATTTATTTTTCAGACATAAGTGTGGTTCAATATTTGCAAATCAATCAACATGACACATCACATCAATAAGAGGAAGGATGAAAACCATATGATCATTTTAATAGATGCAGAATACATATTTGACAAAGTACAACATCCGTTCACGATAAAAACTCTCAACAAAGAAGGTTTAGAGAATACCTACCCTAACAAAATAAAGTACTGTGTTAAATATTTAATATCATAAACTCACAGCTAACATCATACTCAATAAAAAAAATAGCTTTTTCCTCATGATCAGAAGCAAGACAAGGATGTCCATTCTTACCATTTTTATTCAATATAGTACTGGAAGTCCTAGTCACAGTAATCAGACAGGGAAAATAAATAAAAACCACCCAAATTGGAAAGGAAGAAGTAAAACTTTCACTATTTGCAGATAATAAGATACTATATATTGAAAACCCTTAAGACTCCACCAAAAAAACCACTAGAACTAATAAATGAATTCGGTGAGGTTGCAGGATACAAAATCAATATATAGAAATCTATTGCATTTCTATACACTAATAATGAAGTGGCAGAAAGAAAAATGAAGAAAACAGTCCCTTTGCAAATATACCAAAAATAATAAAATATTTAGGAATAAAACTAAGCTATGAGGTGAAAGTTCTGTACACTGAAAACTATAAACACTGATGAAGGAAATTGGAGATGACATAAACAAATGGGAAGATATTCTATGCTCATGGATTGGGGGAACAAAAATCATTAAAATGTCTATACTACCCAAAGAAATCCACAGAGTCAATGAAATCCTTATCAAAATTCCAATAACATTTTTCATAGAACTAGAACAAACAATCCTAAAATTTGTAAGGAACCACAAAAAAACCAAATAGCCAAAGCAATCTTGAGAAAGAAGAACAAAGCTGGAGGTATCACAATCCCAGATTTCAAGTTATGCAGCAAAGCTGTAGTAATCAAAACAATATGGTACTGGCATAAAAATAGACACATTGATCAATAGAATAGAGAGCCCAGAAATAAACCCACAATTGTATGGTCAATTAATCTTTGACAAAGGCGGCAAGAATATGCAATGGGAAAGACAGTCTCTTCAATAAACGTTGTAAAAAACTGTACAGCTACATGTAAAAGAATGAAACCAGACCAGTTTCTTATACTATACACAAAAATAATTCAAAATGAAGTAAAGACCTAAATATGAGACCTGAGACCATAAAAACCCCAGTAGAGAAGGTTTGGCCCTAGCAACATTTTTCTAGATATATCTTCTAAGACAAGGAAAACAAAAGCAAAAATAAACCATTGAGACTACATCATAATTAAAAGCTTCTGCACAGCCCAGGAAACCATCAATAAAACTAAAAGACAACCTACTGAATTGGAGAAAATATTTGCAATGACATATCTGATAAAGGGTTAGAATCCAAAATATATAAAGAACTTATACAACTCAATACACACACACACACACACACACACACACACCCAATTAAAATGGGCAGAAGGCAGGAACAGACATTTTTCCAAAGAAGACAGACAGAGGGCCAAAGACACACACAAAAAAGATGCTTAATTAACATCACTCATCCCAAAGCCTCCATTTATGTTAATTTGTTAATTTGTTTTGTGGTACTGTTTCCAGTTCATTCTGCCACATAGACAACAAATATTCAAGTTCTTTTGATGTAGCTATCATTATGCTGACCTTTGAGAAAGAGATAGAGAAGTATAGTATGTATCTTCTTCTCTCAATGAGTTTATAAATGAATTGTGGAGACACACACACAAATTAATTAACAATACAAACCGTATTGAAGAAGTGTGATAAAGCAATATTGTATCAAATTTCTACTTAGTGGCACAGAAAATATATGCCAAGTGTTCAGAGGAAGACTATCTACACTGTCAGGGAAGGTTGAGGGAGAAAGGACTTTACTTGGGACGAAAACAATTAATACAATTTAGATAAATAGATTATGCAGTTTTCCAATAAATGTGTGTAAAGTCACAACCTAAGCCAAAATTCAGAGCAAAAACTGCATGTACATGTTCAGACAACAGCAAGCAAATCCAGTTGAAAACAGAGTTTGTATGTGTAGCACAGCGGCATTTTTTTACAATTCTTTTTATTGCAAGGGACACATATCCAACTAAAATGGGAGACTGAGGAATTGTTTTAATTCACTCAGTGGTACTTGCTTCAGACAGGATTGGGACTATATTATTACTATAATTATTATTATTTTAGGGATGATATTATTATCTTAGGGCTGTCTATCATTCTTTATTTCTCTGCTTTTTTCCTCTTTGTGGTCTGATTTCAATCTGTATATTGGCTGTCTGTGTAGGGTGGGAAAACTGGCCACTGACATTACCATATTCATACCTATTTCTCTTAGAAAGTTTATGGGGGAGGGGGGGAAGAACTTCTTTCTCATAGCACCTGAATGTCAGTTCAGGGGCTTGGTAGAGATCATGTATCAGATGGACTAACTATAGGGGCCAAAGGAAACAGAAAGGTATTATAATTTCTTCAGCCTTCATCATGTGCCTACCACCCTGTGATTATCATACGGAAGAGATGCACAAGAATTGGAGGAGGGTATTCCCTAAACATAATAGAGATGCTAAACAGGCAAAAACAAAACAGAACAACAAAAAACAAATAAACCAACAGATTTCCCTATGATAGTTGATAACAACCTTTTCCTTAGATTTTTTAGTTCAAAACATTTGAGGGGTACAATATATCTATATACTACATGCACTACCTATGAACTATGAAACTCAATCCTAGTTCAACAATTTCTAGGATGATGTCTGGAGTCTGAAAAGTTCCTTTAGTGACCCCACTACATGCCCCTAGAAGGTGGGTGCACTCTGTCATCCCATCCTAATCACTGTTATAGGAGGATAAAGCTGGGGAGATGATTCAAATTCAGACAAAGGAGTATATTAAATGTACAGATAAGAAGACTGAATTTTATTGGATTTGTACTTAATACAGGCAGTTACTGGGATATCATCACAGAAATTAACATTTATACTTCATTTTTTAAAAAATCTAGTATTTGTTCATTATGACTCGCAAAATTATGAGTCTTTCTTGCTTGCTTATTGTCTTCACATGGAGAAACCTAAAACTATAAGATTCAATTAATCTGAGCTTCTCTCTCTCCTCTCTCATCTACATGTTCCCCTACTTCTCACGTTTTAGCTATCTTATACCTATGCCCCAAAACATTCTGGAGAATGTCAGAAGACTGTGTGGTTTTATTCCCTAACCTCCCCTTCCCTAAAATCCTCCATGCCCTTCTTTTGTGTAGGTAAATAGAAAATCTAACCACTGAGAAATCCTGGAGCATGTGACTAATCATACGTGTAAGACATGCTGTCAGGGACAACAGTAGAACGTTCTGAGAAAGAATTATGAGAAACAGGATGTGAGAATAAATCTGATAAAGAATTATGAAAGAAAGAGTGTCAGAGTAAACTTGGTAAAGAGTTATGAAGTGTAGTATGTCAAGTAAGTTTAGTGTAACTATTGATGCAAATTATATATTTGCTATTACTGAAAGTAGGATGATGTATAATAATTAAAGCTTTACTTCCATATGATAGAGCTGAAAATACACTATAGCTTTGTAGCCACATGCTGGCTAACTTCATGCATTCAGGATATCTTCTTTGTTCAATAATAAAAATAAGCAAATTTCATATTTGTGAATTGGCTTGTTCTTTCAGATCTCCATTTTCTTTTTTCCCCAAAGTCTGCATCTGTTCACTTAGAAGTTTCAGTGGGTTCAGGAGTCAGTCTAAGAAACTAAAGAGAGGGCATGTCAGAAGAATGAACTGAGGCAGTCTGAAGAACAGAGTGGACCCTGGGCCCAAAGGAATTCATTAAACACTTTGTGTCATTGAGATCATCTAAAAGCTAAGCCAAAATTCTTTGTTCAGAAAGATGTAGCCAAAGTGTTTCTAAAATTAACTCAGACCCTGAAAGAAACCAAATTGCTACTTGTAGGCTACTGAACACTAAAATACCTATGAGTTTTCTTTAACTTTTGTTAAAGCCAAATATTCTAGTTTGTCCTTGTGAAATTACTGGCTCTCACCCATCATCATGAATAATTAGATCAGTATTTTAAAAGCATAAAATGGATATACCAAAGCATACAGTTTTAACTGGTTTTTGTATCCCATTTTATTCTTTTGCTACTTGTTCACATTCTGTTTCTTTTTGTTTCTTTTATATATTATATACATATATATACAATATTAAATATGATATTAAATACATGCTTTAAAAAATTGCATAGTACCAAACGAAAAGTTAAAATCTCTCACCCAATCCCATAAACCCCAAACTTCTTCCCTGGAGAAAAATAACTTTTAACTAATTCTCCTTTTAATCTTCTGGTGGTTATCACCACAATTCTAAATGAAATGCTTAATCCATGGCTGGGAACACTGTCTTTACGTGGATGACTCCAAAACTTTTAACTCTAATCATGCCTTCTTGACTGAGCTCTAATCTCATAGAACCAGCTACCCCCTTGCATGCATAATAAACCCAAAAAACTCTTCACTCTTCTAAAATAGAATTCTAGATTCCACTTTATTTCCTGCCCCAAACTAAGTCATAGCATAGTCTTTCCCATTTCTGTAAATGGCAACATGATCTATTTGAGTGCTCATATTAAAAACCTACGAGTCTTCCTTGATTTTTCTTTTTACTCCTTCCTCTCTATTTAATCAATCAGCAAGTCAAAAAATGCTCTCTGACCAAAAAATATCTTGAATCTTTCCATTTGTATACAACATCTCGCTCCTCTTGGTTCAAACCACCATTGTTTCCTAACTGAGTTCCTAAACGAGGTATTAACTTGTTTCCTTGTTTCAAACCTTGCCTCATTTCAGTCCAATTCTTATCATCCTTGGACAATGAAGCATTAGGGGCACCAACCACCCACACAGTCTAAAACCTACATATAACTTTTTTCTTCCTCATATAACTTTTGACTCCCCAAAAACTTATTAATAGACTACTGTTGACTGGAAGCCTTACCAATAACATAAATGATAAATAAATACATATTTTGTATGTTCTATGTATTATATACTATATTCTTAAAATAAAGTAATGTAAAGAAAAGTATGTATTTTTAAAGATTGTTTATTTATTTGAGAGACAGACTGAGAGAGAGAGAGAGTATGAGAGCAGGGAGGGTCAGAGGGAGAAGCATGCTCCCTGCCGAGTAGGAAGCTGGACACGGGACTCGATTCTGGAACTCCAGGATCATGACCTGAGCCAAAGGCAATTGCTCAACCAACTGAGCCACCCAGGTACCCAAGAAAAGAAAATGTATTAAGAAAATCACAAGGAAGAGAAAGTACAGTGCTATATCTATTGAAAAAACCCTGCATATAAATGGACTTACACAGTTCAAACCTTGTTTTCCAAGGGCAAATTGTATAGCAGCCAGATAAGTCTTTAAATTGTGAAGTCAGATTCCATTACTCTCCCTTTTAAAACCCTTCTACTATATTTGGAACAAAATCAAAATGCCTGATTGTGACCTATAGGTCCCTGCATGATTGGATTATTGCCTGTTACTCTAACCTCATCACTTGCAACTCCTAGTTGCATCCTGTGCTTCAGTTGCACTGGCCTCTGTTCTGTCTTTGAGTCACCAACAGGGATTTTCCTGGAATGCTACTCTTCTGGTTTTTGTGTGGCTTCGTTCTCATCCTTGAGGTCTTAGTTCTTAGTTTAAAGATGCAATTCTTGTGGAGCCCATCCAAACGCCGTTCCTCTTACTTTTGCATGTAGGTTTCGAAAGACAGACTTCCATTTCTCAGCCTCCTTGTAGCTAGAGGAGGCCATACTACACAGTTTTGGCCAGTAAGACATTAGCCTGTGGTCTCTTCTATTTCTTCCTTCTTCCCTGGAATGCAGATAGAAAGCTAGCTGTGGAGCAAATTCTTGCTAAGAAAGGCAAAACAGGGAGGAAGGAAGAAACTTGTTTCTTAATGACATCAGTTACTGTCACCATATCAATCATATACTGAAACCCCACACTTCATATTTCATGAGAAAGATGACTCTTTATTGTTTAAGCCACTGTTAATGAAGTTTTCTGGTGATCACAGACAAATGTATTCAGTCAGAATTATATCACACTAAGTAGCACACTAAGTATCACTTGTAACACTAAGTATCCTTAGTCTCCCACTTTATTTACTTTGTAACATTCATCTTATACTTCATAACATTTATCTGGATCAGAATTATTTTGTTGGGGCGCCTGGGTGGCTCAGTGGGTTAAGCCTCTGCCTTTGGCTTGGGTTATGATCTCAGGGTTCTGGGATCAAGCCTCACATCAGGCTCTCTGCTCAGCCAGGAGTCTGCTTCCTCCTCTCTCTCTGCCTGCCTCTCTGCCTACTTGTGGTCTCTCTCTCTGTCAAATAAATAAATAAAATCTTATTAAAAAAAGAATTATTTTGTTTACTAATTTTATTAGTTTATTATATATCTATCCCAGTCAACAAATAAAGGCTGAACAAATGTTAAATAAATCTCAATAACTGTTACTTTACTGACAGATAATTTCTTTTCACGCCTTGTTAAGAAGGGTGAAAATGTAGCTTACTAATCGTCAAATAATTTTATTGTGATATGACATTTAATTCTTTGTAGTAAACTTTTGGACGTAAGTAGTTCTTCAATCACAACTTTTTAGGCACTATCTATTGACTTTCCATTATCTGAGGTGAGGAAATCAGCAGTGCTGCATTCTCCAACTATCTCCAAATTCCATGAGAATTTTTACATTAGCAGGACTTAACGTGTTTATAATCTTTTCTATACCTAAAATTAAATCATTCATAATTTTGCCTAGGGGTGGTTCTACAAATCAGCAGTTTTGAAAATTATTTTTATAGCTATTTTTATTCTAGAACAGAATTATATAGATCAACATGTAGAAACGTTGTCCCATGTCACTAGCCTTATTTTTAAATTATAATACATGCTTTTTGAAAACTGCAAAGAGTATTGAAGACTATAGAAAATAGTGAAAGTGTACATACTTTTGTATAGGGTTTTAATTATTTAGTAGGAGTGGGATTTCATTATATACATATACATATATATTTCCATTATCTTTTTTTTTCTTTTTTGCAATATTATGGCCATCTTTCTATCTCTCTGGTGTATTTGTATTGCATTTTCTTTCATCACTGTTTCGCATTCGATATGTATGTTTGAAACGGGTTTTTTACCCCTACTGGAAGATCATTGAAAATGTTTCCTACCATTTGCTGTCACATTAGTAAGATGTTTCCTATCATTTGCAGTCACTTTAGTAAAATGTTGTATTTGTAAAGGTACACATGTGTTTCTACAGGATACATTTCTTTAGTCAGAAGATAAGTCCATTATACATTTTAATAGCTATAGTAGAAATTTTCCCAGTGAAACTTTTGGATCAGTGCTGTCCAATCAAATATAATCTAATCCAAATATAAAATCTTAAATTTTCTACTAACCAGAAAAAGAGGAAAGGGAAAAGATAAAATTAATTTTCAGCATATATTTTATTTAACCCATTATGCCCAAAATATTATAATTTCAGCATGTGACCAAGATAAAAGGTTATTAATGAGATGTTTTACATTCTTCTTATCATACTAAGTCTTCAAAATCTAATACATATTTTATACTTGCAGTACATCTTAGTTCAGATGCGAAATTTTTGTTAGAAATATTTGATTTATATTTAAATTTCACAAATACATAGTTGTAAAAGTAAATTTACATATCCAAATTGCTCTAAATATACTTCAAAGTTTTTCAATGATTGAACTGAGTATTCGTTTTTAAATTTAACTTTATATTAAATTTAGAAATTCAGTTCTGTTACACTAATCTCATTTTAAGCACTTAATAGCCAAGTGTAGATAGTGGCTTTAGTATCAGACAGCACAGATATAAATTAACCAGATTAACCAAAGCTTTCTATTCTCTCTGTTCACCAAACTAACAAAAAGCTGAATACTTGCAGCTAGGAAGCTATCCAGCTATCCTTTGGTAGCCCTAACGAGCATTTTCCTACAATTGAGTTGAGTTTTTTATTTACAAAGATGAAGTTGCACTGTTATGAAATATAGTTGATCTCTTTGTTTTTGTCATTATAATTGTGCGATTTGATCAACATTACAAAACACTGATGAAAAATGAACTAGTTGCTTTGGAAAAACTTAATAAAAGAACATTTACTTAATAAAAATCTATTGATTTAGAAGTTGGCAAGATGACTGCAAGTGTTTGGGAAAACACTGTAAAAATATTGTAAGAATTCTTTACTCCTTTTGCTTGGTAAATTTCTTTAGGACAGATACTGGAAATAATAGACAATTTAGAGATCCCTTTAGATAATCATATAATTTTCCTCCTTTTAACTGTTTAAGTAATCACATCTAGAGTTTTACTAATATTTTATTTCTATGCTTTCATGTTATTCCCTTAATACACAGTTGGGTTTAATTTCTTAATATTTTTGTCACTACTTTTGTACTTATTTGTATTTGTACTTTTCCATGCCTGATTTCTAGTATCCAATGCCTGCCCCGAAGCCATTTGCATAGTTTTAAGAATTGCATAATATAAAGCACCATGTCAGATGGAAGCTATGCTGACAAACTGCGTTTCAGGCAATGGCTTTGATTTCCCTTAGACATATATGGCATAGCTATTCTTAGTCTTTATTTGGTGAATAGGAAGATCCTAAATCACTTTCTTCCTGTCTCCCAGTGTGAACCAAAAATAAAAGGCACATTTTCTTTTGTTCTTTCTATTGCCTAATGTGTAGAGAAAATGAGTTGTATCATTTGAAATCTGTCTAAATAATGGTGCTTAATTAATTCTCTGCTTTAATTTCATATCATTCTCTTTAGCAGTTTAAATGCTCTTGGCTGCAAGTAACAGATTTCCTGACTACCACTACACAATGTGAAGACATTTATTTCAACAAAGAGGATCAGATAAAACAAAAGAAAAAGTTTGCACCATTAGTAGATAGAATTGAAAGAGGAATGTCATGATTTAGTAACTAGAGGGAAACATACGTTTCTTCCCCTGTTATCTTTTTTCAAATATAATATAGACAAAATACTAAAATAATCTGACCTTACAATCAGACCATTAATATTTGTATCATAAAAATTTTTAAAGATTTTATTTATTTATATTATTTTATTTATTTATATATATTTATATTGTTTTATTTATTTATATTATTTTATTTATTTATTTGTATACTTACAGCAAGTAAAGGGAACATAAGCAGGAGAAGTGGGAAAGGGAGAAGCAGGTTTCCCGATGAGCAGGGAGCCTGATATGGGGCTTGATGTGGGGCTCAATCCCAGGACCCTGGGATCATGACCTGAGCCAAAGATAGACGCTTAACGACTGAGCCACCCAGTGCCTCTAAAATGTTTTAAAAAGAACTGTTTAATACATCGCGTGCTCAATTTTTTTAAATTTTTTTTTAAGATTTTATTTTTATTTATTTGACAGATAGATATCACAAGTAGGGAGAGAGGCAGGCAGAGAGAGAGAGAGGAGGAAGCAGGCTCCCTGCCAAGCAGAGAGCCCGATGCGGGGCTCGATCCCAGGACCCTGGGATCATGACCTGAGCGAAAGGCAGAGGCTTTAACCCACTGAGCCACCCAGGCACCCCGCGTGCTCAATTTTTATCTCTTAAAATATTATGCATTAATAACATCTTAATATATTAATAAGAATACAGTGTTTCTGTATCATCGATAAAAGAAAATAAAAATATTATTTATCTAAAATTTTTAAAAAGAAGTACCTATACAGGTGATTGCAAGGTTGGTTTGTGGTTTGAATATACCAAGAAGGATCCAGGCCTTTTTAGTTTTCTACTCTGCTATCCTTGTGCTATAGCTCTGTCTCTTACTGTTGCAGCATGCCTGTTTAAGTTCCAAGCATCATTCAATTCTATAACAACATCCTCCGAAGAAAAGATAAAGTTGGAGGGAAATAGAGATTTCTTCCTAGATCCCTCTCATTTTATCAGAAGGGATTTTCTTCTGCAGAATTCCCAATAGAATTCTCTTTGTATCTCATTGCTCAAAATTGGGTTATATGCTACCTCTGGCTGCAAGAGACTTCAAGAAAGTCAAGAGACTTCAAGAAAGTGATTATCTCTTTTGAATGCTCTAGCTGCAGGTGGAAGAAACGTATGTTTCGCTCTAGTTACTAAATCATGACATTCCTCTTTCAATTCTATCTACTAATGGTGCAAACTTTTTCTTTTGTTTTATCTGATCCTCTTTGTTGAAATAAATGTCTTCACATTGTGTAGTGGTAGTCAGGAAATCTGTTACTTGCAGCCCAAAGCATTTAAACTGCTAAAGAGTTCTCCCTTCATAGAACTTAATATTTTTATCCAATTATACTTTTAATGTTTTCCTTGATTCATTGAGTGTATCCCAGCCAGTACCTTTTAACTTGCTTGGCTTTCTTTTGGCCATCACTCTGAGGGCAAGTCTCAGCCTCTGCTTGTTTTTTCTTTTCTTTTTTTTAGTTGTAAATTTTATTCATCAGCCTCTGTTTCTAATATAAACACTAATGGTCATCATATTCCAAATAGTTTATCACACTTGATATGTTTTCAGTCACTTGCTTTAAAACACAATCTCATGAGATCCGACTCTCCATTCCCCTGTTATTTCCAAAAACACACTTTAGTGCTCATGTTTCCATGGCAGACTTTTTCCCATGGCAGTATCAGATTAATCAAATTCCCTCTAACCATTCCCCTGCCAGAGTAAAAAGACTTGACATCTGCATCTTCTTTTTAGCTTTGGACTGTAGTAGAACTGACATATTAGCACATCCATGCTTAGATAAAAGAGATTCATTTGGAAACTAAGCCTGCATTTAGACAAATACAAGTGTATCTGATAAATTGTGAGTATTACCAGCCTGAAGGCATGGGTTGATTTGAGTATAGAGGAAAAGGCAAAGGCTACTCCACTACAAAATCATTCTCAAAATGAACAACTGTAACGTCATCTGTATATGCCAAAGGCCAACTCTTCTCAGGATTAACTTTCATGTAGAACACAATTTTTTTTAAGGAAACGTGCTAAAAAATATGCCAGTTTGAAGCACCCCCTCCCCACACACAATTAATCTCTTAGATTACTTAGAACTTAGACCAACAAAAGACTTTCAGGAAGAAGATATTTGCAAATAACATTACAGATAAAGGGCTGATATCCAAATCATAAAGAACTTCTAGAACTCAACATTCAAAAAACAAATAACCCAGTCAAAAGGGCAGAAGAGGGGTGCCTGGGTGGCTCAGTCATTAAGTGTCTGCCTTCAGCTCAGATCATGATCCCAGGGTTCTGGGATCAAGCCCGGCATCAGGCTCCCTGCTCAGTGGGAAGCCTGCTTCTCTCTCTCCCACTCCCCCTGCTTGTATTCCCTCTTTCACTCTCTCTCTCTCTCTCTGTCAAATTAAATAAATAAAATCTTAAAAAAGGGGGGGGGGCAGAAGACATTTCTCCAAAGAAGACATACAAATGGCTAACAGAAACATGAAAAAAATACTCAACATCACTAGCCATCAGGGAAATACAAATCAAAACCATAATGAGGGGAGCCTGGGTGGATCAGTCATTAAGCATCTACCTTCAGCTCAGGTCATGATCCCAGGGTCCTGGGATTGAGCCCTACATCGGAATCCCTGCTCCATGGGAAGCCTACTTCTCCCTCTCCCGCTCACCCTGCTTGTGTTACTGCTCTGGCTACCTCCCTCTGTCAAGTAAATAAATAAAATCTTTTAAAAAAAACAACCCACAATGGGATACCACCTTACACCAGTTAGAATGTCAAAAATTAACAAAATAGGAAACAACAAATGTTGATGAGGATGTGGAGAAAGAGGAACCCTTTTACACTGTTGGTGGGAGTGCAAGGTGGTACAGCTGCTCTGGAAAACAATATGGAGGTTCCTCAAGATATTAAGAAGAGAACTTCCCTACGACCCAGCAACTGCACTACTAGATATTTATCCCAAAGATACAGATATAGTGAAAAGAAGGAGCACATGCACCCCAATGTTCACAGCAGCCATGTCCACAACAGCCAAACTGTGGAAGGAGCCAAGATGCCCTTCAACAGATGGATAAAGAAAATAGTGGTCCATATATATAATGGAATATAACTTAGCCATCAGAAAGGATGAATACCCAGCTTTTGACTCAACATGGGTGCGACTAGAGGAGATTATGCTAAGGGAAGTAAGCCAAGCAGAGAAAGACAACTATCATATATTTTCATTCATATGTGGAACATAAGCAGTAGCATGGAGGACCTTAGGGGAAGGCAGGAAATCTGAAGTGGGAGAAATCAGAGAGAGAGATGAACCATGAGAGACTATAGACCCTGGAAACAAACTGAGGGTTTCAAAGGGGACAGAGGTGGGAGTAGGGGTAACAGGGTGGTGGGTATTAAGGAGGGCACATGCTGTGATGAGCACTGGGTGTTAACGTAATTAACGAATCACTGAACATTACATCAAAAACTAATGATGTACTAAACAGTGGCTAACTGAACATAATAATTAAAAAAAGAATTTTTCAGAAAGTTTATTGTTACTGTGCATGGTGATAATAAAAATAAGGCAATTTTCAGCCAGTTTTATTCCTATTTCTAAATTCTTATAGATAATGCCCCTTTCTCTCCTCTCAACTGCCTGTGCCTGGAGCTGATATGACTACTACCCCATCATTGGTATGTCATTAGGGGAAACAAAGACATTTTGTATGTTCACATTGTGCCAAGAATTGTCTCAGTGTTTTCTATATATCAGAGGCAGATATTCCCTGATTTTGGGGTGAAAAAAACTAAGACTAAGAAAAGTTAAATAAAGTTTGTGAAGTAATTGGAAAAATCCAGAATAAGTCAGATTCATCAGGTTCCAAAACCCATGCTCTCTAATGGATATCAACTAGCTTATAAGGAGTCATAGAAACATGGATTCTAGTCCCAAACCTTCTGTTCCTGATCTGAAAAAGAGGAGGCTTAGGTGAACTGACTCCTATGATCTCTTTAAAGAAAAAAAAATGAAATTTCTCTTTTGGGTGCTCTCCATGGGTCAGTCTTTGAGGTAAGCGTTTTACATATTATTTATTTAAAAACAAAAACTTAAAAAACTAGTAAAGTAGGGAAGGAAACTAAGATGCAGAGAGGTTAGATAACATGCTGAAGGAAATCTAGAGTTAGCAAATGGTGGTGCTGAGATTTAAATTCAGACCTATCTGGTTATGAGGACACATACTTAACCTAAAATGCCTATTGCTTTAGAGAAATTGTTCTCAATTAGAGATGTACATCAGAATATGTAGAGCCAAAGGGAAAAATTCTTAAAAGCATATTGAACATTATGTTATTTTGCATTCACATTTCATAAATACATTTTATAGGACAGGTTTCTGGATATTATTCTCACCTGTTATATTCATAGATAAGGGAAATATCAACATATGTAGAATCAGAAGCTGGAGAGGGATGTAAGTTTAATTCTTTCAGAATTTTAAAAATCACAATGAACAATCAAAAGTTCCAGGCCTGAGCATGAAGAGGGGAGGACACAGAAGCAGAGTGAGAGTGATGTAGGGAAGCTTCTTCACTGAATGTTTTTCCTGATGACTGAAACCACACTTGCCTCAGCCAACTCAAATTTTTATCCTTCTAAAGACACTAACAGTCTTGACACTTTTGTCTTCCTTATAATTCTTTCTGGTTATCCTATAAGTTTAGACTATAGCAGTAAAAAGAGAGCATACCCTATCTTCACAGAGCAAATAGTCTTACATGTAGGAAAACTTCTGGACCAAACTCAGATGCTTACCTTCTTTCTGCAGCTGAGTGGGATGGTATTAGCAAGTATTGAACCCATAGAGAATTTCCTTGCTGATGTGCAGTCCTGGCCAGAAGCCACGTCAGCTTTTTTTTACCTCTGGGGAAAAGCTGGCAAATGCAAGGTGCCAAAGATAAACTTTACCTCTTCAAGTTTTGCCAGGGAACAGCCCTATTTGCTCCCAACTCAATACAAGCTCATAAAATCTATTTCTGTCCTGTGGCCCCAGAGTAGGTGCAGCTTATTGGGAATGTGTCTGGACTAGTTGAACAAATAAAGGTGAGAATAGAGAGGAAAAGACAGATTCAAGGATGCTTATGAAGAAAAAATTGAGTGTTTGGTGAATGACTGGATGTGGACACCAAGGGAGGAAAAAGGGATTCAAAGCAGGATGCACTTTTTAGCCTGGCTGGTTTGAGAATGATTATCACTTGATAGAAATATCAGTTAATACGACAGTTTGAGATGTACTTTAGATAAACTGATAAGGACACTTACACACAACATGAAAAGAAATATGTTCAACATCACCAAATTGGGTAAAAAATAACATTCATGCTCCTCTTAATATCTGAATAAAAGTCTACATAGTCTTTTCTCCCCACACAATCTTTAATCCCATAATAAACCACTCAGTCTCACATGTGATTCTAGGTACTTATGGAGAAAAAGTGGAAAATTTAGTCAGTTCCCAATCGGGTTTCTGTTCTTTGCTTCTCTTACCTAACATTACTGAGAACTGCTTTATAATAGGCACCATTATGAATCTTTCACAGGTATCTGTGTATTTAACATTCACAACAAACCTATGAGAAGGAGATATCACCACACCCATTTTGCTTATGAAGACACTGAAGTCCAGAGCCAGGAGTTACACACAACCTACCTAGCTTAGAGACTCTGTCCTTCCTTGCCCTTTGTACCCTGCTGTCTCTAACTTCATGCATAGCTCTGACACCTGGTGATGCTGCTGGGAACAAGCAGTACGACAACCTGTCACAATCCTTATTCCCTGCTGGGACTTCAGTGGTGAGCTAAGGTTTGCCTGTTCCGCAGTACAGAATAGCAGAAACCCAACACAGTTCTGGTTTGCTGCCCAAATTCATAATGACTAGGGCATTCTTTGCCACCAAATCTAGGGTCCCAGAGCCTATATGAGTCCTAAATCAATGAAGATAAAAGATTCCCCTCCCTGCTCCTACTGGAAAAACATGTTTCTCAGAGTATGTCTCTCCATCCAGTCTGGGTATCCAATGTTACAGCTCTTTAGTAACATAGACTGTTTTCAGTATGCACACATACACACACACACACACACACACACACACACACACACACATCATACATGCCTACTCTCAAGAGGCATCTATAGAGGCAGGGTGTCCAGCCTTTTCCCGGGACAACACAGGCCCTGGAGTTGTGCTCCAGACCTCTTAGGAAACCTGGTGTCTCATTCTTGGCATTTGCTCTTGGTTAGGTTCCCTAAATCCATGGGTTCTAATAATGTTGAACTTCAAGGAAAAGGCAAGCTAATGTCTCCATATCTTTGCTCCCTGTCCTCTTGAATTCTCTGTAAATTTACTCACCTTCCTGAATTTCCTTCAATTTGTTTTAAGCTTGGCATATTAAGTAATTTGGAAAAGGATATTTGTTCCTAGCACAAAAAGTAGCTAATTGTCTCACATTCACATAAAATACATACATAAAACATTCAAGTGATTCTTCCCCAAACAAAGGTCCACCCACAGGTAAAAGAAACCACTGATGGGATACTAGGTGGCTCAGTCGGTTAAACATCAGCCTTCAACTCAGGGCATGATCCCAGGATCTTGGGATCGGATCCCACATCAGGTTCCCCGTTCAGTGGGAAGTCTGCTTCTCCCTCTGCCCGCTACTCCCCCTGCTTGTGCTCTGTATCTTTCTCTCTCTGACAAATAAATAAAACCTTAAAAAAACAAAAAAAGAAACCATTGACAATTTGACAAGATCATTTCTTTAATTAACAAATAATTCTTGAAGTCTTCCCTTATTGCATGCATCCTACCTAGGAATGGAACTTCAGTAAGAAGTGAGAGTGTGTCAGCACAGCTTATCAAGAAATTCTTTTTTAGAATTAACCTAAATCCATGAATCATATAATTTATTATAATGAATATCAACTAGAATCATCTAGAATAGATAGGAGTATGAATATGAAGCTCATATTCTAGCCATCAAAAGCATTTTGTCGTACCCACTAGAATGACTATTATTACAAAAATTAAGAAGAAAGTAATGAGTGATGGCAAGGGTGTGGCAAAATTGGAACCCTTTTGTATTGCTGCAGAGATATATAATGGTACAGCCACTGTGGAAAACAGTATGGTCAGTTCCTTAAATAATTAAAAATGGCTTTCCATATGGTCCAGGAACTCTACTTCTGGATATATATACCCAAGTGAATTGAAACAGGGACTTGAACAGAAATTTATATGCCTATGTTCTTATTCACAATAGCCAAAAGGTAGAAGCAACCCAAGTGTCCATCAACAAATGAAGGGATAAACAAAATGGCGGGGGGAGGGGGAAAGGGGGGGTGCATGTGGGTGGCTCAGTCATTGGGCGTCTGCCTTTGACTCAGGTCATTATCCCAGGGTCCTGGAATCGAGCCCGGCATCAGGCTCCCTTCACGGGGAGCCTGCTTCTCCCTCTCCCACTCCCCTTGCTTGTGTTCCCTCTCTCTGTCAAATAAATAAATTAAATCTAAAAAAAAAAAAGTGTGGTATAGAAATACAATGGAATATTGATCAGCCTTAAAAAGGAAGGAAAATCTGAGATTACAACAAAATGGATGAACCTTAAAGATATTATGCTAAATGAAATAAGCTAGGCACAAAAGGACAAATATTGCATGACCCAACTTATATAAAGTACCTAAGAGTAGTCAGACTCCTAGAAATAGAAAGAATGGTGGTTGCCAGGGGGTGGGAGCAGGAAGGAGTCGGAGTGGGGAGTTAATGTTTGAGGGATCTGGGGCTTCAGCTTAAGAAGAGGAAGAGTTGTGTGGAGGGTGGTGGTGATGGTAGCACTATAATATGAATGTTACATATACTTTACAACAGTTTTTGTCATTTTAATTTTGAGTAAAAACACACACACTTAGTCTGGCGTGGGAGAAAGACTGCTAAACAATTTACATAGCAGTGCGTGCCAGGACAGTGATATGCAGCATCGGTGCACTTTGCATGGCGGGACACTCGCCACAAGTAGCCCTGTCATTTAAAGTCAGAAGATGAAGAGGAGGGTGGTACCATTTTGAAGTGTTAACTATTGAGCTCCATTCCGCCCACTATGATTCAGTCAGTAGGACCCCTAGTCCTGGCAGTTCAGAATCGGAGAACAAAGGTAACAAATTCTTGGCTTTCATGTTCCAAAGCCGCAGTACGAAAGAGGGACAGAAAATATTTAGAAGATTCAAGTCCTCTCCCTAACACATATACGCAGATTCCCAGACTAGGTAAGGTTCAACAGGGTGGAGGACAGAGAGAAGAGAAATGACAAGAGTACTGGAATTGGAGTTTAGACACTAAACAATTTGCCTGGGCAATTCTCTGTGGCATAGAGTATCACATGGACTAGTGAGAAACAGGGAGTGAGTGGGAGCAGAATCAGTGGCTGTACCACGGTTTTGGTGCTCAGAGACATTTTTCTCTCCGCATGTACTGGGTGAGAACTAAGTGCACAACATCTGCTCTGGAGCCCTACCTTAGTTGCCCTTCTCACTGATTACAGACACTGATTACATGATGCCTACATGCTTTCAAAACACTCAACCTCCATCCTATCTGCCCTATATAAAATAATCTCCCTTTCAATAGCTTAGGAATCTTGTATCTCCCTGAAAGGAAGGGCAGAGGTCTGAGTAACTGATAGTGATACAGGAAGGGGAAGGAAAGAAAACCCGAGCTAGGACATGATAGGTGGAATAAGCTCAAGCTTTCCCATCCACCTGGAACAATGCTGGAACAGAGATCAGCTTAGTTAATTAGAAAGCTTAATGTGCTAGGGGCGCCTGGGTGGCTCAGTGGGTTAAAGCCTCTGCCTTCGGCTCAGGTCAGGATTCCAGGGTCCTGGGATGGGATCAAGCCCCACATGGGGCTCTCTGCTCAGCAGGAAGCCTGCTTCCCTTCCTCTCTCTCTTGCAGCCTCTCTGCCTACCTGTAATCTCTGTCTGTCAAATAAATAAATAAAATCTTTAAAACAAAAAAAAAAAGAAAGAAAGAAAGAAAAAGAGAGCTTAACGTGCTAAAAGCAAAAAAAGTCTGAGTACCAAGTATTAGAAATTTCAGTAGATATTCTGTGGAAATTTTTTTTAGAAAAAATATGAAAATACTAGTGTTTAAATAATGAAATCCATACTAGGGCTCTTTTGGATGGGAAGACTAAAAAAGACCCCTCTACAACCAAGCAATGTCACCAGGACCATACTCTTGATTCCTAGAAGACTCTTATTTAGTTTGATACAACTATAGATACAAAGCACAAAGTCTCAGGGCACAGCAGAGTAGAGGTCACAATCAGGAGTATCAGGGGTTGGAAGAAATCAGGACAAATTACTGGGGCCCAGAGGTCTGGAAAGGGGTCTAGCCCTGACCACACTGCATTGTCAAAACAAATACCCTAAAAAGATTTTCAAGCCATCTGGCCAAATTTACTCTTGTAGCTCTAGTTACAGACTTGACTCCTCTGGGATCAAGAGGGAAAACAGAAAGAAACCAAGCTGATATGTCTAGACCCTAAAATCTCCAAACAAGGGTCAGTCATGCATTTTTGATAGGTCTATGTCAATACTTAACTCTTCTTTAAAAGAGGTCAGCTGAATGCAAGATAATGGAACTCCCACGACCTATTGACTTTGTTGTGTCATTAACTAAAATTATTCCTAAGCCAAATGTGACCAATTTCTTTCTTATAATGCACACAGTACCCAATAGACTATAGCTTCTTGGAATTCTAAATCTCTTAGCAATAATTTAACAGTAATGCCACAATGTCTCATTGTTCTCTAGTGAGAATCATCTCCACGTGATTGTTCCCAAGTCCATTATTCATTCTTTTCCTTTCCTTCTGGCTGTTTCCTTCCCCATGGCAACTCCAAATTACTAAGTTTTCCAAGGTACCAAATACAGGCAAATGGCTAGAAATGGGAAACTGTCCTGTGTGGATCTTGTTTCCTGTATAAATACTCATCAAAGAGTGGACTTCGATTACAACCCATTTCTAGAAATATGAAATTAGTCTATTGTGTGTTGATTCCATTCAACCAGCGGACTTGCTATTTAAGTATAAAAAGATAAGATACTATGTAGTTTTGCAATAATTTTTAAAGTATCAATGCCTAATGAATTAGATCACCTAACAATCATGTTCATTAGCTCCAGGTGAAAACGAGTGTTGCTTTAAAACTATTTTACTCCCCACCAATGAAAGCTTAATAGTTAAAGAAAGTGACTGGGGACTCACTTAACCTATGAGGGTTTGCAATATAAAAATTTTCTCTCAGGTATAACACTTAGATGTGGATTATATTCAGTTAGTAAATAGTTACTGAATACTACGTCTAAGAAATAGAAAAAACAATTAGATTTCTGCCCCTGAGGAATCTGCAAATTTATAATCTTGGGGGTAGATAATACTTTTAAGTAATCTTATTACAAACCAGTTGCAGCTCTTCATAGGTCACAAGATATTAGAATCTATAGTCAATTCCTAGGTAGCTAAAAAAAAAATGTAGTCAAAGTATACCTTGAAAATCTCTTAAATTATCCATAATGTATAATATATACATAGCTTAACTTATAGTGCTTTTGAATATGCAATATGTACCTTAATATGAAATATAATAAAGAGCAAACACGCAAAAGTTATTTAGATTGTGGTATGTTACACATATTATTTCATATAAAGTAACTGCTATTTGGTTTAAGTGTTTACACCCTAATATAATTTCTTGCTTATACATAGGCATTTATTTATATTACAGCAACATTTTAGAAAATTGCTTGAGGGTCTTTGGCATGATATAAAACACATTACATTTTTTCTTCTTTAATATAATGCAAAATAAATTCCTGATTAGCATTTTCATTCAGAGCTTCTGAGTTTTAGAAATTGTTTCCAGACATTAAGTACAGATGCCAGTATTTCTCAGTGACAGAAAGATAGCAACTGAAATGTAATTTCATACAGCTGATTTCATGAAAACTCAGAGCAGTGCTTCAGGGTAAGGTATGCAGAAACACAGAGATGCCAAACATCTGGAATACAGTCAATGATAGCACTGTATATGCATAGAGAAGCAGAGAAGCAGGCCTTCACCAGGAAAATTTTAGATCACAGAGTGTTGGGCTAAGAGGCTGAGAATTTACTGATAGGTAACAGAATGTCTCATTTATATATTATATATAGATAGATAGATCTGTATCTATATATATCTATATCTATATTTTTTTTAAATGAGGAATCTAAAAACATTCTTGGGTGAGAGAAGGAGGGTTAACACTAGAAATAATTTGGCCAATCTAGTTTCTTTGAAGAAAATGGATTAAAGTCGGTTTAAATCCACAGGTGCCCCCTACTGATGAAAAAAAGATGGCAGCACAGAGGGAATACTTGATCAGTTCCTCTGCAGCTGGAATAACCAATGATGAAATACTTTCCTTAGAATGAAATAATAAAAATTCCTCAAGCAAAGTTCTCCAACAGTCTAGAGCATTATTCTCTGAAAAATAGCCACTGTTCAATAAGAAGTTCGGATGGAGGGCTGAGACCAAGAGGAGAGATTTCTTCTCTAGTTGTTACAGAATATCAGTTCAGTGAAGCAGTAACTCATGGAGAAAGGAAAAGTATAAATCTTCTTTTTAAATACCTTCAAAAATCTGAAAATAGTTTGTAAACATATTTATAGCTTTCAAGAAAAGTCAAGTTAAAAGCATTTTAAGAGATTGCAGCTCAAAATATTTCCTATGTGCTCTCTAGCACCATCATAAAGTATACTTACGAGGCAAATAAAGTTTAGAATTTAAATCCTGAACAAGGGAAACAAGGCAAGACACTTCTAATTCCCTGGAAAGAGTGTCATTATTATACCACATTAGAAGATGTGCCCTCTACAGCATCACTCATGTTCTCCTACTGTGTCTCTTCTCCTGACAGTGCCTTCCTCTTTATACTTGATCTTTTTTCTCTAGAAGTGAGAAGGGACATAAATGGTCCAACATTTAGGGCAGAAGAAATGAGAAAGAAGAATTTTATTCTTTCCCTTTGCACCAAATTCTCATCCGTCGCTTTTGGCAATTTGGTAACCAGTTTTGAAAATAACCAGCTCTATGCTCACTGAGATAAAGTAATGCCTCTGTGCCTCAGTTTCCATATCTATAAGATGAAGAGGATGGAATACATGGTCTTTAACATCCCTTCCCATTGTAGATTCAAAGTATTACTTAGAACTGTAGAACTCAAGGAGAGCCAGCTCTTAGAAACCTTCCGTTTTTCTATACCATAAAAAAAAAAAAAAAAAAGGAACTGGAATGAAGACTTTTGCCTGCTTGTGGTTATTTCTATTCCATTTTAATTTCTTCTTATTTGAAGTCTGAAAAAACAGCCTACATTTCAGAGACAGATGAAGATTTAAATTTACACAAGTGACCCATTTTCCAAAACCAAATAATTTTTTTTCTGGTCCTAATACTATTTAAACATATATGTGTGATTTTCATGATCTTATATATTTGAGAATTTTTGCTATTTTTGTTGATTATTTGATCCAGTTTTACACATATTATTTTCAAATTTTCAGCTTAAAAAATTTTTTTTAGCTCTCCTAAAAAGACAGAATTCTCTTTACTTCTCAAGGATCCCTGTCATTGTATTTCTACTCTATTCACTACTAAAAGAACTAAACATTTGTTCTCACACATATTTTTGTTTGCTTTTTCTTTTGTCTTTTACTTAAAAACAATAAGTTAACTTATTGTGAAATTTAAATTTGCCAAAGATATTAAAATAAAATTCTTTAATTTAAAAAAAGGCTTCAGCAAGAATGACTACTTCAAATCTCTAAGGGTACAGCCTGGTAGGGGCATTAGAGTAAAGGAATAGGGGATAAAACAATCTGCAACTGACCATCTCATAAGTAGGTATTTGTAGAAATACAGAAGTATAGAAAACCAATCACAAGCAATTGTAAAAGCTAGATAGATGGCAAAATACCCAGCTATTGCTTTTGCCACCTCAGCATCCAGTCCCTCTTTTGAAAACTACCACGTTTTCACTTGAAGAATTCTCCCTGCTTCACTCTCAGCCCATGTACTTTGAAGGCTCTGCGGAGCACCTATGTGCCAAATCTGGCCAATTAAAGCACTGCCTCCTTCAGGCCACAGAGGTATGGATGGGTATGTGAACCAAGACAAAATAAAATATTAAGTCTATCCTTGTCTCACTTCTAAAATGTGTCTAATCCTATTAAGTTCCTTGAAGTTGTGGTTATTATTTTCTCCTTTGAAAGAACAACTATATTACCTATTTAGTTTATCTCACAAAATTCTTCTAAGATGAAATGAGTTAATATACAACTTGTGAAATGTTTCTAAGCAGGTATTTTAAAAAGCATATGCAATTATGGCATGCATAATTGAAATAATAAAATACATATCTTACATGTGTCATGCTATTATAAAAATAAGATATAAATGTGCTTTGGAAAGCAACATGCAGGGGCACCTGGGTGGCTCAGCAGGTTAAGCCTCTGCCTTCAGCTCAGGTCATGATCTCAGGGTCCTGGGATCGAGACCCGCATCAGGCTCTCTGCTCAGTGTGGAACCTGCTTCCCCCTCTCTCTCTCTGCCTGCCTCTCTGCCTACTTGTGATCTCTCTCTCTGTCAAATAAATAAATAAAATCTTAAAAAAAAAAAGAAAGCAAAATGCAATATATAAACACAAGGTGATGGTGATAACAACATACCAGGTTTACTATTAAGCACCAGGGGATGAGTTCACTGAAACTGGGAATAAACTCATATTCTCTGAACCCATTCATCAATTTATTTTTCAAGAATTTACTGAACACCGCTATGTGCCAGGTACATTCACTGGGGTCACACAAAGGCTATACTGGATATGTATGTGTGTATACATATATGTGTGTGTATACGTGTGTGTGTGTATATGTGTGTGTATATATGTATACATATGTGTATATATATCTTCAATACATATTACACATACATACGCACACATACATATCAAGAAAAAAATGTTACTTAACATATACATGTTCTCCCATCACACATATATAAAAATAAATAATATCTAAAGGTCTACAGCTGTTTCTGCCTTCCAAGGAAATTAATCATATCAGGGGAAAAACCCTTGCATAAATATCTGAGTTGGGCAATCAGTAAAGAAAATGTTTTCATTTGAAGTTCCTATTTTTTTTATTAATTTCGGTTATCCAACATATAGTACATCATTAGTTCTGATGTAGTGTTCAGTGATTCATTAGTTGCGCATAACACCCAGTGCTCATCACATCACAATCCCTCCTTAATACCCAGCACCCAGTTACCCCATCTCCCCAACCTCCTCCCTTCTGCAACCCTCAGTTTGTTTCCTGGAGTCCATGTTTTCTACTGTTAAATGACAGAGTCCTCAAGAGAGAGCTCTCTGCTTATTAGAACACTTTAATGAGTCTGATGACATGACAAGTAGGGCCACAGTTTAGATTTGGATCATTATAGTAAAAGTCACTCTTAAATGTGGCAGGCAATGCCCTAAGTCCTGTACTACAACAACTCACCAAATGTACATCACAAACCAATGGAAGAGTTACTCCTATCATCCTCACTATAGAGTAACCAGAGCATCATCATTATACAGCTTGAAAGTGACAAAGCTGGGGTTTAAACATGAGCTCTAACACCCTTACCCTTAAACAGTACATGGGATTGCCTCTTTAGAGACTTTATCAAATCAAAGGGTGATTTTTTGAGTGACAGTAGAGAGGAAGTATAAAAATAGAAACTCATTGATTTGGCCAGACTATTGAGATCCATGTGAAAAGATATCCAGCTAAAATTCTTTAGTGGCAAGTATGACGGTGGGTTTAAAAAAACAACAACAGTTTTATTAAAATTTGATGACTATACCATTCAGCTCATCCATCTTACAAATGGATGCAATTTACAAAAAGACAAGAAATAACAAGTATTGTCAAAGATATAAAGAAAAAGGAACCCTGGTGGTGGGAATGTAAACCGATATAGTCACTGTAAGTATAGAGAACCCTCAAAAAACTAAAGACAGAAATACCATATGATCCAAAAATTCCACTATTGGGTATTTACCCAAAGAAAACAAAAACACTAATTCAAAAGATATATGCACCATTATTTACAGTAATGTAAATAATGTTTATTTGTTAATAAATAATGTTTATTTCAACATTATTTACAGTAGTCAAGATACAGAAGTAACCTAAGTATCTATCCATAGATGAATGGAAAAGGAAGGTTTGATATGTGTGTTGGTACACACACACACACACACACACACACACATACACACACACAATGGAATATATGCAGACAAAAAAAAAAAGGATGAGATCATGTCATTTGAGACAACATGGATGGACCTAGGGGATATTATGCTAAATGAAGTAAGTCAGACTGAAAATGGCAAATGCCATATGATTTCACTCATATGTGAAATCTTAGGGAAAAAGAAAAAGAAAAAAAAAGAATAAACAAATAAAAAGCAGAACCAGGCCTATAAATACAGAGAACAAACTGACAGTTGCCAGGGAGTGGAGGAGTAGGGGAGTCATGTAGGATGGGCAAAGTGGGTAAAGGAGAGTGGGAAATACAAGCTTCCAGTTATTAAACAAATAAGTCATGGGAATAAAAGGCACAGCATAAGTAATATAGTCAATGATACTATAACAGCGACGTATGGGAACAGATGGTAACTATGCTTATGGTGAACATAGCATAATGTTTGAACTTGTCAAATCACTATGTTGTACTCCTAAAACTAATATAATCTTGTGTGTCAACTATACTCAAATTTTAAAAATTAAATGAAGTGTAAGATTTGGTGGTTTTTATTATATTCACAAAGCTGCATAATGATCACCACAATTAATTCTGGAACATTTTCATACCCGAAAAGAAACTCCATTCTGAAATGGAGTGACAAAGATCCACTCTCCATCATGCTTAGGTCATAGAAAATCACAACAAATTAGCTTCCATATAAAGAACAGTAAATCTTATAGCTGTAATTTGCAGCATTTGATTTCATTTGGTACTCCTGATGCAACCCTGTGCTATCATCAGTGGGATACTATCCATACTTTATAAATGCAAAAACTAAAACTCAGAAATATTATATGGTATCATTAACTCCTTACAGAGGGAAACCTAAAATCCAGGTCCCTTGATTCTAAATCTTATCTTTTCTGTACTTTTTATTGTACAGTGTTTTATAAATTATAGATAAGCCAATATATCCATCTCTGAAATCCAGTAAGTTCAAAAACTCTCCCATGGCCCAAAAGGTAGTCAAAATTACAAATTTTGGGGCGCCTGGGTGGCTCAGTGGATTAAGCCGCTGCCTTCGGCTCAGGTCATGATCTCAGGGTCCTGGGATCGAGCCCCGCGTCGGGCTCTTTGCTCCGTGGGGAGCCTGCTTCCTCCTCTCTCTCTGCCTGCCTCTCTGCCTACTTGTGATCTCTCTCTGTCAAATAAATAAAAAAAAAAAATTACAAATTTTTACCTGAATACCTACATTATTTTTTTTCTATCATTATTTTTTTCTATCAGTGCTAGCCATCAAAATGTCACTCTACAAATGAAGTTATCCATCCCTTTTGCTACTTATCAAGTCATTTAAAAAGTCTAGAGTTTGTGAGATTATTATTGTTACCATGGTAATGAACTTCAATATCAAACTCTATTCATAAATCATCCATAAGTAAAGCAAATTAAAAAATGAGACTTGATAAATACTGAGAGTTTTTTGCTTAAAATAGAATCAATATTTAATAATAATAATAATATAATGTGAACAAATTAAATTCAAGATTTACTGTATGCCTACTATATACCATGCTTTGTACCACTTTCTGGCGATATGGAAACAAATAGTATGTTTAGAGCCATTGGCACAGATTACTTTTTCAGCAGTTTGATCTTTCAACTAAGGCTACAGTTGGGTTTGCCACAATATTATTTTAATGTGTGAGCTAATAAACTAAAAATATAGGATACAACCAAACAGTCATTCATTTTTTAAAATAATGTTATTACATAATACTTAAGGGGCACCTGGGTGGCTCATTTAGTTAAGCATCTGCCTTCTGCTCAGAGTCTTGGAATCAAGCCCCCAGTTGGGCTCTGACTCAGTGGGGAGCCTGCTGAAATTTTCTCTCTTTCCCTCTGCCCCTACCCCTGCTTCTGTTCTCTCTCAAATAAACAAAATCTTAAAAACAATAATATTATCTAAATCCATCAAAAATTATTTATAATGTGTTTTTACAATTTAAAAAACATTTTAAAAGTTTATAAAATAGTGTTGATGGTGTGATTATGCTTTTCTTCTTTCAATTTTATTGTGTTCACTTAAGACATGATTCAGAGTTGAAGAATGAATTTGCTTTTTGAAAATCAACATTATAAATATTTAGTAGCTGATAAAATGATACAACTGGAAGTCTTCAAATTTGGCAATAGAAAGAATAGGGAACCCTATTTGCTGAAAAGACATTATCTTGAGCAATTTTCTATTCTAGAAACTACTTATTTGATAGTCTCTTCAAGAGTCCCAGTCAATTAAAAATAAAGAAAAAAGAAAGAAAAAACAACACCAAAACACTTCCAGTTCAAATCTGAAAACATTTCCCTAATAAATCAACCTGCCACCGTAATGAATTTCTTCATGTAAACTTTTTTGATTGGCTATCTTACCAAGAAAAGAGTGTTTCCAGAGACCAAGCCTGACTCCAAATAGATAGGCTGATCCCTACTCCTTTCATAAAAGGTTAAAGAAATTGCATGGTGTAATATCAAAATCAGTCAGTCCAAAAGCTAAGAAAATGAAGAATAACCATTCATTTTCTTTATTCTTCCCTGTGCTGCTCTTTCCATGGTCCAATGGAAATATTTTTAAAATGATGTTATCTCTCAATTCAGAGTAATCATTAAAAAAAAAGAAAACTATCTACAATAACTTTTCAAAATAATGATAGCTAAAACTGTAATCTTAAGAGTATTAAGGAACTGGTACTGCTTCTGGAGAATTAGTCAGATATTGTGGGGGTCCCCTGATTTGCTACTACTTTTCAGCTCTCAGCTCGAACACTATTTTCTCACAGAAACTTTACCACCAAGACTTCTTCATAATAGCCATTATTGTTATTCTTTCACATTTATTTGACTTTGATGAATACCATCCTCTGTACTACATTGTAAGTTTCATAAAGCAATGATTTTAAATTATTTATTCTATATATACCTACCATCCATCAGAAATGTGTCCACCACACCAAAATATTTTTTGAGTGATTTAGTGAATTATGTGTCTAAGTTCCCTTATGACCTTAAACCAGGCAGTTTAGGTTTTATTCCAAGGTTTTAACAATTAGATTTGGTATATAGGACATACAGAATCTAAAAAATGAAATTATAGAAAATGTGGTAAGATCAAGGGAGGATCATTGAAATCTGCCACTAATTATGTAATATTAAAAACTACTTTGTAATATCTTAAAATTATCAATACGTTTTTACGATGATGGTATTTTTTTTTCACCAAGTAAGGAAGGAATCAAGATGCTAATCCACATTTAAATTCCACTTTAGACATAACTACTGTAACCTACTAGGTTCTTCTGGAGCCAGTATGCACATGCCAGGAAGACAGATTTTGTACCTACCATGTTCCCTCTCCCTTGGTTTTGGAGAAATTCATGCTAAAGCCTAGATGGGCAAGACCAAGGAGTCACATAGCTAATACATATGCTTCCTGGGTATGAGAATTTTATATCTGAATCAAAGGTAGAATGTCTAAGCTAGGATGAATGAAAATCAGGTGCTGACACAGGAAGCAATGGGGAGATATTTTTGAAGAGTCGCTTCTTGGATTAGTAAATCATTACTTAGTAGTTATCTCTAACTAAAGCAATTCAACAAATACAATAAAGAAATAACATAAGCCACATAGAGCACTTGACTCCTGTTGTTGTTTTAATTGATTGTACACTCTCATCTTCAAATTGTTTAATTGGATCAGGTTGTGTTAAGACCTCAAGGTAAATGTATTTTAATATATGCAAAGAGAGCTTTAAAGAAAATTATCAAAATTATAGTAATCACTTGGCAACCTAATATCTTTCCATTTGCTTCTATAGCAACTTGCTAAGGTCTTAAGGGAATTAAGATGGCTAAGTTCTGAGCTAAGTTATGAATTAATAGATATTTTGACTTTAAAATACCACTCCGAGTTTAATTACTTAATCCTATTTAATGTGTTTATTTACACAGAAATCAGTCAGCCTCTTGAACTATTTCTTGACTGCTGACATCTGAATCTACTTTGTCATTAGCATTTCTTCTTAAGGATAGCCAATGATAATAACTAATTAAGTTACAAGGAGCCCTGTTAAGGCAAACTAAAAATTCTTCAGCATGAGTGAGTTTCATTATGTTCACTGGCATGATGCTTAATGTTAGTATCAACATAACTTCAATTCTCTCTCTTAAATCATTTAACTTAATTCCACTATGGTAGGGGAATATACTAAAAGGTTTTAATCCTTTGAAATTTGTTCAATTGTTTTATGATTCATCATATGGTCAATTTTGCTAAACATTCATGTGGGTTAAAAGGAAGTTAAATTCTGTCATTGTTGGTTCAGTGTTCTACATAGCTCAGTTAAGTCATTAATTTTGTTGTTCAGATCTTCTGTTTTATTTTTTTGTCTGTTAGATAAATTAATTTTAAAACTAGAGTCAACTCATTTTTTATGATTTTATTTATGTATTTTGAGAGAGAGACAGCACAAATGAGGGGCAGAGGGAGAGTGAGAGAGAGAATCCCAATTTTAGTACATGTGCTGCCAAAGCAAAAGAGGGAGAGAAAATCCCAAGCAGATTCCACATTGAGTACGGAGTCTGATTCAGGCTCAATCCCAGAACCCTGAGATCACGACCTGAGCTGAAACCAAAAGTCGATGCTTAACCAACTGTGCCACCTGGGTGCCCCAAGCTAACTGATCTCTAAGAAAATCAGTAGTAGAGTGAAGATAAAGTGAATATTCAAGGTTTTCTCCAAGATTTTTGGTCTGAGCAATGGGAACGGTAAGTGGTAATTACATGAGATAGAGAAGAAAGGATAGTCACTCTACATGACCTACAGTCTCCTACACATCTGCTGTCACTATCTCTTTCTCTACCCTGCTACCTATTTCCCATACCCTGAAGGACTTCATGTGAATGAACATTCAGAGATAATACCATACTATTTGTACTTAAAATAAGCTAACACCTTCTCATGGTGTTTTCCCATGGCATGGCCTATGAAAGACGTTGGTCTTCCATCAGACCCAGGAGAAGTGAAAGGGAGCTACCATGTTTCATGAAAACCCTCTGAGAGAATTGTGAATCATTTTATTATATAGAGAGAGTAAAAATTACACATAAGCAAGTATTTCATTAATTTATTTGAACATTATATATCCTTAGCATATACCATAGCTTTGAATTCACAGATGCTGCAAAATATAATGAAATGGCACTCAAGCTTGTATAAATGTCAGAGAGGTTTAAAGTAATTTCTCTACAGTAATAGTCCTCACAAGCTCATTCACACCCTTGTTGTATAGTTTTTCATTTCTATAGGATTTCAGCACTTAAACTGAACTCAGAAATTTGAGGACCCTTCAAAAACTGAATATATCTGAGCATGCATAGATAGATATTTCATAAAATCCTTAGAAATAATAATTCAGCTCTCCAGGTCAGGCCAGGTCAGATCAACACTGGTAATTCAAAGAATTTGTGATATGTTAGGAACAGAGAAATAAGGTTGAAAGCAGCAATGGCTGCTTTGTTTAAGCAGTGATGGAGCTGATATTTATGATTTCCATTTTATTTTTTTAAGAAAAGTCTTTCTAAGCTAACATGGTGTGCTAATCTCTAATAAAGACAAGGCTTTTGCCTCCCATTTAGATTGAAATCATAAAGGTCTGGTTTTTCTATAAAAACACTTCTCATTTTTTGTTTACAGTGTATTCATAAACAAATCCCTATGTGTTACTTGTTTCCTTTTCCTAGTTAGAGAGAATGTAGCATGAAACTGAAGTCAGGGATTAAACCTAAATGGATTTAAACTGCAGGACATTTTGTTCTCTATGAAAAGCAGATGACAGTAGCATTCATATTGGGGGGAAAAGCAATGAAAATAGGAAATAAATAAAATTTTACATAAATTTTAGAATTATAGTATATTTTTCTACTCAAAAGCTATATTATTTTCTTGTATGAGAAGATCAACAACAGAAACACTTAAGAAATCACAAACCTCTGCCTTATATTTAGAACATGCTTGCATTTTTGTGGTGTTATGTCTTCTGAGAGCTAATAATAACATCATAATCTTGGGTCTGCGGACTATCCTGCCTAGAGTTAACATTTGAGTAAAAGACTGAGGTTCAAAGGGTCACACAAACATTCCAAACGCAATTCTGAGAAAGGGATCATTCCATTGCAGCACCTCACGAATTTAATACATGAATACAAATGGTAATATCACATTTTGTTCCCTGGACCCAAGCTCATCAAAGCTCAATTTTTTTTTTTTCAGAGTGGAAGAAAATGAATAGGAGGCTACATTCATCCTTAAATAACTCAAGTAGATTCCCTGAAAATGACTAAGTCTTTCCTTGTTTTTATATCTTCCTTCCCCTCTCCTCCATCTCACACACATCCCCCCAAAATGAGTTATAGTAAATAGCTTTTTTTTTTTTTTTTGCTCTTAGTCAAAAAACGTACTAGCTTTGGATGTTTGTGCCAAACAGCAGAGCCAAGAGGTAATAGACATAGGAAAGAGAAAAAGACATAGGACAAGAAAATCATCCCAAAATAAATGAGGACTTTTCAACCACCTGAATATGCTCTAAAATCCTCTCTTAACTATTCTAAGGATTAGGGACTGCTCTTATCCCACCTTATATAATGTTTTCTGAATTTACAAAAAAAAAAGTTCAGTTTCAAAAATTATAACTACCATAACTGATTGCTGAGTTTGAAACATATGTTATAAATCAGTCATGCAGCATTTACTCTTAAAGGAAAAAGGACAGAATCAAAATTTTAAATTTTAAATAGAATATTTTAATTTAGTTGTGTGGGATATAGGGAACAAAAAGAGTTCCAGCTTTTGAACTAAGAATCAGGTGGTAACATACTTTTTTTTAAGGTTTATTTATTTTGAGAGAGAGAGAGGAGTGGCACAGGGAGAGGGTGAGAATTTCAAGTGGATTCCCCCACTGAGCATGGAGCTAACATGGGGCTCAATTTAATAGACCCCATGATCATGAGATCATGACCTGAGCCAAAATAAAGTGTCAGATGCTTAACTGACTGAGCCACCTAGGCGCCCCTACTTTTCTTATTTATAATTTAACAGTTGGACTTTTCCTATGAACTAGGGGGCAGCTGATGGTTTATGTCATTAAACTCTTACCACACCAAGTTAGCAAAAGGCTCTCTTTTCTCTTTTGAACAAATAAAGTTAATAATAACAAAAAAAGTAATAGCTAAGTTGACTGAAAGCTTACTATTCGAGCTCTTTACTTGAATCAATTAAATTCTCTCCACGAGCTTATGAAGAATACACTAGTATTATCCATTTAGCCAAAGAAGCTAAGACTCAAAGAAGTCAGGTAACTCTCCCAAGTTAGTAAGCAGAAATGTTTATAACCCAGACTGACTTCTTCTTCTTTTTTTTTTTTTCCAGACTGACTTCTTCAAGAGCACTCTTAACCTTTCACCTGCATAGCCCATAACATTAAGCCTATATCCTTGCACTATTCATCAAAACTGAAATTTTTCTCTCGTCACTCTTTAAATTTTATTTTAAATATGTATCATCCCTTAGCAATTGTAAAAATTCTAGTAAATAAGTTTAAGAATAGTTTCTGGTGTTGTTGCTTTTCTATTACTAGCTTTGCTTGCATTTGCCTCCCTATACTATTTCTTTCAATGTTGCACCAATCATCGTTATTGGTAACACCCGTAAACATTTACTCCTAGTGTCTAAAAACATTCATTTAGCAAATATAATGTTCTAGGCCTTGTTGAATGAGTCAATAAGTAAATAAAAAGTTGGATTTCTACTAGATTGTGAAGGGAATTACCTATCTTGTTAAACTGTCTCCTTAAGGCAATGGGCGACAGATTATGTAGTAAGGTAGTGTCATACTCTGATTTGATGCTAAAAATAAAAGTCACAAGGGTGGAAGTTTGAAAGAGTGAAACTAGATAATCAGGGAAATCAGTTAAGGGGATTTTGCTGCCTTATCTAGGCAAAAAATAATAGCAACAGGAATTGAAAGTAGGGTAGATAGAAAAATCTACTGAAGAGATAACCAGAATGAAGCCACATATTGATAGTAAAGAGGAAAGATGCGAGTACATTTCAAGAATAGAAATCCTTCCATACAGCCCAGGATCACAACACAGGCAGGAACATATCACCACTTGGGGTTTTCATGCTTGGGAAGAAAGCTGGATAGAAAAAAGAACGTGAGTGTAATCACCCAGATCTAATTTTTCCTGCCATGAACAGAGATTTAGCAGATCAGGAGATAAAAGTGAAAGTAAGTGCCACTTGACATCCTTCTACCTGCACTTCAACCTAGCAATATGGGTTTCACTTATCTTCATACACCTCTGGTCAAAAGAGAAATGGAAACCTCTGGTTTTCAGCAGCATAAAAACAGAGGAAGGAAACATGGGGCTATTTTTTTCTTCCTTATAGGAAGTTTCCATGAAATCTCCCTCAGAAAAGATGATCCAAAGGCCAAGAGTAAGTTAGCCTTAGGAGAGTGAGACCTGATGTCATTGTAATGAAAGATCAAACACTGTCCAACCACCATAAATGACCAAAAGCTACACCCCAAATTCTTGCCATATTTAACATTATTCTTTATTGTAATAATAAGAAAGATAGCTTAAGGAAGCTGAGACGATTTATTAACTTGCATAAAAGTTAACTTAAAAGGTTCCTCTTTGGGGCACCTGGGTGGCTCAGTGGGTTAAAGCCTCTGCCTTTGGCTCAGGTCATGATCCCAGGGTCCCGGAATCGAGCCCTGCATAGGGCTCTCTGCTCCACAGGGAGCCTGCTTCCTCCTCCCTCTCTGCCTGCCTCTCTGCCTAGTTGTGATTTCTCTCTGTCAAATTAACAAAAAAGTTTCCTCTTTGTGTCTGAATAACTATCAGATTTTTATTCTCAAATTGTTTTTTCCATTTCTAAAGTAAAGTACTTATAAAAACACAAGAATATAATATCATGACAACATTGAAGACAAAACTGATGGACAACTTACTGTTAGAATCTATTACAAATCCCATGGATAAAAAAAACTGAGAATCAATTTCAATATTTTCTAATTGTTTGTTGTTTATTATCTCTCTCCTGCTAGGCTATACTATAAAAATAATAACTATATTAATAATGACAGAGAGGAACAAAGAGAATTAAGTTATGAGATTTAAGTCATGGGACTCAAATAATGATATTTAATTATCGAGTCAGATAACTGGATACAAACTAAAATCTTTAAATTTAAATAGTTGTGAAATTTTAAAATAGGTCATTTACCATTACAAATACTGGAGAAATATATGACATATTTCAAAAAGCATAAAGATAAGAAATGTCCAAGAATTAACAAAAGAATAAAAAAATACAATAGAACAGACATACCTATTGCAACAGTAAATCTGGATAGCTTAAATTCAGTACCATAAAATTGGCTTACCTAAAGAAAGTTAGAAAAATGGCACAAGTAAGTTTAAAAGAAAATTGATGAGTGAAGGTATATAGAAAAAGTCAATACAAAGAAAGGTGATGACAATAAAATTGGACAAAGAAAAATTAGGTAAATAATAAAATTATATAAGGATCATTCTATATTGATAAAGATTTTGATTAAAAACAAAATGATGTCTATTATTAAGAATGTTTCTGTAATGGGGCACCTGGGTGGCTCAGTCATTAGGCATCTGCCTTCAGCTCAAGTCATGATCCCAGGGTCCTGGGATGGAGCCCCACATCAGGCTCCCTGCTCGACAGGAAGCCTGGCTTCTCCCTCTCCCGCTCCCCCTGCTTCTGTTCCCTCTCTTGCTGTGTCTCTCTCTCTGTCAAATAAATAAAATCTTTAACAAAAACAAAAAAAGAGAGAGAGAATATTTCCGTAATGGATATACGTTCTCTTACAATAACAAATATGAAAACCAGAATACATTTTAAAAATTGACACAGACAGTAGTATTAGAAGTTTGTAATACAGTTTCAGCAAATTTAGTACGCAAAAACCAAGCTACTGAGACTATAATTATATATTGATTTACATTATTTCATATTATATAGGCAACACAAGAGTATGTTGCATACTGTAAGTATTACGCTTTTTAAATAAAATACATAATTGTAAAACCAATAAATTTGACTACATGAAATATCAACGACAAAATTAATAGGAAAATTAGAATAATGTTTAGCATGAATAATACAGAAAGGGAATTGATTTTTGTCAAAAATATAAATTATTATGAGAAATGCTAGCAATCTCATAGAAAAATGAGCAAAGGACTGATTACTCACAGAAGACATATAATTTTTTTAAATATAAAGAAACTTCAAGTATGCTATTCATCAAAGATATATAAATTAAATCAGCAGTAAAACTGGAGGATGCTTATTGAATAAATCCAATTTTTAATTACTAAGCCAAGTGAGAATGTCATAGTCTGAGCAATTTTAAATGTTGTTGATGATAAAGCTTTCTGGGAAATAAGTAAAAAATTTGAGACTTAATAATGTTCAGCATATCTTTGTTATTCACTGAAGGGTATCCCTTTGGAAATTATACAAAGTACACAAAAAAATGTAAGCACGGAAATCCTCATTTCAATATTACTTACGAAAACAAAAAATATCTAAAATAAACCCATAATCTCTTAACTGAAACACTTAGGAATTTTTTTGGAATTCATCATATTTTTATCTCTACAATGCAGACTAAGCCCCTGTGAGTTTAGGGGAACACCCCATAATCTATTAATATTTCTGCTGGGAAATATCTTTAAAAGGGATAAACATAGATACTCAATAACTTCACATCAGTTTAAGTAAGTCTTGTCACTAAATTAGATCAGGGCTGCCCAGGTGCCCTCAGATGAATTATAAAAACTCTTTTCTTTTCACAGCTGTTCAGATTTTGAAATTAGAAATAAAGGACTCTAGGGCCCCTGGGTGGCTCAGTCAGTTAAGCAGCTGCCTTCTGCTCAGATCATGATCCCAGTGTCCTAGGATCAAATCCCACAATAGGCTCCCGGTTCAGTGGGGAGTCTGCTTCTCCCTCTACCCCTACCCCCTGATTGTGCTCTTCTCAAATAAATAAATAAAATCTTAAAAAAAAAGAAATAAAGGACTCTAGATATGAAAATTTGAAATTATAGAAAAGAGAACTGTAATTGATGGACTATTTGAAGCATCATTTCATTATGAAGCATCCATATGACAGAATATGACTTAACAAATAAAATTAGAGTTAAAATGTTCTATAGGACAAGGAAAATCTATTTTATATATATTTGACGTAAATATTAGTATTTGAAACTATATACAGTATAATTTGAATTTTTAAAAATATTTCTGTGCATAAAATGATGCAGATAAAATACTATGAATGTATGAAGAACTACTAACTAGTTCTTTCTCAGTGTTGGGGTAATGGTTAATTTTTGTTTTATTTATAACTCTTATTTATGTTCTCCAATTTTTAAAATAATGAACATGCATTCCTTTTATCTCAGAAAAAATGCATGGCTTAGAAGTAAGACAATGTGGAAGGAATATAACTTAAAAATCATTCTTTTAGGTTTAAGCTGTTATAATTAGGATAAATCTAAGCAAGTATCCTTTAACTCACAGAAAGATAAAAGCATACATTTAGAAAATAATCTGAATTTCTTGGCTCTCAAGGTGATTAATAGCAATAGTAGTTCACTAAGGAATGCTTTGGAATGACTATCCCTAAGGAAATCTAAATGATTTACAACTCCTGCCTATATTCTTTATTTATCATAAAGATGTGTTTTATGTTCTGATTTCTCCTTTACTTTTTTAAGGTTTATTTATTTATTTATTTATTTATTTTTAAGATTTTATTTATTTACTTGACAGACAGATCACAAGTAGGCAGAGAGGCAGGCAGAGAGAGAGGAGGAAGCAGGCTCCCTGCTGAGCAGAGAGCCCGATGCGGGGCTCGATCCCAGAACCCTGGGATCATGACCGGAGCTGAAGGCAGAGGCTTTAACCCACCGAGCCACCCAGGTGCCCCTAAGGTTTATTTATTTTTAGTAGTCTTTACTAAAGAGGGGCTCAAACTCACAATCCAAAGACCAAGACTTGCATGCTCTTCTGACTAAACCAGCCAGGCAACGCCAATTTCTTCTTTAGAAGAATGTGGATAAAATGTGATGGTGTGCCACAGGGAGATTAAAAGAAAGGGAGTTAGAAATAAGAAATTAACTTCAAGGTTCTTTCAGTCATTTTTTTTACCACTTTCATCCTGGAATATGGAGAAATGATAACACAAGAAAGTACTAACCTATGTGTTTGCTCAGTGCAGTTCACAAGTACTCAAAATATTATCCTGAATATATACTATAGTCTCTTTATGACCCTTCTTGGTCTCTTAGCATTTGAGTTCTCAGTCAAACATAATTTTTCTCTTTAACACAAACCCCACATACACACCCAAATCTTTATTTTAGCATTCCCATGGGTGGCTCGGGCTCTCTGTTCTATAAAAAGACATTGGAATTGAAATACTTAAAAATTTTTTTAAGTAATCGCTACACCCAATATGGGGCTCAAACTCTCGACACCAAGATGAAGCGTTACACGCCCCTCCAGCTGAGCCAGCCAGGCACCCAAAAATTCACAACAGCCTCTCCCAGAAAGTTCCAAATGTTCAGTATTTGTTCCATTTCCCCGATCCTGTTGTAAACAACAACACCTTAGGATCTCATCTTCTTAGGCGGTAGTCACCACTTGACTCACACAGGGAGAGTTAGTAGCTGGTTATGAATGAGCACCAAGGCAGCTATTTTTAGATCATTAAAAGACAGACTTTCTGGCTCAATCCAGTGAGTCACATTCTCTTGGTAAGAAAACATGCAAAAGCTGCTCTTTAACCCTTTCAGATCCTTTCACCCAAGTTAAGCCTGCTCTAAGCCCCAAGGTTAGGACAGCTGACTCTTGGCTAGCTGTCACAAACAACTTTTAATTTCAGAATAGCTTGGTGCCTCTCCTTGTTTTGTTTTGTATTTAGATTAATTTAGGTACAGTTGATACAAATTTGTATATGGGAGCCTCTGGTTGTATTTTTTAAAAGTAGAAAGAAATCCTATGAAGGGGATATGATATATTTTTTTAAAGATTTTATATATTTACTTGACAGACAGAGATCACAAGGAGGCAGAGAGGCAGGCAGAGAGAGAGGAGGAAGCAGGCTGTCCGCAGAGCAGAGAGCCCGATGCGGGGCTCGATCCCAGAACCCTAGGATCATGACCTGAGCCGAAGGCAGAGGCTTTAACCCACTGAGCCACCCAGGTGCCCCAGGGGATATGATAATTTCCCCTGAAGACTAAAGACCTGAAGTCTTTAGTAATAAAAGAATATAAATTTGCAAAAGGGTGAAACATTGTAGTTGCAGATTCCTTGGATATCAGAAACCTTGAGAATTAAAGTTACACATCCTAGAAAAATAAATACTATCCAAGAACCAAGGATGTGTCTTAACAACAACAGATGACCAAATCAGATAAGTAGTGTGTACTGGAGGAGACTTGTACTGGCTCAATGCAATGTTTGTGCTCATTTGTTCTTATCCCCACCAGTGATATCACCGTAGTAGCTTGAAATTGGCCATGGGTGGAGTGTTTAACCACAGAAATCATCAAACACTACAAATCAGAGCTTTTCCTCGCTCTCTTTCTCTCCCTCTCTCTCCATTTTTTCTTTCTTTTTTTTTTTTTTTGTCCTTCAAGGAAGTTATTAACCACTTTTTAGACATAGACTAAAGTATATATTTTTCAGAATTTTTAATAATATAACTAGTGGTAGGTGTGACTCTATGCACCTTCAAAGTCAGTGCTATATAATGAAAAACTACATACAAAGCAGGATTTTTTAAATTAATTTATATTTTTTTAAAGATTTTATTTATTTATTTGACAGATAGAGATCACAAGTAGGAAGAGAGGCAGGCAGAGAGAGAGGAGGAAGCAGGCTCCCTGCTGAGTAGAGAGCCCGATGCGGGGCTCGATCCCAGGACCCTGAGATCATGACCTGAGCCGAAGGCAGAGGCTTTAACCCACTGAGCCACCTAGGTGCCCCAAGCATGATATTTTTTGAAGTCAATCTCTGATTAATTGAAGATATACACTGTAATTCCTAGGGCAACTACTAAAAAAATTTTTTGTGTGTAAATGGTAAGTCCATAGTGAAGATAAAGGAAATCAAAACAAAAATGCCCAATTAACCAGAGATGGAACTGAAAGAAGATAAAAGAAATAAAGAATAGATAAAACAAATAGAAAATAAGATTGTAAATTTTAATCAGACCACACTAAAAATAACAAATTGTGAATGATCTAAACATACTAATTAAAAACAGATTTCAAACTGGAATGTTTAAAGTATACATTATTTATAAGAAACCCAATTAATGTAAAAGCAGAGATAGATTAAAAGCAAAATGATGACAAAACATATACCATGCAAAACCAACAAAAGAAAATCAGAGTGGCTATACTGTCACATAAAGTTACCTCAGAACAAGGAATATTACTAATGTTTAAAAGAACAGTTAGACAATAATAAATGGGTCAATTCTCCAACACCTAACAATTCTAAATGGGTACACCCCAACAACATGACCTCAAAATACATAAGACAGAAACTGATAATACTGAAAGGAAAAAACAGACAAATCTATGACTATAGAACACTTCAACACTCCTCTCTCAGTATTGCTACAAGAAATACACAGGAAATCAGTAAAGATATAGGAGACAAAAGCAGCATTATCAATCAATCTGTCAATAAAATGTCATGTTATTGACATTTATAGGATACTCTATCCAACATCTTAATAAACATTTCTTTCAATTGCATGTGGAATATTCAACAATATAGACCACACCAGGGCCCTAAAACAAACTTGATCAAATTCAAAAGAACAGAAATCTTACAAAGTATGTCTTTTGACCACAGCAGAATTAAACTAGAAATTAATTAAGAGGTATATCTGAGGGGCGCCTGGGTGGCTTAGTGGGTTAAAGCCTCTGCCTTCGGCTCAGGTCATGATCCCAGGGTCCTGGGATTGAGCCCCACATCGGGCTCTCTGCTCCGTGGGGAGCCTGCTTCCTCCTCTCTCTCTGCCTGCCTCTCTGCCTACTTGTGATTTCTCTCTGTCAAATAAATAAAATATTAAAAAAAAAAGAGGTATATCTGAAAATTCCCCAGTATTTACAAATTAAAGCTGCAATGAATATATCATCATTACAACTGAGTTTGATGAGTTTTTTAAGTACATGATTTTTTTAAAAAAATATGATGACTCTCCCCTACAGTACAATGAATTACTATCAGCATATGCAGTCTTGCAATTGTCTTATAGGACTAAATATGCCAGTTCTCAAAATGATGCCTGGCAGAGTTACTCCAGTTTTAAACTGACATTCAAGAACTTTGCCAACACCATCCCCCACATACTATGTCCATATGACAACCTCCTAGTAATTCTTTTGGACAAATTCAAACATCACTGAAAAGCCTTCCTTGACAACTGTCATGCCCGCTCCTCATCATCCCCCTAAATTAGACTCTCTTTCCCTCATATTCCCATACAACTCTGTACATACCTTTTGTAATGCTCTGGTGTCCTCTATCTGGTTAACTCCAGTTGTTGTTCAAACTTCAGTCCAGGTTCAATGCAAGCATTCCATGACTCCTCTCCCCTACTCAACTTTATTGGGTTAGACACCCCTCTTATATAAGCCCCAAAATGCAATGATTAGTGTAAGGTTTCTTAACAACAGCACTATTGAAATTTCTGACCTAATAACTCTGTTGTGCAGGGCTGTTCTATGCATTGTAGGATGTTTAGCAATATCCTTGACCTCTATCTGTTAGATACCAGTGGCACATACCCCCCAAGTTGAGACAGTCAAAAATATCTCCAGGCATGGCCAAATGTCCTCTGGATGGTGGGCAAGATACTCCTCATCTGAGAACCACTGAATCAGTCCTACCAATCATACTGACTGAGATTAGTCTGCTTTTCTGTTTAATTAGTCTATTTTGGACCATTGATAACTCATAGGAATAAAGTGTATTTTCTTTCTGAAGCCCAGGATCTAGCACAGAGACTGGCACCTAAGTAAATGCTTAGATGATTTATGACCCTATGGAGTGGTATTTTTAATATAAACCAAGGCAATCACTACTTCCAAGAAGATTATCTAGAATATAAGATGCTAGTCATGCATATAATTATTATTAGGCAGAAACTTGTCTTTTATATCTTAATTCTTGCCAGGAAATACACTCCATTGAGAATCAATCTGTTAAACAATTGATCATTAGATTGAATAACTTTTAATTATCTATTTTGTTTTTTAATATTTTGTTGTTTTTATTATTAGGGAGATTTTATTTATTTTTTCCTCCTAAGTATTATATTTAATATTGCTACATATGTGTATTTTTAAAATTCAGTTAATTAACATATAATGTATTATTAGTTTCAGAGGTAGAGGTCTTGATTCATCAGGCTTATATATGCTCATTATATCATATCATGTGCCCTCCTTAATGTCCATCACTCAGTTACCCCATCCTCCAAATCCCTCTCCTCCTGCAACCCTCAGTTTTTTTTCCCTATTATTAAGAGTCTCTAATGGTTTGTCTCCTTGTCTGATTTTGTCTTGTTTTATTTTTTCCTCTTTTTCCCTATTATCCTCTGTTTTGTTTCTTAAATTCCACATGGGTGAGATCATATGATAATTCTTTCTATGATTATTCACTTAGCATGATACCCTCTACTTCCACTCAGCATGACACCCTTTAGTTCCATCCATGTTATTGCAAATGGCAAGATTTCATTTCTTTTTGATAACTCAGTAGTATTCCATTGTACATATATATACCACATCTTCTTCACCCATTCATCTGTTGATGGACATCTGGACTCTTTCCATAGTTTGGCTATTGTGGATATTGCTACTATAAACATTGGTGTGGGTGCCCCTTTGGATCACAATATTTGTGTCTTTGGGGTAAATACCAATTAGTACAATTGCTGGATCATAGGGTAGCTCTATTTTCAACCTTTTGAGGAAACTCCATACTGTTTTCCAGAGTGGCTGCACCAGCTTGCATTCACAACAGTGTAGGAGGGTTCCCTTTCTCTGCAACTCACCAACATCTATTGTTTCCTGAGTGGTTAACTTTAGCCATTCTGACTGGTATGAGGTGATATCTCATTGTGGTTTTGATTTGCATTTCCCTGATGATGAGTGATGTTGAGCATTTTTTCATGTGTTTGTGGCCATTTGTATGTCTTCTTTAGAGAAATGTCTATTCATGTCTTCTGCCCATTTCTTGACTGGATTTTTTTTTTCTTTTTCTGTGCTGAGTTTGAGAAGTTCTTTATAGACTTTGCATTCTTGCCCTTTATCTGATAAGACATTTGCAAATATCCTCTCCCATTCTCTTGGTGGTCTTTTGGTTTTGTCAACTGTTTTCCTTTGGTGTGCAAAAGCTTTTTATCTTAATGAAGTCCCAGTAGTTCATTTTTCCCTTTGTTTCCCCTGCTTTGGAGACGTGTCTAGCAAGAAGTTGCTATGGCCAAGGTCACAAAGGTTGCTTCCTGTGTTCTCCTCTAGGATTTTGATGGATTCCTATCTCACATTGAGGTCTTTCATCCATTTTGAGTCTATTTTTGTGTATGGTGTAAGGAAATGGTCCAGTTCAATTCTTCTGCATGTGGCTGTACAATTTTCCCAACACCGTTTTTTGAAGAGACTGTCTTTTATTCCATAGGATATTCTTTCCAGATTTGTCAGAGATTAGTTGATCATAAAGTTGAGGGTCCATTTCTGGGCTCTCTATTCTATTCCATTGATCTCTGTGTCTGTTCTACCCAGAACCATACTGTCTTGATGATTACAGCTTTGTAATGGAGACTGAAATCTGGCATTCTGATGCCACCAGCTTTGTTTTTCAACATTCCTTTGGCTATTCGGGGTCTTTTCTTATTCCATACAAACTTTAGGATTATTTGTTCTAGCTCCGTGAAAAAAGTCGGTGGTATTTTGATAGGGTTTGCATTGAATGTATAGTTTGCTCTAGGCAGCACAAACATTTTAACAATATTTGTTCTTCCAATCCATGAGCATGGAACATTTTTCCATTTCTTTGTGTCTTCCTCAATTTCTTTCATGACTGTTCTGTAGTTTTCAGATACAGAAACTTTGCCTCTTTGGTAAGGGCTATTCCTAGCTATCTTATGGTTTTGGGTGCAGTCGTAAATGGGATTGAATCCTTAGTTTCTCTTTCTTCTGTCTCACTGTTAGTATATAGAAATGGAACTTATTTCTGTGCATTGATTTTATAACCTGTCACTTTGCTGAATTTCTTTATGAGTTCTAGCAATTTGAGGCTGGACTCTTTGGGGTATTTCATAGTATCATGCCATCTGTGAAGAGTGAGAGTTTGACTTCTTTGCTGATTCAGATGCCTTTTATTTCTTTTCATTGTCTGATTGCTGAAGCTAGAACTTCTAGTACTATTTTGAAAAGCAGTGGTGAGAATGGACATCTCTGCCATGTTCGTGACCCTAGGGGAAAAGCTCTCGTTTTTTTTCCACTAAGAATGATATTTTCCATGTGCTTTTTGTATATGACTTTTATGATACTGAGGTATGTTCCCTCTATCCCTGAACTGTGAAGAGCTTTAATCAAGAAAGGATGCTGTACTTTGTCAAATGCTTTTTCTGCATATACTGAGAGGAACATATGGTTCTTGTCCTTTCTTTAATTAATGTACTATATTACATCAATTCATTTGTGGATGTCGAACCACCCTTGCAGCCCAGGAATAAATCCCACTTGGTTATGGTGAATATTTTTAATGTACTGTTGGATCTTATTGTCTAGTATCTTGGTGAGAATTTTGGTATCCATGTTCATCAGGGATATTGGTCTGTAATTCTCCTTTTTGGTGGGGTCTTTGGTTTTGGGATCAAGGTACTGCTGGCCTCATAGAAGGAATTTGGTAGTTTTCCTTTCATTTCTAGTTTTTTTGAAATAGCTTCAGAAGAATAGGTATTAATTCTACTCTAAATGTTTGGTAGAATTCACCAGGGAAGCCATCCGGCTCTGGACTCTTGTTTATTGGGAGCAATTTCCTTGCTGGTTATGGGTCTGTTCAGGTTTTTCCATTTCTTCCTGTTTCAGTTTTGGTAGTTTTTGTGTCTCTAGGGATGCATGCATTTCCTACAGATTGCCTAATTGTTTGGCATCTGGTTGTTCATAATATGTTCTTATAATGGTTAGTATTTCTTTAGTGCTGGTTGCAATCTCTCCTCTTTCATTCATGATTTTATTTACTTCAGTCCTTTCTCTTTTCTTTTTTATAAGATTACTAATCAAATTAATTATTAATCTAATTAATTAGTAATTATTCCTATTAATTATCTCAAAGAACCAGCTAATAGTTTTGTTGATCTGTTCTATTGGCTTTTTTGGTTTCTATTTCATTGATTTCTGCTCTAATCCTTATTATTTCTCTTCTCTTTCTGGGATTAGGCTTTATTTCTCCTCTTTTTCCAGCTCCTTCAGGTGTAAAATTAGGTGTTTGAGGCCTTTCTTGTTTCTTGAGAAAAGCCTGTATTACTTGTATTGCTATACACTTCCCTCTTAGGACCACCTTTGCTGCATCCCAAAGGTTTTGAACAGTTGTGTTTTCATTTTCATTTGTTTCCATGAATTTTTAGAATTCTTTAATTTCCCAGATGACCCATTCATTCTTTAGTAGGATGCTCTCTAGCATCCATGTTATTTGAGTTCTTTCCAAATTTCCTCCTGTGACTGAGTTCCAGTTTGAAAGCATTGTGATCTGAAAATATGCAGGGAATGATCCCAATCTTTTGGTTCTTGTTGAGACCTGATTTGTGATCCAGTATATGATCTAGTCCGGAGAATGTTCCAGGTGCCCTTGAAAAGAATATGTATTCTGTTGCTTTAAAATGGAATGCTCTAAATGTATCTGTGAAGTCCATCTGGCCCAGTGTGTCATTCAAAGCCCTTGTCTCTTTGTTGATCTTCTGCTTAGATGATATGTGCATTGCAGTAAGTGGGCTTTTAAAGTCCCCTATGATTATTGTATTATTATCAATGTGTTTCTTTAATTTTCTTATAAACTGGTTTATATAATTGGCTGTTCCCATGTTAAGGGTACAAGTATTTATAATTGTTATATCTTTTTGTTGGATAGACTCTTTAATTATGATATAGTGTCCTTCCTCATCTTTTATTACACCCTTTGGTTTAAAATCTAATTTGTCTGATATAAGGATTGCTACCCCAGCTTTCTTTTGAGATCCATTAACATGATAAATCATTCTCCACCCCCTCACTTTCAGTAGGGGAGTGTCTTTGGTCTAAAATGAGTCTTGCAGATAGTATATCAATGGGTCTTGCTTTTTTATCCAATCTGATATGCTATATTTTTTGATTGGGGCATTTAGCCCATTTACATTCAGGATAACAATCAAAAAATATGAATTTAATACCATTGTATTACCAGTAAAGTCACTGTTTCTCTATATTATCTCTGTTCCTTTCTTGTCTATGTTACTTTTCGGTTCTCTCTTCACTTAAACGATCCTCCTTTAATATTTCTTGTAGAGCTGGTTTAGTGATCAAATTCTTTAAGTTGGTTGCCCTGGAAGCTTTTTCTCACTTCTTCTATTTTGAATGACATCCTTGCTGGAAAAACTATTCTTGGCTGCATATTTTTCTCATTTAGCACCCTGGATGTATCATGTCAGTCCTTTCTGGTCTGTCAGGTCTCTGTGGATAGGTCTGCTGCCAAACTGCTGTTTCTAGGTTATGCACCTCTTGTCCCAAGCTGCTTTCAGGATTTTCTCTTTGTCTCTGAGATTTTCAAGTTTCACTATTACATGTTGAGGTGTTGACCTATTTTCATTGATTTTGATGTCTCCTGGACTTGGATGCCTGTTTCCTTCTCCAGATTAGGGAAGTTCTGTGCTATAATTTGCTCCAAATATACTTTCTGCCTCTCTCTCTTTCCTCTTCTTCTGGGATCCTAATTATTCTAATATAGTTTCACTTTATGGTATCATTTCTCTCTCAAATTCTCCCCTCATGATCCAGTAGTTGTTTCTCTCTCTTTTTCTCAGCTTCTTTATTTTCCATCATTTTACTTCTATATCATTCTCTCTTCTGCCTCATTTATCCTAGCAGTTAGAACTTCGTTATTTATTGCAGCTCATTAACAGCCTTTTTGATTTCAACTTAATTAGATGTTAGTTCTTTTATTTCTCCAGAAAGGGATTCTTTAGTGTCTTCTATGCTTTTTTCCAAGCCCAGCTAGTATCTCATAATTCTTATTCTAAACTCTAGTTCTGACATCTTATTTATATCCAGACTATATAGATATAGATATTTGATTAGGTCCCTGGCAGTCAGTACTGCCTCTTGGTATCTTTTTTTGAGGTGAGTTTTTCCATCTTGTCCTTCTGTCCAGAGAAGAACAGATGAAAGGAGAACAAAATACTAAAATGGGAACAACAATCCCAGAGAAATATACACTAAACATATCAGAAGAGACCCAAAATCAATAAAAAAATAGATGAATAAATAAATAAATAAATAAATAAAATAATCAGACAGGTGAACAGAGCAGAGCAATACACTGGATCCTGTGTGCATTTTGGTATGTTTATTAGAAAACTATATCCCAAAAATGTAAAGAAAAATTTACATATATGCAAAAATAAAATTGAATACAATGAAAGGACAGAAGGTAACTGTAAAAATGAAAATTAAAGGACAAAAAAAATAAGGACTATAAACAGGTGAACAGAACAGAGCAATACACTATATCCTGGGTATTCTGGTCAGTTTGTTAGAAGACACTACATCCCAAAACTGTAAAGAAAGAAAAACTTATATATGTAGAAAAATAAAATTAAAGACATTGAAATGATGCAATGTAACTGTAAAGATGAAAATTTTAAGACTTTAATTTAAAAAAAGAAGAAGAAAACGGAGAGAAAGAATATGATCAGACAAGTGAAGAGAACAGAGCCATACACTAGATTGTGGGTGTATTTTTTCTATTTGTTAGAAGAAACTGCATCTTAAAACTGTAAAGAAAAAAAAAGAGAAAAGCTTGTATATATACAAAACTAAAATTAAATACAACAGAAGGATAGAATGTAAATGTAAAAATGAAAATTTTAAAAGATTTTTTAAAAAGATTGATAAAATAAGAAATTGGTTGAAAAAGGAAAGAGAAAAAAATTAAAATTGAACAGCTAAAAAAAATTGAACAACTAAAGAATCATGGGGGAAAAAACATGAATTCTCTATTTTCACCTAGCACTGGAGTTTTGCAGTCTCTATGATCAGAAACTTGGTCTTAGCAGGATGTTCTTGCTGATATTCTGGGGAAGGGACCTGTTGCACTGATTTTCAAGTGTCTTTGCACTGGGAGTAATTGCACTGCCCTTGCCAGGGGCCAGACTAAGTAAGGTGCTCTAGATTGCTCTATGTGGCTTTTGTTCCTTGAAGGCTTTCTGAACCACAGAAGAGGATAAGAATGAAAATGGTGGCCTCCTACTCTCCAACCCCAGAGCTGAAAGCTCAGGGCCCCACTCCTCAGTGCATCCTCAGGGTAAAGCAGTCAGTCACTCCTGTCTCCCTGGTCTCCATCTGCACTCCGTGTTCACCCAGTCTATGACCGAGCATTTCTATCTCAGGCACGTGACCCTGTTTCATGTCTCCAAACCCTGCACACTCTGGCACCAGGCACTTAAGCTCCCTTCCTCCGGGGGGAGGAAGTGGGGTCTGGCCATGGTTCTGCCCCTTCCTGGGACCCAGCTTAGAGAGTAGTTGATCAACCCTGCCACGGTTCACAGTATATGCCAACCCCAAGCTGAGAGCACACTCCCGGGCTTGCTGAATTGAAGCTAGTTTGCCCACTCTAATGCCTGGGTACTCAGCCACACTCAGGCATCCCCAGTCTTCCTGTGATCCTGAGGATCCTGAAACCATACTGTCCCATCTAGGACTCCACCCTTTTTCACCACCTGAACACCGTTCAGGCAAGGATGTCCCTCACTGGAGCAGATTTCTAAAAGTTCTGATTTTGTGCTCCACTCCTACATCACTTGCCATTAGCCAGCTTACAGAGGCTCCCTCCTCCCATGGTTTATCTTCCCATATATCACCTACGTTTCACTTCTCCATACCCCTACCTTGCAGAAAGTAGTTAGTTTTCTATTTGTAGAGTTGCGGCTATTATTTTCTTAGATCTCTGGCTGAGCTCACAGGTGTTCAGAATGATTTGATAGCTATCAAGCTGAATTCCTGGGACCAGACTTAACTAAAGTCTTCTACTCCACCATCTTGGACTATCCCTCTCTTATTATCTACTTTGTGTCTTTAAAAAATTATTGCTACAAAAGAAGTATATGTGCATTGTAGAAAATTAGGAAAACATAAGTAAATAAATCGTTCACCACCAGAGACCACCACTACTAATTATCTTAATTCTATACTTCCAGTTCTTTACACACACACACACACACACACACACACACACACACACACACACATCCCTTTTCAGTTTCATCTCAGTATAAAATCATATTGCACATGTTTTTTTCTCAAACTGCTTTTTTCAGTAAATTATCTGTACTTTCTACTTTCTCTTTCAGTACATTTTATCTCCTCTGATATTGAGAGTATTTTCAAAATTCCCTATTTAATCCCCAAATATTGCACACAGGAGGTTTATTTATTCAAATATCAGATGTGAGGATGCCTGGCTAAGTGTCTGCCTTCAGCTCAAGTCATGATCCCAGGATCCAGGAACTGAGTCCCGCATTGGGCTCCTTGCTTGGTGGGGAGCCTGCTTCTCTCTCTGCCTGCCACTCCCCCTGCTTGTATTCTCTCTCTCTCTTTCTCTGACAAATAAATAAAATTATTTTTATATGTATATATATATATACATATATATATAAAACACAAGATCATTTGTCTCTGTTTTTTATGGCCCTTAGTTTCTCATAATCAACCACAATGTCTTTTTCACAATAGTAACTTTTTAAAGAATCCAACCCATTTACTTCCTGCAGAATATCCCTGAATTTGTCTACTTTATTTGCTACACTCTCATTTAACTTGTTTGTCTATATTCTATATTTCTTATAAATTGAACATATTAGAGGCTTAGTAGATCCAATTTAAATATTGTTTCCTAGAATAATTCATAGCAATGGTGTGTAACTTCATGTGGTATTATATCAAAAGGCACATATTATTTCATTAATAACCAGTAGTGATGCTACAGTTGATTGAGTCTTTTACTAAGTTACTTTGTTTTCTCCTCCACTGAACAGATAAGTTTTTCCCTTACTATTAAAAAATAACATGTGAGATTTTCTTTTAGCAATTAACCAAATTTCTGATTAACCACTTAATGATTTTTGACACAAATTAATAATTCCTCCCTTAATCTAAATCATTTGAGTCTGTGAAATTATTCTTTTCTAATTCTGTGCTTTCTGTTTTATGACTGACATTTTTCTGTAAAACAGTTCATTTCCTTAAAAATCGGGATATTTGGTTACCTTCTTTGTGAGGATATAAGCAACAGAATTCCCACAGACACCTGATGGGAATATTTGTACCATACTTTTGGAATACAATTTGGCATTATCTACACAACCTATGACCTAGCATTTCCATTTTAGTTGTGGCATTTCCCGCTTTAAGGTGTTTTCCACTTAAAAATCATAAATCTGTTTTTATAAATTAGACATTTTAAAAATAAATGCTAATCAAGAGTCTATTTATCAACATTTTAAATAAGAAAACTTGTAACATTTTTATGTCAACTCAAAACCTCAACCAATTTCCTAAAACATAACTAATTCACAGTAAAATACCTATGCATATAAGTGACAAGCTGTCAGGTTAAGATGTAAAATGGCTGAAGTGTTCATTAAATGATTAATATGTTCATTTCAAACAATTACTTTGTATACAGCAACATGCTGTGTTAGTCTGGGTTCTCTAAAGAAACACAGTCAATTGGATATATGTATAATTTACAATTCATTATAAGGAGCTGCCTTACATGATTATGGAGACTGAGAAGTCCTGGATCTGCTGTCAAGATCCAAGTATCTGCTTGGATGACCCAGGAAGGCCAATGGTATAGTTCTAGTCTAAGTCCAAGTCTGATGGCTGGAGAAGACCAATGTTCCAGCTTGAAGATAGGCAGAGAAAGCAAATACTCCTTTACTCAGACTTTTGTCCAATTGAGACAAGCAATGAATTAGATGAGGGTCATCCACATGATAGGGGGCAATCTGTTTAATTTACTCTATTCAAATGTTAATCTCATCCAGAAATACCCTCATAGATACACAAAGAATAATATTTAACCAAATATCTGGGCACCCACCTCCAGCCCAGTTGACATGTAAAATTAACCATCACAATGCCCTTTGCTGATTCTGACTGCAACTTCCAAAATATTAACATTTAACAATTCTACTTAGAATATAATTCAAGACTTCCCCTACAACACCCACCCCCAACACACACACAGAGTTTTCTTGAAAATGTAGTACTGAAATTGGGGATAAATATAAATTTTTCATATAAAACATCAACTGACAAGCATATTACAAAGACACCTATATTCTAAAGTTTGAATATCAAAATCCAAGAGGTGTTGCACCAGGGAAATATTAAAGTATGCCAGTACCTACCATAAAAACATGTAAAGACATGTACCAGCAAAAGTGGTGTAAGAATATTGGCAGCAGTTACTTACAGTAACCCAAGCCTACAAACAACCTGAATGTCCACTTATGGTTGCATGAAGGAGTTGGAAATATTCATACAATGGAACAGTATATCACTGAGAAAATGATATAGCCAAATGCTATAGTATAGATGGCATTGCAAATACAATATTGATCAAAAGAAGAAGGATAAAAGTAATTCCAATAGTGTACCGAGCAGACTGGAGTGCACTCTCTGGAGAGTCTCACTCTCCTTCCTCTGCATCATGTCTGACAAACACCATAAGGCTGAGGTTGAGAAATTTGGTAAGTTTAAATTAAAGAAGGCATAAAAGCAAAAGAAAAATCTACTGTCTTCAACAGAAATGACTGAACAGAAGAAGCAAGCAGGCAAATTATAATGAGGTGTGTGCCACCAACATGCACTGTGTACTCCACAAGCACTACTTTCTTATTTTACTTATTTCAGCTGTTTAACTTTATAAGATGCAAAGAGGGTGGATCAAGTTTAAATGACTGCTTCCCCTTTTCTCACCAAAGAATCATAACGACCCACAATGATTTTCTTTCTTTAAAATTTCAGGAGGTAGTTTCCTCTAACAGAACAAAATACACCCAAAATCAAGTGTGTGGCTCTGTTCTATTCACCAGTCCAATGTGTGTGCGTGTGTAAATATATATATATTTTTCCCTTATTTCTATATATATATATATCTTTCTCTTTTTTTCCCCCTTTAGTCTCCTCCCAGTTTTGGGTCTTTTCTGATTAGGTTAGTGTATACTTTTCTGGGGCCATTGTTACCTTTTAGTATTTCACTCTCTCATTCATCTATTCTTATCTGGATCAAATGGCAGGGTGGAAAAACTCACCACAAAAATAAAAGAACAAGATGTAGTGCTGATGGTTAGGGACCTAATAAATATGGACATTAGTAATATATCAGAACTAGAGGTCAGAATGATGATTATCAAGCTGCTAGCTGGGCTCGAAAAAAAGCATGGAAGACACTAGAGAATTCCTTTCTGGAGAAATAAAAGAATTAAAATATAACCAAGTTGAAATTTTTAAAAAAGCTATTAGTGAGGTACAATAAAAAATGGAGGATTTACTGCTAGGACAAATAAAGCAAAAGAGAGAATTAGTGATACGGAAGACCAAATGATGGAGAATTAAGAAGCTAGGCAAAAGAAAGACAAACAAATACTGGACCCCAAGGGGAGAATTTGAGAGATAAGTGATACCATAAGACGAACCAATATTAGAATAATTGGGATCCCAGAAGAAGAAAGAGAGAGGGGGGCAGAAGGTATATTGGAGCAAATTATAACAGAAAATTTCCCTAATTTGGTGAAGGGAACAAGCATCAAAATCCAGGAGGCACAGAGAACCCCCCTCAAAATCAATAAAAATAGGTCCACACCCTGTCATCTAACAGTAGAACTCATAAGTTTCAGTGACAAAGAGAAAATTCTAAAAGCAGCTTGGGACAAGAGGTCTGTAACATACAATGGTAGAAATATTAGATTGGCATCAGACCTATCCACAGAGACCTGGTAGGCCAGAAAGGACTGGCATGATATATTCAGAACACTAAATGAGAAAAATATGCAGCCAACAATACTATATCCAGCTAGACTGTCATTGAAAATAGTAGGAGAGGGGCGCCTGGGTGGCTCAGTAGGTTAAGGCCTCTACCTTCAGCTTGGGTCATAATCCCAGGGTCCTGGGATCGAGCTCCGCATTGGGCTCTCTGCTCCATGGGGAGTCTGCTTCCTCTCCTCTCTCTGCCTGCCTCTCTGCCTGGTTGTGATTTCTCTCTGTCAAATAAATAAAATATTAAAAAAAAAAGAAAGAAAATAGTAGGAGAGATTAAAAGCTTCCAAGATAAACAAAAACTAAAAGAATTTGCAAACACCAAACCAGCCCTACAGGAAATATTGAAAGGTATCTTCTAAGCAAAGAGAAAGACTAAAGTAACAGACCAGAAAGGAACAGAGACAATATACAGTAATGGTTACCTTACAGGCAATACAATGGCACTAAATTCATATCTTTAAATAGTCATTCTGAACGTAAATGGGCTAAATGCCCCAATCAAAAGACACAGGGTATCAGAATGGATTAAAAAAACAAGAACCATCGATATCCTGTCTATAAGAAGCTCATTTTAGACCCAAAGACACCTCCAGATTTAAAGTGAGGGGATGGGAAACAATTTACTATGTTAATGGACATTAAAAGAAAGCTGGGATGGCAATCCTTATATCAGATAAATTAGATCTTAAACCAAAGACTATAATAAGAGATGAGGAAGGACACTATATCATACTTAAAGGACACTATATCATACTTAAAGGACACTATATCATATTTCCAATGAGAAGATCTAACAGTTTTAAATATCTATGCCCTTAACATGGGAGCAGCCAATTATATAAACCAATTAATAACAAAATAAAAGAAACACATCAATAATATACAATAATAGTAGGGGACTTTAACACTCACCTCACTGAAATGGACAGATCATCTAAGGAAAAGATCAAGAGGGAAATAAAGGCTTTAAATGATACACTGGACCAGATGGACATCTCAGGTATATTTAGAAGATTCCATCGCAAAAAAACAGAATACATATTCTTCTCTAGTGCACATGGAACATTCTCCAGAATAGATCACATCCTGGGTCACAAATCAGGTCTCAACTGGTACCAAAAGATTGGGATCATTCCCTGCATATATTCAGACCACAATGCTTTGAAACCAGAACACAATCATAAGAGGAAATTTGGAAAGAACTCAAATACATGGAGGCAAAATAGCATCCTACTAAAGAATGAATGGGTCAACCAGGAAATTAAAAGAATTTTAAAAATTCATGGAAACAAATGAAAATGAAAATACAACTGTCAAAATCTTTGCGACACAGCGGAGACATTCCTGAGAGGAAATATATAGCAATACAAGCCTTTCTCAAGAAACAAGGTCTCAAGTACACAACCTAACCTTACAGCTAAAGGAGCTGGAGAAAGAACAGCAATGAAAGACCAATCCCAGGAGGAGAAGAAAAATCATAAATACCAGAGCAGAAATCAATGAAATAGAAACCAAAAGAACATAGAACAAATCAATGAAACTAGGAGCTGGTTCTTTGAAAGAATTAATAAGATTGATAAACCCCATGCCAGATTTATCAGAAAGAGAAAGCACCCAAATAAATAAAATCATAAATGAAAGAGGAGAAATCACAACCAACACCAAAGAAATAAAAACAATTATGAGAACATATTATGAGCAACTATACACCAGAAAATTTGACAATCTGGAAGAAATGGATGCATTCCTAGTGACATATAAACTACCAAAACTGAACCAGGAAGAAATAGAAAACCTGAACAGACTCATAACCAGTAAGGAGATTAAAGGAGTCATCAAAAATCTCCCAACAGAGGCTCGGCAGGGAAGATTGAAATGCTCCACACATCTTTCTCTGGAGTCTGAATTTGTCCTTCTTGAGTGCCCTTCAGAGGCTGGAACCAAGTTCGCTGCCACTCCTGGGGAACGCGGGAGTCATCTGCTCCAGCATGGGAACACAGATGGGGATGGGGGGGAAGGACCTCCTGGAGCCTCTGGGCCTTGGGCTCCACCTCTGTAAAATGGGGGTTGTGCCTTCCTCAGTGGCTCCAAGAATGACAGGGGTCCTCTCTCTTGATGTCAGAGAGAAGACTCATGTCTAGATGAGTCTTTGGCCTCAGCCCCCTGCTGGCTCCAGACACTACTGTGAGTCTGAGAGATGAGGTCCCAGATGAACCTCCCATAGTGTCCCAGTGGCTGCCGCCACCTAACCGCCCTGGCGGGGCTTAGCCTGAAATTGCCACGGAGACTTGGGGTCTCCCCACAGGACTCACCCAGAGGGGGTGTGTGCTTTTGTGCAATGAGGCTGCAACACACATAACATGATCTTATTCCCACTGGGAGGAAGAGGTGTTATGTATGGGCATATGTATGTAAATGCAAGGAAAGTTCTGGAAGGCCACCCACTGAAACATTATTAAATGGTTTTGTAGATCTTCATGTTGTTTATCTCCAAGGAACATGTATTATTTCTGTAACAAAGGGGGGTGAACAACAACAAAAAAAATCTCCCAACGAACAAGAGCCCAGGGCCAGACGGCTTCCCAGGGGAATTCTACCAAATTACAGAATTAATACTTGTTCTCCTGAAACTGTTCCAAAAAAATAGAAATGGAAGGGAAACTTCCAAACTCATTTTATGAGTCCAGCATTACCTTGATCCCAAAACCAGACAAAGATCCCATCAAAAAAGAGAATTACAGACCAATATCCTTGATGAACACAGATGCAAAAATTCTCACCAAAATACTAGCCAATAGGATCCAACATTAAAAGGATTATTCACCACGACCGAGTGAGATTTATTCCTGGGCTGCAAGGTTGGCTCAACATCTGCAAATCAATGTAATGTAATGTAATACAATGCATTAATAAAAGTACATGCAAATGTAATACAACACATTAATAAAAGTAAGAACAAGAACCACATGATACTCTCAATAGATGATGAAAAAGCATTTGACAAAGTACAGAATCTTTTCTTGATCAAAACTCTTCACAGTGTCAGGATAGAGGGTACATACCTCAATATCACCAAAGCCATCTATGAAAAACCCACAGTGAAAATCATTCTCAATGGGGAAAAACTGAGAGCTTTTCTGCTAAGGTCAGGAATACAGCAGGGATGTCCATTATCACCACTGCTATTCAACATAGTACTAGAAGTCCTAGCCTCAGCAATCAGACAACAAAAGAAATAAAAGGCATCTGAATCAGCAAAGAAGAAGTCAAACTCTCACTCTTTGCAGATGATAGGATACTTTATGTGGAAAACCCAAAAGACTCCACTCCAAAACTTCTAGAATTCATACAGGAATTCAGTAGGTGTCAGGATATAAAAATCAATACACAGAAATCAGTTGCATTTCTATACACCAACAGCAAGACAGAAGAAAGAGACATTAAGGAGTCAATCCCACTTACAACTTCACCCAAAACCATAAGATGCCTAGGAATAAACCTAACCAAAGAGGAAAAGAATCTGTACTCAAAAAACTATAAAGTACTCATGAAAGAAACTGAGGAAGAAAAAATGTTCCATTTTCATGCATTGGAAGAATATTGGGAAAATGTCTATGCTACCTAAAGCAATCTACATATCTAATGCAATCCTTATCAAAATACCATCAATTTTTTTCAAAGAAATGGAGCAAATGAAACTAAAATGTATATGGATTCAGAAAAGACCCCAAACAGCCAGAGGAATGTTGAAGAAGAAAACCAAAATCAGCGGCATCACAATTCCGGACTTCAAGCTCTATTACAAAGCTGTAATCATCAAGATAGTATGGTACTGGCACAAAAATAGACACATAGACCAATGGGATAGAATAGAGAGTCTGGAAATGGACCCTCCGTTCTGTGGTCAACTAATCTTTGACAAAGTGGGAAAGAATGCCCAATGGAAAAGACAGTCTCTTCAACAAATGGTGTTGGGAATATTGGATGGCCACATGCAGAAAAATGAAACTGGACCAATTCCTTACACCACACACAAAAGTAGACTCCAGATGGATAAAAGACCTCAATGTGAGAAAAGAATCCATCAAAATCCTTGAGGAGAACACAGGCAGCAACCTCTTCAACCTCAGCCTCAACAACTTCCTAGAAACATTTCCAAAGCAAAGGGAAGCAAAGGCAAAAATGAACTACTGGGGCTTCATCAAGATCAAAAGCTTTTGCATAGCAAAGGAAGAGCCAACAAAACCAAAAGACAACTGACAGAATGGGAGAAGATGTTTGGAAATGACATATCAGATATAGGTCTAGTATCCAAAATCTATAAATAACTTAGCAAACTCAATACCCAAAGAACAAATAATCTAATGAAGAAATGGGCAAAAGATATGAACAGACTTTTCTGCAAAAAAGATATCCAAATGGCCAGCAGACACATGAAAAAATGCTCCACATCACTAATCATCAGGGAAATACAAGTCAAAACCACAGTGAGATACCACTTCACACCAGTCAGAATGGCTAAAATTAACAAGTCAGGAAAGGACAGACACTGGCGAGGATGTGGAGAAAGGAGAACCCTCCCACACTGTTGGTAGGAATGCAAGCTGGTGCGGCCACTCTGGAAAACAGTATGGAGTTGCCTCAAAAAGTTGAAAATAGAGCTTCCCTACAACCCACCAATTGTACTACTGGGTATTTACCCTAAAGATACAAATGTAGTGATCTGAAGGGGCATGTGCACCCAAATGTTTATAGCAGCAATGGCCATGATAGCCAAACTATGGAAAGAACCTAGATGTCCATCAACAGATGAATGGATAAAGAAGATGTGGTATATATGGTATATATGGAATACTATGCAGCCATTTAAAAAAACACCAAAATCTTGCCATTTGCAACGATGTGGATGGAACTAGAGGGTATTATGCTAAGCAAAATAAGTCAATCAGAGAAAGACAATTATCATATGATCTCTCTGATATGAGGAATTTGAGAGGCAGGCAGGGGGTTGTGGGGGATAAGGAAGGAAAAAAATGAAACAAGATGGGATCAGGAGGAAGACAAACTGTAAGGACTCTTAATCTCATGAAATAAATTGAGGGTTGCTGGAAAGGTGGATGTGGGGTGGGATAGGATGGCTGGGTTATGAACGTTGGGGAGGGTATGTGCTATGGTGTGTGCTGTGAAATGTGTAAGCCTGATGATTCACAGACCTGTACCCTTGGGGTAAATAATACATTAAATGTTAATTAAAAAAGAAGTCTTTTTAACAATTAAAAGCAACTATATCTTACACAGAAGGTACTTAATTTATAATAAGTCATTATTATTACTATTACATGCCCTTAAATTTTGACATGTGACAGGAGGAAAAAAATCAAATAAGCACCTAGTCAGAATATTCAGCCTCAAAGAAAGTGTTTCATAATTTCATAACTGTTTAAAACACAACAAATAAAACCCCATAAATGTTTGTCAACAGTTTGACCGGGCTTTGGCACTTGAGGCAAAATAAACCAAAAGAAGTTCAAAAGCATTCCCCTAGAGACTTGTGATTTCCCATAGAGTGCTGCCCTCTGCCGGGAACTGTGGCCACATATGATCCCATAAATGAGTACTTTTCTGTGGTACTCATTACCAGTTTCGTTTTCATGAATGAAATGTATCTATCTTCCCCTTAAAACACTTCATTTGAAATTAGATGTAAACAAACTAAAGATGTCTTATGATATATTTTCAAGTAAACTTAAAATTAACCTCTTTTTGTATTTGAAAAGAAAATCATAAAATGATAAGCTATATACTTTCCATTGAATTGCATTAATCAGAGTACAAGAACTAAAGTTTGAAATATTTCAAAGTAATTTTAAAAACAGGTTCAAACAATGAACAATGAACAATAAAAATGAATTTAAAATTACATGTTCCTCAATACTTGGTTTAAAATAGTATCCCATAATTAAGCAGCCATCATTAGAAACAGTTTTCATATTTCAATGATGCTGTTATCATTCAAAACCAGTTTTGAACGGCTTGTATAGAATTGCCTTCAAAGTTGTTTAAAAGAGACATAAGACAGTCTATTTTATAATTACAATGTTTTTACTAAAACATTGTTAAATTTTTAACAATGAAATTGTTAAATTTCATTTAACAATGAAATTGTCAGCATTATTTATGAACTTAATTTTGAATGTCATTTTTATTTTAGAGCAGATATGATTTTTAGAGCTAAAGATTTTCTATTACTGCGGGTATTCAAGACTGATGAATGATTTTAAGAAATTCTGAAAGAGGAATTCTAAAAAGAAAATTTGTCAGTAACAATAACTTTTGTCAAAACAATTATGTATATGTTTACATGTATATATATAAAATATATATTTTCCCCTTTATATTTATATATAAATATGAAGGAAATAAATATATATTCCCTTTATATATATAGTGGGAAAATAATTATGTATATGTAAATGCCAGGTGTCAGCTTCTGCTTAGAATGTAGAAAGTTACAAAAAGAATCCCATTCCTACCCTAACAATAACAAGCCAGATAACCAATAAAATCATAGTTTATTAAAATTCATCAGAGAGCTAAATATGGGGGGAAATATCTAATGACTAAAACTTAGAAAGTTACAGACCTCTCTCTGCAGTTAGAGACCCAACAGTTTCCTTCATCCTTGGTGAAGCAGTGGGAAGGGAGAAAGTTGTCAGAGAAACAGGTAAAAGGAAAACTGCTGAACTTCTAAAAAAAAAAAAATGTGTAGACCAGGTGTGGCCTGTCATGATGGTTGAGAATCCTTAAGACACAGACCATGCCCACCTACCAATATTTTCTCATGGGCCTTCACAGAGTGGCCATGAGAAATCCTGGGGTTGGGGTAAGAATGCTAAGAGAGACTTTCAAGCACTCAGGCTTTATGGTGATAAAAGGCAGCAGGCACCTAATTTCAGTGGAAAAGGGGCAGGAATGCTGAGAGAGATCTGCTCCTCCGAGGTACAGTGTACAGAACCTCATGAACTCTGAGGGCAGGAAAGGAGAACTGAAACAAGTTCTATAAGTTCTCAGGGCCCACACTAAGTAAGAGACAGTGATAATTTATAATTGGAGAGGGGCAGGAAAGCTGAAAGGGGCTCTCCTTTGAAATGTAAGCACAGGGGGTTTATTGCAGTCTGGAAGCAGCAAAGGAGAAATGAACTGAACTCCTTAGGTACTTGGCGTCTTCAGTGAGTAACACGTAATGACCGATTGGACTGGAGTAGAGGCAAGAATGCTGACACACACCCCTCTGAGATGCAGACAACCAGGATCTGCAGAAGGCTGAAAGCAAAGCAGGAGAATGGAAACAAATCCGCCAGACACTCAGACCCAAGTCTGAGTAAAAAGAAAATTCTGATCCCTTGCACAAATTAGTTGAAGCCTGCAGTGAAATAAATCCAACTAAAGAAGGAGACAAGTCCAGATCCAACTCAATTATAGATGAGATTGACTTATCTCCTTAAATTTCATCTCCTCTTTTTAGTGGTCTGACCAAAGGAAGGTACCCTTTGTTGGTAAATATTATTTGCTTCAGCTTCTATTGTACTATTATCAATATCAAACCATCAATCAAAGAAAAAAAAAGTGACTTGTTCTCAAGAGAGACAAGAGTCAATTAAAACCTGATCCAAAAACAGTCCAAGTGCTAGAATTATCAAAAAGGGACTCCAAAATAACAATAATAAATGTATTAAGAAATCTCATGCAAAAGGTAGATAGCAGGTGTGAACAAATGGGGAATCATAGAATAAGGATGAAAACTATAAAAAGGAGCTAGATGGTAATCTAAAAATGGAAAATAAAATATAAGATGAAGAATTATTTTGATGGGCTCATTAGCATAATGAACATATCACATGAATCAGTGAATTTGGATTTAAAATTGAAACTAAAATTACCCAATTTAAAACACAAAGAGAAAATATTTTTAAAAGAAGGGTGATAAGAACATCCAATAACCGTGAAACAATATTAAATAGGCTAACATTTGTGTATCTGGAGTCCCACAACAAAAACAACAACAAAATAGAGAAGTAGTATCAGAAGAGATAATGAGTGACAATTTTCCAAAATTGACGGAGGATGTCAACATATGGACCTGAGAAGTTCAGAGAAACCCAAGAAAAGTAAATAAAAAGAAAGCCATACCTAGCCTTATCATAATCATACTGCTGAAATCTAAAGAGTAAAGATAAAATCCTGAAATCAGAAGAAAAGAAATAGTTCATACAATGAACAATGATGAGAGTGATGGCTGACCTCTTATCAGAAAAAAATGAAGGGGGTGAGCAATGGAGTGGCATCTTAAAGCTCTTAGAGAAAAAAGAAAAACTATTAATCTAGAATTGTATATCCAGGAAAAATGTTATTTTAAAATGAAGTCAAAAGAAACATACTTGGAAGCAAGCAAAAACTGAAAGGATTCATCTTACCTCCCACAGACCTGCACCACAAGAAGTATTAAGCACTAATGCTCAATGGGGCTTTTTCAGTAATTTTTCTGTTTCATTTGTATAGTTTTGATTGCTGTGTCTTCAAGTTCAGTAATTACTTCTGCAATGTCTAATCTATCATGAATCCCACCTATTATACTTTTCATTTCACACACTATAGTTTTCATCTCTGGAAGTCCAATTTAGGTCTTTATAACATTTTTTTGTCTTAACATGGATAATATTTCCAGTTTCTTGAAATAGAGGTTGTAATTATAGTAATTGTTTACTGTCCTGGTTTACTAATTCTGTCTTCTGTGCCAAATCTGGGTTGGTTTAATAGATTATTTTTCATCTTCATATGGATAATACTTTGCTTCATTGCATGCTGATAATTTTTGACTGGATGCTAGATATGAATTTTATCTTGTTGGATGCCCTATATTTTTGCATTTCTGTAAATATTCTTGAGGTTTCTTCTGGATTGCCGTTAAGTTACTTAGGCACAGTAAGGTCTTGCTTATGAGTGTTGGGAGGAGGAACCAGAATAGCATTTAGTTTAGGGTTGATTTTGCTACTACTGAGGCAAAAAACACTTCTGAGAATTCTACCCTGATTCTAGAATTACAAGGTTTCCCACATTGGCCGATATCTTCTGTAAGCCCTCATTATTGTTCCCTCTAATCCATTCTGGTTGTTCTTTCTCCAGCCTCAAGCAGTTTCTTCACCCTCACGCACTGATCAGTGCAGAGCTGAAAACATGTAGAGGACTCTGCAGACCTCCAGAGATTTTCCTCCCTCTTTCTGCATAACTCACTCCTCCGTGATACTCTTCCTATGAACTCTGGCTTGGTTGGCCTTCCCAGATTCCCTGCTGTATCTTCTCGACTCAGGGAGACCACCAGGCTTTGTCTAGGTTCTCTCTCCCTTGTGGCCTGGGAAATCTACAGCCAATAAGCTGGGGAAATTATAGATCTCATCTCATTTGTTTATACAGTGAAAGGAATCACTATACTTCATTGCCTAATGTTCGATGTATTGAAAACTGCTCTTTCATATATTTTATTCAGTTTTTTTGTTACTTAGACAGGAAAGTAAATCTTCTCTTTCTAAATTTACCCTCCATCTTGACTAGTAACAGAAATCTTTGTATCATGCAATTTTAAATGTTCTAAATCCACGTATTCTGTATTTTATGACTGAAATGCTTTTCCTTTGAGACCCAATCAAGTAAAAATCCTTTTCATTCCTGTATGATGTCAAATTTAGAATATAATATGAACTGTGGAGGGAGCAAAACTATCCATAAAGTAGGGGCTCACACATAAAAAGAAAGGCATATGAAAAAACATTGACCCTATGATATTCACCCCGTTTACCTACTTCATTTTCCATTTTGAAATTCTTCTCTAACTATAATTGTCCTAAAGGTAAGTTCCCGCATTCCCTGTGATTAGTTTCTACTCTGGGGAAGAGAGGGGTAGCATAAATTGTCTAAAAGCCCTTTTGTATACCAAACCTTTTTCAAATTTGCAAACTCTCTTTCCTCTAGGTAAGGTAGCCTTTCCTACTTTCTCTAGAATTTCCCTACAACTGAAGAAACACAAACATATACAACACACACACACACACACATCTATCAATTTCATACTAAGTGTCTACATTTTAGCTTTCAGTTGGAAATGTACTTTTAACAAAAATTAATCTCTGATGTCTCTCTTTTAGCCATCCCTCCCTCACTTCAGACAAACATTATTTACCACAATCAATCAATGATTATGAAGTGATTAAAATATAAAGTAACATCCTATCTTCCTAAGTACAGTGAAAAAAGGCAACATGAGTAGCCTATAAATCCTTCTATTACTTTCAGTATAGAGAACAGGCTACCAGCTGGTGTTCAAATAACTAAATCCTTATACTCAAAATGTAGAAGAGAGGGATTGGCTAGATGTGGATGATGCATTATGCTTAGATGATTCATTGCTAGCTTCAGGGCTTCCTGTTTTGAGGAGAATGGTTATAAAGCTCCAATGACTAAACATCTTAATTTGAAACTCATACTACATGTTGTACACCAATGAAATAGAAAAAAAAGGGGGGATTTCATGACATTCATGATAGAATATGCTTCCATTTCTCATAATAAAAATATATTAACAGCATTCATGAAATGTTTACTCCTCAAAAAATTTTTGAATTTCCCATTTTTGAAAAATACCAGCACATTTTAAATATTCTCTTAAGTATTTTTTAAAGTCAAGCAGTTTAATCCTGTATCTCTCAACTATGTTTGAGTCTAGTAAAGCAAAACCAAGGAGCCAAGATGGCAGAGTAAGAGGAACCTAAGCTCACTTCATCCCACAGATAAAACTAAAAATACTCACATCAGTGTAAATAACACAGAAAATGACCTGAAGACTGGCAGGACAAACTCCACAACCAAAGGTAGGGAAGAAGCCACATGGAAGAGAGTATGAAGGGAAGACACATGGTGGGTAGTGAAACTCTGGCTATTCACAAAGTTGGGGAAGGGAATCGAAGATGTGAAAAAGGGTAAAAAACAGAATTATCTATGCATCTCAGAACATATCCCAAAGAGGCAGTGTGCATGGAGGGACTTCTCCAGGAACAAAGAAGCAGGTGCCATCTGCCTCTCCACTCCCCAGCATAAACACATGGCCATCTGCAGGAACCAGCACAGCACCCACATTCACTACCTAGCTTAGACTAAGCCCTGCCCGCCTGCACTTTGGTTGATCAAAGTAACTCTTGCCTCAGTCTAGCCTCTGTGGGTACTCTCCCCCAGAAGACTGCTGCAAACCTTGCCATTGCTGCCTCTCCTGACCCACATTTTCCAGAGCCTCTGTCCCACTGGTGGTGGTGGCAGAGGCGGGCCCTGTGGAAGCCCAAGGTGCACCTTGTTAAAATTGTCCACTCTGCTCTGGTTGAGGACCAGACACTACCCACAACAGGCAAAGACAGCCTCTAAAGACAACTGGGCTGAAAGAAAAAGCAGCCAGGACACAACAGCTGGGTGCAAACAACATACATAGCTTTAGCTAAAGTGCCCAGTTATACTGAACAGAGGACATTGCTCTACAAGGCACTCTTCTTTATAAGGTCATTACTTTCAAGAGCAGGAAATGTAGCCGACCTCCTTAACAAAGAGAGACAGACATAGAGTGTTAGACAAAATGAGAACACATAGGATTATGTCCCAAATGAAAGAACAGGACAAAAGGATAGCAACAGGCCTAAGCGAAACAGATATAAGTAATATCTCTGACAGAGAACTTAAAGTAATGATCATAAAAATATTCACTGGACTTTGGAAAAAAGTGGAGACATCAGTAAGACACTTAAAACATAAAAAAGAACAGTCAGAAATTTAAAACGCCATAAATAAAATTAAAAATACGTTATATGTTTTGGGTAGTATAGACATTTTAACAATATTTGTTCTTCCAATCCATGAGCATGGAATGTCTTTCCAATTCTTTGTGTCATCTTCAATTTCTTCCATCAGTGTTTTATAGTTTCAGACTGCAAGTCTTTCACCTCTTTGGTCAGGTTTATTCCTACTTATCTTACTGTTTTTGGTGCAGTTGTAAAAGGGACACATTTAAAGTAATCCTTATCAAACTACCAACAGCATTTTTCACAGAGCTAGAATAAACACTCCTAAAATTTTCATGGAACCACAAAAGACGCAGATAAAGCAATCTTGAAAATGAAAAGCAAAGTTGGAGGCATCACAATTCCAGACATCAAATTATATTTCAAAGCTATAGTGATCAAAACACCTTGGTACTGGTACAAAAACAGACACATAGATCAATAGAACAGAATAGAAAATCCAGAAATAAACCCACAACTATGTAGTCAATTAATCTTTGATGATGAAGGAAAGAATATCCAATGGGAAAAAAGACAGTCTCTTCAAGAAATAGCGCTGGGAAAACTGGACAGCAACATGCAAAGAAATGAAACTGGACCACTTTCTTACACCAAACATAAAAATAAATTCAAAATGGATTAAAGACATAATTGTGAAACCTGAATCCATAAAAAATCCTAGAAGAGAAACAGGCAGTAGCCTCTTTGACACCACCCATAGAAACTACTTTCGTGATATGTCTCCTGAGGCAAGGAAGCAAAAACAAAAACAAACCACTAGCACTTCTTCAAAATAAAAAGCTTCTGCTCAGTGAAGCAAATAATCAACAAAGCTAAAAGGAAACCTAAGAATGGGGGAAGATAAGTGCAAAGGATATAATCTGTTAAAGGGTTAGTCTTCAAAATATATAAAGAACTTAAAAAACTCTACAGCCAAAAAATAAACAATCTAGTTAAGAAATGGACAGAAGACATTAATAGACATTTTTCCAAAGAAGACACAGATGGCAAACAGACACATGAAAAGATACTCAACATCACTCATCAGCAGGGAAATACAAGTCAAAACAACAATGAGATATCACCTCACTGAACCTGTCAGAATGGCTAAAATAAAAAATCCAAGAAACAACAAGTGTTGTGAGGATGTGCAGAAAAAGGAACTCTCATGCACTGTTTGTGGGAATGTAAACTATTGCAGCCACTGTGGAAAATAGTATGGCGGCTCCTCAAAAAATTAAAAATAGAACTACTCTATGATGTAGTAATTGTACTACTGGGTATTACCCAAAGAATACAAAAACGCTGATTTGAGAGGATACGTGCACCCCTAAGTTTACTGCAACATTATACTTAACAATAACCAAACTATGGAAGCAGCTCAAGTGTCCATCAGGAGATGAATGGATAAACATACAATATACATACATACAATAGAATATTGTCATAAAAAATAACAAATCCTGCCATCTGCAACAATATGGATGGAACAAGAAAGCATAATGCCAAGCAAAATAAGCCAGTCAGAGAAAGACAAATACCATATGATTTCACTTATATGTGGAATTTAAGAAACAGAACAGGGAACAAAGGGGGATAAAAGAGAGACAAGCCAAAAAACAGACTGTTAACAAAAGAGAACAAACAGACGGTTACCAGGGAGGCGATGGGGGGGTAAGGGGAATGGGTCAAGTAGGTGAAGGGGATTAAGAGTACACTTACCTTGGCCCAGGAGTCAAGATGGTGGAGAAGTGGCAGGCTGAGACTACATCAGGTAGCAGGAGATCAGCTAGATAGCTTATCTAAACATTACAAACACCTACGAATTCAACGGGAGATCGAAGAGAAGAAGAACAGCAATTCTAGAAACAGAAAATCAACCACTTTCTGAAAGGTAGGACTGGCAAAGTGAATCCAAAGCTACGGGAAGATAGACCGTGGTGGGAGGGGCCGGCTCCCAGCAAGCAGCGGAGCAACGGAGCACAAAATCAGGACTTTTAAAAGTCTGTTCCACTGAGGGACATTGCTCCAGAGGCTAAACCGGAGTGAAGCCCACACTGGGTCAGAATGGCCCCAGGTCCCGCAGGGTCACAGAAGGATCGGGGTGCCAGAGTGTCGCAGAGCTTGTAGGTATTAGAATGGGGAAGCCGGCTACAGAGACAGAGCTGAGGAGTGAGCTCTCAGCTCGGGGTTACCTTGAACCAGTCGCAGGCTGGGTGAGTTTGGAGCGCCGGGGATAGGGGAGTGATTCAGCGCTGTTCTCTGGGGGTGCACTGAGGAGTGGGGCCCCGGGCTCTCGGCTCCTCCGGGCCAGAGACTGGGAGGCCGCCATTTTCATTCCCGTCCTCCAGAACTCTACGGAAAGCATTCAGGGAACAAAAGCTCCCGAAACAAACCTGAGTGAATTACTTAGCCCGGCCCCTGGTAAAGGCGGTAGGATTCTGCCTTGGGCAAAGACACTTGAGAATCACTACAACAGGCCCCTCCCCCAGAAGATCAACAAGAAATCCAACCAGGACCAAGTTGACCTACCAAGGAGAGCAGGTTCAATACCAAGGACAGCAGCAGAATTACAGAGGAGGAGAAAGCAAAGCACGGAACTCATGGCTTTCTCCACATGATTCTTTAGTCTTGCAGTTAATTTAAGTTTTTTTTTTTTTTCTTCTTCCGCTAAATTTTTTTTAACTTTTACCCTTTCATTTTTAACGATTTTTTAACTAGTTTATGTAATATATATATTTTTTCTTTTTTATATTTTTTTATGTTTTCTTTTTTTAATTTTTTTTTTTTCTGAACCTCTTTTGGTCCCCTTTCTCCCCTCCACGATTTGGGGTCTCTTCTGATTTGGTTAAAGTGCATTTTCCTGGGATCTTTGCCACCCTTTTAGTATTTTACTTGCTCCTTCATATACTCTGATCTGGACAAAATAACAAGGCAGAAAATTTCACCGCAAAAAAAAGAACAAGAGGCAGTACCGAAGGCTAGGGACCTAATCAATACAAACATTGGTAATATGTCAGATCTAGAGTTCAGAATGATGATTCTCAAGGTTCTAGACGGACTCGAAATAGGTATGGAAGATATTAGAGAAACCCTCTCTGGAGATATAAAAGCCCTTTCTGGAGAAATAAAAGAACTAAAATCTAACCAAGTTGAAATCAAAAAAGCTATTAATGAGATGCAATCGAAAATGGAGGCTCTCACTGCTAGGATAAATGAGGCAGAAGAAAGAATTAGTGAAGACCAAATGACAGAGAACAAAGAAGCTGAGCAAAAGAGGGACAAACAGTTACTGGAACATGAGGGGAGAATTCGAGAGATAAGTGACACCATAAGATGAAACAACATTAGAATAAATAGGATTCCAGAAGAAGAAGAAAGAGAGAGGGGAGCAGAAGGTACATTGGAGAAAATTATTGGAGAGAATTTCCCTAATATGGCAAAGGGAACAAGCATCAAAATTCAGGAGGTGCAGAGAACCCCCCTCAAAATCAACAAGAATAGGTCCACACCCCATCACCTAATAGTAAAATTGACAAGTCTTAGTGACAAAGAGAAAATTCTGAAAGCAGCCTGGGAAAAGAAGTCTGTAACATACAATGGTAAAAATATTAGACTGGCAGCAGACTTATCCACAGAGATCTGGCAGGCCAGAAAGAGCTGGCATGATATATTCAGAGCACTAAACAAGAAAAACATGCAGCCAAGAATACTATATCCAGCTAGGCTATCATTGAAAATAGAAGGAGAGATAAAAAGCTTTCAGGACAAACAAAAACTGAAAGAATTTGCAAACACCAAACCAGCTCTACAGGAAATATTGAAAGGGGTCCTCTAAGCAAAGAGAGAGCCTAAAAGTAGTGGATCAGAAAGGAATAGAGACAATATACAGTAACAGTCACCTTACAGGCAATACAATGGCACTAAGTTCATCTCTCTCAATAGTTACCCTGAATGTTAATGGGCTAAATGCCCCAATCAAAAGACACAGGGTATCAGAATGGATAAAAAAAAACAAAACCCATCTATATGTTGCCTAAAAGAAACTCATTTTAGACGCGAAGACACCTCCAGATTTAAAGTGAGGGGGTGGAAAACAATTTACCATGCTAATGGGCATCAGAAGAAAGCTGGGGTGGCAATCCGTATATCAGATCAATTAGATTTTAAGCCAAAGACTATAATAAGAGATGAGGAAGGACACTATATCATACTCAAAGGGTCTGTCCAAAAAGAAGATCTAACAATTTTAAATATCTATGCCCCTAATGTGGAAGCAGCCAACTATATAAACCAATTAATAACAAAATCAAAGAAACATATTAATAAGAATACAATAATAGTAGGGGACTTTAACACTCCCCTCACTGAAATGGAAAGATCATCCAACCAAAAGATCAACAAGGAAATAAAGCCCTTAAATGACACACTGGACCAGATGGACATCACAAATATATTCAGAACATTCCATTCCAAAGCAACAGAATACACATTCTTCTCTAGTGCACATGGAACATTCTCCAGAATAGATCACATCCTGGGTCACAAATCAGGTCTGAACTGGTATCAAAAGATTGGGATCACTCCCTGCATATTTTCAGACCACAATGCTCTGAAGCTAGAACTCAATCACTAGAGGAAATTTGGAAAGAACCCAAATACATGGAGACTAAACAGCATCCTTCTAAAAAATAAATGGGTCAACCAAGAAATTAAAGAAGAATTGAAAAAATTCATGGAAACAAATGATAATGAAAACACAATGGTCCAAAATCTGTGGGACACAGCAAAGGCAGTCCTGAGAGGAAAATATATAGCGGTACAAGCCTTTCTCAAGAAACAAGAAAGGTCTCAAGTACACAACCTAACCCTACACCTAAAGGAGCTAGAGAAAGAAGAAAGAAAGCCTAAACCCAGCAGGAGAAGAGAATTCATAAATATCAGAGCAGAAATCAATGAAATAGAAACCAAAAAAAAAAAAAAAAAAACCAATAGAACAAATCAACAAAACTAGGAGCTGGTTCTTTGAAAGAATTAATAAGATTGATAACCCCCTGGTCAGACTTATCAAAAAGAAAAGAGAAAGGACCCAAATAAATAAAATCATGAATGAAAGAGGAGAGATCACAACTAACACCAAAGAAATACAGACAATTATAAGAACATACTATGAGCAACTCTACGCCAACAAATTTGACAATCTGGAAGAAATGGATGCATTCCTAGAGACACATAAACTACCATAACTGAACCAGGAAGAAATAGAAAACCTGAACAGACCCATAACCAATAAGGAGATTGAAACAGTCATCAAAAATCTCCATACAAATAAAAGCCCAGGGCCAGATGGCTTCCCAGGGGAATTCTACCAAACATTTAAAGAAGAACTAATTCCTATTCTCCTGAAACTGTTCCAAAAAATAGAAATGGAAGAAAAACTTCCAAACTCATTTTATGAGGCCAAAAACCAGACAAGGATCCCACCAAAAAAGAGAACTACAGACCAATATCCTTGATGAACACAGATGCAAAAATTCTCACCAAAATACTAGCAAATAGGATTCAACAGTATATTAAAAGAATTATTCACCACAACCAAGAGGAATTTATTCCAGGGCTGCAAGGTTGGTTCAATGCCCACAAATCAATGTGATACAATACATTAATAAAAGAAAGAACAAGAATCATATGATACTCTCAACAGATGCTGAAAAAGCATTTGACAAAGTACAGCATCCTTTCCTGATCAAAACTCTTCAAGGTGTAGAGATAGAGGGTACATACCTCAATATCATCAAAGCCATCTATGAAAAACCCACAGCAAACATCATCCTCAATGGAGGAAAACTGACAGCTTTTCCACTAAGGTCAGGAACACAGCAGGGATGTCCATTATCACCACTGATATTCAACATAGTACTAGAAGTACTACAAGTCCTAGCCTAAGCAATCAGACAACAAAAACAAATGAAAGGCATCCAAATTGGCAAAGAAGAAGTCAAACTACCACTCTTTCCAGTGATATCTTTATGTGAAAAACCCAAAAGACTCCACTCCAAATCTGCTATAACTTACATAAGAATTCAGTAAAGTGTCAGGATATAAAATCAATGCACAAAAATCAGTTGCATTTCTCTACACAAACAAGAAGATAGAAGAAAGAGAAACTAAAGAGTCAATCCCATTTACAATTGCACCCAAAACCATAAGATACCTAGGAATAAACCTAACCAAAGAGGCTAAGAATCTATAAGCAGAAAACTATAAAGTACTCATGAAAGAAATTGAGGAAGACACAAAGAAACGGAAAAATGTTCCATGCTCCTGGATTGGAAGAATAAATATTGTGAAAATGTCTATGCTCCCTAAAGCAATCTACACATTTAATGCAATCCCTATCAAAATCCCATCCATTTTTATCAAGGAAAGGGAAAAAATAATCCTAAAATTTATATGGAACCAGAAAAGACCTCAAATAGCCAAAGGAATATTGAAAAAGAAAGCCAAAGTTGGTGGCATCACAAGTCTGGACTTCAAGCTCTATTACAAAGCTGTCATCATCAAGACAGCATGGTACTGGCACAAAAACAGACACATAGATCAATGGAACAGAATAGAGAGCCCAGAAATAGACCCTCAACTCTATGGTCAACTCATCTTCGACAAAGCAGGAAAGAATGTCCAATGGAAAAAAGACAGCCTCTTCAATAAATGGTGCTGGGAAAATTGGACAGCCACATGTAGAAAAATGAAATTGGACCACTTCCTTACACCACACACGAAAATAGACTCAAAATGGATGAAGGACCTCAATGTGAAAAAGCAATCCATCAAAATCCTCAAGAAAGACACAGGCAGCAACCTCTTCGACCTCAGCCTCAGCAACATCTTCCTAGGAACATCGGCAAAGGCAAGGGAAGCAAGGGCAAAAATGAACTATTGGGATTTCATCAAGATCAAAGCTTTTGCACAGCAAAGGAAAGTTAACAAAACCTAAAGACAACTGACAGAATGGCAGAAGATATTTGCAAACAACATATCAGATAAAGGACTAGTGTCCAGGGACTGGAAGAGATTATGCTGAGTGAAATAAGTCAAGCAGAGAGAGTCAAGTATCATATGGTTTCATTTATTTATGGAGCATAACAAAGAACATGGAGGATATGGGGAGATGGAGAGGAGAAGGGAGTTAAGGGAAATTGGAAGGAGAGATGAACCATGAGAGACTATGGACTCTGAAAAACAACCTGAGGGTTTTGAAGGGGCAGGGGGTGGGAGGTTGGGGAACCAAGTGGTGGGTAATAGGGAGGGCATGTATTGCATGGAGCACTGGGTGTGGTGCAAAAACAATGAATACTGTTACGCTGAAAATAAATTTAAAAAAAAAAAAAAGGGCTAGTGTCCAAAATCTGTAAGTAACTTAGCAAACTCAACACCCAAAGAACAAATAATCCAATCAAGAAATGGGCAGAAGACATGAACAGATATTTCTGCAAAGAAGACATCCAGATGGCCAACAGACACATGAAAAAGTGCTCCATATCACTCAGCATCAGGGAAATACAAATCAAAACCACAACGAGATATCACCTCACACCAGTCAGAATGGCTAAAATTAACAAGTCAGGAAATGACAGATGCTGGCGAAGATGTGGAGAAAGAGGAACCTTCCTACACTGTTGGTGGGAATGCAAGCTGGTGCAACCACTCTGGAAAACAGCATGGAGGTTCCTCAAAGTGTTGAAAATAGAACTACCCTATGACCCAGCAATTGCACTACTGGGTATTTACCCTAAAGATACAAATGTAGTGATCCAAAGGGGCACGTGCACCCAAATGTTTATAGCAGCAATGTCTACAATAGCCAAACTATGGAAAGAACCTAGATGTCCATCAACAGATGAATGGATACAGAAGATGTGGTATATATATACACAATGGAATACTATGCAGCCATCAAAAGAAATGAAATCTTGCCATTTGCGATGATGTGGATGGAACTAGAGGGTATCGTACTTAGTGAAATAAGTCAATCGGAGAAAGACAACTATCATATGATCTCCCTGATATGAGAAAGTGGAGATGCAACATGGGGGTAGGAGAAGAATAAATGAAATAAGATGGGATTGGGAGGGAGACAAACCATAAGTGACTCTTAATCTTACAAAACAAACTGAAGGTTGCTGGGGGGAGGCGGGTTGGGAGAGGGGTTGGGGTTATGGACATTGGGGAGGGTATGTGCTATGCTGAATGCTGTGAAGTGTGTAAACCTGGTGATTCACAGATCTGTACCCCTGGGGATAAAAATACACTGTATGTTTGTTAAAAAAAATAATAAAAAAATTTAAAAAAAAAGAGTACACTTACCTTGATAAGCAGTAATATATGGAGCTGTTGAATCGCTATACTGTATACCCAAAACTAATAGAACACTGTATGCTAACTACACTGGAATTAAAATTAAATTTTTTTTTAAAAAGAAGCAAGGAGAAAGAAATAAAGTTGGCTAATATATGTAGAATAGGGTTCAAGCAGGATAATCCTGTGCAATACAATGTTCATATGTTCTCTTTTTTTCTGTCTCTCTCCCCTCACCTCCCTCTCCCAACTTCTCTTTCTTCCCCTCACTCCCCTCTCACTTGCTGGCTTGTTCTTCCCCTCCCATTCTCTGTTACATCAGCCTTCTCTGCTTACAATGCAGTTATAAGGACCAGAGTTAAAGGCAAGAAAGGTGACTCAGCAGATGACAGGTACCTGGAGCCTGCACACACTTGATCACTTAGAGATGTAGGAGCAATATTCCTGGCCAAGAACTTGCTAATAACCTCCCGGGCAGCCCCAGCAAAGGACACTTGTGGCCAGATTGGATATCAATAATAGATTGTCAATTTAAGTATATAACTGTCTTGAATATTTCGTGCCTTATGAATGTTAAGTGCCTATTTGTTCTTTCCATCCCTCCCTATTGTTCAGCACACATATGCACTACCGAATTCATGTATGCCTAACCTGATCCACAGGTTACATGCTTTAGTTTTATTTAAGAAAGACTATTCTTAAATAATGTAGCAAATATACATAAACATGATTTGCAAAATGACTATAATTATTAACCTACCAGTAGATTATTCTTATATTTTAAAAATGTTAATTGATCACCCATCATGTACTAGTGATTCTTTTGGGTGTTGGAGACAGGACAATGACTAAAAGAAATTAAAATCCTTACCCTTTCAAAGCTTACATTTTAGTGGAAGCTGTATAGGTAAGAAATATATCACATGTGCATGGGTATGGGTATCTGTATTATGTATTCACAGACATGTATGTGTGAGCACTTGTATGTGCAAGCATGTATGTGTTGCACATACTTAAAATTTTTTATTAACCTAGCTCAACAAGTATAAAACCATGTCTAAGAAGTATTTGAATATTGAGGATAACAATGAATTACATTACACTTTTTTAATATGCTGTGTTCCACTGACTACTGAATATCCGAGTGTTAGTACTGCCTCTGTCACGTACTATCTGGGTGTCTATGGACAAATCACTTAATCTTCATGAATCTTGCTTTCTGTGTATACAGTTTCTCTACAGACTTAGTGAGATAATATGAGGAATGTGGTAGGTACATTAGAAACTCATGCACAAATATAAGGTATTTTCTATATTAATACCTTGATTCGTAAAGTAAGCAGTAGTGTTATTTATTGATATTTAGTAGTGATTTTGTTCCTATGGTCCCAAACTAGCAGAGTAGCAGACCTTTTTTGTTGTTTTTGCTTAAACTTTATCCTCTAGGCTTAAGTTTATATTTCTTTCTGTACCCAAATCTTCAGTATTATTTCTTTGCTCTTCAATAAAGATATGAAAACACATGGAAGTGATGGTGGTAAAGTGATGTATGGAAATGCACCATTTAGCTTCATTAAGTCCCATTTTGGGTTTTCACCAATAGCTACCACCAAAGTTGCTAAGAAAATTCTTATCAACATTGTGCTCCCTCTACCTTCTCAGCTTCACTGGCCCACTCCATTTTACCACATTCTCCTTTCTATTTGAACCCTCTAAGAATACTGTGCTCGGTACTGAAAATTTTTAGCAACCCAGGTTTTACTTGCATCATTGCATAAAAAGGCATAAGCCTGTCGGTGCCACATAAATGAGAACAAGCAAAGCAGTGCTCTCTTAATTCATTAGCATTCACTTTACAGCACTGGTCTCCAAATTAAGATTCATAAATATTCATATTCATTCAGGCTATTCTACATTTTATTTGCTACATTTGGTTAGAAATATTTAAAGATTTTATTTATTTACTTGACAGAGATCACAAGCAGGCAGAAAGGCAGGCAGAGAGAGAGAGGAGGAAACAGGCTCCCCGCCGAGCAGAGAGCCCGATGTGGGGCTCGATCCCAGGACCCTGAGATCATGACCCGAGCCGAAGGCAGAGGCTTTAACCCACTGAGCCACCCAGGCGCCCCTGGTTAGAAATATTTAGACACATTAACTGTTCCTCCAGTCAGAACAAGTACTTCCTATGTTTGTGGATAAGCCAGTTGATAATTGTCCTTTGCCAAAAGCAAAATTTTGAAGCATGTTTTGTTCCCATTTTCAATTTTCCTTTATTTCTTTACATAAGTCATTGTATTTAGACACAGAAAAGTATATTGTTCTAAGAGTGAAATTTTGAATTGGTTTGTTAGCTTCTTCCAATGGTAATAATATCAAATTAAGCTGGTAAATATATTATATAAAACTATGAACCTGAGAAGTTTGCACCTTTGATAAATAAAGTGATCAAATGAGGGGAGGGTGAATTGAAGCTCCAACACCTCCGTAATGGTTGAAGGGTTGACAGATGATTATTTCAAAGGAAAGATTTTATGAGCTGGGGAACAGCTTTTGCTAGAACATGAGAGAAATTTGATTTATTCTATGTTGTCTCAAAAGATACAACCAGGATTGATATGTAGAAATTATAAGGAAAGAAATTGTAGTTCAAAAAAGGAAGATCTCAATAGTTATATTTGTTCAAAAATAACATAGTCTGATTTTGGAATCCCACAGGATTATGGGGCCACCAAATTTAGAGTCTCCACATATCTTCTGAATACCATACAGATCAGAGACAGTAAATAAAACTGCCAATAACTCAGGCCTACAACATGACTAAAACAGAATAATACTTCAACTTACATGTGACTAAGATAAATATTCAGAAACCAGAAGAACTACCTCTGGACTCCTCTGTAGAGCAGCAAGTGGGCACTTGAGGTGTGGAATACAGATATAATCATCTTCCAAAAGATAGAGTCCCACTATCTTTTGACAGAAAATAAATCTGATATCTGGATGTTCAGAGTTCTGGTTACGGGGAATTGAGAGGGAGGACCTTGAAAGTAGATGAAATCATATTGGGAGTTGTATCCCGTCTCCAGAAGAGTAGAAAGACTTAGAAGGAAGAATGGCTTTGGATCCCCATGGATTTGGGGGATAAGGGGAAAGGGAGAAATGAGTAGTAGAAAACAAAGACTTTATAAAAACAAAAGAAAATGGAAACATCCGAAGACATTAGTATCCTTTCTCCTATTCCCACAAAAAATGTGGACATTAATTAAAGAACCTGTAGTTCATCATACCAACAGAAGAGGGGACTCTTGCACTAAGAAATCTAAAAAGCTACCAAACTTCCTTTTTTCCTTACAATTGTTATTGCTGGCATAGGAAAATGTAAGATATCCCAAAATTAACAGAAAAAGGAAGACATTATCCATACTAAAGGTCTTGTATTAGAAAACCAAAATATGGAAAGAGAAACATTTCAGATGATGAAAATGATTCCCCCCCCAAAAAAACCACAAAGCACAGAAAAATATGTCATTTAAATTAAAAATCCCTGGGGCACCTGGGTGGCTCAGTGGGTTAAAGCCTCTGCCTTCAGCTCAGGTCATGATCCCAGGGTCCTGGGATTCAGCCCCACCTCGGGCTCTCTGCTCAGCAGAAAGCCTGCTTCTCTCTCTCTTTCTCTCTCTCTCTCTCTGCCTGCCTCTCTGCCTGCATGTGATGTCTGTCTGTCAAATAAATAAATAAAATCTTAAAAAATAATAATAAAATAAATTAAAAATCCCTAAACAAGTATTTGGTGATGTGAAAAAACTCTAAGAATATATTTAAAAGTTCAAAATAAAAATTAACATAAAAATAGGATATAAAATGAGAGTCAACTGAACTCAGGAACAAAACTGAAAATAAAGGAAAAAAAAAACCAACAAAACAAAGATAAAGTTGGAAGACATCCAAGTAACAACAGATTAGACTGAGAATATAATATGGGACATAAGCAAAAATCAAAACAAAAAAATAATTTAAATAAAATAAAGAGATGGGGCGCCTGGGTGGCTCAGTGGGTTAAGCCTCTGCCTTTGGCTCAGGTCATAATCTCAGGGTCCTGGGATCGAGCCCCACATTGGGCTCTCTGCTCAGCAGGGCGCCTGCTTCTCCCTTTCTGCCTGCTTCTCTGCCTAATTGTGATTTCTCTCTCTGTCAAATAAATAAAATAAAATCTTTAAAAAATAAAAAAATAAATAAAATAAAGAGGAAGGTAAAAAGGATCAGCAAGAAAATAATAGAAAAAGGGAAAAAGTCTAAATAAGGAAATGGTTATTAATGAAGATATTAGCACAAAGATAACATAAGAACAAAAACACAGAACATGTAAAATATATATTTTATATATAACATAATATGCAAAGTATTAAGGAACATATATATAGACAACATAGAAAAAGAAATGTAACAAATACATAACACACAGTAAATATATAAATATTACTTAAATATATAATAATGATATCAATCAATAAAAATGAATTTAACTCACCTATTAAATAAAAAACATTTTCATATTGGCTCATGTAGCAACACCCAACTGTTAAATAAACCAACCCACTTAAAACAAACTGATTCAGAAAAGCTAGATCTGGCAAGTGAATAAGAAACACTGGCATTCATGGCTTGGAAATATTAGACAAAAAGTTTATTTCATAATGCTAAAGGACCCAATTTACAGTGAAGAAGTAATGGTTACAAGCACATATTCACCATAAAATGCAGTAACTTCCTTAACAAAGTATAAATTACAGAAAACACAAGAAAAAACCCTTAGCCTTCTACCAAGACTCAAAGAATATGGAGGCAAACATACTTCCAACAAAAGAAAAATAAACAGTAAAAAGTCACACTGTGTAGTAAAAATGAACTAATACTGAAAATCAAGGGGAAAATGAGACAATATGAGAACTCTTCACAGTGCAAAATAATGATCAATATAGTTCAGCTACTGTGAATAGAAAAAAAGGCTAGAAATCTTTTGACAAATGAACAATGATCTGAGAAATCATAAGGCGTTAAAAACCACTAAGAATTTTGCTTGCTTTCAGATAGAATGTAGGTCACAAAGATTGTTACTGCAACAAGAATACACAGAATAAAATGAAAATTATACTTTAGGCCATCAAAGTTGGTACAAAAAGTCTAAATAAATTCCAAGGATAAATAGGCTCTTTTGGTGATCAAAGAGCTGTTGCTTTTATAGAACCAACTGCCTAGTCTGGGTTTTGTGTGTGGAATATCACACCTGTCACAAGGAGACAGATTTTGCTGGGATAAGAAAAAGACCACTGAAGTTTTTTGGTTTTTTTTTTTTAAAGATTTTATTTATTTATTTATTTGACAGAGAGAGATCACAAGTAGGCAGAGAGGCAGGCAGAGAGAAAGGGGGGAAGCAGGCTCCCTGCTGAGCAGAGAGCCCAATGTGGGGCTTAATCCCAGGTTCCTGAGATCATGACCTGAGCTGAAGGCAGAGGCTTAACCCCTGAGCCACCCAGGCGCCCATCACTGAAGTTTTTAACAAAAATATGATTGCTATACTAAATTGCAAACTCCAAATGTGAAAAAAGTAGAGCAACTCCAAATGTGAAAATAAATTGTTGAGCCCCTGACAGGAATTCTGACAAAAGACAGAGAGCAGGCGTGCCTGGGTGGCTCAGTGGGTTAAGCCTCTGCCTTCAGCTCAGGTCATGATCCCAGGGTCCTGGGATGGAGTCCGGCATGGGGCTCTCTGTTCAGCAGGGAGCCTGCTTCCCTCTCTACCTGCCTCTCTCCCTACTTGTGATCTCTGTCAAATAAATAAATAAAATCTTAAAAAAAAAAAAAGTTAAAAAAAAAAGAGAGAGAGCAGATCTGAAAAGCAAAAAAATGTCCTGATTTTGCTGAGGACAATTGAAGCCACTAGAGAGGAAAAAGGGAGTCTCAGAAAAGAAAAAGCCAGGAAAGGGATCACTGAATTCTGTCTATATCTTTGGCTGAACTTTGTGTGAAAAACCAACTCAAGTTGCTCACTTAAACAGAAAGATAAACTGGATGTAGAACTGTTGCTCAAGGAACAGTTTGCAGTTTATGTCTACCCATGTTAACTGTTTAAACAAACAAAAAAAAAAGTCACACATTGGAGAAAAATAGCAGAAGCCGGAGTCTCCACAACATTCATATTTTTCAGAACACAAAATTCTGCAAGATACAAAAAAAAAAAAAAAGAAAGAAAATGACTCTCATTACTTTAATTAAAAAAAGAAGAACAATAACAAAACTGAAACAAACACTTCCAAATTTGGAATAAGCAAACAAGGATTTTATTTTATTTTTTAAAGATTTTATTCATTTATTTGAGATAAAGAATGGGAGACAAAGCACAAGCTGGCGGTGAGGGGAGGGTGGTGCAGAGGGAGAGGGAGAAGCAGACTCCCCGCTGAGCATGGACTCAGGACCCTGGGATCAAGACCTAAGCAGAAGGCAGATGCTTAACCAACTGAGCCACCCAGGTGCCTCAGCAGACAAGGATATTAAAGCAGCTGTTACAACTGTGAATAGAAACTAGTATAGCAATCATATTTTTATTAAAAACTTCAGTGGTCTTTTTCTTATCCCAGCAAAATCTATCTCCTTGTGACAGGTGTGATATTCCACACACAAAACCTAGACTAGGCAGTTGGTTCTATCGCTCTCAGTGATATACAGGAATGTATGCCCTTAATGAAAAAAAAAAGAAAGAAAAAAAAAGAAAATCTGAGAAGAAAAATAGAATTTTAAAAGACAACCAAAAGGAAATTATAGAACCAATACAATAATAAATTATAAAAATACACAAGACTGATTTAACAAAATGTAAAAAGTTTGAAAACCTTAAGATTAATCATTGAAGTGATCCAAACTGAAGAACAGAAAGAAAAATAAATGCAAAGCCTCAGAGACAGCTTATAATAACAAATGGTGTAAACCATATTGTTACAAAATACAGACCCAGAAAGCAAGAAAAAATAGGGAAGAAAATACATTTGAAGAGATAATGACCTCAAATCTCACAAACTTGGTAAATGACATAAATTTCAATATTCAATAAGCTAGTAACTCCCAAGCTAGATAATTATAAACAAGGCCTTCCAAGGCACACTGTAGTTAAACCATTGAAAACCAAGATAAAAAGTAAATTTGAAAGAAGAGGAAAAAAATGTCGATTATATACAAAAGAATAAAAATGTAATTAGTGAGTAACTTCTTATCAGAAGCTAAAAGAAAACAAGGCTAAAAGAGGCTTGAGAAAGGCTAAAAGAGGCTAAAAGAAAACAAAAGAACCATCTTGAAAGTGCTGAACGAATAAAATTGTCAACCCAGGATTTTATATATCTTGAAAAAATAAAAGACCACTTTTATTATTTTGTACTATGTTTCTTTTTAACTTCTCTTTAATATATATGAACTATTTCAACAAAAACTGTAACTGTCATCTGAGATTTATAACATATAGTGGTATACTACACTTAACAGCTATAACAAGGAGTGGTTTGAAGAATAATGAAATCCACAGTTACAACATTTGTACTTATTACACAAATTGGTACAAGGTTAACTATAAGAAAACTTTCAAAAGGTACGGAAATATGTTGCAATCACTACAGCAACCTCTAAAAAATGAGGAGACATGCTAAAAAACACTAACAGAAAAACTTAAATCAATTTCCAAAAAACAATGAAACATCCAAAATAGAAAGAAGAGAGAAACAACAATAGTGAAGAGGAAATAAACAAATAATAAAATGGTAGATCTGAAGCCAATCGTATCAATAATCACATTAAATATAAATGATCTAAACATTCTAACTAAAATGTAGGTATATTACCAGAATGGAAAAGAAAAAGGCAAAATGTGCTATATTCTATCTACAAGAGATACACTTAAAACATAAAGACAGATTTAGGTTGAATGGATATTTCAGGAGATCAGTATTTTTTTTAATATCGGAGGGGTTATATTAATGTTAGAGAACGAATTTTACAACAATGAGTATTATTAACAAAAAGGACATATTAATAATGATAGATAAGGGTTGACTAATCAGAAAAATATGTCATCTATGTACGTGCACCTAAAAACATCATCAAAACACATTGAGCAAAAGTTGACAGTTAAAAAATAGGCAATTCTACATAAAGATTTTAATGCCTATTGGTAACTGATAAAACTACTAGATCAAAATCAATATGGGGCACCTGGCTGGCTCTGAGTGAGTGACCCTTGATTTTGGGTTTGTGGGTTCAAGCCCCAAGTTGGGTGTAGAGATTACTTAAAAATAAAATCTTTAAAAAAATCATATAGCCCATATAGAATATGTGAACATTATCAATTACTTTTACCTATAGATAGCTATAAAGTATTCCACCTAACAACTACAGAATATAAACTCTTTCAAGTTCATGTGGCATATTTGCCAGAATAGATCATAACTTGGGCTAGAAAGCAACGTTCAACAAATTTGAAGATTGAAATTTTAAAAATGTTCTCTGATAAAAAGAGACATTGAATCAGGTATCAATAACAATAAAATATACAGGTAACAGATTAAACAACACTAAAACAATAATACTAAATAATCCATGGATTGAAAAGTAATCTCAAGGCGTTAGAAAATATTTTAACTGCATAATAATAAATACATATTATTTCAAAATGTTTATATGAAGTTAAAGAGGGCTTAGGAGGAAATCAATAGCTTTAAATGATTATTTAAAAAAAATAAAAGAATAGTGACACCTGAGTGGCTCAGTCAGTTAAGCGCCTGACTTTTAATCTCAGCTCATTCAACCCTTGTGCTGGGCTCCACACTGGGCATGGAGCCTACTTAAAATAATTTTTTAAAAAAAGAATAGAATTGATTATCTAAATTTCTACCTTAAAGAACTAGAAAAGAGAAAATTGAATAAAAATTCAAAACAAATTTTAAAGCAGGAAAGACTATCAGAGCATAAATCAATTAAATATAGAATAAATCAGCAAATCTAAAAGGTGGGGATTTTTAAGGAATAATAATAAAATCAATAAAACTTAAGTTAGACTGGTCAAGAACAAAAAAGATATAAATTACCAATATCAGGAATGAACGAGATGACATACTACAAATATTAAAAAGAAAATAGGGAGACCTAATTTTGGCATAGTAACATAAGCTGTTCTGTGGAATGGCTCCTAGAGAAACTGGAGAAACTTATTAAAAAACAAAACAAAAAAACATTTAAAGTCTCCATAAATGGTCCCAAAGCATACAGAAAATGAAGACATATTTTCCAAAAAACAAACAAACAAAAAAAACAACTACTAAAACTCAGTAAGAACACCAAGTGTCTGGGATTTGAACAAAGACTCACTCCCTCCATCCTTCCTTCAAATCAGCAAGATGGAAACTCCAACCTAGACTGGGGCAGCCAAGGAAGAAGAACCGAAATACCTCTCTAAGTTAGAGAAGTATCTTCCCAGGAGGAAGAATGCCCAGCATTTTCCATCCTGCCCCCAACTACATGTTGCTGAAGCCAAGTTCTGAATGACTGTATCCAGGTGTAGGAACTCCCTTTTTTAGAGCAGCACCCACTCATGGACTGGAGGCTGTATATTAGTACTACTAAACTTTTTTTTTAAACTCTAACTCTAATCCTAACCCAAATACTGTGCTCTTATTATAATGTTAAAATTCCTCAGTTCTAATGAGATAGGAAAGATATATAACATTTCCTCTGCAATTTGTGAGGAGAAGGTCTTAGATCATGTCTTATGGAATGTTTTCTCTACAAGTATGGAATAGAAGTTGGCTTTAAAATGTTATTAACTTTTGGGACACCTGGGTGGCTCAGTTGGTTAAGCCACTGCCTTTGGCTCAGGTCATGATCCAGGGTCCTGGGATCGAATCCCACATTGGGCTCCTTGCTCAGCAGGGAATCTGCTTCTCCCTCTGCCTCTGCCTGCTGCTCTGCCTGCTTGTGCTCTCCCTCCCTCTCTTTGACAAATAAATAAATAAAATTTAAAAAAAAAATCTTATGAACTTTTGGTTATATGAAATAGCAAAAACTTCCAGGAAAATTATTTTCACTGAATTAGTATTAAATAGGATAGAAAGTTAATTTCTACTGTTTCAGGGAAAAAAACAAAACAGAAGCTGTATGACCATAACAATAAGTGCAATTCCAATGAATATTCCAGTCTTTAAGCAGTATATTTATTAAAAATAGATAAAAACTTCTTTTTGATAACCAGTTAAGGATCCTTGAGAAGAACCTATAGAAAGCTTAGCAAATTTGCTATTCTCCACCAGGGCAACCTTTGAACTGAAACTAGAAATCACAAAGAATGAGAGAAGTACAAACTTGTTCTTTACAGAATTTAATCTTTTAAAAAAGAAAATATAAAAGTTATCAAAAAAAAAAGTCTTGAAAGGTTCATTCAGGGGCTAAATGCTAGCACTGAAACTTTTTTCTTGTAATTGATTTAAGGTAAAAAATAAAAATTATGTAAAAAACACAGCAGTTACAGCTGTCCCAATATAAAGCCCACCTGCAAAAAGGCAGGACAAAATTAGCTGAGCAAATATCCACATCATGACCTTAGTAACAAGTTTCAAGTGGTTTCAGTTCCCAAGGTCTAAAAGAAGGCTCATCTTGCATGCTTAGATTCTACTTCTTCAAGAATCCACTGAATGCCATTCAAAAAACCAGTTAGAGTTTCAGCCTCTGTATCCTGGACCTATGAGCAGATAAGAGAGACCACTGTAAGAAACTGAGCCCAAAATCTTATTATTAAAAGAAATGTTTTTCTAGATACTAAAAAAAGAACAGGATTTTTAAAATCCTAATAAACTCTGGGTGAGTCATTTGTTCTGTCTTCTAGAGAACTTAGATTTAAAAAAATGATCTTCTGCTTATAATTATTACCAATATGAGGCTTATTGCTTATCTTGGAATTCAGTTTTGGGAAGGGGAAGAACTACCATTTCTATGACTTATTTGTATGTATTAGAAAAAAAAATTGCTCTAAAGGATCCATTTTGAAAACTAAAACATTTTTAAATGAACTCAGCTAGTCAGCTGATAAATGTGATATTCAGTATTGCAAAAATGTACTTTTTAAGACTGCCACTCTTCCTAGCCTACCACTTAGGAAGGTACACCTTTATCAATAGCTTTCCAGCTGTGTTCTAGAGAGTCTTCAGGATTCCACAGGAGGTATACGGGAAGGAAGGAAGAAAATCCTTTAACTTATTAAGCATAATCATTTCCAATTTTTATTTTCCTTTATTTTACTTAGGGGCTTCATGTAAGGTTTCATTTGAAGAAAGGATTCCATGATTAAAGTAAAATTTGGAAATGAAGAAAGGATAAAATGAAATTTTTATTTCTGATTACCCTTAAAACATATTTTAATGCTGAAAAAAAATGATACTGGTATCTTTAAAAAAAAAAAAAACAAAACTCCAAATGCTATCTCACTATATCTATGAGAGAATAGACAAGTAAGTAGTGAGCAAATGATAGGTGAAACATTGATACCAATCAATAGTTTCCCCACTGATTAAGCTATTAAAATTAACTTTAGAATGCTATTTCATTAAAGAGAATGAGTAGAAAAGAATAAAATTGGATAGAGAACAGTGAAGAACTAAAATAAGATTTTCCTCACCAGAGAAGATAGGACCTTACCATCCATGGGTGGTTTAGATGATTTAGATGCAGCTCATGAGCCAAATAAAAACAGGGCATTCTTTTTACATTTGCTTGAGAAATACAAGATAAAACCAGCATAGGTCTTCCTGAAGATCCAAAAGCTGGATCTGTCATTGCCATAATACGAGAAAATTCATCTTGCCATTCATGTCCTAGAGAATGTAGTCAAAACCCGTAATTTACATTACGTATAAGGATTTTAAAAATAAAACAAACTTAAAACAAAACAAGGAAATAAAAATATTACCAGGAACCAAACATAACAAACTGCCTCTATTGTTGTTCATTTACAGCTCTTCATTTACTGATCTATCATAAAATTACATTATGTAGCCTTCAAGGATAGACATTTCAGTGAAATTAGAGGAAAAAAAAAGTCTTGGTACCATTCAGATGTCTCCATATTTTAAAGGCAAAAATACATTGATATAGGTATTTTCCTCTCATACATTTTATAGCTATCACCACCCTTTCCTTGAAAGACTAGTTTAAACAATTTAAACACAGACTTGGGTCTAGCACTATTATTCAAACTAACAATCTCTGCCTTTCATTGGACTGTGTAAAATCACTGATATTGTGAGGTAGTCAAAATTCTAAAAGGACCCCCAATGACTCACACCCTTGTATAATATATGAATCTAGAAGGGAGGAATCTAGAATCAGTGATGAAATATCACTGCCACGAGTAGGCTACATTTTAAGACACAGCTGAATTCAAGAATGAGTGATTATCATCAGTGATGCTGATCTAATCAAGGTAAGCCCTTAAAGAGATGAGGTTCTCCTGGTGAGAAAGATTCTCCACTGTGGATCTGAAGACAAGAGGGAGTCACAAGGCAAGAAATGAAGGTATCTTCTAAAAGATGATGTCAGCCCCCAGCTGATGGTTGGCAAGAAAACAGAAACCTTCTTCCTACAATAGTAAGGAACTGAATTCAGCCAATAACTTCAGTGAATTAGAAAGCAGATTTTTCCCAGGAGCACCAGAAAATGCTGCAACCCATCTGACCCTGATTTCAACTTGTGAGGCCCTAAGCTGGAAATCCAGCCATACTGTGCTGACTTCTGACACACAGAACTATGAGCTATCAGTGTTGAGAACTATGAACGATGAGTGTTGTTTTAAGCCACTAGATTGGAGGAAATTTGTTATATATTAACAGAAAATGAATAAATATTGAATGTCATTATCAACAGGGTGCATTTAAATCTAATCATATACCTCTTAGATTTTGACTTGTCCCATCTGTTCTTTGTTCCTTTATCCCCCTTCTTTGGACTGAGATTTGTAATAGTTCCATTTTTATCTTCACTAATGGCTTATTTAATTGTACCTCTCTCGCACTTTTTTTCGTGGTTACTCAAGGATTTACAATGTACATTTTTAACTTCTGGCAGTCTACCTCTAGACAGTATTACACAACTTCACATACTGGAGAACCTTATAACAATTTATCTCCATCTGTCCCCTTCCATTCGTCTGTATTGGTATCATATATCTTACTTAAAGGAATCATATGCCCGCAATACAGTCTTACTATTTTTCCTTTACATATTATAAAAAAAATTTAAATTAGGAAAAAAAATCTTATCTATAGCTACATTGCTTCCCTCCCAGGTCTCTTAATTTTTTTTTTTATAAAGATCCATTTTTCCATCTGGTATCATGTTCTTCTGCCTTGAAGAGCTTTCTTTAATATTTCTTGTAATATAAATCTGCTGATATTTAACTTTCTCAGGTTTTGTCTGAAAGTCTTGATTTTGCCTTCATTTTAAAAGATATCTTTGGATACAAGATTTTCCCCACTTTGGAACACTGTAAAGATTTCCCTTAATTGCCTTCAGCAATTCTTTCAGGAATTCTCGGTCCTTATCTTTGGCCCTCTATATATATGATTCCTTTTGCTTTAGCTGTATTCAAGATAATCTGTCTGTCTTTGGTTTTCATCAGTTTGGCTCTAATGGACCTAGATTTTTTTTTTATGTATTATTATTATTTTTTTTAATTTATTTGGAATCCTCTGAGCATCCTGTCATCTTTCAGTAATTTTGAAATAATTTTGGTCATTATTGGTTCAAAAATTTCTTTTTCCTTGTTCTCTTGCTTCATATTTTGGGACTCCAATTACACATGTGTTAGACCAGGTATTGTCCTACTGTAGTCTATAGATCTATTTTTATAAATAATTTTTTTAAACATCCATGCCTATTCATTTATAAATTGTCTATGGCCACTTTTGCACTCTAACAGCAGAACTGAGTAACTATAAGAGATCATATTTATTATATGGACCCTTAAGAGAAAGTTTACTGATCCTTGAGTTGGGAACCCCTGATGGGTTCCTCCAGTTCTTGGACGCTCTGTTCCTCACTCCTACTCTTTTTTTCTGTGTTTTACTTTGGATAATTTCAGTTTATCTTCAGATTCACCAAAGGTTTCTTTTGTTGATAAATCTACTATGGAAAGTGTTTACCTCCTATATTTTCATATTTAGCATTCCCATTTTACTTTTTCACAGCATCCTTCTCTCTGCTGAAAATCCCTATCTATTCACACATATTTTCCATCTTTTCCACTAGATCCTTTAACATATTAATCATAGTTATTTTAATGTCCCTTTCTGGGAGTGCCAACATCTGAGTCATCTCTGGATATGGTTCCACTGATTGCTTTATCTCTTGAAATGGGTCATTTCATTTTGATTTTTTTGTCTTATAATTTTTAATTTAATGCTAAATGTTTTATGTAGAAGAACAGTAGAGATTGAGGTAAAAGAATATATTCCCAGAAATGGGCATGCTTCTCCTGTTAGACCGCTAACGCTGTGGGTTGATTCCAACTAGTCATTAGTTGAGCTGGACTTAGCTTTTGTTGCTCTGGTTAACTTCAGTGCACCACAAACTTTAAATCCTTTCAGCAATGTTGCTACCTTGTTCTGAGTGAGAACAATATAGTATATATTCATTCCCTAACTTATTCACAAAAGATTTGGGAGAAAAATTATAATACTGGTTTATGGTCCAATAATATTCTGATTTGATGCCTATATAGCATCGTGAAGGGCAATTATTCAGAATATGTGGAGAGTGTTCTTAACTAATCTACTTAATTAACACTCCACCCCACCTTTCTCTTGACTATCTGGGTAATTCAAACAAAGGTAAAATTTTCCAGTTATCTACATAAATTATTTGAATAGAGCTAGAAGCAGATAAAACATCAATAACAAGTGCAGAAGCATACAACAAAGAAACACTATGTACTTACACTATAAAACTTCGATATGCATCAGAATTTTGTAGGTTTATTAAAAAAAAAAATACCCAAGAGAAAACCCAAATCTATGAATTATAATCTATCAGAATAGGAATCAGGCAGCTGTTTTTAACAAGCTCTCCAGGTGGGTGATCCTAATGCACATTAAGGTTTGAGAACTCATTATTAGCAATAACGGTCATTAAATCACATTTATTAAATTAACCATCATGCTTTTGAGAAGCCACAGTAAAGCCTAAAAATGTATTTTCTTATTTGCTTAGAAAAACGTTTCTTAAAAAGAAATAAAATAATGCTTACTTTTATGAGCTTCAGCATTTGCAACATAGATGAATCCATCAACAACTTCACACACCTTCTGAATTTGTGGAATTACACTATACCGGCTTCCTTGTTGATCATCTCCTTCATTCTGTACACTGAACATCTTGTTAACTGCACTTGTATGCTCTTCTCTTGCTCTATCTCTTTCCTTTCTGTAAGAAAAATGTAAATATAAAGCATAAATATTAAAGCATAAATACCTCCCCCATAAAGTACCCAAGTTCTGATGCTCCAGGTAGGCCACCAAGTAGGCAGCCTTACCTGGTAGTTGAATATAGTATCAGGATGTTGAATTTATGTTGGTTGCTCAACTGAAAACTGACTCCAGATCCAATACCTAAAGAAGAAAATTATAGTTATCAAAACAAGTCATTAATAAATAGAGAAAAAGATCACATTGAAAAAAATTACCTAGTGCAAGCAAAAAGAGCAACCAAAAAGCCCATGACATTATATATAGCTTTGGAATAAAATGAAATGTTTACGTTGAAGAAAATGTGCTGTATGCAATTTTCATTTACATGGTAATAAAAACATGGATAAAGAACAAAGAACAGATAGGCTTATAGCATTCCTTCTGGATCATCATATCAGTAGCAGCTGCATCATTAACAGTTACTATTTATCACCAAGACTAAGACTCATTTTCCAACTTTTTCATTTCTCATTAGTCATATACTCTGCATATACATTCAGTGTTTTCTCTCCCTGAAAATGTTTTTAAATTGATGGGACGTCACCACTGGCACTGTAGAAAACTGAAGAAATATTCAGATAGTAAAATTTGAAATTAAACTTGGATTTGCCACATTTCCATTTTTTGTGAACCTCAGTTTTGACATCAAAATATAGAAATAATATTGGGCACCTGGTGGCTCAGTCAGTTAAGCATCCAACTCTTGGTCAGCTCCGTGGGGAGTCTGTTGGAGATTCTCTGATCCCCTAATGTCCTCTCCCTACACGCTATCTCTCTCAAATAATAAATAAATCTTTAAAAACATATATACATAAATAATGCATACTTCTTAGAGATTTTGTAAGCATTAAACGAGATTACATATGTAAAATTCCTAGTAGAGTGGTAAATAACAGATACTAAATACTAGTTTCTTACTACTTTTACCTGAATTATTCAACATTGTTACTTGTCCTTGTTTCTTAACCTCCTCCCTTCTTTGGCTGTGTTAACACTCGGGCTGCTTCTCCTCTTGCCTCGTGAAAAGATCTTCCTTTCTCCCATGGCTCTACTACTTTTTGCTATACAAATGCCCCTTTAGTTCTGTCCATCCTCAATCCCTCCTTTTAGTCTAAATTACTATACCCTCAACTAGAAACTAGACTTTTGCAATCACTTCTAACTAGTCTCCCACATCCATTTTTTACCCCTACTTTCCATTCTTCTGACAGCCAACTGGAGAGATGGCTTAAAAATGCCTATCTTGGGGCGCCTGGGTGGCTCAGTGGGTTAAAGCCTCTGCCTTCAGCTCAGGTCATGGTCCCAGGGTCCTGGGATCGAGCCCCGCATCAGGCTCTCTGCTTGGCAGGGAGCCTGCTTCCTCCTCTCTCTCTGCCTGCCTCTCTGCCTAGTTGTGATTTCTCTCTGTCAAAGAAATAAAAAAAAAAAAAAATTTTTTTTAAAAAAAAATGCCTATCTCGGGGCGCCTGGGTGGCTCAGCAGGTTAAAGCCTCTGCCTTCAGCTCAGGTCATGATCCCAGGGTCCTGGGATCGAGCCCCGAGTCAGGCTCTCTGCTTAGCTGAGAGCCGGCTTCTTCCTCTCTCTCTTTCTCTCTCTCTCTGCCTGCCTCTCTGCCTACTTGTAATCTCTATCTGTCAAATAAATAAATCTTAAAAAAAAAAAAAATGCCTATCTCATTATGCCTCTTTCCTTCAAAGCCATTGCTCTTCAAAAACAACTTAATATAACCTTACCTTTACTTTAGGACAACTCTACTTTTCATACCTTTAATCCCTGCATCATAACCAATCTAGTTGTTTAAATTAACCTGTCACACCATCTTATGTCACCATTTCAGTTAACACATATGCAGAAATCTTGGTGGCTGAGACTGCAAGCATGACCCTAGTCCCCTGGCCAAAAGGTTTGGTGCACAAACTCTCCAAAGAGATCAAAGAAAAAAATTCTACTATTTTCTCTGATGTTTGTTTTCATCAGCTTAATTTCCAGACATTACCTGCTTAACACATCTAACCTCAATCCAATATGATCTCTATGCTGTTCTGTACCACACTGCCAACAACCCATTCCCCCTTCTTCCTTGATCTTGCAGGGTTTGAGGCATAATTAGATTGGCATTTATAAACAATCATTTCTGCTGCTGTCTAGAGAATACGATTGACAATTCATGATTAGCAAATTTCCCCATATCCTCAACCTCTTCTTTAGAGAGTCTTCTACCCTATGGCCTTACCTGAACTAGCCTACCCTTAGGGGCTGCTTCTCTTGCAGTATATCTCAAGAAACAAAAATGTTTCTTCTCACATATCTCAGGGTAAAGACGTGGAGTCAATGTTCTCTTTACTCATCACTGCCATGTCCTGTTACTCACCAACCTTCTTCAAAACTCCATCTCTGAGATACACCATTCAGATGCAGTACCATCCCCCTTTTCTCAACCTCATCATTTGTGAATCTCCTTTTGATAACCCCTTCCACCAAACATTCACTGAAAATTTCACACCTGGTTCACAATATTCCTCTACATCCTCAAAAACTTCTAAGTCCATGTGGACACCATGAGATTTCCAAATCTTGATTCCTTACCCAGATCTTTCTCTTGAGATATGGATGCATAGAGTAATCCACAAAGTTATTTGTTCATTTAGTCATCAAATCTATATTGAGTGCCTACTACATGCCTGAGTTCAAACACACAGCTAAGAACAAAGCTGGTTAAGACTCCTGCCCTAATGGAGCTTCCATTCAAATGGATTGCTTATAGCAGGCATCTCCATTTATATATCCCAGAATTATCAAAGTCAGCATATTCCAAATAGCACCTGTCCTTCTTCCTATAAAGATCCCTCAAAAAACTTTCTCTTCCTCCTCCTTATCCTAGTGAATGGCACTATCATCCAATATGAAAACCACATCAGAAATAACACTCAAACATATTCAGTCAACGCTATTCCTCATGTTTTTACAATATTATAGTGCTTTCTTAACAGGTCTCCATGTTTTGTAACCTCTTCTAATCAATTTTCCACTCAGGAGCCAGATCTTTCTAAAATGTAATCTTGATCATCTCACTGCTCTGCTTAAAATCTTTCAACGGCTCCCAAATGCTTAAGCATGGCATACACATATCTTCTCACCCAGCCCACTCTAGATACATAGATCTACTTCAAATGTGTCATATGTATCCAGAGCTCTGTGCTTTTAGAAATGTAGTTTTCACTGCTCAGAATACTTCTGTCCCTTTTTTTTTTAATGGCCTACTTTAACTCATCATTATGACTCAAATAAGGCATCATGTTCAACAAAGAGCCTTCTTCAAGCTTTGTCTTGAAACTCTACTTTGAGTAGAAACTCAGGAGCTAATTACACCATATTCTAATCACCTATATACTTGTCTTTGTCCTTATCAAGACCAAGTGTCTTCAGGGCAGACAAAAATTTTTGATGTTTGTTTTTAATAGCTACACCTCTAGCATTTTAGGTGCTCTCAATAAATGAATAAGCAAAGCATAAGCTAGATTATAGTATTATTTATACTTATATTTCCTGCTTGCCAACTAACTACATGATTATTGTTTCCACAGAAAGAGGAGGTGTTAATTTAGCTCTTTTTAAAAATTCCACTACATATCAAAGTACTTTACACATAGTAGATGGGTTTTTGCCATTAACATTCTTTTAAAATATGGTAACCTCTGTACAAACATCCCGATAACATATAATTTACTTGCACATAATCTTATATTCTGGATTACACAAATCTGAGGAAATAAGAGGAAGCTCACCTCTGATAAAAAGTAAATCAACCCTTTCAGTCCACTGGGACCTGGGGAGGAGGAGTGCCTATTCACCAAAATACTATATTTCATTATATCAATGAGTTAATTAAAAATTTCTTTTGATTTAACATTAGTGTCAAGATCAAAGTGTTTTAACTATTATATGCTACAGATTAACATGAAAATTACCATCAATCTGCCTCTGAGGCAAACCAGCTGTTGGGCAAAGTTCCTCAGAAGACATCAAGCTCAACACCAAAGATGTATTCAGTTCTTCCAAACCTGGTCCAAACATAGCAAATCGTGGTTCATTCTGAATGATCAGTGAGTGTAAAAATGATGTGACAGCTCCATACATAGGACGGCTAGATTTCAAGGATCTTCTTGTATATGGACAGCACATTTTATAGCTGCACAAAATTGTCACAATTAGAAAATAAACACAGAAGAAAACATAGCCAGTTATTCATTCAACAATATATAGTTTATTGAGAACCTGCTAGACACATTATATTATTACTGTATTATATAATACAATAATTATATAGTTCCAATCCTCATGGAAGGAAGTGGAGAACAGACACATTATAATATGTATGCTGGATGCCATCACATGAGAAAGCAAAGGCACTCTGGGAGTAGAAGTGGTCCAAATGTTAAGGAAGTCTTCCCCAGGAAATGGTTACTTACTTTCTAATTTTTCATTTAGATTTTCTCATGGAACACTTGGTCTAACACTTGTTTCAGTCATAAATATTCACTACACAGAGCAGTGATTCTCAGTCTGGGGAGATTTTGCCTCCCCACCCCAAGAGAGCATTCATTTGGCAATGTCTGCAGTCATTTTTGCTATCATGACTAGGGGTCAGTGTGTGGTGTGCTACTGGCATCTAGTGGACAGAGGTCAAGAATGCTGCTAAACATCCTACAGTGCACAGCACAATTGGTCTGAACACTTGATCTAAAGCGTCAATGGTGCCAAGATTGAGAAACCCTACACTAACCTATATGGATACTTAGCATAAATGTCTTTAGAGGTTTAAAAAAAAGATAGAAATTAGTAATGCCACCAATAGAACCAAATTTCTTAAGTACTCCTATTAACAGCCTCCAATGTTAACAGTTTAGTAAGTGTTAAATATACAGGGAGGATCTAATGTTCCTTAAAGATAACCTAGAAAACTCAGAATCATGTGAAAAAAAACAAACCAGGGGCACCTGGGTGGCTCAGTGGGTTAACCCTCTGCCTTCGGCTCAGGTCATGGTCCCAGAGTCCTGGGATCAAGCCCCACATCGGGCTCTCTGCTCAGCCAGAAGCCTGCTTCCTCCCCTCTCTCTCTCTCTGCCTGCCTCTCCAACTACTTGAGATCTCTGTCTGTCAAATAAATAAAATTTTTTTAAAAATTAAAAAAAAAAAACCAACAGTTTCTTTCAATAGCTATAAATTTCTAAATTACCAATTCTACATGTTATCAAAAATTAGAACACAGTAACCAAATCAAAATAAAACCTAAAGCCCTTTGACTAAATCAAGGTGGTTAAGACAATTACTGACCTAACAAGACCATGATCTTTATTTAGGAAACTTGTAATTCAAGAAGGAAAAAAAAATCAATTCTTGAGGCTAGGTAGATCTGACCACTTTATTTATATAAGCCACTTATATTATGAACTTATGTTTTTTCATCTGCATTATTTGAACAATAACAATTAACCCAGGGTTGTAAGGGACAGAAATTAATTTATATGATTTAAGGAACAAAACAATGAACAAAGAAAAAAAACAGACAAAAAAAGAAACTGGTGGTTGGCAGAGGGGAGGTTAGTGGGGTGGGTGGTATAAAAGGGGATTAAGAGTACACTTAAAAATGACAAGCACTGAGAAATGCATAGAATTGTTGAATCATTATATTGTATATCTGAAACTAATATAACACTGTCTGTTAATTATACTTCAATAAAAAATACTTTATATGATCACAAATGGTAGTTCTATGATTATTACTATTCCCAGGGAAAAGCTGGTTCCACAGCATTATATACTTGATGCTATGGTTGGTTGTGGGACAATGTAGAAGTAACAACCAGCAAGTGAGAGGACAATAGCACTTACTGAAATTATATATATCGCATACATTTTAATCAAATAGTCTTAGAAGACTCGGCTTTTAGATTGAAGAAAGATCTGAATAACTCAAAATATGAAAAAAAAATCCTGTATCTATATACTAAATATAGCAGAGCAAAACAGTTCTTATCTAAAACATAAATTTTTTTAAAAAGATTTTATTTATTTATTTGACAGACAGAGATCACAAGTAGGCAGAGAGGCAGGCAGAAAGAGAGGAGGAAGCAGGCTCTTAGCAGAGCAGAGAGCCGGATGTGGGGCTCGATCCCAGGACCCTGGGATCATGACCCGAGCCAAAGGCAGAGGGTTAACCCACTGAGCCACCCAGGCACTCCTAAAACATAAATATTTTTAAAATTTTATTTACAGTGTCTTAAGTATGGGGCCCTCAGTAAAGTAGGTTATATCCAGATCCAATGACATTATATATTTTTAAGGTGGCATGATGGGGTTCTGATCTGAATAGTCCCTTATAAGCTATATAACTAGGTAAATCTATAACCATTCTGAGCCTCAATTCCACATCTATAACACAAGGGTAATACTTCCTTATTGGGTGATGGCTAAATAACTAAACATACATAACACATCCCTCAAAGAATTCAATACACTTACAGTTGCTCAACATTAATTCTCTCAGCTACATGATATTTAAAAGTGTCAATGCTTCTGGGTGATAACAAAATCTTAGTTCCCAGAATCTTGAGAATGGTTTTCTTCCTTGCTAAAGAACTGGTGTCTGATCACTGATCATTCGTTTTTTGGGTAAGGAAAAGTATTCACTATTTAACAAAATGACAAGTGTTGTAAAGATGATGAAAGCTTTAGGAAATGTTTTACTTCTTTGCATATGAACTATCTACAATTATTCAAATAATTACCACAGGTAAATAACAAAATGTGAAAACTGAAAGGGTCATATGAAGGAATTTAAGTTAATCCCCAACTTTTACAAACACAACCAAATTCCATGAAATATATTATTGGCAGAGCCAAGACTAATTTAGACTATTAACTTGCAACACAGGCAAACTTAGTATCTTCTTTTTAATTCATAAAACTAGATACTTACACTGCCATGTAGTCAAAAAATGCACCATCAGTGACCTCAGATACAGGCTTTTTTAAGATTTCTAGATCTGGAAGAGACTTCCAGTCAACAGAAGACCAGGAAGGAAGATCCCGCAGCAGAAAATATCTCCACAGAATTGGATCTCGTACAGTTTCATTCCAATAATGGCTTGTACTTCCCAACTGACACAGATCATGAGGTGAAAGAAATGACAAAATATATAGCTGTACGTCAATCTGAAATAGAAATGGCAAATAGGTAAAAGGGAGGAAAAACTTAGCTTAAAAATTTTCTGATAATTATAAACAAATAATTATTTTATTATACTGGGAATCCAAAGGTCAACTGGACAGTCCATCTTTTTAATAATTGTATCTATCATGATGAATTACAAAACAATTAAACTATATAACCAAAGATCAGTTTAACAGTATTTTTAGTAATTAAATCTGTAATGCTGAAGTTATTTTCCTGCCATCAGAAGAGAAACGTATCTGAACATTCAACTGTTGACACACTGAAACATTCATGAAAGACCAATCATTGTTCTGGTATTTTTCAAGCAAAATAAACAGGTCCTTTAATTTCTCATGGAATTTTGCCACTTCATTACCTGAACAAACCATTTAAGGAAACAATCTCGCCTTCAGAATAAAACTTCTTTCAAAGCACTTCTGATTTTGTCATTAGTTCTAATCAAAGAGTAAAGCTGCCATCTCACTTTCTCCATAAAATCAGGATTTCAAAGAACTTCTACAAAAGGGAGAACCTTGGAGGCGTCCTTAGCCTGCAGTTGTTCATTTCTGATAGACGGCGCAGGGAGGGAAGTGTCAACAGTCCAGCTGAGATATAGAATTTGTATAATGTCTAGGAATTTCTCTTCTCTCCCATTTTCCAAACTGCCTGAAAAGTTTAACAGTAAGTGGTGTGTATAATTCTTGTGGTGTCTTGTAAGTTGAGGCACGACTTAGTCACTGTCAGAGTGAGTTCTGTTACGTGAACTGCGCGGTAAGGGACCAGCCTCGATCGCCTCGCGGTGTCCTGGTACACTGAACCTCAGATGAAAGACACCGAGCACCCAGCGGCAGAAGGCTTTCCCAGTGGTCTCCTCCTATTTCCTTAACCTGACGTTCGGGGTGTTCTAGGGCCAAAACTTGGTTTGGGGGGCGGAAAACTTGAGGGGGACCTGGCCGGTTACCGGGGCGTTTCGCTGCGACCTTCGGTCCGGCTGCGGAGCACCAAAGGTCAACGCCTCGGCGTTTCTGGTCAACTGTTGCTCCCAGGTGACGACACTGCCCGGAACAGCCTCGCTGCAGACACACACTTGAGCGCGGTGAAGCCCCCTGAGGCCGCCGGTGCGGGACGCCGCCCCCCGCCCCCGGGCCGGCCCCTAGGTCCTCCGCGGCCAGTGGCCGCCACTCACCGGCAGCCGCGTCAGGGTACTGGCCTCCTCATCCGCCTCCTCTTGAGAGGCCCTCGGCGCTGTCCTCTCCTTGCCCACCGACTGCCAAAAGTTCCTCCAGCCGCTGAGGATGGCGGCCTCTAGACGGCTCCAGTCGCTATGGTGCGGCTGAGGGGAGCTGCCTTCCCGCTCGCTTCCCGCCATGGCTGCCGGCGTCGCACGTGACGCGCCGCAGGGTCACGCACGCTCCCCGCTCCGGGCGGCCGGCCTCCCGCCTCGCGCCTCCCTCCTTCCACGTCGGCCCGAGGACGGTCTCGGGACCGGAGAGGGTACGGAGGTGTGGCCCAATCAGATGTGTTGTCTCCAACGGAGCTTGAACCTCGCGCCAAGAACTTAATTCAGGCCTCAACCCCGCGAACCTCGCTTCATTCACGTGCAGCCTCTCCCCGCTTTATAACTTCCCCCAAAGTCGTTCTCTCTGTCTGGGACCCATTTCCACTTAGTCTGGGTCTAGGTGGCCCCTACTTATTCGATAGCTGGCCCTCCTTCCCTACTGTAGGCTTAATAGCCGGTTGCTTCCTTCTCAGCACTGGCGTGCTGGGTGTGCTGGGTTTTTTACTGTTTTTCAGTCTCCGATTTACTATTAGTTATCCTGCGGATTAGCAAAAATGGAACAGGGAGGTGACCCGGCACCCAATCACGAGAAAACTCATACCAAGGCGAGGAGTCTATATTTTCTCTATAAAATTTTAGGTACATTTAAAAATTCCTGAAGGTAGGCAGGCATCCCTTAAAAGGGCAGCAAAATAGGGCTAGAATAAGAGGAGAAACCAGATATGGTACTGTTAAAATCCTGCTAGTTGTTTTTGTTAATCTGTCAGAACAGTTATCCATTTTACTTACTTTGTCCAGCCTTACTTTGAAAGGGTTTTAAGAAACTATACTATAGGCCACATTAAAAGATATTAAAAACAAATACTCAGTTGAGTAATGTAAAAGATCAAACTGGCTTTATTGAACAATTCATGAATCTGGAAGCATCCCATCCAGCAAATGGAAAGGAGCTACAGGACAAGGAAGGATTTTTTAAAGATAGAGAGGCGCGTGGGTAGCACAGTGGTTAAGGGTCTTATTCTTGGTTTGGGCTGAAGTTGTGAGGGCAGGGTCCTGATCTCAGGCTCAGTGATGCGCCCAGAGTCCGCTTGGGATTCTTTCTCCCTCCCTCTCTCCCTCTGCCACACTTCCTCGGCCCCCCTCAAATAAGTAAATACATCTTTTTAAAAAATTGAAAATAAACGCAGAAAATGGGGGCAACTGCCTGGCTCAGTTGGTGGAGAATGTAACTTTTGATATCAGGGTTGTTCAGCTCCACATTGGGTGTAGAAATTACTTTAAAAAATTAAGTCTTTAAAGACAGAAAGGAATGGGGAAAAGGAAATTATTGACAAAAAGTACACTACTGTAGGCCAAGTCAACCTAGTGCTAACCAGGAATTCCTTGTTGAAGGTTACTTTCTTGGGGTGCCTAGGTGGGTCAGTTGACTAAGACTGGAACTCCTGATTTCAGTTCAGGTCTTTATCTCAGGGTCTTGGGGTTGGGCTCCATGCTGGCCATGGGGCCTACTTAAAAGGAAAAAAAACAAAAGTTTACTTTCCTGAGGGGTCTGAAACTGCAGTTAGGTTAGTCTTGGTTTGCTGAAGTGAGGCCCTTAAAATAAGTGATTCCATTTGGGGCCTGTGGTTTTCTTTTCAACAAAGGTAACCTATTATTTGGAACTGTATATAGTCTCTACTGGTAAAATGGACACACTTATTTAGTACTATGTGTCATTCATTTTTAAATAGATTACTTCAATCTAATCCAAAGAATACTCTGCTCAAACTCTAGAGCTCTGTTCCTTAAAGGAATATTTCATTCTAAAGTTATAAATATAAAACTTTAAGTCTCTAGGATTATTCAATAAAGAGCAAGACAGCATTATCTGTTACAACATGCAACAAGAAAAATACACAAGCCACAAGAAAAATACATTCAAAATAATCCAGGGGCTTTAAAATTCCATTTTTGAGGACATAATAGATCTCTACATAATCTGGCTTAAACTCATTGTCAACCAGTAGTTGCTTACAATATCCAGATCTGCAATTATCTTTTCTTTTTGTGAAGATATCAAATATGGAAATTTCAAATTTCACAACCAACCTGTCCATCATTGTGTTATCTTGTCAAAATAGTCTCTCACATATAACCCAAATCACATATTGAAAAATTAATCCCCTTTTTTTAGTCTTCAAGACAAAAGGATCACCAACTTCATAAAGCTATTAGTCTATAAGGATCATGATAAGCTAAAGGGAACATATACGTAAGTCGTATGTATGTACAGATATTTAAATGCCTAATTATATTTAACATAATATACATACACCTCTCTCACACACTGTCGCTTCACATATATTAAGCAGAGTGCTTAATGCTTAATAATGAACACAATAGTTACTGGCTTGAATTTAGACTTCAAAAGTAAGTATCTGGGGATCTAAATATCAAATAACAGAAATCCAGTAAAGCCTGATCACTGAGGTTCCATGAGATCTGAACTTAAAGTTTCGTTATTTTCCTTGCATGCTCTTGCTAATGGCCAATAACTGATCCAATTGCAAGCTTACTTCTGTGAGGCTGGCCGGACAAGAAAAAGAATCGTGAATTGATTAATCGTATGGCATTTCTTCCCCCTCTCTAGGAGGAAGAACTAGCACAAGAAAAAAATATTTCAATTCAAGTATGAAGTATTGAAATGATTCTCGGCTTTACAAAGAAATGTGAACACTTACAAAGGTATGGGTTATAATTTTTTTATCATGAAAATTTTTAGAACATGTATAGGAGAATTAATAATGGAATGGAATCCCATGTTTCCACTAGCTGATTCAAGTTACCGATTTATGAGTCTTGCTCTATCACCATCTCTACCTAATACACATCCACGTTATCCCTCAGTTATTCTGGCTGATGAGTATTATATTTTTCAGGATGATTAACTGATATATAGAACTAGACTTAAGTCAAATAATAACTATTTTGAGCTCTTAGATGTGCTAAGCATCCTAAGAATTAATCCAATTGAATTAAGCAGTTTGAACATTAACTCATTTAATCTTCAATAACCTGTGAGGTAGGTACTATTATTATTCCTTTGTTAAATAAGAGGATGTTAAGGTACAGAAAAGATAAATAACTTCTGTGGAGTCACATAACTAGGAAATGACAGGGCTAGTAATCAACCTCAAATTTCTGGTTCCAGAGGCCATACTCCTAACCACTATACTACCTTGTCTGAAAGTTATTAGAACCATAAGAAATAACATTCAGATGTCAATGTAAACTGACACAGAGTTTTCATTCTGACACAACACTCAGATATGAAAGAAAATGAACAAGATACAAATATGGGAATATTGTTTTATTAAAAAAAATTTTATATGCTCCAAAACATTTTATTTGGCAATCTCCACTAGAAGTAGGAAAACAAAAAACAGCAAAGAACACCAGCATGAATACATAACAAATACTTTAATTGCAGATACATTAAATGTATTTTAATATAATACTTCCAATAACATACTATCTCATACTGTGTCAAAAATAATACAAGGAAGTGACACTAGAGAACTACAGAATCCTGGATTCTGTTGCAGATAAGGTATCCTTATTAGAGCCAGGAACAGAACCCTGAAAGATGACAAGAGAAAAGTGACACATAATCCAAAATCCAAAACTAGCATGTCATCCAGCTGTGGGTTTTTAAAAATGCCATTAAAATAAATCTGAGAATTACCTTTAGACACAGTTCTCACATTAATGAACATCATAGAATCCACAGTGTGAGTGTAAAAGTTGGAATATAATTTTATTGCAGGGTTTTAGCCATAACTCTCACCTCACTCTACTATATGCAAAGGAACGAGGGAAAGTCTTGTCATGATTTATACCTTAATCAACATCATACAATTCACAGTAGCCAGAAACCGTATAAATGCCACAAAGCAGACAGGCCTTTAAGTTTCAAAGCCTACTTAACATCATCATCATCATCACCATCATCATCATCATCATCGTAATTTGCACTGGGAAAGAACCACACAAATTTAAGGATTATGAAAAATCCTTTAACGGAGTTTAAGTTTTTGTAACGATCAGAGAACTCAAAATGTAGAGAAACCCCCAGTGTAATAAACAGTGTAATAAACACAATAAGGCCTTTAGGTTATCACTCACTCATGAGTGAAGCCCACACTGGAGAAAACACCTTAAATATAATCAAAGTAAAAAGGTCTTAAGTAATGACTCATTCCTTAATTCTGTATCAGAACTGTATCAGAAAAAACCTTTATGAATGTACTGGATGGCAAGGTATTTAACCAAAGGGTCAGAATTTGACAACACTAATGCTGAAGTACACCGGTGCCTTCCCAACCCCATAAATAATATAGTACTACTTTCCAGATTGTAACAAGCCCTTTACCCTGCTTTATTTATAGTGCTAACCACTTAATACACTATAAATTTATTTTGTTAAATGTGTTAACTTCCTCCATTAGAATATAAACTCCAAAAAATTGGTGTTTTACAAAGCTATATCATCAAGGCCTAAGATGAAACCTGGCATGTACTAGGCACATAATAATTAGTGATGAGGAAATTATACTGCTTTCCTTATGCAAAGTATCTGTTATCTTAAAGATACTTCATTCTAAATGAAATAGAATTTACTTAGGCTTTAACATATAAAAAAATCTGTTGTTCCTTGTTTTGTAATACACCACAGTTAAGAGCATTATAACTGCTATGGTCTACAAATTATTCTCCAATTGTTGGGGGATGGAAAAGTACAAAAAGCACCCAGAAGTGCCCTCAGAACTATACCAGTGAGGAACCCAAGTGGTTCACAAGGGTCATGAAGGCAAAATGGAAATTTCCATTTCTGAAGAGAAAGTTCTGGTTTTCTCAAGGTCTAAATCTATTCGATACTTTACTCCCCTGAGGAGTAATTCCTTATCTGCCTTGTCAACCACTGGTATAAAGGGCATGGCAGTTTGGAATCCAATAGCAGCAATCCTTTTGTGCAGTGTTCTGCACTTAAGAACCATGTCTCTTATTAATTAAAAAAAAATACTAAGGGCCTACCATTCATTAAGCACAATGTATAGATAATTTTTTTTTTTTAAATAGAGTTCACCAACTCATGAAAACTATAAAGCAGTGTTACCTGTTTGATTAACATGGGAGGGAATATTAAGGGAGCAGAAGCAAAGGAACATCTAACTTTGAGTGAACAGGGCTGGAAAAAGCCTTTGGGATACAGTTATCACTGGAGTATTCACTTGGCCACAAAGAAAGGCAAAGGACTCTCGGTAGAAGTAATGAGATCTTCAAAGAGTACTGAGGAGAAAAACACATAGCATGTTAGGAAAGGAACCAAAATACTTCCAACTGATCATGATGCTCCAAAAAGAGTGGGGGAGAGTGGTCTGTGGTTCTTAAAACCACACTAAAAATGATATAAATCTTTATACTTAGAAAGCACAAAGGCATTTTTATAGTAAAACTTGTTGAAAAGTGATGTTAAATAAATATCTTAGTTGCGTAAGATTAAGCGAAAAGACGGGGCAGAGATAGGGAGATATTTTCCTTATACCAAGAGGCTCTATCAGAATGTACATATTTATCAAAAAAAGAGCCTGGGTTATTAATGTTTGAGGACTGGACTAGAACTGGACTATGACGTGATTACACAGGATACATTGCAGAGATAAAACAGGGAATGTGGACAGAAACTAGATTATGGCATTCCTTATTGCCCTGCACTGTGAAAGATCAAAACCACCAAAAACATGAACCAAAAAAGATTTTAGATAAAGATGAGGGTTAGTTATTTGGACATATTGAATTTAAAATTATCTAAGTGAAGACATTTAATAGGCAGTTAGAAATAAGGCTCAGAGAGCAGAAGCTGGGATTCAAGTTGCAAGTCTAGAAGTAAGCTTAACATTATAGGTGTCCGAAGAAGCCATGGCTATGAATGACATCACCTAAGAGTAAGTTTAAAAGAGAGAGAGAGAGAAAGGAAAAGGGGGAGAAGAGGGATAAAGAGAAAAAGGATAGACCTCCAGGGAAGAGTAATACCTAAAAGGTAGGCAGAAAAAAAAGCCCCAGGGGAAATGAGGAAAGGCAGAGACTGGCTTTCAACAGCGTGCAGGCAACCTCTTTCCTTCTAAAAATGGGGAAAATGAGTAGGGTAAAGCCAAGGAATAGAAGTTTAAGTCCTCATAGTCTTAATTTTCTGTAAGATAGGACCAAGAGCCATATGCTATGGTAGAGGATGGGACAGAGGACCTCATGAGGAAAGTGAGAGGTTTAGATTAGCCAGCCACACCAGAAACAAAGAGAAGGCTTGTACTGAGGGCTCTCCTAAAGTTGAAGCTGAGGTACTTATAGGGATTACACTTTGAACGGCTGCATGTACTTTACATGGGATGCAGCATTCCAGAAAAGGTGGGTGACAGGATTAATTCAACACTGAGACTTGCAGAATGGTCAGACTGAAGGACAAGGGGACAGTGGACTTGAAGGGACTGTGAAGAGCACTTCATCTGGTATCCCATATTAGGCTGAGGCTGGATAAGGAAGGAAGAAAATCTCAAAGGGGCTGATGGTTTAGGAGAAAGAGGAACAGTCAAGAGAAAGGGGCTGTGAAGAAGCTGAAGAGATAGAATAGAAATAAAGGAGAAAGAAAAATCAATAAAAATGAGGAAGTGAAAAGCTGGAAAGATGTGAATTACCATCAATTACTGAAATTTAAGATTTCAGAAAGAAAAACTCAGGATGGTGATATTCATTCAAGGTGTAGCCATGGGAGTTAAGTTCCTGGAATGTGATGAAGTCACTGGTACAGAAGTCAAGGATATCAGCAAATTATTCGATCATCCCAAGATGACAATAGGAGTTGAGGTAGACAGTAAGCAAGATAGCAAGTTAGGTTCTCTGGCCTTTATCACTCATCTCTACTATTAAAGACAAAAATACTAAATTTTCAATACATATGAAAAGGTACACTCTAAACACATACGAGTTAATGATGGACTAACCTAACTTGATTTCATCTTCATTACTCATTTGATAAACCATCTGTTTTCTTTTAAGTAATTGTAAAGTTAATTTCCAATTTAAGTAAAATTGGAAAATCACTTGAAAATCTTACATAATGCCCAATAGCATAAAAATTGTAAATGCCATGAGTAATGGTAAAACAAAAAAATGAAACATTTCTTTCATCTTTCATTATTTATCTATAATAAAAAGTGGCATCTTTCATTATTTATCTATTCTGGAAATGGAGCCTGAATACTAGTCATAATTTTTTATTTTGCCAATTTTTACATCTTTAGAATATATCTAAAGCGATGAGGTGACTTGATTTTATTCTCTGAAGCACAGCAAACTTCAAGACAGATTTAAAAATAATCTGAAGATATTTAAAATGGTCAATTTATGTCACAAAAAAGCTAATAATTAAAAAAAACTTATTATAAAGCTAAACTCTATTCCTACTTATTATTAGTTATAGAACATCTGCAGTTCAGGCTGAGTTAGAATAACATACATGCCATCTTAAACATTAAAGAATCGTTCTTTCATAGATTTAAAAATATATAATGAAAGATGATGATGGCATTAAAAATAGGTAACCACACTGGGTATCTTTATGTAGTGTAACATTCTTAAACACACTGTCAGTATGTCTTCTTTTCTGGAACTTTTCCATTTCATGGGTTGTTTTGTTTTCCTCTTTGAAAAGGAACAGATGACCTTACTGGTTAGTGTGATGCTGAAAAAAGTTTAAAATTTGTTTTGCGTTTGTTGTATTCCATTCTTGTTCCTTCAGGGGTCCTTCACACACAAATACATACTTTTTCAAAATTTTTTCTCCTACTTCTCGGAAATCCAGAGGTTCTTTTTGTGTTGTGTAGCTTGCTCCAGAAACACCAGAATCCACTTCGTGATTTTCTGGCTGTTGATCTGCACAATGCTTCAATCCCCAGTAACACATTTCTCCACTGTACATCATAGCCAGCAAATGAATGTCACTAAATATTCCTGGGGAAATCATTTAGGTTGAGAAATTAGAATTTAAGTGTTTAAAAAGATAACCTGGCTACTTAAACTCTAATCCATTCCTTTTATGTCATTAAGCATTTTTCCTCTTCATTTAACAATTACCCGAGAAAAGCTGAATTATCACTAATACATTCTTTATGTAATTGGCATCTCTATCTACTTATAAAGAGATCCATCACCCGCACCCCCCAGAGTACTGTCAGAGAATTTTTTAAAAATAAGTATTTAGGCCACTTGTTCTTAACCTTTAGGGGATTCTCTTTAGGCCCTCTCTGAGAAACTAATATAATCAATGGAACCTCTCCAGGAATATATACCCCAAACTCTCCATAAAATTTCAGAGCATTTGGAGACTCCCTGAATCTCATCCATGAACACAACTTCTTTTTGGGATATAGTCTAGGATCAGCAATACAGTTCCAGTCAAGTATTCTACACCTCCTGTATTTCTATAGGAGTCACCAGAAATTATCATACATAAATATAACCCCAGGAGGCCATATAATTCTAAATTATGTAAGATATTAAATTACATACAAGATACTTTATATTCCCAGAAAAAAAGGAATACAATGTAGGACTGCCATCAAGAATTAAAAGCATTCTTATTATGAAATAAAGTAATTGAATAATTAAATATTTATGGCACACTTAAGTATATTAATTAGGTAGACAGACATATGTCTGTCTACCTAATTAATATACTATACAGACCTAGAATCAAAAGACTTGGGTATAAATTATTGACAATGATTTTGGAAAACTTTGAGCCTAGGTTTGCAAATCTGAAAAACGTCTTATTTTATGGAGCTGTCTTAAGGAATACATAAATAAAAATATATAAAAGAGTTTTAGAAACCATAAAATGCTATTAAGATACACTAACTTCTTGAAGCCACTAGAATACAAATAAATGATTTACTCTAATGTATGATTAGAAAAGTTTACCTCACATCAATGAGTATCATAATCTCAGCTGCTCACCTAATATGGCTCATCAGGAATGACTATGATGGTACCAGAGATATACAAATAGAAGAAATATCCAACATTCAAATCTATCATAGTTTCGATTGTCTTGAATCTACTGCAAGCTTTTTAGTCTCAGAATTTGTCCCTAGTCTCAGAATTTGTCCCTAGTTATCCCCCTCACTTCGCCTCAAATTCAGGATCTAGTACCACCAAGAGAAAAACAGGTTTAGCAGGAGAGATGACTCGCTAAACCATCAATAAAAGAAACAGTCACTGAAGAGCAGAATCTGAGGCCTACATTCATGAAAATGATAGGCTACTCTACATTAAGTATGCTTTCTATGAATAAAACATTATATACATATTATAAAAGTGTTATGTACTATGTTTAAATATAAACATTATTGTAAATGATATATAGATATTAATATATATAACCATTTTTCACTATTCCTTCAGTTAAAAGATCATAAACCTCAGAGAGGAAGCAGTAGATGTTATTCAGAATTATATTTTGTATCAGTTATGGCATTTTGTTGAATGCATGTCATTTTTATTTTTGTAATCCTATACCTTGTCTAGTTATTCCTAAAAAGAATGGTAGAGGGGAATAAAAAGATAGAAACAAAAATGGAGGGAAGGATGAACTTTTAAACAGGCTAGAGCTTTGGGAGGAGGAACAGAAGTATGTTTCACAAAGTAAGCCTCTTGGGAAGGGTGAGAGGAGTGTTTGCTTAGGGGACATCTGGGATCCAATTTGTGCCCAAGTCTAAGCCACAAGGAGTGACTGCTGAACAGTGGACACAGGTGTTCCATAGGAAAATGTTACTAGAGAGAATGAACGGCTATATGCTAAAGAGTGGTTCTCAAACTTGAGCCTACATCAGGATTGCCTGGACACACTAACATGTTGATTGCTGCACCCCCAACTGTAGAGCTTCAGATTTGAGTATAGGGTTGAGCCTGAGAATTTGCATTTTTCACAAAGTCGTAGCACTTATGGTGATGCTGATCCAGAGACTATGCTAAGCTACTGCTGTTAAGTATCAACAGAAGAGATGAACAATGTAAATTAGGTACTTTCTCCCTTTCAACTCCCCCAAGGATTCCACTATTCTCTAGCTGTGGAGTTTTTGTTCCTATGAACTTTCCTTGATATTTTTTCTCTTAATGCTCCGCATGGTTTTCAATACAACATTCCACTTTGCACTATGCAAGTCAGTGCACTTGGTAAAACACATGTGATAATGGGGGCTGCAGGCAGGGAAGAGGAGAATAACCCATGAAGTGAGAATGGGGACAGAAAGACTTCTATAGGAAGGAAAAAAAAAAAAAAAAAAGGCGGCCAGATTGATATCCACTAGGAAGAGTGATGTCTAAATCTGGTGCATCATATTATGGAAGCTTCCTTTTATTTTAAAAAGATGTTATTTATTTATTTATTTATTTGACAGGCAGAGATCACAAGTAGGCAGAGAGGCAGGCAGAGAGAGAGGGGGAAGCAGGCTCCCCCGCTAAGCAGAGAGCTGAGGACCCTGGGATCATGACCTGAGCTGAAGGCAGAGAGGCTCTAACCCACTGAGCCACCCAGGCCGATTATGGGAGTTTCTTAAAAAGAAATTCTCACACTCCATATATTGAACTGACCCTGCAGGGGGTATACAGAAATCTATTAATTTTCAACAAGCTACCGAGGCAAATAGTAATGCTAGTTCAGAGCTCCTTCTTTCAGGGATCTAAAATTCCAAGTTCTGGGTTAAGCTATGAGGCAAAATGCTGCTGAGAAGGTACCAGGGAGGTCCTCAGTGGTATGAAAAAGGTCATAAACCAAGGGTGTGCAAAATTCAGAAGTACTTTATTTAATCCCTTGACTCCAGGGTTATTCTGATAAGGCTATTTCTACAAGGGCCCACAGAAGAATGAGACTCAGAAATGACATAAAGAGGATTACTGAAGACATTATTTGGTAATTTTTAAAAGCTAAAAATTTAATGGCATATATAAGTAATGTTCAGAGGACAAAATAATTATCTCATCTTGGAAAAAGAAATAACAATCATACTAAGTATACAGTGCTTTGAGTTTTACCTAAAGCTGGGTAAATTATCATTAAGATCTGGCCACAAAAATATTTTGTTAATTCATATAAACTTTTTAAATTAATATTAAGGATTATTCAGAATTATGCTTCCCCTCTCTACTGGGGTTTCAGGAGTAATTCAGCCTGTGAAAGACAGTCTTGCTAGCTTCTAACCTACATCTTGAAAAAGAAGTAGGGAAAAGCAAAATGCTTTAGATGACAGCAAGAAGCTAACACCAGAAGAGGACCTAGCCCTATGGCAAAAGTGCTAGGGAAAAGATATGTTTTCCTTCTTCCTGGAAAGAAGATCTGTCCCTCTGGATTCTTCTGTTGAAGAAGCAGTGGAAGCTAGGGGCTAGTGCAATCAAATTATGATTTAAGAGAAGACACCAGTACCAAAAACATCCTAGAGAAAATTCCAGGCCATTAAAGTATCCTACCCTATAACTAGAAATGGGAGAATAAGGGAAATTGGTGATCTTCTTCCTTTCTTTCATTTTAAATAGGCTTTGGTGCCAATCCTGCTGTTTCTTCTCTGTCAATCCATGCGGGTGGGTTAAGATTTTAGAAAGGCCATTGCCAATGCAGCTATCACTGTACTAGTTATCTGAAAGAAATACTTTCTACAAATATGTCAAAATACCCGATGTTTGTCAAAATAGCATGCCCACTGGAATGGCACTTGGTATTCACAATTTTTAGGACAAACAACTTGCCTGAATTAACTGAAAGTAATAACTTTCAGTAGTCAGTCCTATGTTAATGATACTTAAATCATGCTGTTTTTTTCTAAACAATGTTTCCAATGAAAAGCCTACAGGAGCTAACAAAGAAAAATATTTAAAAATATACTTATAAAATTAAACTATAGAATTTTCCCTAAGTTTTCTTCTTCTTCCCCGTATTTGATATTTCCCCATCACGATTTCAGATGGAAGTATAAAAGACAATTTACGCATATAATGAAATGTTACTCACCAGGTATGTGACCTTTAAGCAGATCATCTGGCTTATTAGGACCTCAGTTCCTCCATTTATAAAAAGATGGTAAAAATAAGTGGTTCTTCCCTCTCACACCTCAGTCTAAAACCCAAGTGATGAATCTGCAAGGCTTTCACGTTATCTTATTTAATCTTCACAATACTTCCTATTTGTTTAAGAATACATAGCAAGTAAAGAGCTGGAATATAAAGCCTAACATTTTTAAGTGCATAGATATTTATGACAGGAACTAACAGTTGCCACCCTATACTCATTCCTCCCTTCTTTCTCAGTTAAGAGATAATTTTATTTGGGATGGCAGTGTATCAGGTAAAGGGCTATCCAGTACATCCCAGGTTCCCTTGGAAGTTGAAGTGTCAGAAACTTCTAAGAAGGATACTCTTTTAGTCTTGGCTGGAAGAAACATCCTTTTGCCATTCTATAGACCGAAACATAGATGAGGTGAAAGGAGCTCTAGCGTGCCACCTGAGTGGCTCAGTCAGTTAAGCGTCTGCCTTCAGCTCAGGTCATGATCCCAGGGTCCTGGGATTGAGTCCTGCCTCTGGCTCCTTGCTCACTGGGGAGCCTGCTTCTCCCTTTCTGTCTCCTGGCTGTCGTTCTCACTCTTTATCTCATATAAATAGAATCTTTAAAAATAAAGAAAGAAGGGTGCCTGGGTGGCTCAGTGGTTTAAAGCCTCTGCCTTCGGCTCAGGTCATGATCCCAGGGTCCTGGGATTGAGCCCTGCATCGGGCTCTCTGCTCAGCAGGGAGCCTGCTTCCTCCTCTCCGTCTCTCTCTCTCTGCCTGCTTCTCTGCCTACTTGTGATCTCTGTCAAATAAATAAATAAAGTCTTAGAAAAAATTATAAAAAAAAAAATAATAATAAAGAAAGAAGAAGAGAAAGAAAGGAGCCCCAAGAGCATCCTGAGACACTGAGAATGCACTATCCTCAATGGGAAGTCTTGCTGCACAACTCTGAGAAGCGTTTACATGGTGGTCTATGTGCCTCCCTCTGAGGCCATAAGCTGTAGTTCTGAAGACGATGGAGGAAAAAGGCAGGAACCTGATGATGCCATAACCAGCTCCAGACCATTTTTATGTGATAGGGCAACATAATATATAATTCTCCCAGAATTGCTAGAAAGAGATTAGCAGTAGTTTTCTGTATTATAGGAGAAGATATTTAAATTTTTTAAAGTCCCTTTTATTATTTTTTGGTATATAATTTAACCTGAAATTCATTTAAATCAGAGTTAAGTCTAATAAATTTCTTAAAATTTTTTAAAAACCTTCAAAACAGAAAACTTCAAAAAGAGAGCACATTACCTTCACTCAGTAATTTAGCTGTGTCTAAGTCTTGGAAAGAAACTCCTTCATTTAACTGGACAGGACACCGATAATTTAACATCTGTAGCAAGTAACTGATTCCATCAATAAGGTACTAAATGAAAGTCAAAGTCAAAGAATTACAAGTATTACATGCAGAACTGTAGAAACTTCAAATGCTTATTCCCCCCCATTCTTTACTCAAGAAAAAATTGGCCATGATATAGACATAGCTTATGGTTATTATATTACAATGGTAGAAGGACCCACCACCCCAAACACTTTTATAAATGTAACCTTCCAAATGCTCCAATTTGCAAAAAATCATGTAGAAAAAAAAATTAACCAAGAACACATGATTCAGTAATATTCTTGCCAAAATGTTATCAGAGGAAGAAAAGAATAAAGATAATAAAGATGAGTTCAATAACAATTTATTAAAATATGTATGCACTTACAATTTAGAAAGATTATGACCAAACTTTTGTATCAAGTGTGACCTCTCACTAACAGACTCACATAAACCATGTGTACAATTAACTCAAGTTAAACTTCCTAGTGATACTTAACACTAAGATTTATTGATTCAGTCAGAAAAGCCAAGATGAATCAGAGGGCTACAGTATTCTAGCAGCAGGGTCACAGTGGTTCTTTATGAGTGATCTGTTGACAGAGAGGTTCACAACCAAGTTTGTTTCCTTCAGGCCAAATATATGCTTAGAAATTAATACAGACTGTCTAGCTTGTATTTTAAAAAATAAAAATTCAGAACTTAAAAAAAGCACATAGAATTTCCCAGTTTGCAAGGCTTTCACATTATCTTATTTAATCTTCACAATAACTCCAATTTGTTTAAGAATACAGAGCTAGTAAGTACAAGAGCTGGAAAATAAACCCAGACTACTGACTCCACCACTTTTCTTAATACAGCAAGGACAGCTTTTTGAAACCTATAAATGTTAATGATCAAAAATGTGTAAGGAATGCCCTTTTACCTTTTTAAGCAAATTGGATTTTCTTGTGAGCCACTCCCTCCTTTTGGTCAGAGAATGACAATACATATAGAGTAGGGCTCCCCGTCTCCAAGAGAGACATTCCAGGAGTTCATCCCCAAGCAAATCGCAGGGCTGAAACAACAAAGACATAGCTAAAAAAAGAAACCTTGCATCTGTAAAAATCAAAATTAATTTCAAAATATTGAGCAATTCAGAAAACTTTCATTTCACAAAATTTGCCCTTTACTTAGCTACTTACACATGAATGCCTTGCTTTGAATCAGAAGTATAGAAATCTACTGCTACATGAAAATTAAAATAACTATTCCAACTTACATTTTTTTACAAAATAAATGCTTCAGTATTTTAGTAGCTAATTCTAATATATCTAAAATAAAAGTTTTTCATAATCTAATTAAAAAGATAACTTTTCATTCAGTAAGTGGTGTGGGAAAACTGGATAGCTACATGCAAAAGAATGAAAATGGGCTACTTTCTTACACCATAAGCAAAAATAAACTCAAAATGGATCAAAGATCTCAATGTAAGACCTGAAACCATAAAACTCCTAGAAGAAAATACAGGCAGTAATTTCTTTGATATTGGCCTTAGCAAACTTTTCTAGGTATGTCTCCTGGGGCAAGGGAAACAAAAGCAAAAATAAACAGAAAAGAAATAGTAAAGAAAAAGAAAGAAAGAAAAAAGAAGAAAGAAAGAGAAAGGAAGAAAGAAAGAAATAAAGAACACCAAAACAAAAAGCTTCTGCATAGCAAAGGAAACCATCAGCAAAATTAAAATGTAACCTACTGAATGGGAGAATATAATGTACACATGATATATATAGTAAGGTGTTAATATCCAAAACATTAAAGAACGTATACAACTGGGGCTCAGTGGGTTAAAGCCTCTGCCTTAGGCTTAGGTCATGATTCCAGGGTCCTGGGATGGAGCCCCGCATTGGGCTCTCTGCTCAGCAGGGAGCCTGCTTCCTCCTCTCTCTCTGCCTGCTTCTCTGCCTACTTGTGATCTGTGTCTGTCAAATAAATAAATAAAAAAATCTTAAAAAAAAAAAGAACGTATACAACGTAATACAAAAGAGCCCCCAAATCATCTGACCAAAAAGTGAACAGAGGACCTGAACAGATATTTTTCAAGAGAAGACATACAGAGATGGCCAACGGGCACATGAAAAGATGCTCAATATCACTAACCTTCAGGGAAATGCAAATCAAAACAACGAGGTATCACCGCATCTATCAGAATGGCTACAATCAAAAAGACAAGAAATAACAAGTGGGGGTGCCTGGGTGGCTCAGTGGGTTAAAGCCTCTGCCTTTGGCTCAGGTCTTGATTCCAGAGTCCTGGGATCCAGCCCTGCACCAGGCTCTCTGCTCGGCAGGGAGTCTGCCTCCTCCTCTCTCTCTGCCTGCCTCTCTGCCTACTTGTGATCTCTGTCAAATAAATAAATAAAATCTTAAAAAAAAAAGAAGAAGAAATAACAAGTATTGGTAAGGATGTGGAGAAAAAGGAACCATTATACACTGTAGGTGGGAATATAAATCGGTGCAGCCACTGTAGAACACAATATGGAGGTTCCTCAAAAAATTAAAAACAGAACTACCATATGATCCACTGATGGATCCACCAGTATGTAATTCCATTAGTGCGTATTTACCCAAAACAAAGACTAACTTGAAAAAAAAAAAAAAATACACACACTCCTATATTTATTGCAGCATGATTTACAATAGCCAAGATATGGAAGCAACCCAAATGTCCATCTATAGATAAATGGGTAAAGATGTGGTGTATATATACAAAGATTATTCAACCATAAAAAAGAATGAGATCTTGCCATTTGTGACACCATGGGCAGACTCAGTATAATGCTAAGCGAAATAAGTCAGACAGAGAAAGACAAATACCATATGATTTCACTAACATGTGAAATCTAAAAAAAACAAAAACAAATGAAAAACAAACAAAAAGCAGAATCAGACTCATAAATACAGAGAACAAAATGATGGTTGCCAGAGGGATGGGCAAGATGGGTGAAGGTGAGTACAGGCTTCCAGTTACGGAATGAGTTAAGTCACAGGGGAAAAAGGTACAATAGTACTGAAATAGCCTTGTAAGATGTAGCTACACTTATGAGCATAGCATAACATACAGAGCTGCTGAATCACTCACTATCTTGTACACTTGAAACTAATGTGACGTTGTATGTCAACAATATCTCAATAAAAAATAATTTTAAAAAAGGGTAACTTTTCAGAAATGTTACCTGAAACAAGATCACACTTATCTGTACAACTGCTAGAATAATAATGAAGATAAATAAAAAAAAACTTTTAATAAATCGAACTTTTAGTGACGCCTGGGTGGCTCAGTCCATTAAGCATCTGCCTCCAGCTCAGGTCATGATCCCAGCGTCCTGGGATGGAGTTCCACATCAGGCTCCCTGCTTAGCCAGGAGCCTGCTTGTCTCTCTTCCTCTGCCCCTCCTCTCTCCATTCTTGCTCCTCACATGTGCACACACACACTCTCTCTCTCAAATAAATAAAATCTTAAATAAATAAATAAGGCTGTTTCCTGAGTTAAGATTCCTAAAATTAGGCTGTTGTGATTTCGTCCTTTATCCTTATAAAAAAAAAAAAATCAATCAACCAAACTTTTACTATGATGTATCATTTAAAACTTGGGATTATGTGTTTCCACAGTTGGCATCCCCTGACAAACACACAGAGAAAAAAAAAATATCCTAGGTAAAGAGAGCCGGCAAGCAGTTAAAGAATTATTTGCCTGAAAGAGTAGCCGGGTCTAGAGATAAAAATCTTGGAATCATCTAAACAGGACACTAAAAAGCACGTGAACAAGTTATGAAGCAAAGACAGAACAGATAGGATCAGAGATGAGGAAGACATTCTTGGCAAGGGCCTATCTTTCCAGGATGGGAGAGAGGGGAGATGGGGGAAAGAGCAAGAGCAAGGCTCTGAGACATGAAGAGGAGCCTGCAGGACCTCAGACGGATGGGGTAATCAATGGGAAGGAAAGCAGCAAATGTCCAGGGGGATGAGAACTGTAAAAATGACAAAAGAGATGTGGTAATTAGATCACTAGGGACTTTCGGGGAAACAGTACCTGCAAAAGTAAAGGGAACAGAAACAGCAAATATCTGTGTTTAGAAAATGATCAGGCACCATCAATCCCAACACAATTCCATCATGCAAATATTCTGAAACATATAGGTGATACTTTAGTTATGATGTTGGTCTGAAGTGTTAAACTCTCATATACCCCTCCTTTAATCTTAATTTAAAATAGAGACAAACACACATTCCAGAGGAAAAATTACAGACTCTGAAGAGCAATACAGCAAGAATCAGCACCATTTCACTATAGAATCAGCACATTTCACCATTTCACTATAATTTATAGGAGTGCAAAACTTACTTTTGGATGCATATTATTTTCTTTAACTAAAATTTCTGGTTCTGAAAGAAAACTGATCAGCTCTTTTACTTTCTGTGAAGAATCTTCAGGAAAATCTTCATCTACTAGTTTGTTCTCCTCAAAATATGTCATGTCCAAAATTGCCTGAAGGGGAAAAAAAAGAATATCCATAAAACATGAGTAATTCTTACAGTTTAACCTTACATATACAGATGCTTTATTAGACAGTTAAATCTTCAGCACTATATTTAAATTTGAAAAGTAGGAAAAATGTCTAAAAAATATTATCTGTATATGTAAAGAATCTGAAAATATATAGAAAAATATAATCTGAGATGCACTTTATAGGAAACTTCATAGGTATTTTACTAAAATACTGAATTAATGATCTTGCTTCTCTCAAAAATAATAAGTAAATAAAATGGAGACTTTAGATAAGCTAATCACACATGATATAATTATGAAAAATAAAATTATTATGCTCTTTGCAATTTACACATAATACTTCTTGAACATTTTCTCAATGCTTGCTCTATCAATTTAAGGTCAACAGCTCTAGTTTTACTTATTTAATCTTCAAAGGATTTGTTTCCTTAAGTGCAGAACCAGCATTTGGGTGATTTGTATCCTGCCACCCAATAAAGGCAGCATTATCACCAACATTATGCAATTTAAAACATCAAATCCCTAGCATTCCTAAATACAGGGATGCTCTGTTCAAGTACCTTAAAACTAACCAACCCTTTCTCTTTTTTTAATTTATTGGACTAAGACTAAGGAAACTGAGTTCTACCACTAATCACCTAACTAACTGAGGACAAGACTATTTTCTTTTGTTGGTAAAATTGCTTTTCAAAGCTCCTTGCTTTGAGGATAAAATGAATTCACATCTGTGAAGCACACAGAACACGAACTAGCACACAGGATTACTTAAGTGCTAAGTGTTCTTGTTCGGAAGGCTTAAGCCACAAAGGGCAAGAAATTATCTCATGGAGAATTACCTGTTGATTCAGAACCAAAATTAGGGTCCAAGGAAGCCTAGAGAATTTAAATCTATATCTCTAGGCCTTTCATCTTATCTTTAGGAGTAAATTAAAATGTTTAGGGTCACTTGACTGGCTCAGTCAGTACAGCATGCAACACTTTGTCTCAGGGTCATGAGTTTAAAGCCCCATGTTGGGCATGGAGCCTACTAAAAAAAATGTATTAATAATAAATAGATAAAATCTTTAGAACTCTCCCACGTGAAAGACATGAAACAAGCAGAGTCTTCCAAAGGGAAAGAAAGCCAGGCAAAGCTCTGCCAAATAACAGCGGGCCTCTGGGGTTTGTGAGTACAGTTTTTACAGGCTCACTGAACCATGATACCTAAAGGCAGACTCCAGCTTCCTAACAGAAAGCAGAGTGCCAGGCACCTAAGTGCTACACCTTCGCAATCATGTAAGAGCATGGAAAGAACTCTGTCAACTATAAAGTACTACAGGAATGTTAGTTACGTAATGGAATTATGCTTCTTAATGTCAACTTGCCTCAGCAGTGTTTGAAAAAAACCAAGAAAATAGGTCTTGTCCACAAAGTGACTGGAATTTTAAAGTAAGAATGGGGGTGGGGCACAGAAAAATCTTATAGACCTGCATGACACTTGCAGGAGAGTTCTGCTGAAAATCCTAAGAAAAGATGAATTTCAGGGGGAAAAAATAATCAGGGCTTAACAGAGATCTTCATTCCTTCCTAATAACCTTCAAGAACTTGGAAATTGCATGTATTTGGGTTTGCTTAATTATATATAAAGAGAAGCAATTCTGTGATCTCTAAGATTTTTTCCCTTAATACATTAGATAATAAATCTTACTTTTTTGTATATCGCCTCAAAGTTTCAAGTCCATATGTTTTATATATATAGGTCTTTTTGACAAAAATTAAACACTTTGTTTTTATTTTAAAGTTATTATTTAGAAGTAATCTCTACACCCAACATGGTGCACTTACAACCTCCAGATGAAAAGCTGCGTAGTCTACCAACTGAGTCAGCCAGGTGCCCCCCAAGTCAAACACTTTAAATAGAGAATAAACTCTACTTCGCTACATCTAAACTTCGGAGTCAGTCATCTCATATAGGCAATCTTCTCCATAATATGTCAGAAATCACATCTGTTTCAGTACCTGTGTGTAAAGTTCCAGAAGATTTGATGGATTTGAACATTCTTTGTCTTCTCCACACAGAAGTTTCAATTTTTCGAGAGCTGCAGAGGCCCGAATTAGAAAGTGATCTGTAAGAGATAAAAACGTGAAGATTAGTTCATATAGTTTCAAAGTGTTAAAGAGAAAAAGGTGTACCTGAGATGATACTATGTTATAGCACTGAAGCAGCATGGTATTAATATCTTTGTAAAACATGAAGTACTGGGGTGCCTGGGTGGCTTAGTCCTTAAGCATCTGTCTTTAGCTCTGGTCGTGATCCCAGGGTTCTGGGACTGAGCCCCAAATTGGGCTCCCTCCTCGGCATGAAGCCTGCTTCTCCCTCTTTCACTCCCCCTACTTGTGTTCCCTCTCTCACTGTCTCTCTGTCAAATAAATGGGAAAAATCTTTAAAAACCACCCAAAACATGAAATATCATAATGCCTAATCCTTCTTAACAAATTTATCATGGTAATTTATTCTGGAGAGCTAGAATGGACTTCGAGATTCAGTTGTCATTTCTTCCAATTTTAGTATATGTGCTGCCGAAGCGAGCACTCAGTTGTCGTTTCTTAAATGCAATTTGTATTTTCATTTTCATGATGCTGCTTTTATGATGTTCACACACAATGTTTAAGTAATAAATTTAACTTTTATTGGAATAGTACAATATACATAATATATATAATATACATAAATCTAAACAAAGGGCTTCTACTGAACTTGTAATTTCATAAATGATTTTTCTAAAATAGGATTAAATCAAATGCCTCATAAAATGTAAGCTGAGCAATTATAACTTTATCCCGTGTCTGTGTATTTATATATGTAAATAGCTGTTACAATTAATTAAAATTACATAATTTATCTGCATATTTTAATTCCTTTAAAAACCTAGAAATGGAAAAAATTACCTAATTCTTTCAAAGAAGGAATTGAGTATTCTAATATGTCCTCTAAAAATAATTCACCCTCTCTCCCCTCTACATTGTCTACTTTCTCCCTTTTATGTCATATTCCCTTTGCTTCTATAGTTTCACTTTTTCTTATGGATTTTTCCTCCCTAACCTACAAAGTGTCCATACCAAGGTGCTAGGTATCTACCCTTCTGTACCATCTCATGTCAAATTTAGACACGGCCACCATCAAGAGTTTGAGTTTGCCCCTCTGTGCTTCCTTTCTGAAATATGTACCCTTTCCAACACTAGCCAATGGACAGAAAATGTAATACTTGGTGCAGGCCCATCTGATTCATCTTTAGCACTTACACAAATAGCTAAGGTGTTCACCGTTGAAGTAAAGGCACTACCAGCTTTAGTGACATCTGCTGGTAAACATACGATGACCTCAAGTTTTCCTAGGTGAGGCCTAATCTGTATCTAAATCAGATTCTGATTATTTTTACTTTTTTTTTTTAAGATTTTATTTATCTATTTGAGAGAAAGAGTGCACGAGAGAGAGAGAGAGACTGAACAGGGGCAGAAGGAGAGAGAGCAGCAGACTCCTTGCCAAGCAGGAGCCTGTAGTGGGACTCACCCTGGGATCATGACCGGAGCCCGAGGCAGACGCTAAACCGAGCCACCCAGGTGCCCCTCTGATTGCTTTTAAAGTCCACTATTCACATGAACTGAAAGATACTTTGTTAGCACTGCCCTCCCTCCCCAGCCGAGAAGTAGCATCTATACAACCCCGGGGAAAAAAAAAAAAAGACTCTACTGTGAAGTGAAATTATATGGAACATGGCGCTCCTTATTGTGCTTCTTTAGAAACTGAGTTGGTATTTTCTTTTTAAATTGCAAGATTATTTTAAATGTAAAGACTTGCACTGAATTCAGTAAACCACTGCTGAAGGAGTAGCTCACATAAACTCATAAGTACAGTGGAGGGGGGATAATGGCTCACATTTTAGCAAACTTTTATAAAATGCAATACTTTCACCAGAACCATTCAGTCAAAAAAAAAAAAAAAACACTTGGCAAGGGATAGACAAGTCATTATTACATAATCCTGAAAAAAAGTCCATCTCATGGCATACCTCCATATGGTAAACACAGCATGTTTATACAATGAGAAATAAAAAAACAAAAATTGACTCAGTAATAAAAAGAGCATTCTTAGATGGAATATGTAGCCACATTCCATCTGATCTGATCTGAAGTAGAAAACAGGAACTATCAATCCCTATAACTTAATAAAAATACATAGTTGTTACATTAAAGGGCACATTTTGAGTGAATATTATTTTTGTTGTGTGGAAAAGAATGTCAAGTTCAGGGGCAGCTGAGTGGCTCAGTCTGTTAAGCATCTGCTTTCCATGGAGGTCATGATCCCAGGGTCCTGGGGTCAAGCCCACTGGGCTCCCTGCTCAGTGGGGAGTCTGCTTCTCCTTCTCCCTCTGTTCCTCCCCCTCCATTCCTGTTCTGTCTCTTGATTTCTCTCTCTCTCTCGAATAAATAAAATCTTTAAAAAAAAAAGCATGCCAAGTTCAGTTCAAATATGAAAGCACATTTTAAACTTCATAAAGTAAAAATATCTTGCTATTAGTACTGATTAACGGCTCATAACATGGATCACTATCATTTTAATTTTAGTAAATTTTCACAACTTTAAAGTGTCCCAACAAGGAGCACCTGACTGGCTCAGTCGGTAGAGCATGCAACTCTTGATCCTGTGGTTATAGGTTCGAGCCCCATGTTGTATGTAGAGATTACTTAAAAATAAAATCTCTTGGCGCCTGGGTGGCTCAGTGGGTTAAAGCCTCTGCCTTCAACTCAGGTCATGATTCTAGGGTCCTGGAATCAAGCCCCGCATGGGGCTCTCAGCTTAGCAGGGAGCCTGCTTCCCTCTCTTTCTGCCTGCCTCTCTCTGCCTACTTGTAATCTGTCTGTCAAATAAATAAAATCTTAAAAATAAAATAAAATCTTTAAAAATAAAATCTCCCAACAAAAATATAAAGCACTTTACTTTTACTTCCACCGCTCATTCTAGTCTAAACTCTTCCACGGGAAAATGAAAATGGCTTTTGGGTTCAGTGATAAATGAATAAAAACACTCTTTGATCTCTTTAGACTGGTTTAAATGGAGAGGGGGTGGGGTGGAGATCACTGTATAGTTTATTTAGAGGTAATCTGGATACACTTTCCAGTAACAGCCACTACAGTCCAAAAACTATTCAGATGAACCCTGGGGATACGCTTACCAGGTACCAAAAAAAGAAATCAGCTTCAGGGTCATCTGTCAGTTTTTAAGAACATACTCCTAAGAAAAGATAATCCAGCAAATAATCTTCACTGGAACTTGAGCCATTTCATTGTGCACCCTACTTAATAAACTCACCAACAATCAATCATCTGGCAAAATGTTTCACTACTATTTTCCCGTGAGTCCGATGACAATGAGTCAGTCCACAAAAATTTTAAAACCTACCTGTATAATGGCTCAAAACTCAAAAAGAAAATAATGTAGAACCTATAGGAAGCTGAAATGTAATAAAAGAGAATTGGACTTAAAACTAAAAGTCGAGAAAAATAAATTTATAATAATAAGTAACAGTCCAGGTAATTCTCTAAGCCAGTCTGTCCGAAGAAAACCATTTAGACACTTCCAAACCAGTGTTCTAATGCTAACAGAGCCCTTATGAGAATTGAGATGATGTATATGAAAGAATCATCCAAACTATACCAATGTAAAGCTCTTCCGCAGAATACTATTTAGAGTTGGATTCAGAATCCAAAACAGAAGAAATATATAACGCAGCAATGAAAAAGTGGAACTGTTATGCACGTCTAGCTATCGTCACTGCATCCAAAACAACCATTGCTGATTTGTGTACTACCAGACACCTTCAAACACTCATTTAAACTTCTATACTTTTATCCAGATCTTAACCTTTTCCCAGTCGCTAGCAAAATAAAGACGAGCAGCACGGATCTGAGATGTAAGCGGTTGTCATGGGTTATGAAAAGATGCAGTTTCGACGCAAATGCCCTTAGCATAAGGGAACGTGAGTTCCTGGAGGTGGACAACCGACCCTGCAGCGAGGGTCAGAAGCCCAACACCTTGGGGAGCTCTGGTCTGGGTATTATACTGACCACAGGCCGAAGCCTCCAGCCTCTACCGCCATAGAGTGCCAGCTTTGAACTATGGCCGGCCCGCCCGCCCCCCTCTCCTCGGCTCCCTCACCATCTTCGCCGGCGGCTTCGCTAAGCTGCTGTATGTGGGCCTGAGCCAGGTCCCCGAGCTCTTCCACTCGCCTCACCACACTGGAAACAGCGGCCGCCATGGCCACAACGGGCGGGCGCGCCCCAGCCACGTGACTGCGCCAGGCCGCGGTCACCTGATTTCCCAGCGCAGGCGGGGCGTGAGGGCGGAGCTCGCCCGGCTGGTGGGAAGGAACCCCGGCTCCGTAAGAGGGTTTGCACCAGCGGGTAAATGTGGTTACAGTTTATTTTCTTCCTTTCTGAGTTCCCCTCACTCCCAGAATCCAGAGCAAGAGGGATACTTTAGCGGCGAGCATGACGTCAGAGTACACCTCTCTCCCGCCCCCTCCTCTAAACCAATCGGGGAGCTGTCCACGCCCTCACGTTGGTCCAATGGGAAGCCAGCTTTCTCCGCGGGCGCTGGGAGGAGAGGGTGGATGCGACTGGCTGGAGGTGGTTGGCTGGCGATCTTGCTGTTGGGTCTCTGGCTCAAGGCAGCTGTAGTCTGTAGGGCAGACGGGAAGCTCTGGAAGTTGGGTTGTCCTCGTTTGGCCTTGTAATGAGGGCGTTGCCTAAAATAAAATGATTATAACCTCCTGGTCAGAAATGGAAAGCCTGACAGCCCCCTTGAGGCACATAAAAGTCTTCAAGGACTTATTGTGTGTCTGGGTGGGGAGCTCCAAACACTGGTGGGCGTTCCTAGTCTGCTTGTTGAGTGTCGCTTTTCCAAATCTTAATTATAGCACCTGGGTTTGTTTTATTTCTGAACTGCATTGCCTGGCTCGTATTAATGTACTTTAACCGTCTCGCGTCCAGTAGTACCAAAATTTTGCATTTACAAAAAGTTTCATTGCCACACATCTCAACCCTCAATGCGCTCATGTGTGAAGTTCATCCTCAAGAATGAGTTTTAAAGCACTTAGTCTACGAGTCTAATTTCTACTTTTCATCCTCTATATTCTCGCCTCTTGCCAAACAAATCTTAACGCGTGTTTTGTTTTTCATTTGGACAAAGTACATCTTGAAATATCTCTATTCCATCTTACTTTTAATGAAAGATAGTTTTTCTTTACTAGGCAATACTAAAAATAGGGAATGTGATAGTGTTGTGATTTATAAGTGATTAATCACAATGGCTTCTTAGCTGATCCTTATAAGTTTCTTTCTCCTTCAGTTCACCCTAAACATAGGGGATGAACAGAAATCATAAGAATTCAGATGTGTATTAATTTAAAATTCTATGTTATCTTGTCAGTATATTACTCTCTTGTCATGAATGTAAAGGCCAGGAAGGTTGCATTTTATGATCAGTGTGGCTAAAGAATCAAAACTCTAATAAGCATTTGGCACCTTGGTGTTTATTTTACATAAATTTACAATTCCAGTAATTCATTCAACAACCATGGACTTTTAATAGAAAGCATACTTGACACTGGGAATTATTGCTCAACCGATAACTCAAGTGTGTGCATGTTTTCAGAGAGTTGAAAGGGATGTGAGAGTATATAGTACAGCCCTTCATCTCCAGATGAAGAAATTGGACAGAATTTGACTGTGAACTGCTCCAAACCCCACAGTACACAATTTTGTGATTTGTGCAAGATCATACCAAAGTATGTATCTGAAGAAGAGTGTCTCACCATAGATATAAACAAGTAACAGCCAGCCCCTCACCATAGATATAAACAAGTAACAGCCAGCCCCACCATGAAAGGCTCTGAAGAAAATACTTGAAGCCAAAGAAACCCTGTCCTAAAAAAGAAAATGAGTAATTTTCTCCAACTTTATTAGTTATTTTTACTTTAAAAAAAACCTGTAAACGGCTCTCTGCTCAGCAGGGAGCCTGCTTCCCCCTGTCTCTCTGCCTGCCTCTGCCTACTTGAGATCTATCGTTCTCTGTCAAATAAATAAATAAAATCTTTAAAAAAAAAAAACCTGTAAAAATATAATGCTAGATTTAAAAAACTTCTCAAAGACATTAATAACTCATTATGAATCTACCAAGTTATCTTCTAAAATAAATGATTGATCTATTTGTACCATTATCCTCATCACTAATATGTAATTGAATAAAATCCAATTAGCTAAGAGGAAATTAAGTTTAATCAAATTTTGGACCAGGAAGACTTTTTGTCTCTTGCAGTGTCTCTCTAGTTCCCTCTACTGACAATGTTTAACATCGTATCAGCTTACCAAAAAATATTTAAAGGGCCTATTCATGCATTCATTTTTCTCATAGAAGAGGCAAAAAAGGATAGATTTAGAGCTCATAGTCAATAAATCTATAACCAGATCAGTAACAGCATATGCAATGACTCTAAGTTTGGAAATTGCTTGGCACTTTGGAGGAATGGAAGGAAGCCAGAAGTTCCTAGTGTGAGGGGGAAAGTGGAACAAGGTGAGGCTTTAAAGGCTATCTCTTAAGGTGGATGCCCCACTCATAACCATGGAAATAAACTTCAAACCCTGCGCTTCTGTTGACCATTTCTATATTAATTGACCCCATCTTCTGGCCATGGCCAATTCATTTATTCAATTAGTTACTCATTAATTCAATATTTAATGAGCAACTACTGGATACCAGGCATAGGTGTATGATAATAAACAAGACAGAGTGGCCTTTGTGGAGATAGATCGAATGGTACATAATAGATAGATCCAGAGGTAAAAACTGGACAGAATCCAAGCCAATCAGATTCTTTCTCCAGGTAATTTGAAACACTGAAGAGAGAAGCACAGAGAGAGGACTAATCATACTAATGTCAGTGCTCCAGGGAGAAACCCATCTGCTCCTACAGAGGTTCCTAAGAGAGGACTTGGGTTTCTTTGGCTCCCTAAATCTTGGTTACTCAACTTTTTCTTGATCATTTCCCATATCTTTACCTTGAAACTAGAGTCAGTTTCTGTTGCCCACAATAAAAAAAAAAAAAAAATTACAGAATGGGTATATGTTAGTAGGGGCATATGAGGCAAGGCTTCTGATGTCATGTTAAAGATTGGGGGCTTCATCTTTTTTTCGGGGCGGGAGGAGAGGGACACTGTAGAGGGGGAAGGGCAGAGGGGGAGGGCTCCACACTCACCACAGAGCCAGATGTGGGGGTCATTCTCACAACCATGAGGTCATGACCTGAGCCGGAATCACAAATGGAATGCTTAACCCACTAAGCCACCTAGGCGCTATTAGGTAGAATAATTTTGACTGCAGTTCTCAGAAAAATCAACTACAACCTAAACAATGAGGAAATAAATGATTTGGAAAATGAATCCCAAAGGTAGGACAGGCTTCAGTGCTGACTTAAATCAGCAGCCCTAGCTCCATTTTTCTGCAAGTCTTTTGGCTCTGCGTTTTTTGTATGTTGGCTTTACCCTCAGCCTGATTGTGAAAAGGCTGCAGCCATTACAGGCCTCATATCTAAGAAAACAACCATTAGAGGAAGAGAATGGCAGTACGTAATTTTGTGATTTGTGACTGAAAGCTCACAGAAGAAGAGGAAGAAACAGACTCACTGTTCATGGAGAGCCCACTGTAGGGCTTGATCCCAGGAACGTGAGATGATGACCCGAGCGGAAGGCAGACGCTTAACTGACTGAGGCACCCAGGCGCACCAGAAAGGGCTTTTTTCAATTAGACATTCTATCAGTGAATTAGAACTAATTGTGAGTTATAGACAAAACCACAGAGGCTTAAGATAGATGCTCATTGCTCTCTCAGATTCCGGAAATCTTTAAGTTTTCAGTCCAGAGTTGTATAAGCACTCCATGGTGTCAGGGGGCCCGATTTCTTCCATCTTGTTGTTCTGCCACAAGTGTTTCTTTCCTAAGGAAGGAAATCAGCTCTTGATCTAAGGTGGGTTGTGGAAGTCTAGCCAGTATCTTCATATTCCAGCCAGTAGAAAGGAAGAAAGGCAGATCATGTTCCCTCCTTTTAAGGGCATTTCCTGGAAACTGCATTGACCATTTCCACTTATATCCAACTAGCTAGAACTTAATCATATGGCCGTACCAGGGTATAAGAAGTTAGAAAAATGTAGGTTTTATTCCCAGCAACCCATGAGCCTTCTAGTGTGACCAATGATCCTAGTTTGTCTGGAATTTAGGGCTTCCGTGAGACACAGGATTTTCAATGTTAAACAGTTGGTCACCATAGTTCCATTACTCTGGAAAGAGAGGAGAATGGATATTTTCCAACACAACCACAATCAGTTGAGAGATTTTTTGTTGTAAATGATAAGAAATTAGACATAAAATGGCACAAGCTAAAAACAAAGGAAAAAAAAACAATTTGTTGAATGATATAACTGAAAAACAGAGGCCCAAATAAAGGCATTAGAACCAGGTCTCTCTCAAACTGCCTATTGCCTTTGGTTCTCTGTTGGCGCCATTTTTTTAAAAAAAGATTTTATTTATTTATTTGACGGAGAGAGAGATCACAAGTAGGCAGAGAGGCAGGCGGGGGGGGGCAGGCTCCCCACTGAGCAGGGAGCCCGATGTGGGGCTCGATCCAAGAACCCTGAAATCATGACCATAGCTGAAGGCAGAGGCTTAATCCACAGAGCCACCCAGGTGCCCTATTAGCGCCATTTTCAAACAGGTGGTATGAATGGTGGCAAAAGGCTGCCAGCAGCATTGGGCTCCCATTCTTTAAATTAGAAGCCAGTCAAAAAGAAGAGCCTTAATCTCCTAACAACCAGAACAAAATCTAAGAGCCTGGTCTTCACGCACCTGAATTTGATCAGCTGCTCATCCCTGATCCCATTACTGTCCCCAGGGGATCACTGTCCCTTGGAGCAGGTGGGTTCATCCCTCCCTGCCAAATTATTAGACCTGAAAGCAAAGAAAGAAGTTTTATTTTAAAAACTGTCAGTACAGAGAAAAGGGTGGTCAGAGGCTACTGAGCAGCAAAATCACAATGTTCACTATTGTATGGTCCCCGATCCCTTTGCCATGCCTATGATATCTGAAAAGCAGAGAGACTGAGACCACTGCCAGAAAGAAAGTCTTGCTTTCTCATAACGACAGATACACAGGAGGTCTAGGTGATGCTATAACATGTTTTTTTTTTTAATATTTTATTTATTTGACAGAGAGAAATCACAACTAGGCAGAGAGGCAGGCACACAGAGAGGTGGAAGCAGGCTCCCCGCAGAGCAGAGAGCCCCATGCGGGGCTCGATCCCAGGACCCCGGGATCATGACCTGAGGCTTATAGCCCACTGAGCCATCCAGGCACCCCTATAACATGGTTTTAAACAGCCTCTTCTGTCTGGCTTTTCCTTCCTCATTCCTGTCCCACCTGATCCTCATGGTCTTAATCAATCCTTTATTCCTATTCCCAGTGAGCTATAACCAGTTTTCCTAAGTGGATACAGAAGATTAAAAACTTCAGATTCTGGGGCGCCTGGGTGGCTCAGTGGGTTAAGCCGCTGCCTTCGGCTCAGGTCATGATCTCAGGGTCCTGGGATCGAGTCCCGCATCGGGCTCTCTGCTCAGCAGGGAGCCTGCTTCTCTCTCTGCCTGCCTCTCTGTCTACTTGTGATCTCTCTCTGTCAAATAAATAAATAAATAAAAATCTAAAAAAAAAAATTAAAAAAAAAAAACCTTCAGATTCTTCAAGTCCCTAACAGAAAATTATCCAAAAGGCCAATACACCCTTGCTCAGTTAATCTGAGCACATTTTATGGTTTAACACCCGTGGTATTATGCAGACAGTCTTCTATTGTTTTTTTCAGTCTTACCAAACCCCCTCCACCATACCAGTACCATATATCCTGCATAATATATCTTATGTGTGTATATGATGTTAATATAACATATGTAATTTTTTTCTAATTCAGATTCTGAGGCAAAAACACATTTGGCCCATACGGCATGACTTCAGAGTGGTAGTGGTATCAGAAAAGAATTTCTTGGGGTGCCTGGGTGGCTCAGTTAAGTGTCTGCTTATGGCTCAGGTCATGATCTCACGGTCCTTGGATAAAGCCCCACATCAGGCTCCCTGCCCCGAGAAGGCCTCCTTCTCTCTCCACCTCTGCCCCCCTCCCAGTTTGTCCTTTCTCTCTCTTGCTCTCAAAAGAATAAAAATCTTAAAAAAAAAAAGAACAAAAGGAATTACTTTACTCTTCAAATAATTTATATTTGTATAGCACTTTTAACTTCCCAGAAAATTCTTGCACCTTATCTCTAAGTCTCAACAACTCAGTGAAGCAGGTAGGTATATTTTTCATACTTCATAGGTAAAAACCTGAAGCTCAGAAAAAGTTACATGACTTGCTTAATTTCCCACAAGTAGCGAGTGGCAGAGTACATTGGAACCTCCTCTCTCTTGGTTCCTCGATCTCTGATCATTCCACACGTGTGCCACCACTCTCACCTTCTTCCCCATCTCTCCACTTTCCAGAACCTCAGCTGATTTACCACTGGCCCTTTGGGGATGCTTTATATCACAGCAGTTACCAACTGTGCCCTCAGACTATGAGAGACCTGGGTTCGAACACCATCTCCCCTTCTTACTTCTCACATCCTTTCTGCTCTGTTTAACATTTCTCACTCTCATGATTTGGCTATCATGTATACAATGTATATATACAATGACACCCAAATCTATCCTATCTCCAACCTAAACCTCTTCATTGAGCGTCATACTTCCATATACTGTTATATGAAATCACTTACTGGGCATGTCAGCTGTAAATGCCATAGGTATTTCAAATTTAAAATGTCCAATCCTGGGATTAACCTTTTCCTACCCCATCTGTGATACCCCAGCTCCTATCTTGGAATCATTCTTTTTTTTTTAAGATTTTTTATTTATTTATTTGACAGAGAGAGAGAGAGATCACAAGTAGGCAGAGAGGCAGGAGGAAGCAGGCTCCCTGCGGAGCAGAGAGCCCGATGCGGGGCTCCATCCCAGGACCCTGAGATCATGACCTGAGCCAAAGGCAGTGGCTTAATCCACTGAGCCACCCAGGCGCCCCTCTTGGAATCATTCTTGAATCCTATTCACTCAGCCCCATTCCAGTTCCACCCAAATAGACACAAAGTTCTGAATATTTTACCTCCTTTCCTTTCCAAGGAGAGGTGAGCAACTATCCAACCAAAGTCTTGATTAATATATTCGGATTTAATTTTATTTATTTTTTAAAAGACTTTATTTATTTATTTGACAAAGAGAGAGATCACAAGCAGGCAGAGAGGCAGGCAGAGAGGGAGGCAGGCAGAGAGAGAGGAGGAAGCAGGCTCCCCGCCGAGCGGAGAGCCCGATGTGGGGCTCGATCCCAGGACCCTGAGATCATGACCCGAGCCGAAGGCAGAGGCTTTAACCCACTGTGCCACCCAGGCGCCCCTATTTTATTTTTTTTTAATATTTTATTTATCTCTCTGGCAGAGAGAGAGATAACATGTAGGCAGAGAAGCAGGCAGAGAGGAGGGCGGGGGAAGAAGGCTCCCCGCTGAGCAGAGAGCCCGATGTGGGGCTTGATCCCAGGACCCTGGGATCAAGAGCTGAGCAGAAAGGCAGAGGCTTTAACCCATTGAGCCATCCAGGCGCCCCCAATATATTCGATTTTATTAAGAGGATAATTGACCCATTGTGGTAGATACAGCAATAGTCCCACAAACACATCCACATCCTAATTTCTAGAACCTGTTAATGTTACCTTACATGGCAAAGGAAAAGTAAGGTTGCAGATGGAATTGAGACTGCTAATCAGCTGAACTTAAAATAGGAATGTTACCCTGGATTATCTGGGTGAACCCACTATAATCACAAGGGTGAAAAGTGGAAGAGGGAGGCAGATGTTAGAGTGATGCCAGAGGAGAACTGGACTCACCTTTGCCAACTTTGGAGATGGAGAAAGGGGGTGATGAACCAAGGAATGTGAGTACCCTAGAAAAAATCCAGAACCTTGAAAAGGCAAAGAAACTTGGCTAAGGCCTCCATTATGAATAATGAATAAACAAATATGACTATATTTGTTTGTCACAGATTGCCACAAAATCAGTGGCTTAAAACAACACACATTTATTTCCTTATGGCTCTGGAGGTCAGAATTCCAAAATCGGTTTCAACAGGTGTCAAAAGGGCACACTGCCTCTCACAGTTCTAGCAAAGAATCCGTTTCCTGTTTTTCTCCAGCTCCTAGAGCTGCATTTTTTACATTCCCTCATAGCCCTTTCATCTGTCTTCAGAGCTAGCCATGTGGCAGATTCAAATCTTTTTGTGCTTTTATCATATCACCTTCTCCTTTCTGATGTCAAATCTGCTTACATTCCAGATTCTTCTAAGAATCCAACATCTAATTGTTTGCTCCCCACTCTTAAAAGATTTGTTAGAAATTATTCATGTCTAAAGGACAGCCAGCTCTTTTATTACTATTGGACAGAACTTTCTGTGATAATGGATATGACCTATACTTGTGTTGTATTTCATAAAAATTGAATCACATATGGTCTTTTGTGACTAGCTGCTTTTGCTTACACAACGTCTTCAAGGTTCTTCCATTTTTGTAGCATGCATTAGTACTTCATTCTTTTTTCTTACCAAATAAGATTCTACTGTTTGGATTTACCACATTTTGTTTATCTATTCATCAGTTGATGGGACCTTGGGTTGTTTCACCTCTGGCAATTAATATTGCTATAAACATTTCTGTACAAGTTTTGTGTGGCCCTATGTTTTCACTTTTTTAGGGTAAGAAATGAACTGCTGTGTCATATGGCAACTCTATGTTTGTTTGACAAACTGCCAGACTGTTTTCCATTTTACTTTCCCACCACTATGTTAGGGTTCTATTTTCCTAACATTCTCACCAACATTTCTTATTACTTCACTTCTTGATTCTAGCCATCCTACTGGGTGTAAGTGGTGTCGTGTTTTTGATGTGGATTTCCCTAAGGAATAATTATGTTGAGTATCTTTTCATGTGCTTATTGGCCATTTGTGTATCTTTGTAGAAATGTCTATCCAGATCCTTTGTACATTTTTTAATGGGCCATTAAAATTTTTATTATTGACTTGTAAGAGCTCTTTATATATTCCAAATAGAAATCGTTTATGAGATGTATGATTTTCTATTTTTTCCTATTCCATAGGTCATTTTTCACTTTCTTAATGGTGTCCTTTTTCTTTTGCTGCTCATGTTTTGTTTGTTTGTTTGTTTGTTTTTCTTCCTTTTCTAAGAACCCATCACCAAATCTGAGGTCATGAAATTCATCTGTGTCTTCTGAGGAGTTTATAGTTTAGCTCATTTTACATTTAGGTCTTTGATCCATTTTGCATTAATTTTTGCTTCTGGTGTGAAGAAAGGGTCCAACTTAATTCTGCATGTGGATATCCAGTTCTTGGAAAGACTATTTCTTGCCCATTGACTAGTCCTTGCACCTTTGTTGAAAATCAGTTGATAAGTCTATTGATATTTTTACCTAGTTATACTATCCATTATTTAAAGTTTAGTATTGGAGTCTCTATTACTATTGAATGGTCTATTCTTTGTTTCTGTGTTTTTACTCCATTTATTTGGCACTCTGATGCTAGTGACATATATACTTATAATTTTAATATTTTCCTTTTATCATGATTTGATGGGTACCCTTACAAAAAATCTGGCTATGGGGAATACTTGTGTTTCTCTTCCTGCCCCACCCTTCAACTAAAAAGATGTAAAAATAAGCCTTCTCTTACATGCAGAGAGTCTAGTTTTATTATTACTAGGATTGACTTTCAATAGACAATTCAATTATTATTGCACACCTATCCAATTATTGTCAGAAAAGAGGGCCACAGATTATTCTAAAACACAAGACATTGTTTTTTAATTTATTCATTTCATTACGACAAGAACATGACTCTCTTGTTTCCAAATCATTAGATTCTAGCTCTTTTCTAAGCAATGCCAAAGAAATATTTCTTAGAAAAACTAGACGTCTATGGGTTCCTGGGCAGCTCAGTCAGTTAAGTGTCTGCCTTTGGCTCTGGTCATGATCCTGGGGTCCTGGGATAGAGCCTCAAGTCAGGCTCCCTGCTCAGCGGGGGGTCTGCTTCTCCTTCTCCCTCTACCCTTACCCCTGCTCCTTCTCTCTCTTTCTCGCTCACTCTATAAAATAAATAAATAAAACAAAACAAAACTAGACTTCTTGTCCCATGAAAGAAGGGAATATATCTCATTCCTTCTTATACTGCTGCTGTATAGAAGAGAACCTGCTCTAGAACAAATGTCTGATGACATAAAATTTTGAAATTGTTTTTATCAACTCTTCAGGAACAGATATTTATAGATATTTCAAAAAGAAGGTGGAGGTTATGTAACTTTTTATCCACAATGAATTAAGAGTATTAATTATAACAGCATAAGTAATAAAGTCAAATCACCTGAAATAAAAATAACTCCTATTGAAATTTCTATAAATATTCTCCTGGGCATTCATGAATAAACAAAGGCAATTTTTTTTTTTGTAGTTTCATACTGTCATAGGGCTTTAATCTGATTTTTTTTTAAGATTTTATTTATTCATTTGACAGAGAAAGACACAGTGATAGAGGGAACACAAGCAGGGGGAGTGGGAGAGGGAGAAGCAGGTTCCCCACCAAGCAGGGAGCCCCATGTGGGGCTCGATCCCAGGACCCTGAGACCATGACTTGAGCCGAAGGCAGAGGCTTACCCCACTGAGCCACCGAGGTGCCCCTAACCTGATTTTTTGACTTTTCGATGTCTTGGAGATATTGAAATGTGTCATTCTTTTTAATATTTCAAGGTCTGCATAATTAAGAAATTTCATTGGATAATGATTAATTTAAAAAAATACACAAATAGTATACAATCACCTACAGTAAAAATTAAAACAAGGCAATGCATATAGATGGAAAATTATAAATGTCTTCACTTTGGATTCCTACTCTCTCTAACCTTCTAGAATAACCACTGTTAGTTTTTTTCATATATCTTTCTATGAATTTCCATATGAATACCACAAATATATAATTTTGGTTTATTCCTCTTTACATAAATGAAATCACATAATACACATTATTCTGCAACTTGATTTCTTCAAAATATATCCTGGTGAAGTTTTCCTGTAAGTACATGTAGATCTCTCTTATTCTTTATGACTGCTGTGTAGTATCTCTAGGTAAAGATATCTGTGAATTCCTCCCAGTACTTTCCTAACTGCATTCTAGTAAAATAGCACTTTAACACTTTTAGACTGGTTATGCTCTAGGACTCATCAGTAATATTTGTCCATTCTGTCCTTTTAGCAGAAGTGTTTTGTTAGACATCAATAAATGAGACAGGCTACTCTGAGATAGGCAGAAAACCCAGTGTAGATATGCCTGGAGGGTAGCCATGTTTCAAGTCACAGCTCAAGACTACAGGAAACTGGCTAGTGTCCATTAATAATTTTTAAGTGGGGAGATGTTGATCGTGTTGATTTATTTTCCAACTTAATAGCTTTTTATCACTGAAGTACATGTAGATTCTTTTCATTGAAGGCTGCCACTCCCATTCATCTATAGGGAAATACATGTTGGAAGATTATCACTGCCATTCCATTTTGGGTCACCATAGAAACAACTAGTATGTGATGTGAAACACAACAGTCTCCTGAAATGCTCCTCTGGATTCCCGAGTTAGGACTGGAGAAGGCAAAGTTAGTAACCAAATTGGAAATACATATTTGTATGTATATACATACATACATATGAAATACATATAAATATTATCCACAGGGAGTATATAAACATGTATATTTTGTAAGAACACTTCACACGCGATAGACCCTCTTAACACATTTTTGACTGCACAATACAGTATTATTAACTACACGCACAGTGTTGCACAGCAGATTTCTAGAACTTACTCATTGTGTAATGTGAAACTCTATACCTGTTGGATAGCAACTCACTGCCTCCCTGAGTCCCTGGCAACCATCATTCTACCCTCTGCTTTTATGAATTTGACTCTTTTTAAACATTTTATTTATTTCACAGAGAGAGAGAGAGAGAGAGAGAGCGAGCGCGTGCGCGCACAAGCAGAAGGAACGGGAGGGAGGGAGAGAGAAAGAGAGAGAGAAGTGGTCTCCCTGCTGAGCAGAGAGTCCAATCCAGGGAGGCAGAGGCTTAACCAACTGAGCCACCTAGATGCCCCTGAACTTTGGATCTTAAAGGCAGTGGGGAAAACCACTGAGGGGTTTTAAGCAGAAGTAACAGATTTGAATGTGTACAAAATGGCTCCGGTGTGTTTTGCTCCTGTAAGTTTCTTTAGCCTTAACGTAAGTTTCATTTTCATTCTTGGAGCTGAACCCTCTCCAAACATCTCATGTACTTATTTTACTTTTTCTCCCCCTACATTGTAAGTAAAATTTAACTTACTTTTATCCACTGACTATTAAATGTATATTAGTTAATACAAGGCACTGCTTCAAAGAATCTATGAAAACACATAAAAGAAGTAAATTAGGAGATGACGATTTGCATTATAAAACAATACATTTACAGATTTATGTAAAATTTCAAACTTATGTCTTTCATATCTACTAGAGGAAAATTACTTCTCTGAAGGGATTTGTTTTTATGTTAACAAGCCATTGTATAAAATGAAGCACACATTCTTTTTTTAATTGACTCAAAGGTTTTAGTAAAAATTCCTATAACTAGTTAAACCAGTCAAACAACCCTTGAAAAACAAGTCTTCAAACGCCCCTGTTTATCAGTGTGGAGGAGTAAATACTCCATCAAATGTGAGGGCAGGATGTCTTATCTTTCCGAAATGAGAGATGATGCTAATAAATAGCATCTTAGGATAATTTAAACAAAAATCTCTCAAGCAGAGAATGACAATTTACAATCTAACTTTGACAAATTGTCTATATTTATTCAACAGAGAGGGAATATATATATATATATACACACACACATATACACATATATATACATACATATATAAATGTGTATATGTATATAAAAAACAACATATAGTAAACATATATACCTACACATATATAAAATGACATCATACAAAATAAACTTTCCTTATCGCGTATCTGGAATCAGGCCTTTAGTTTAAAAGCTTTGAATTCAATTCAATTCTTCCAATTTTTGAGAATGTGTAAATTAAGCTGTGCAAGATTACACAAAGAAAAGTTTCCAGAATATATTTGCCACAAGCTGTCCTTCAAAGCAAGGGGGAACTATTCTTATTAATTCAGAAAAATTCAGATATTCAAGAAAATAGGTTTTTACACAGACGAAAATTGAAATGGCTTTGTGGAACCAGGAGGGAAATGTGCACAGAAGAACTCTTCTGTAATTTGTTCAAGTTACTCCTATTTTAGATAAAAAGTATAAAACACAGCCATTGAGCCATTAAAAAATAGTACAGTGTCTTGACCATAGAGTAGTGAGGGTGATTTTTTTTCCCCCACAAGAATTAGAGTCACACAGAGTACAAGACTGGAAATGTGTGTCTTTAATTTAGCCAGAAGCAACAGAGATCAGCCAAGAAGAGTGAGTCATATGACCACAGTTAGACGAAGTTGCCAAAGTTGTTTTCCATTTCATATGCCCTCTGGAAGGGCGAAAGTGGAAAAGTAGACCCAACTGCGAATGTCAGCTTTTTCACATTCTGTAAGCTACAGTACAATAGCTGCTATATGCTGTATTAGGACTAGTAATGGGACTTAAGTTCTAATACCTGAGTTTCACCTCTATCCAACTGCTTAAGATGTGCTGAAAATAGAGAACATTACTAAGTTAATTTCTCCTAATGTAATTGGATAGTCTAACTTGGTATCTTATTCCCTCATTGATGTTGATTAAAATGATAATATCCATGAAGAAAAAAGAGCTAAAAGAATACAATAAAAGGGCAAATGCTTTTATGGACAGACTTGAAACTGGACCATGATTTTTCATTGCATTAGGTGTACTTGCTGAGGAAGCTAAGGTTTCATTTAATTTCCTTGTGTGCTTTGCTTTGTTTCAAAACTAACACCCATATTCCCAGGACTTGGTCAGCACTTAATAAAATAAAGCCTTTACTGAGTTTCCCCTTGGTCCTTCTAATCTGCTAAGTGCAGAGGATACTTCTGAAGAAATCAGATTTCGCTCATGTCCTTAAGGGGTTGTTCAAAAGATAAGGCTTTGAGAGCATATATTTGCCATACCAATTCAGGACTGCAACTTGAATAATGCCTAACATTTACTGAGTGTTTATAACAGAGCCAGAAGCTTCCCATGAACTATCTCATGTAAATCTTAGATAGTCCTGAGATTTAAAATTTTCAGAGGAGGAGGCGCCTGGGTGGCTCAGTCCTTAAGTGTCTTCCTAGCTTGGGTCAAGATCCTGGGACCTTCAGATGGAGTCCCACATCAGGCTACCTGCTCAGCGGCAAGCCTGCTTCTCCTTTTCCCACACCCCCTACTGTGTTCGCTCTCTTGCTGTGTGTGTGTATCTCTCTCAAATAAATTAAAAAAAATTTTTTTTAAATAAAATAAGATTTTCAGATAAGGACACTGAAACTTAGGAAAGTTATTGTAACTTGCCCAGGGACAGTCAAAGGGGTGTACACACCTGCATGTTTATTTACAGCTGCTGCGTAATCTCTGGAGGTTTTGGGACTCAGGTGCCAGAAAAATCCTGAAAAATACAGACTTGGAGGATGGGGAAGAAGGGAAAGAAGGAAGAGACGGTCCCAGAAGCCCAGCCCTAACCTAGTCTCTCTTGTCCAGGTACAGTGTTGCCCGGGCCTCCCTGGCCACACCTAATGACAGATGGCTTGTGGCAGGTTCTAAAGGCAAACTTAATGTTACACAAGCCAGGGCCAAGTGTGGGGGGAGGGGACTGAGAAATGGAAGAAATGGGAACGCTGCTCGGATGGGTAAGGAAGTAGGGGGCCTCCAGGGGGTATCCCCTTTGCAGCCCACACAGGTGCCAGGCACTGTCTCGGAAAAGCAAAAGACTCCGAGACAGACCCTGCGGCGCCCGAATGCTAGGCCAACCCTTACCGCCGACCTTGGGGAAGGCAAGCCCCCGCAGCCCCTCAAAGCTAACGGACTGAGGAGGGGTTGCAGCAGCAAGTGCGTGCGGACGCAGCTGCCTGGAGCGCGCGGGCAGCGGACACTGTCGCCGAAGGACTGCGGCGCTTCGCCCTCCAACCGCCCGGGCTGCACCCGGCTCACGCTCCCCGCCGGGCCCCTCCCAGCCCCGCGTCTCTCTAAACCTGCAGCCTCAGTGGGCGAGGGAGGGGAGGACGTCATCGACGCGCGGTCGAGCCTCCAGCCCGCCCCTCCAGCGTCTTCCCTTCCCTCCCTTCGCGTTGACGCGGCAGGGCTCGGCAGCGCTCCTACACCCTCACGCGCGCGCCCCAACCCGTCGCTTCCTCCACGCCCGGCCCGGAACATGGCGGCTCTCAAACTCCTCTCTGCTTGGTCCCCGCTCTGCGCCTCCGCCCGCCTCACCGGGGGCGTCTGGTCCAAGGTAAAGTGCCGATGAAGAAGGCCACGCGCCAGCAGGACGCAGACGAAACCCCGCGTGGTGCCCGCGTTCTCCCCCGTGACTACACCACCCGCTCCACCGCACCAGTTAGCATCCGTGGCGCCGTCGCCGGGGGCACCGAGACGCGCTACGCCTGCCTTGCCTCGCTGGCCCTTCGGGTGTCTGCCTTTGCGCCGTTCTGCAGCCGCGGTCCCTGGCCGGGCAAGACCGGGCGTAGGAGCACGCGGAGGGGCTGAAAGGGGCCGGAGGGCGTCTGACAGCGCCGCGGCGCCCTTTAGGGCTCGCCCGCGTCCTCTGGGTCATACGTCCTGGCGGCTAGCATCTCTGCATCGCGGGCAGCCTGCCGGGAGGGCGCGCCGGTCGAGGGACAGGCAAGGGTGACGGCAGCAGGGGCAGGTTTGCACCTCGCGTTGGGGATTTCGGAGCAGGTTAGCTACGGGTCCGCGCAGTTTCGCCGCGGAGGGGGCGGATGCTCGGCGTCGCCGGGGTGGATGCTCGGCGTCGCGGGGGTGGAATGCCGTGCCCTTCCTGGCTTCCCTTATTTGGCTGCGCTGCACGGTGCCGAGAAGGGGAACCCGCACTGGAGCGCTGGTCTGGGCATCTTCCCTGTCGCGCGCGCTCTTGTGGCGCAGGCATCCGGGTTGGAGGATTTACATTTTCAAACTCTTAGGAAACCTTGTGCCGCCCTTAGTGCCAACTCTCCACCAAGTGGTATCCTGAGACATTTTTCACCGCGATTGTTGGTTGATAAGCCCCCCTACTCCGCCCGCCACCCCGCTGGACTCTGTCCCTACCTGTATGCCCACGCCCAGGTGGGGTCGCTGTCCGGAGCCCTAAGAGGCCAGTACAGGCCGAGAGTGCTAGGTCCTGGAGGGTGGTTTACCTTAGTTATCAGCGTAACCGCGGGAGCCTCTTCCTTCCTAGGGAAAAACGAAAAGTGGCGTTTTAATTTAGTAGCGCATTAAATAGTTTCGAGCTTGAAAGCGTATCTTGCACGAGGTGCGTACTCACAGGGAACTGTCCCGCTCCAGTTGCTCTGTCTTTCCCGCATCCAGTCTCTGAGAACAGTGAATGCAGAGGGGCCACTAAACCCCTTAGGTAAATGCTATGGGATGGTTGAGAACTGGGACATTTTATTCATACATGGATTTTAAGAAGCATTTTGGTAATTGCTGATAGCTTTGGATATATAAAGCATTATTAAAAGGGCACTTGACTGACCTTCAGTCACACTGCTGCGGGTGCTGAAGCATGCGGACCAGGACACTGCCATACCCTTGGATCCAGCTCAAAAACATTCCCTCTTTTGGTGGTTACTTATTTACCTAAGTGTTATTTACTCACTTTCCTATGGCGTTAAATCACTTCAGAATTCCAGCAAAACTCTTAGGTGACAGAGTTACAAATTAGAGGTTTTCCGGTGCCTCACTGAAAGTTCCTATCAGGGTTCAAACTTTGCCCCTTTGAGGTTTGGTTATCATAGGCTCAATGCTTGCTTTCAGGTGTTTCATCGTGTTTGGCATTTGGTGCCCCTTACTGCTTATTTAGTCCTTAGATTTCATCGAACCTGCCTTATAAACTAGTGTGTGCTTGTTCAGCTTTTCAGATGTATCCATTGACTTTTTTTTATTCTTTTAAGCTTTTATTTATTGATTTGAGAGAGAGAGAGAAAGACAAAGCAAGCACAAGGAGGGGAAAGACAGAGGGAGAGGGACAAGCAGACTCCCCACTGAATGTGGAGCCCAACCCAGGGCTTGATCCTAGTTCCCTGAGATCATGACCTGAGAAGTCAGACATTTAACCAACTGAGCCACCCAGGTGCCCCTACATTGACTTTGTAACAAGATGAAAGTTTGTGGTTGTATGCCTCTGTCTCCATCCCGCTCAACATTATACACTATTAGGCATAGTATAGACACTCAATACATGTTTAATACATAGATGAAAGAATCTGGGTGGATAGAGGTAGTAACCTTGAGAACTTTTATGCTAAACATAACCAACAGCCAAAATGAGATGGGGTATGTGTGTGTGTTAGGCAAGTCTGTCAAGCTTTAATGAACCAGAATTACCTGGAGGTTTTAGCAAACCAGTTTCTGGGTCCACCTCTAGAGTTTCTGATTTCGTAGGTCCTGTGTGGGGTCCCACACTTTACATAAATGAGTTCCCAGATGATGTTAATGCGGTTAGTCTGAGAACTACATTTCAGAGTCATTGGCATGGACTTAGATTTGAATACACCATCCAAAGTTCTCTTTCTTCCTCCATTACTGATTCAGAAGGAGCATTTAATACTATTCTCTATTCACTTTGGAAAATCATTACTGGAAGAAGTTCCTAAAAATACCATTAACACTTACCTGCCTTTCTTCTTTGAACCTGTTTTTTCCCCAGATCTCTCACAATGGTACCCCAGATTCCATTCTCCCCTGGTACAACTTATCATCTATTCCACCTGGATAACACTTAGTCCTTCAAGCTCTTTCTGACCCAAAGTGAACCAGTCATAAAGTGATTGTTTCCCCCCTTGTTTTGTTCTGTTTTCATTATGGCCAATAGCACCGATATCTGTCCAGGGAAATCTTGGACCCCTTCTTTCCTCTCCTCTTCCCTCCACCTCCAGTGGATAACCGGTGTCATGTATTCATCTTTAACTGAAATTTCCCTGGGGATGTCCTTAGTACTCTTTCCCAGCAACTATCTGTTTCTTCCTTAGAGCTCCCCGATGAGATATTAACATTTCTATTTAAATTTTTGTTAATTATTTAATGACTATTACCCTTGCTAGTTTGCAACTTTCATCAGCGTGGGGACTATGCCTGAGTTGTTTTTTGTTTGTCTCAACTCTGTATTCCAGTATTTCGTATATTTTATACAAAATGAATATTTTTGAACAAATGGATCAGTGAATGAAAGAATGATTTCCTCTGCCTCTTCCTGTTTCAGGCTTTTGTATGAGTTTTGACATCTCTGTTTCAAAAGCTTTGGTGTCCCTTCCTCATTGAAGGAAGAAGTCAGATCTCCAGTGAGGTCCTTAAGGCCTTCTCCAGTCTTCCCAGCTTGATCTCCTTTCCAGCTTGATCTTCACAAGATCAAGGTCTCCATGGGACCTGATCCTGCATGTCCCTGGGCTTGGCTCCTCTCAGTACCTTTATTTATGCTTCTCCTCTTTCTGAGTTCCCCATCCTCATTAGTATTTTAACTCCAGGTAAACTCCTCGAGCTTTCTGATACCCTGGGAAGAATGCATCATGACTTTACCTTTGCTCCTTTCAAGTACTGGGCATCACTCTATTGTTAGAATAAAAAGAACATGTATGTTCCCTCAAAAACAGTATGCTACTACTTTAGAGAATTGGCCTAGAGTCAGTAACTCCCTATAGGGTTCTTGTGATTTATTTTTATTCATGTCCTAAGTGCGTAACCGGTAGTGTTTAGTGTAAGGTAAACATGCCACCTTTAACAAATACTGGTACTGTCAATTCACCCTTGACGTTGGTAAGTGTTACAACACATATTACTACCTCCACTTAGCACTGATGCCATATTCTCCTTGCCAAGCGCATGTATCCACCTGCATATTCTTGCCTTTACCTTCCAATAGGGTCCTCTTCATCTCTCTCCATATGGCTTCTCCCCACTTCCGTTCATCAAACTTAGGTACTGAAGTGGGCAGTATCAATCTTCCTGTGTCCTGATTTTTTTAACTGCAAGGTAACAAGGTAAATAACACCTGGGTGTACAGTTCCGTATCACTAACATAAGATTAATTTAAAAATAAAGCAGTATGCTGTATGGATTTCCCCTGAAAGACCTTCAGAATGAAGTATATATTTTCTTCAAGTTGTGGAGTATTGAATGACAAGAAAAAAAGAAACTCAGGCAAAAGAAAGAACGGTAGGAGTGGTTAGAAAAGAAGGAGATTTTGAATTGGGAAACCATGAGATAAAATTTAGGCTCAACAGAGCAATCAGTCCTCAAATTCTAAATGTAAGGATTTGAACTAGAGGACAAAGGGTAAAGATGGAGAGAATTTTAAAAGGAGAAATAGATTACATAGAAAAAAAAGACAATGTAAGAATTTTGATTATTTCTTATCCTACAGGACCTTGACTGTTCTTTTGCAGTATAGTCATTATTATTTTCCTCCCAATAGTAAAGCAGAAGCTAGGGGCGCCATAAATCAGAATTTTGCACAAGGTGGGAGAGTGAAAAAACACAATGAAACGTCACCCAAATGTAAAGGAAGACCTTGGTGAAAAAAATCATCCCCAGAATACATTAGATGCTGAAGCCGCATAATTCATTATTCTTCATTTTTTTTTTAGTGACCTCTGCCGACTTGAAGGCAATCTGTTTATTTATTGATGTAGTAGATGTTGCTTGAATCTTTTCACCTCACTGTTTGAGCATTTTAGAAAGTAAAGGTCAATTAAAGCAGTTTGGAGCCTCACTTTGAGTTCAGTTATTCATGAAAACAGGACACCAGCTCTGCTCGGTCTTAGGGGGTTTCAGCAATGCTACTCCTTAACTCCCAGAGGCTGGGAGAATGGGAGAGAACGTGGGCAGAGAGGAAACCTGTTCAGAAAACAAACCTAGAGACTTTCTCTGGGGTGCTGCCTCCAAGGCTCCAAGCCTTGAAGATCCACAGGAAACACTCTGGTGCAACTGGTTTCAGACATTCTCCTTCCTCTTTGCCTCACTACCTGTGTTTGTATGGCCAGATTGCCCAGTCCTTTCTCAATACTTAGAATGGCAAACTTGACTACAGACAAAATAAACATGTTAAAGTATCTTAAATTTTTCAAAACCCTCAGCAAGGATGGCATGGATTCATTTGCTATAGCATAGGTCATGTTAAAAACAAAAAAATTCTTAGTAGAATTAGTAATGCATGCTTGTGTATATAGGTAAGGTAGAGCGAGGCGGGGTGGAGGGGGTGGTTACATGTGAAAACTAAAGCCCAGTCAATGGCAAGTTAATTGTACTGCCCTGGTGGAGAATGGAGAGGGTTGCGTTGCTTAAAGGAAGCTAACAACCCGGGCAACTTCTGCACCGAGTGGTACGGTTCTGATACACCATTACTTAATCCTTACTGCATCCTTAAGAAACAACTGAAATCCTTTTGTAAACTAAAATTTTGCAATTTTCCCAGTTTCTTGCAAATTGTGGCTGAACCAGGATTTGAAATAAAGGTATTTTGACCCTGGGGGCGCCTGGGTGGCTCAGTGGATTAAGCCGCTGCCTTCGGCTCGGGTCATGATCTCAGGGTCCTGGGATCGAGCCCCGCATCGGGCTCTCTGCTCCGCAGGGAGCCTGCTTCCTCCTCTCTCTCTGCCTGCCTCTCTGCCTACTTGTGATCTCTCTCTCTGTCAAGTAAATAAATAAAATCTTAAAAAAAAAAAAAAAAAGGTATTTTGACCCTGAGATGACTGGAGTGTGGCCCATTATGTCACACTATTGATTTCTTAGCAAATAGTTATCAAATGTCAGTATAACAAATAGATAACAAAGGTCAACAAATATTAATTGAATGTGTGAAAAAAAAAAACCCACCAAAGTTGGGTGTAAATTCTTCATTATCTTGAGCCATTCTCACATTGCCTGCAAACACTTCACTTTTATTTCTTTTAACTCTTGATTATCTGGATAAATGTGAAACACTTGAGTCTTTTCTAAAATACTTCTGAAGTATTTTTTTTTAAAGATTTTGTTTATTTGAGACAGAGAGAGAGTGAGTCGGCGGAAGAGTAGAGGGAGAGGGACAAAGTAGAGCAAAGAGGGACTCTTTGCTGAGTGCAGAGCCAGACATGGGCCTGGATCTCAGAACCCTGAGATCATCACCTGACCTGAAACCAAGAGTCAGATGCTCAATCCACTGAGCCACCCAGGTGCCCCCTTCTGAGGTATTTTTTTTTAAGGTGTGGGGCAAGCGTTTCAATAATTTCTATTTGTAATGAGGACACTAATTATCAGCTGGAACAAAGGAACAGAATTCCTGACAAGTCTGTGCTTATATACTTTTGTTTCGCTTTGGGAATGTAAAAAGTATCCTGGATCTGTAGGAGAAATGAGTTTTCTCTTAACTTCCTCTCTGTAGGATTCCTGTTTCTCAGTTTACGATAAATAGTTCAGTGTGAGTTTAACCCCTGACTACTTAGGTGTAGAAGAGTTCTTTTATTTTCTTCCTCCTGCCGAGGCCCTGACTTTTCACCCCTTTTTATTTGGTAAGAGATACAGAATAGGATTTGTTTATTTATTGCATGTTTTTGCATCTTTGACTTTTTCCAATTTTATTGAGATACAATCGGCAAAACAATAGTGTGTCAGTTTAAGGTGTACAGGGCAATGACTTCTCCTTCACTCTTTAGAAAAGATGGCAGTAGGGACGCCTGGGTGGCTCAGTTGGTTAAGCAGCTGCCTTCGGCTCAGGTCATGATCCCAGTGTCCTGGGATCGAGTCCCACATCGGGCTCCTTGCTCGGCGGGGAGCCTGCTTCTCCCTCTGCCTCTGCCTGCCACTCTGTCTGCTTGAGCTCACTCTCGCTCCTCTCTCTCTCTGACAAATAAATAAAATCTTAAAAAAAAAAAAACTCTTAAAAAAAAAAAGAAAAGATGGCAGTAGAGCTCTTCATGAAAAAATAGGGCATTCATAAAGATTTGTTGTCTATAAATAATGAAATTGAAGTAGGATAAGATTGAGGGCTTTTAAAAATCATGGAGAGGAGCAGATTGTGGTAGAAGGATGCTATGATGAAGGCTAAAATCCGGGATCTGGTCTTGCTGTAACACAGTGTTGGATACATTTCGAGAACTTGCTTAGTTGCAGAAACTTGACCTGTGAAATGCATTGGTTCGATTAGAATATCTGTATCTTTCTTCTTCTGTTTTTGAGCAGATACCCTCGACTTTATTTTATGATTCATCTTTTGGCCTCTTTATTGAGGCTATTGAACTTTTAATTTCCAAGATTAAAAAATATATATATATTTGCATGTACACCTGTGTGTTTAAACAGAATCCAGTAAACCCTTGCTACTGACGGTAGGACAGAGAACTAAGCTCTCTGCAGCTCAAGCTCGTTCCTTGCTAGCTCTGCCGCCATGTATTTCCCACCAGCAAAGAGACAACTGGGAATAGACAACTCTCTTCACCAGACCTGAACCAGGGTTGAATTTAAAGGGACAAAAGTCATCTAGGTAACCTCTACTTTGGCAGATCTCATTTGACCTTCAGTATTGTTCTCTTAAAGGAAACAGACTTTTCTACTATTGGATACTTTTTATGAGAGAAGTTTATAGAGGAATAAAAGAATGCTAGAAACTCCTTAATCCTTAACCTTGACCCCACAGGATGTCTTCAAAGACCAATAAGGCAGTGTGTGTGAGCCTACAGTTATAAACTTGTGGTGGCGGCATATGGGGAGCCAGGAGCCTTTCTCTTTGCTCCCTCCCTTTTTAGATTGAGTATATAATAAGAGCAAAGGAGAGGTGATAATTATTATGAGTGATTACAACATAGTCAACTCTAATTTTCTCCTATCCATGTTGTGGATGAAGCACAAGGAGGGAAACTGTTGAAAAACAAACTGATGATAAATGTTCAGTAGATAACCTGTTATGCGCCTAAACAGGTCACTGTGGTAAGACTAGCCATGTCGTGCTGTGAAGTGTGTAAACCTGGCGATTCACAGACCTGTACCCCTGGGGAAAAAAAATACATTATATGTTTATTAAAAAAAAAAAAATTTGGAAGGGGAGGCGAACCATAAGAGACTATGGACTCTGAAAAACAACCTGAGGGTTTTGAAGGGTCAGGGGTGGGAGGTTGGGGGAACAGGTGGTGGGTAATGGGGAGGGCACGTTTTGCATGGAGCACTGGGAGTTGTGCAAAAAGAATGAATACTGTTACGCTGAAAAAATAAATAAAATGGGAAAAAAAAAAAAAAAGACTAGCCATGTCTTCCTTGCAGATAATAGTTTGCTGTTTTTCTCAGCATCTGTAAACTCCAAGCCTTACGGGCATGGGTCTTCTTACATACTGTTCCTTACTTGTTCCCTTAGGAGGCATTCGTTGACTGAAGATTGCGTCAGGGCCCAACTGTGTATTTGTATATTGGTCACACTGTACCTGATTTCCCACAAAGCAGCAGTCATGTCTTAATATTTACTAGATGGGAATAAACAGCAGAATAGTTGACACATAGTACGTTCTCAGTGAATATTTGTTGACTGAATGCAAGGTTAGCTCGCTCTCAGAAACTGATGCTTGATGGCATCGTTATTGTGAATCTGAGTCCCAGTGTATGAGCTATCTACTTTCAGTCTTTTGGGTGGCCACAAATGTTGGCCACAGAGTTTTCCTTTATACAATGGAAGACATTCATCATGATCACAAGGGAATTCTGGTGATAATCTATGGATAGAGTATGTCCTTCCTTCCTTCTTTTTTTAAAGATTTTATTTATTTATTTGACAGAGAGAGATCACAAGTAGGCAGAGAGGCAGGCAGAGAGAGAGGAGGAAGCAGGCTCCTCACTGAGCAGAGAGCCTGATGCAGGGCTCAATCCCAGGACCTTGGGATCAGGACCCGAGCCAAAGGCAGAGGCTTTAACCCACTGAACCACCCAGGCACCCCTGTCCTTCCTACTTCTAAGATGAATTACTTGCAGCCCCACTTTTTGTTTCAAAGAGCAGATAGTAAAATTATCCTTGTATATATGAAAAGTGAATATGTTGGTATACATGCAAAATAAAGATGTGTCTCCAAATGATGATTCACTTATAATTTTTAAAAATGTTTTAGGGATGTGTTTGCTACTTTTCAACCAGCACGCGTCGCCACACCAAATTCTATAAAGATCCAGTGGAAGCTGTAAAAGACATCCCTGATGGCGCAACAATACTGGTTGGTGGTGAGTAATAGTATTGTTTTCCTTTTGGTGATGGTAACATCCTTATGTTTGTAGCAGAGCAGGAAATCACAGTGGCAAAGCTGTGAAGATTAGAAATGCCAATTATTTTATTACTTATTTTATTCGTTTACTTTTAGTCATTTATTGCATGTTATGTAATTATTTTATTATGTAATTATTAGTGTCCTCATCTTGAAAATTTAGCAGGGTTTAGTACTTGATGTTTTACTTTTCCCTTTGCGTTTTTCCGTTATTTTGAAAAGCTAAAGTTTTAAATAGTGATGTCTTGTTAGTAGCTTTGAAAACATTCCTAGATCCTTGGGAATTCTGTTTAACTAAAACATTGCATTGATCTCATCAGCCCTTACCTAGCCACTCCTTTTATCATTCCTCATTTTAGGAGCTAGAAAGCATATAAGCATCTGTCTGTTGTCGAGGCCTCTGGGTTCTATTGCTGCACCTTGTTTAGAATGTCTTTTAGAACCACTGTCTCACACTCATTAAACTTGCTGCCTGATTGAGATATATTTTACATATGTAATATATATATGTATGTATGTATGTATGTATATATGATTTTTTTTTTTAATTTCTAGAACTTGGTTGTAGGAATCTAGGCTGGCTGGTTTTTAGGGCTGTTGTTCATTCATTCATCTGACCAGTCATTGCTGTCCGTTTTAAACCCAATACTATTTGACAAATTGCAGAAGTTATAAAGACATATAAGTCATTGGACTGGGCTTCCAGTTCTGCAAAATCTACTCAGGCATTTAAAACAAACATGCTTGAAAAAGTAGCTGTATAAAGGTTGAATGCTAAAGGTGGACAATAATAGTTGTGCAGTTCAGTGCAAGCTGTGTGATGTGTAGCTATGTTATCTGGTGGTACCTGGCTTTATTCTTAGCATTCGAAGATTTTACAGTTAGGTCTGGTGCTATTTAACAGTGCAAAACATTTGGGTAGAGCTATGTAGCCACTTACTGAGTTGCTGAGATACATCTGTGTATTTTGTTTAATAGATCTCATTATGTGTTTTGCATTGTGTGTGTGTGTAAAAGAATAATACATTTCTCTGAGAGAACATCACCCTTTTCACAAATTGTCTTTTTCACTTACAGGTTTTGGGTTATGTGGAATTCCAGAGAATCTTATAGGAGCCTTGCTGAAGACTGGAGTGAAAGGCCTAACTGCAGTCAGCAACAATGCAGGGTATGTGTGCCTTTAGAAAACAAGTGACTTGAAAGAAATGACAGTTCTCTATAATATTTATACAAAGTTCATGAATGAAATGAAAAATTTCCTCATTTTATGAGCAGTATGCTCAAGCATGGAAAGATAGTTTTTAATAAGCTCAAGAGTTGGAAGTTACATTTCTTCAAATATTTTTGGTACCATTCTTCATAATCATAAGTAAAGCAGACTTGCATAAATTTATATCTTAGTCTGATGTGCTTTTATTTTTCTAAATTCCAAATGCATTGTTAAAGTTAAGATATAGATTTTCAAATTGAATCGTGCATTTTATAATTTAGAGATGCCCCTTTATGTTACTATAAGTCCTTGTATGTAGAGGAAGATTTCCGTTTTAATTTGTTTCAAGTCTTTCGGGTATGCCACATTCTAGATGATATAAAAGGAGGTCACTTACCATTAAAAATATGGCTGGTCTGGGTAGAAGGAGGAGAATATGCAGCTAGCACTTAAGACAGTACGATCTCATATCAAAATGGTCAACAATAGCTGTAACATTTTAATAATGACATGCACATTAAGATATATTTTGTTATGAAGAAAAAACTCTATTTTTATATAAGATGATAAGTTATCAACTCTCTTTCAACAATGAAAGACTTTAAAGATCTTTAAAAATTTTAAAAACTAGGGGTGCTTGGGTGGCTCAGTCGGTTCAGTGTCCAGCTCTTCTTTTTTTTTTTTTTTTTTTTTTTTACATTTATTTATTTTTATTTGTTTATTTACAGCATAACAGTGTTCATTGTTTTGGCATCACACCCAGTGCTCCATGCAGTACGTGCCCTCCCTATTACCCGCCACCTGGTTCCTCAACCTCCCACCCCCCCTCACCCCCCCGCCGCCCCTTCATAACCCTCTGGTTGTTTTTCAGAGTCCATAGTCTCTCATGGTTCATCTCCCCTTCCAGTTTCCCTCAACTCCCTCTCCTCTCCATCTCCCCATGTCCTCCATGTTATTTGTTATGCTCCACAAATAAGTGAGACCATATGATACTTGACTCTCTCTGCTTGACTTATTTCGCTCAGCATAATTTCTTCCAGTCCCCTCCATGTTGCTACAAAAGTTGGGTATTCGTCCTTTCTGATGGAGGCATAATACTCCATTGTGTATATGGACCACATCTTCCTTATCCATTCATCCGTTGAAGGGCATCTTGGTTCTTTCCACAGTTTGGCGACCGTAGCCATTGCTGCAATAAACATTGGGGTACAAATGGCCCTTCTTTTCACTACATCTGTATCTTTGGGGTAAATACCCAGCAGTGCAATTGCAGGGTCATAGGGAAGCTCTATTTTTAATTTCTTCAGGAATCTCCACACTGTTCTCCAAAGTGGCTGCACCAACTTGCATTCCCACCAACAGTGGAAGAGGGTTCCCCTTTCTCCACATCCTCTCCAACACACGTTGTTTTCTGTCTTGCTAATTTTGGCCATTCTAACTGGTGTTAGGTGGTATCTCAATGTTGTTTTAATTTGAATCTCCCTGATGGCTAGTGATGATGAACATTTTTTCATGTGTCTGATAGCCATTTGTATGTCTTCATTGGAGAAGTGTCTGTTCATATCTTCTGCCCATTTTTCGATATGATTATCTGTTTTGTGTGTGTTGAGTTTGAGAAGTTCTTTATAGATCCTGGATATCAACCTTTTGTCTGTATTGTCATTTGCAAATATCTTCTCCCATTCCGTGGGTTGCCTCTTTGTTTTGTTGACTGTTTCCTTTGCTGTGCAGAAGCTTTTGATCTTGATGAAGTCCCAAAAGTTCATTTTTGCTTTTGTTTCCTTGGCCTTTGGAGACATATCTTGAAAGAAGTTGCTGTGGCTGATATCGAAGAGGTTACTGCCTATGTTCTCCTCTAGGATTCTGATAGATTCCTGTCTCACGTTGAGGTCTTTTATCCATTTCGAGTTTATCTTTGTGTACGGTGTAAGAGAATGGTCGAGTTTCATTCTTCTACATATCGCTGTCCAGTTTTCCCAGCACCATTTATTGAAGAGACTGTCTTTTTTCCATTGAATATTTTTTCCTGTTTTGTCGAAGATTATTTGACCATAGAGTTGAGGGTCCATATCTGGGCTCTCCACTCTGTTCCACTGGTCTGTGTGTCTGTTTTTATGCCAGTACCATGCTGTCTTGGTGATCACAGCTTTGTAGTAAAGCTTGAAATCGGGGTAACGTGATGCCGCCAGTTTTGTTTTTGTTTTTCAACATTTCCTTAGCAATTCGGGGTCTCTTCTGGCTCCATACAAATTTTAGGATTATTTGTTCCAGCTCTTTGAAAAATATCAGTGGAATTTTGATCGGAATGGCATTAAAAGTATAGATTGCTCTAGGCAGTATAGACATTTTAACAATGTTTATTCTTCCAATCCAAGAGCATGGAACAGTCTTCCATCTTTTTGTGTCTTCTTCAATTTCTTTCATGAGTGTTCTGTAGTTCCTCGAGTATAGGTCCTTTACTTCTTTGGTTAGGTTTATGCCCAGGTATCTTATGGTTCTTGGTGCTATAGTAAATGGAATCGATTCTCTAATTTCCCTTTCTGTATTTTCATTGTTGGTGTATAAGAAAGCCACTGATTTCTGTACATTGACTTTGTATCCTGCCACGTTACTGAATTGCTGTATGAGTTCTAGTAGTTTGGGGGTGGAGTCTTTGGGGTTTTCCATATAAAGAATCATGTCATCTGCGAAGAGAGAGAGTTTGACTTCTTCCTTGCCAATTTGGATACCTTTTATTTCTCTTTGTTGTCTGATTGCTGTTGCTAGAACTTCTAATACTATGTTGAACAAGAGTGGTGAGAGTGGGCATCCTTGTCGTGTTCCTGATCTCAACGGGAAGGCTGCAAGCTTTTTCCCATTGAGGATGATATTTGCTGTGGGTCTTTCATAGATAGATTTTATGAAGTTCAGGAATGTTCCCTCTATCCCTATACTTTGAAGCGTTTTCATCAGGAACGGATGCTGGATTTTGTCAAATGCTTTTTCTGCATCAATTGAGAGGACCATGTGGTTCTTCTCTTTTCTCTTATTGATGTGTTCTATCACACTGATTGATTTGCGAATGTTGAACCAACCTTGCAACCCAGGGATGAATCCCACCTGGTCATGGTGGATAATCTTTTTAATGTGCTGCTGGATCCTGTTTGCTAGGATCTTGTTGAGAATCTTTGCATCCATATTCATCAGTGATATTGGTCTGAAATTCTCCTTTTTGGTAGGGTCTTTGCCTGGTTTGGGGATCAGGGTAATGCTGGCTTCATAAAAAGAGTCTGGAAGTTTTCCTTCTGCTTCAATTTTTTGGAACAGCTTCAGGAGAATTGGTGTTATTTCTTCTTTGAAAGTTTGGTAGAATTCCCCAGGGAATCCGTCAGGTCCTGGGCTCTTGTTTTTTGGGAGGTTTTTGATCACTGCTTCAATCTCATTACTAGATATCGGTCTATTGAGGTTGTCAATTTCTTCCTGGTTCAATTTTGCGAGTTTGTAGCTTTCCAGAATGCATCCATTTCATCTAGGTTGCTTAGCTTATTGGCATATAACTGTTGGTAATAATTTCTGATGATTGTTTCTATTTCCTTGGTGTTAGTTGTGATCTCTCCCTTTTCATTCATAATTTTATTAATTTGGGCTTTCTCTCTTTTCTTTTGGATTAGTGTGGCCAATGGTTTATCGATCTTATTGATTCTTTCAAAAAACCAGCTTCTAGTTTCATTGATACGTTCTACTGTATCTCTCGTTTCTACCTCATTGATCTCTGCTCTAATCTTGATTATTTCCCTTCTTGCATGTGGAGTTGGTTTGATTTGTTGTTGATTCTCCAGTTCTTTAAGGTGTAGAGACAGCTGGTGTATTCTGGATTTTTCAATGTTTTTGAGGGAGGCTTGGATGGCTATGTATTTCCCCCTTAGAACCGCCTTTGCTGTATCCCATAGGTATTGGACCGAGGTGTCTTCATTCTCATTGGTTTCCATGAATTGTTTAAGTTCGTCTTTGATCTCCTGGTTGATCCAAGCATTCTTAAGCAAGGTGGTCTTTAGCTTTCAGGTGTTTGAGTTCCTTCTGAACTTTTCCTTGTGATTGAGCTCCAGTTTCAAAGCATTGTGATCGGAGAATATGCAGGGAATAATGTCAGTCTTTTGGTATTGGTTGAGTCCTGCTTTGTGACCCAGTATGTGGTCTATTCTGGAGAAGGTTCCATGTGCACTTGAGAAGAATGAATATTCTGTTGTTTTAGGGTGGAATGTTCTGTATACGTCGATGAGGTCCATCTGGTCCAATGTTTCATTCAATGCTCTTATTTCTTTATTAATTTTCTGCTTCGATGATCTGTCTATTTCTGAGAGAGGCGTATTAAGATCTCCTACTATTATTGTATTCGTATCAATATGACTCTTTATCTTGATTAATAGTTTTCTTATGTAATTGGGTGCTCCCATATTGGGGGCATAGATATTCACAATTGTTAGATCGTCTTGGCGGATAGTCCCTTTAAGAATTATGTAGTGTCCTTCTGTATCTCTGACTACAGTCTTTAGTTTAAAATCTAATTTATCTGATATGAGAATTGCTACTCCGGCCTTCTTTTGAGGCCCATTGGCATGAAAGATGCTTCTCCATCCCTTCACTTTCAGTCTGGGTGTATCCTTAGGTTCAAAATGGGTCTCTTGTAGACAACATATGGATGGGTCCTGTCGTTTTATCCAATCTGCAACCCTGTGTCGTTTTATGGGCGCATTTAGGCCATTCACATTGAGAGTGATTATTGAGAGATAGGTTTTTATTGACATCGTGTTGCCTTTGAAGTCTTTCTGTCTATAGATTGTTTCTATATTTCTGTTCAATAATATTCTTAGGATTTTTTCTCTCTTATAGGACCCCCCTTAATATTTCCTGTAGTGTCAGCTTGGTGGTTGCATAGTCTTTTAAGCCTTGCCGGTCTTGGAAACTCTTTATCTCTCCATCCATTTTAAATGTCAGTCTTGCTGGATAGAGTATTCTTGGTTGCATGTTCTTCTCATTTAGTACTCTGAATATATTTTGCCAGCCCTTCCTGGCTTTCCAGGTCTCTGTGGAGAGGTCTGATGTTATTCTAATGGGCTTTCCTCTGTATGTAAGAAGCTTCTTTGTCCTAGCTGCTTTTAAGAGGGTCTCTCTTGAAACAAAATTCCCCATTCTAACGATAAGGTGCCGTGAGGACTTTCGAGAATCTAAAATCTTGGGAGGAAATCTTTCTGCCTCTAGTACATGAATGTTGTTTCCATTCGTGAGATTGGGAAAATTTTCATAGACAACTTCTTCCACTATATCTTCTAGACTTCTTTCTTTTTCTTCCCCTTCAGGGATTCCAATAATTCTGACGTTGGAACGTTTCATGGCATCGTTTATTTCCCTGATTCTGTTTTCGTGGCTTCTGAGCTGTTTGTTCCAGGCTTCCTCCTGATCCTTTCTCTCTATCTGTTTGTCCTCCAGATCACTAATTCTATCTTCTGTCTCAGTTACCCTAGCTTTTAGAGAATTTAGATTGGATTGGAACTCATTGAGAGCATTTTGAACATCATCCCTGGTGGCTTTCAGTTCTGCCCTAACATTGTGAACATCATCCCTGGTGGCTTTCAGTTCTGCCCTAATCAATTCTGTTTGGTCATCCATAGCTTTCTCCAACCTAGCTATTGCCTGGATAATTGTTAGTCTGAATTCCTTTTCTGACATATTGTCTATGTCGATAGCCATTAGCTCTGTTGCAGAAGGCCCATCCTCTGTATTTTTCTTCTCTTGGGTATTCCTCCTCCTAGTCATTTTGGTAAGAGATGACTAAACAGATGCAGCTGGACTTATCGATTGTGGTGCAGTCAATGTGCACCCTGGAACGCTTCTGTGCAATCAGGATTCCCCACCCAAATGAGAGAAAAAAGAAAAGAAAAAGAAATAGAGAAGAAGAAAGAAAAAAAAAGGGGAAAGAAAAAAGGAAAAAGAAAAGAGAGAGAGAGATAGGAAAAAAAGGGAAGATAAAAGAGAAGGCTCAGCCCAAATGGGCCACAAGGTAAGATTTGTGGAGTATACAAACAAAAACAGACAGACAAAAAGAGTGATAAAAGTATATGACAAGAGAAAAAAATATGTATATATAAGCAAAAAAAAAAGGGAAGAACCTCATCAGAAAGAACCCCAAGTATAAGGTTTATATATTATCAGGACAAACACAAATTCACAGAAACACTGACAGAAGGAAAATTGGGAGAATGGTTATAGATTCTCAGTGTGGGTGAGGAAGGTTATTTTGATTCTTCCTGAAGGTATCTTGATGTTTTTGTTAAGGGACTCAACTTTCCTAAGTTGCAGGGGGATTAGAAACTGGTTTGCCTATAGGGGTAGCATTGATTGGGGAAAGGGGATTACCTTGACGTTTAACTCTATATGTATAGTAGAAAATAAAAATTAAAAAAGAATAAACTAGACTAAACTAAGTTAAAATTAAAAAGAATTAAAAAAATAGAAAAACAAAAGAAAAACACGGGTATATGTATCAAAAAGTTCAGGTTAGAAGGTTATTAAAGAATTTGATGTACTGGACATCTCAGTGTGATGGTAAATAGGTTAAAAAATTATCTGTATGTATAAAAAAAAAGAACCAGAATATTGGTAAAGAGTTAAAAATAAAAGTTGTATTTATGAAGTAGTGGTGGTTGTTCTCTTGTAGTCTTTTTTTTTTTTTTCCTTCCTTCCTGGTTGGTTTTCTGGGGGAGGGGCCTGCCACGTGGGTTTTCAGACAATGATGTTCCCTGAGTTAGGTCCTCCCGCTCCCCTCAAGGGGGTGAGCTCTTTTTTTTTCAGGAAACTGTTTTTTTCAGCCTTTTGTTCTCTGGGGGTTTTTGTGTTCTTTCATCTGCTTTCTCTCGCCTTGACAGCTTTTGTTGGTTTTTGGAGGTTTAGAGGAGAGCAAACAGCACCCCAACCTCCCTCTCAGAGAGAAGCCTCAGACTGTTTTGCAAAAGCTGCTGGCAGAGTCGGTTCTGAGTCACTGTCCCTGGGGATGCAGGAGCTCCTCGTTGTACCCAAAACCAGGGCAAGCGGTGGCTGTCTAGGCAGCTCCAGACCGCCAGAGAGGTTCCGAGCAGAGATCGCACACTGAGATTTTCCCGCTGTCCCGGGCTGGGAATGTCTGGTTTTTCCGGCTGCCAGAGCTCCAGGCTAGTGCCGATGAGCACCTCTCCCAAGGGAGGGTGTGGGACGCGCCCGTTTCAGGATTGCCGTCTGGCCAGGCTCCCAGCCCCTCACGGGAGCCAGACCCCACTCGTTCTCGGGCGCGCTGGTGTTCAGGTGCACTCGCGGCTCAGGGACTGAGACCTGATTTCTCCGCCGCACTCTCTCTGGCTCCGCGCCAGGGGAGGCTGTCCTGGGTCCGGGGACTTAGGTCCCTGACCCTAACCGCCCAGGTTCCCACTATTACCCCCCCCCCCCCCCCCCCCGGGATCCTTTGCTGTTTGTTTTTTGAGTGCTTTCAACCAGACTCCAAGTTAATGCTGGTCCCCAGACGCAGAACACTCTCGTGTTGGGGTGTTACTTTCCAATCGGTCACCTCTGGTGGCTCCCTCCCCCTTTTGTTTATCTTCCGATATCAGTGGGATGTTCCCAGTCTGCTTTACCTGCCACTGGCGTCTTCTGCACCTGTAGAGATCCAGACGTGTATAATTCTGATCTCAGGCTGATTTCATGGGTGGTCGCAGTTCTTTGGTAGGTAATCAGCTCACTTTAGGGTACAGGTTGAAATGGTGCCTCCTCCTACTTCCCCGCCATCTTGACTCCTCCCAGTGTCCAGCTCTTCTTGATCTCAGCTCAGGTCTTGATCTCAGTCAGGGTAGGTGCAAGTTGTGCTTTGGGCTCCATGGGCGTGGAGCCTACTTAGGAAAAAAAAAAAAACCAACTAAATTGGTAGTTTAGCCAAGTGCCAGAAATGCAGTTAGACTAAATAGTACCACTTATTCAGGACATGAACCTGATCCTACATTTGTGCTCATTCTTCCTTTGCTGAGTTTATTTACACTATTTTTTGCATCTGGAAGGCTTTCCCACCTCTTCTCTGTATATCTACATCTTTGCCATTTTTCAGGATCCAAATCCAGTTACTCATCCTCAAAGAAGCCTTATCCAATTATAGAACTTCTCTAGCCTTCATTGATCTTGCCCCTTTCTGAGTTCCTTTGGAGACTTCTAGCCTTTCTTCATATACCAAATCGTATTTCTTCTCCAGTATATATTATGGACTGATCGTTTTGCTTAAAATAGTTTTCTCTTCTCTTCCCTACCAGTGCTGGAGCTGGATGGGATTGGAGAGATCATCTGTTCCACTTCCCTCATTTAACAGAGGAAACTCATCTGTAAATAGAGAAGTAACTTGTTCATGATCACTTGATATTTCTTAAACATATCCCGTGCTTTTTGAGCTTACTTTGTATTTATTAAAAATACTTTTGACTACCAGTACTTTTCTAGATAGCTCAGTGCTCACAAGGGGTGGTGTAAGTCAATGTAAATTCTTGATAGAGTAAGTACTGATAACCATCATCAAATGCGAAGAAAGCTCTTTTCACACCCTCACTGACAGCTGATACTCTTAATTAGGTGGGTTTAAGCCCTAGAGGTCTACAGGAATGAGAGCTTTGTTCTGGCCATTAGATCAGATAAATGAGGAAAACTTAGCCTTGCTTTGTTGGAGAAACAAAGATGATTTGGATTGTGCAGTAAATGGAGAAAACTTAGAATTAGAAGTAATAACTGCTTTCTTGGGGTACCTGGGTGGCTTAGTCAGTTAAGCATCCAGCTTCTGATTTCGGCTCGGGTCATGATCTAGGGCCCTGGGATCAAGCCCCTCATTGGCTCCATGCTCAGGAGTCTGCTTATCCCTCTTCCTCTGCCCCTTCCCCCCTATAATAAATAAAATCAAATAAATAATAAATTATCTTTTTTTTTAAAAGTAATAACTGCTTTCTTATTTAAGAAAAGGCTTTTTATGGAAGGGTCTACCTTAATTAGAAGACCTTCCAAAGCTCAGGGCTCTGATTGTCTGTGTTTACTTTGTTTTGTTTTTAGTTATCAGTGAGACCTGTTGCCATGAGGTACCACTTACCTTGGTGTGGAGTATTAACTATTAGTCTTGCTGAGATAAACCTTCCCTTTTAAGATCACTCAGATGAATTAGGAATTTGCTATAGATTGATTAGGAAAGTAGAAAAATAGAAAATATGCTTTTCATTGATTTTTTTAAAAATATTTTATTTATTTATTTGATAGACACAGATTACAAGTAGTCAAAGAGGCAGGCAGGAAGAGAGGAGGAAGCAAGCTCCCCACTGAGCAGAAAGCCTGATGTAGGGCTCTATCCCAGGACCCTGAGACCATGACCTGAACTGAAGACAGAGGCTTTAACCCACTGAGCCACCCAGGCGCCCCAACTTTTCACTGATTTTTTAAAGAAGACTTTGACATACGAATTACAAGCCCATAGGAACTAAAAGTTTTACAGTATACTATATATCAACCAATTAAATCGGAGAAGTAAGGGAAGAAGAGATGTGTTTTATTAGTCACACTCATTTCCTCATGACAAGATTATTTTAGATGACAGTTCTTGAAGGTGGGAATTGAGACAACTAAGGACAGCCCAGCTTCCCTGTGGACGCCTGTAAGTACCCTGTGGTAATACACGTGCCCTGTGCCTGTGGTGACAGTGCTATTCCTTATATGCGCTTTATCCTAGTCACAGCTGTAGCAATTCTGTGAGGACCCGGTGAGCAGTTTTTCACTGTAAATAAAATTTCTGTTCTGTACCAGTGGTTTCCAGCCAGGAGATGAAGGCGGTGGCTCCTTCGCTGTGCCGTCTTTACTATTTGTTGAGGCAGCTGCAGCTCTGAAGGGCTCAATGGAGAGCATAAGCCATCTTGTCTGATTATAAGCATTCCCCCCAAATTTCAACATTTTGTTTGAGAAGAGCTAACCACTTCCGGGGATGTGTACTTGAACTTCTCTGCTCAGCTCGTGGAAACGAGTGTTCGTTTGTTCCAATGAACTGTGTCCTAAGTTAATGTGCTGTCCAAATACATTTTCTTTTGATATTCTTGATATTACCATAGTAAGTACACACTGTACCTGAGATTTAAGCATGCCTAAAAGGAGAGGAAATAAGGGAAATACAGTTTGGTGAATGGCTGCAAATTCACTTTTATTAGAGTTTTGTTTTGACAAGAATTACCAATTAATGAGATTTCAGAAAATGAAATGTCAGATTCAGAACATGAAAAATGTTTGTGGAACATTTGTGTCTTCCATGAAATACTGTTTTGCTTTACATGAATGTATCTCTTTATTGAATTCTTGACTTTAGACTTCTTTTACCACTAAAATGTTTGAGACCTGAGTTTGTTGTACCGTAAGAGAATGGTCAAATCTCTCTCTCCTTAGGTGTGCTAGGAAGATGTTGGCTACTAAAAAGGCAAAGCAAGATAATCTCTTTGAAAGTCCATCAAAATTACCTTTAATTTCAGAGAGCTATAAGATGTCATAATGTGCATGTTTCTCTACTAGAAATACATGTTTCTCATTTTTTTTTTAAATATTTTATTTATTTATTTGACAGAGAGAGAGAGAAGTCACAAGTAGTCAGAGAGGCAGGCAGAGAGAGAGGGAGAAACAGGCTCCTCACTGAACCGAGAGCCCGATGCGGGGCTCGATCCCAGGACCCTGAGATCATGACCTGAGCCGAAGGCAGAGGCTTAAACTGAGCCACCCAGGCGCCCCCATGTTTCTCATTTGTAAAAGATGACCTGTGTCTCTCTTCTCTCTTTATATTGTAAGGGGTTTGCCTTTTTCATTTTTGTATTCTCCGTGTCTGATACACAGTAAAGAAGTACAGTAAATACACATGTTTGCTAAATTTGTGAGCTGGAAAGTTATGTGGCAAAAAGACACTCTTATTGTAAGCTACCTAACAGCATTTTTTGAGACATAAACACTAACTTTGTACCTGGTCAGGGGGAAGCCTGGGCTAGCATCCTAAGCACTGCTAGGTTGCCAAGCCAGTTGCTAATCCAAAAAGAAAGCAAAGGCCCAGTATACATAGTTTCCAGAGCCAAGATCAACAAATACAGAGAGGTCGTCTCCAAATAGAGCTAAGTTCAAATGTGTAATGGGTTGAAAAGTCAAACAGAGATCCATGAAAGAGTGTGTAATGGGAAAAATCTCCAAAGTCAGTGAACTAGGCAAGTATGTTATGGTTGGTTTATCATATAGACCTGTATACTTGGAGGGAGGTTTAGGTATTTAAGACTACAGAAAGCAAATGGACTATATTCACTTTCATGGATTATTTTATTGTTACAACTCTATTTAGACAGGGCTCCGGAGGCTATATCAATGGTACTTTCATATTGGGTAGCTGAAGAGAGTTTACTAAAGGGACTGTCTTTAAAGGAATGGTCGGGGTTGACGGAAAGCAGTACGAGTATTGAAGTACCCTGGAGCTAATAACAGAGGAGCGCTGTTACCACCAGCTTTAGGCCTAAAGAATGAAGGGAGGGAGCTGCCAGGACCTCCAAGAAAGCTTTATGGTGAGGGCTGTCCAGTGTGCTGTAGCTTGGGAGGGAGGCAGGGTAATATGCATCCTGACATCCTTCTTGGACCTGGTCAGAAGCCAGAGGGCAAGGGAGTCAGTCTACACAATCTGCCATCCCAGCACAGGGCAAGCTGGAGACTGACGAATGGATCTGGAGGGGCAAATAGAAAACATCCAGCATAAGAACTTGGAGATTTTCATTTTGAGTCAGTGAGGAGAGGGGAAGTGAAATAAAGCAAAAAATTCATTCAATGAATGTTCCATAAATGTTTATGTAGTGACTTCTGTGTGTGGTATAGGCTTGCAGGTGCTTGGGGGCACAAGAATGAACAAAATAGACCAAGTTCCCTGCCTTCGTGGACTTTACGTGCCAGTGTAAGGAGAGGCAGGCAACAAATAGTAAACATAACAACTAAATTTTCCAGTATGTTACGTTATCATCTATGGACAAAAAAGAAAAAGAGCAAGAGAGGGGAATTGGGAATGTGAAAATGGGCGGGCAGATTTCGGTATAAAATCGGGCACTCAGGGAGGGCCTCATTGAGGTGATGGTTGACCAGAGACTTGAAAGAAATGAGGGGTGAGCCTTGCATTACCTGGGGGAAGAGTTTCGGAGACCGGGAAAGGCCAGTGCAAAGGCCTGGGCAGGATGCCTGGTGTGTTTGTGGAACAGTGAGGAGGTCAGCAGAAGAAAAGTGAGCAGAAGAGAGGTGGGAGGAATGAGGTCTGAGATGTCAAGGGCATCTCATCTTATGGGGCCGTGCAGGCCACTCTAGAGACCTCGACTTTTATGTAAACAGATGAATGCCAGGGTGGCATTATGGGCAGAGTAGTGACGTGATCTGACATTTTGTTTTATTCTTATGGTTTTGGCCGCCATTTTGTGAGTGGATTGCAAGGGGCAAGAATAGAACTGGGCAGGCTGCTGTCTTTAGGCAGGAGGTGGTGGAGGCCACACAGGAGAAAGTGAGACATGCTCAGATTCCGGACAGGTTTTGAAGGTAGAGTCAGGATTTTCCCGTATAGGTGATGTAGACTTAGAGACAGATCCACGGCCATTACTTTTGTACTAAAGATCTGCAGGGATGGGGCAGGAAGGCTGCAGGTGTAGCTGAATTTAGGAGAATGGAATTGTTAACCTGAAGAACTGAAGGCCCAGCTAGGTATCCATTAGGAGTAGGTAACAAAACAGACCAGAAACAGGGCATTGTGTGTGTGAACTAATTTTCCAGGAGACAGAGAATCTGTGGTGATTTGGCGCCCTCTAGTGGCCAAGCATATTATTAATCTCCAGGGAATTCTCTCCGTATCTCAAAAGCATGCTCTTGAGAATAGTTGTGTGGGTTGTAGTTTTCTTTTGAAACAAGTAAGAATAAATCACGCAGCTATTCCTTTTATACTCACAGTGAGAGGGAATTGTTATCAGATTCAGTATTGGAAGGCTGGAACTATAAACTAGTTTAGCAAATGGTTGACAGTTACCTGGACTACTTTGAGGTTGTCAGTGTGCCCCAGACCTCCTGGTCTAGGTTAGAGGCTTGGAAGTGATACATCCTGGGAAGCAGGAGTCAGTTGAGCTGGGACGGGCACTTACAGGCATGAGGAGTGTGAGGACAGAGAGCAAAGTGAAGGTGGGAGACAAGGAGGTTGTTAGGAGAAATGTCAGTGGTTTGTCACAAAAGGTACCGTACTTATCTCTCCTTAGGTCAAACACTAGGGACCATAGACTAATTTCTCACCAGTCCATTCTCCCACGCTGTTCCATTGCCAAAGCCAGAATTCTGGACTGGGTCTGTATCTACATCAGGATGGGCAACAAACCTATGATTTATTCCCCCACAAATATCCTTTGATTTTTCTCCCCTCCTGTTGGGGCTGCCTTAGTTCAGACCGTTTGTTGTCTGCTTCTTTGGATTATATCAAGCCTCTTAACGTTTCTCCCAGACTTTTATCACTGAACCTCTCCAATTGTATACCCTGTTATTTTCTACTTAAAATTACTCACAGGGTCTCCCATTTCTGTCAGGATGAAATCCTCATTTCGTGGTGTGGCTCATGTGACAGGGGACAAGCTAGACTGCCTTCTACCTCTCTTGCTCCCTTTTGCTTTCAGTTCATACAGCAGTCACACTCAACACGGAGCCTGTCTCATGACTGTGCACCTTTGCAAAGCTGCCCACCTGCCTTTTTGGTTCATTGCTTCCACATCTCTACTCTGCCCTCAAAGTCTTTTTTCTTCAAGTCTGCTCAAGTGTCATTTTCCATAAGCCTTTCCTGGACCTCTTCGTCCTCTGTCGTGCGACTTCAGTGTTCTCATAGCCCTCGATGCAGACCTCTTAGCACATCCTCTCCCTTTGTTGTAATTATAGTTTTACATGTTTATCCCTTGATATCTCAGAGCCCTCCATGGCCCAAGACCTGGGATACTAGCCCTGGGGAAGGGTGCGGGGGTGGGGGCGGGCAGTAAGTAAGAACTTAGTAAAGGATTGTGGATGAGTGAACCATGTAGGAGACCGAGGCTCCAGAGAGGAGAGCCCGTCAGAGCACTCGGGGAATCAGGAGGGAGAGATCATAAAAGAAGGCTTTTATTTCTGGGAGGTGTTCTGGGAGGCTTTATTAGTGTATTTCTGTCTTTTAAAAAAACCTTATCATAGTATTATGTAAGTAACACAGGAAACTAATAATATCACAGGTGTGAAGGAAAGGATATTTACAGGCTGCAGACCCATGTAACCAGCCCCCAGATTCTTTCAGTGGAACATGACCAGTACCCAGGAAGCCCCCCTCACGCTCTTTCGAGTCATTGTTCTTTTTTCCTACCACTGAACTTGAGCATTATCCTCACTTCTGATCGTATCCATTAGTCTTGTGTGACTTTGAACTTCATATAGAAGGAATAGTTCAGTAAGTACTCTCCTGTGGTTCTTTTGCTCACATTTTACCTGTGAGAGCCCTCCATTGTTGCAGGGGTTGTAGGTGATTGCTTCTCACTGCTCAGTTTGTCTGCTCTGCTGTGGAGTAGTACTGGGGAGGCTCCATGTTTGACCACCATGGATAGTGCGACCGAGTATCCTTGTCTCCTGGGGAACATACTTATGCATTCCTGTTGGATGTAGACCGAGGAGGAGAATTGCTGACATGGTGTGTCCATATGTTCAGCATCTATAGATACTGCTATTAATGTTTCAGAAATGGTTGGATTAGTTGACATTCTTTTCTTCATATGTGAGAGCTCTGGGTATTCCATGTTCTTGCCAACATTTGGTATTTACTTTTTTTTTTTTAAAGATTTTATTTATCTGTGTGTGTGTGAGAGAGAGGGCACACAGCGGGGGAGCAGCAGGCCGAGGGAGAAGCAGACCCCCGCTCAGCAGGGAGCCCAACATGAGCCGAAATCAAGAGTCAGATGGTTAACCAACTGAGCTGCCCAGGTGCTCCTGTTCTTCTCCCTTTTAAATATGAGAAGGCATGGTCACTTTTTAGGACAGAATGAATTTCTCTGTTTGGAGCCATGCAGGTTAAGAGAATGGCATTACCTTTGCATTTACGTACGCCTTCAGAGCATAGGGCAGATCCAGTCTGCCTTTTGTCTACCCTATTATCACTTGGGGGCAGTGGAAAGAGTGAAAGGTGTAGGGCAGACTTGTGGGACTGATGTGGGTTTGAATACCAGCTGTACCCCTTACTACCCAAGATATCTGTTGGCAGAAATCACTGAAAGGTCTTGAGTTTTAATTTCCTCAGCTGTCAAATAAGAAAAGAATAGCCACCTTGCAAGGCTCTTTGGGTGGTAGGAGACTACAAGAGAACGTGGGCTCCCTGCCCAGCAGAGAGGATTCCTTTGAATGAATAATACTCCCATGTTTTTGGAAGTCAGGGATATTAGTGTTCTATCCGATGTTCCTTTGATTGCAAGTTGCTTGCCTTTTTCCTCTAGGGTTGACAACTTTGGGCTGGGCCTTTTGCTTCGATCCAAGCAGATAAAACGCATGGTCTCTTCATATGTGGGAGAAAATGCAGAATTTGAACGACAGTATTTAAGTGGTGAATTAGAAGTAGAGCTGACACCTCAGGTAAGGAAATTTCTGTGCTCCTCTTTTATAATCGTAACTTAGTTTAAAACTTCCCTCTTTCCCTCCAGGAATTTTCTTTTGCAAGAGAGGTAAGGCAGAGAGGATGTGATTTTGCCAGGCCAAGGAAATTTGTTTGTAGATCACACCAGTGGATTGCTAGAAGCCCACTAGCCTCTGTTGCTGTGCACTGAACAAAGGAGGCATTTCTAGTGAACTATATCTAGGCTACAGGGTAAATTTTTAACTTTGGCACCGTGGTGTGCATTGTTCTTGCTGAAATGCTTGGGGGTTGTCCCAAGAGTCCGTTCCTGTGAATCATACAGTTAGAAATGTGTGAGGATTATGTTCTTGTTGAGACATCAGGAAAGTGAAGTCCTTGGAGGGTGAAACTGGCCATGTCATGGAATATGCTGGAATCAGAGCCCAGGTCTCCAGGGAACTGATGTTCCTTACCAAGCAAGCAATTACTACAGTTAAATCCAGCAAGTTTCCATTCATTTCAGAAACTGTATCTTAACTGGCTAAAGAGTTTGTCATAGAGGAAACTTTTTGAAGCCATTTGAGTAAAATTAGCCATTTGGTTAGAACATAGAGGAAACTTTTTTAAGCCATTTGGGTCTATAGGTTATCTGCATTGGTCTTCTTAATTTGACATCATCTGCCTTCATCTCTGAAATTGAACCCACCACTCTGCTTTATTTTTGTCAACAGAGTTATTGTTACCACCGACTTCACTAAATCGGTGATACTGTGTGAGATAGCAACATTTTAAAAAATCGATGATGAGCTCCCAGTATACGCTTGTCCAGAAAGAGCACACAGCGGAGAACTTTTCCACCTGAGGCTTCACAGCATTGCTCACATCACAGCCAGTCATCCGGCAGTGCTGGCGGTTGTGCTTGTTGTAAGCCTTTCACTGTGCCTGGTCTTATCCGGTTTTTACTGAAAGTTTCTTGAAAATAACGAAAGGTATCCTGTCTTAGTCTGCTTTCGAGACTGTAAAAAAATACCACAAAATCGGTGGCTTGGACAAGAGGAAATGATTTCTTACTGTCTGGCAGCTGGGAAGTACAAGGTCAAGTGCAAGCTGATGTGATTCTTGGTAGAGAGGAGGCGGGGGAGGGAGAGAGCAAGAGCAAGTAAGGACTCTGGGGTCTCTTACTGTAAGGACACTAATCTACTGGATCAGAGCCCTACCTTAGGACCTCATTTAGCCTCAGTGACTTCCATAAAAGCCCTGACTCCAAATACAGTCATGTTGGGGTTAAGGGCTTCACCATGTGAATGAGATGGGGACACAGTTCAGTCCATTGCATATACTTTTCCTTTTCACATTATAGATTGAGATACCTTTCCTTTGGGTTGTGGAGACCATGAAAATAACCTGTCAATTACTCCTGTTATCTTTTGTATTATTCCTTCTTTTGTCAGAGGGCATATACATGGGAATTCCTTAGTATTTCTTTTAGATTCCTCCTTTAAACTGAAAGAGATCAGTGCCTCTCTCCCCACCTTAGTGACAGATAAATAAACATTGCCTGTAGCAACGTGTTTCGTAGCCTGTAAGCCAGAGAAGTGTTGATGAAGTGGTAGGGATATTAGGACTTCTTTGGGGTTTGGATGTAGGGGGTTGGTTGTACCTGCAGAGAACCTATCTGTAGAAATTGTCCTGTTTTAGGTCCTTGCCCATTTAGATAGAGAGCAGGAATAAAGTATTCAGGGAGGGTAGACATAAAAAATATTTTATAGTAGGGAGTGTTGTTATGGTTGATTTGATGATTTAATCTGTGAATGTTATTAACTTAAAATACAAGACAAAACGGAGTCATCTGTGTCTATTAGATAGAATAGAGAAACTGTTAACTGGAAGACTGTTAGTTATGCCTCAGATCCTGCCTACCCAAGATTATCCTACCTACTTCAGACGCTCCGCGTCTGACGTCCCAACTTTTAGTCCCTTCTTTGAGTTTAGTACTTAAAGGACCCAGTTAAAGTAGAAAATTGTTTTCAGGTTGAGATAATTTCAACATAATATTATTAAGACCTAAACCAGTTTTTACTACTGATTGACCAGTTATGTAGTATGAATATGACATGGCTAGACTGTAACAGTGGGTTTCAGGGTTAAGGTGGGTGATTGGAGATATTTAGGGCCAGAATTACTCTGCTATGGGAGAACTGGGTTGGAAAGTAGTTGGGGTTTGGGGGAGCTAGGGAAATCAGGTCCGAACTACTGGTACCTAGGAAGGGAATAAAGATGATCAAAAGAAGATCCAAAGAAACTTTGCATACAGTTGTTTCTACTCTGAGATAAAATTTGAAGTATTCTGAGCTTTTAAAAGCCAAATTACCTGTATGTTGTACTCTTTGCCTAACTTTTGATTTTTCCGTAGATAATGTAGTAGATAAAATGCTTATAAGAATATTTTAGAATAAACTCGTAAGTAAATGAATGTATTATTGTTATCTAATAATGGCATTGTTATGCATCATAAGCTTCAGGCTATACCTGCATAGGGCACACAGTAAAACACAAAATTTACATACATGTTTTTAAATATATATAGTGATATATATCAGATTTGAAAATAGATTTTAAAATATTACAAATAAGCCAGTGGAGAATACGATGTCAAGAGAGCAGTGGGAGACCAGAAAGCTGAGAGCACAATGAGGCAAAGAAGCAGTTGCATTTGAACGTGGATTAAGAATTGAGAGATTGTTGTCTGGAGGGACAATACTTGTTTTCAGTTAATCCAGCATACAGTGGTAGCAAAATACACTGATCATACAGTGCTCGGTACTGTTTAGAAAGATAAACCTCTAGAGAGAGGAACCATGTCTGTAAATGTTTCTGTATCCACACACACAAGTGTGCTCGATGAATCTCTTATGGTGTGTTGGTTGCTCACTTGTAGGGCACGCTTGCAGAGCGGATTCGTGCCGGTGGGGCTGGAGTTCCCGCATTTTACACCAGCACCGGGTACGGGACGCTGGTGCAACAAGGAGGGGCACCGATCAAATACAACAAAGATGGCAGCATTGCCATTGCCAGTAAGCCGAGAGAGGTAAGACGTGGCCCTTCACCCAGGCGACACCGGAATACCCCCTTTTGTAGCTTAGGCTTCCAGGTGGACTCAGTGGGTAGATAAGATGAAATCTGCTGTGTGTGAGACCAGACGCTGTTCTCCATTTATGTGCGTTTGCCACGTAAAATTTCTAGCTAAAGCCGAGCATCTGCCAATAATTAAAAATCTCATAGAGAAACCAGAATAAGTAAATGAGAAGAAAAGAAACTATGTATGTGGGAGTCAAGATTAGTTTTATGGTGGGTTTTCACAGATGTAGGAGCATTTATAACTTCTGATCATGTTCATGTGGAAAAGAGAGAAGGTATAGGATATATATTGTATTAAACTTTTCATTCGCAAGCCCCTTCTAGATATGGGTGAAGGAGAAAAAAAAAAGCCAAGGACATCACAGGTTTGTTTGTCTACAGTTCTGAAAAGGAGGGGACAGTTGTAATTACATAGTAAAATAGAGCATTCATCCTGTCTCCTTTATCCTTCATTTTGTATACTGGACATACTTGAGCTGACTGAATAGTTTAGTTTTATTTAAAGTGCTGGATAGGATGGAGTGCCTTTATACTGGGTAACTTCACTCACATGTTAGAAAAGAATATGACCCAACATACAGGTATTTGAGATACTCAGATTTGAGCCAGTTGTAATAATTACACAGGCCAGTCCATTACTGTATTTTTAGTCCCTCTCCCTTCCCCCGGCCATGTGGTTCAAGAGCATTAGTTCAGGCTGCAGAAATGCTGAGCTTAGCTCCAAGGAAATGACAGCTTAGTAAATCAAGGGATCTCTTACCACTTGCTTTTTGTGTTTTTTATAATTTTTTTTTTTCTTATAGGGATGTTAGTTCTGAACCTCCATGTTTTGAGAAAAGATAAAAGGTCATTGAACACACCGCTTGCTGTTCAGTGTTTGTCTCTAGCAGCGTCCTCCATCTGGAGCTTTGCCTTTCTGCTTAGAATGACCTATATTGACTCAAAGCTTTGATTAACATTTTTTTATATTCTATCTTGTTTCTTTCTTTACTGCCTAATTAGGTTTAAAAAGTTTTCAACAAAATAAGACAGGAGCCTAATTTTTAAGATGGATCTTAGTAATTAGATAATGATGCCCAAAACAAGTAGGCTAATACTTCAAGAGTTTGCCAGAAGTTAGAGCATTAACTCGCCCTAGGAAAACCTAGGATAGACTGGAGTCTGTCCTGAAGGCCTGGGTTCATTTTTGCCTGGAGTCAGGTACACAAATCTAGTGGTTTTTTACTTTTGTCTGAATTATCTAGGAATGTGACAAACAATTTCTTGAAATGATTCTTGTTGGCTCTTTATTTCCCCTACTTATGGTAGGAAGAGGAGGTGAGTAAATTTCTTAATTCAGTGGTATTTGCTAGGCACTGGCCCAAGTATGGTAGAAAAGGGGATGATCTGGACCAAGTCCCCCACTAATGGAGGAACTGACAAGGACTGAATTAATAAACACATAATGTCAATAATGAAAGTGCTGAGAAGAAAAATCAAGTAGGGTGTAATAGCAGAAAGAACGGTCACTGGCCAGGGAAGGTGTTCCAGATTGGGTCACGGGAAACCTCTCTGAGGAAGTGACAGTTGGTAGACATCACAATAAAACAGGAGAATGAGTGGGCAAAGATTATTGGGTTGTGCTCTGGTCAGAAGGAAGAGGAAGGATGTGGTCCTTGGGCAGGCTAACCCTGTTTGTGGAACAGCAGGGCAGTGAGACTGGAACAGAGTAGACGGGGCAGAAAACAGTAGGATGGCAGGCTGAAGGGAGGTGTGAACCAGATCACATGAGTTTCGGTTTTACTGAGTGGTGAGAGGACAGCAGAGAGTTCAGAGGTGGGAGGGTGATGTGATCTGAGTTGCATTTTGGAAGGATCACTGTGGCTGCCTGGTAGAGAGTTTTTTGGTATTCTAAGAACAGAAGCAGTGAGCAAGTGAGGTGGTTAACAGCAGAGCTGTGGGAGGTGGTTGGAATCAGGACATGTGTTGATAACAGAGCTAGCAGGATTTACCAGTGGATTGCCTGCGGCGTGTGAGGAATGACCAGAATCAAGCATACTGCTTACTGAGATGGGCAAAATATGGGGGTAACCAAAGAGCCTCGTCAGGGACTGTGTGCATTTGAGACATCCTTTAGGCTCCAGCGAAAGTTGCTCAGTCGTCTCCAGCTTGGGGAGGGTTTAGATCTGGGATAGGAGCCTTGGGAGTCTTCAGCATGTAGTATTTAAATCTGTGGGACTAGCTGAGTGTCTAGGGCTGGAGTACAGGTAGTAAATACCTCTTTTGCATTTAAAGGGTGGGGAGAGGAAAAGGAGCAGCAAAGAATGGGAACGTGTCTAGTAAAGTGCAGAGAAAACCGAGGGGAGTTTGGTAACTTGAAAGACAAGGGCAGTTTTACAAAGGAGGGAGTGATCAGTTGACAGGACAGGGCGTTGAGCATTGGGTTTAGAAACATGGAGGTCATTGGTGACCTTAAAGAATTATTCTTCTGAAGAGAGGATTTTTCTGGAAAGGTGGAAATTTGATTGGAGTGGATTCAAGAAAGGGATGAAAAAAGAGAAAGTGGTAACCGGGAAACACACAGCTCTTTCTAGTGAGTGTAATAGCTAGTATGGCAAAACCAATCTCTTCCCTGTTTTAAAATTTTAGAATGGATAGCATCAGCAGCTGCTGGTTTGTAGACCCATCAGGAAATTGTATGATTGGAATAGAGGAAAAAAAGTCAATTTTTTCACATTGCCTTGGATTAGCATATATTTAGATCTGTATGTAATTTTCTAGATCTGTATGCAACATAACTCCTCTGTCATCCTTGGTGTTTTCAGTAATGACTTTGAAACTCTTTAAAAAGCTGTGTATTGATGTGTAGTTTATGAATATCTTTCATATGATTTGTCTAAGTTTCACATTAGTGAGATCTTCCTTCTTCAGGAATCCCCTGGATTCATTAATAGTCTCTAGCAGGAACGTGGGATAAGGTCTTTAAGGAAGCTGTTCTTTATTTAAACAATGGTTAAAGGAAAGTCAATAGCGCGAACTTTGTCCCACAGCTTTCGTAATATGCGTGCACTTTGTCCACTAGAGGGTGGTGTCGGAACGAGAAGGGAGGTCTGCCTTCCTGTGTGGGATGGAGCCCGGTGCAGACGTTCTTTCCTCTTCTTTGTTTCGATTCCCAGAGCTAAATGCCCAGGCAGAAAAAAGGAACAAAATGCCACGACCTAGTTTTACTTTATGCTTCTTCTCCCCTCTCCCCACTCCATCTGTAGTAGAATTGAAAGACAATACACGTACAAAAATCAATACCTTTCCATTAGATCAGTGATGACGGAGAGGAGGCATAACAGAAGAACACAGAATACTCATAGTAGCCTCAAAAACCATGAAGTGCCTATGAAGAAGCCTAAAAAACATATACAAAGCTTTTGGGGGGGGGATTAAAAGCAATTCGAAGAGGTAAAAGAAGACTTTAGAAAATGTAGGCATATATTATGCTCCTAGGTGGAAAGCTGTGGCTTGTCAGTTCTCCAGTTTCATCAAATTCCAGGAATTCCAATTAAAATTTCAATGGGCAGGTATAAATAGGAGAGATGAATGGATTTTTATAACTTTTATGTACAAAATACATTGCCCATTTTACTCAGCTTATATAGTTTTGTCCCTCCTGCCCCAGGGGGAGGGAAAGATGGGCTATTTTCTATGTTATATATACTTAATATATATAGTAATATATATAACATATGAATCATAACAAATAATAAAAATATGAAAATGATATATAATATATAAATATATAAAATATAAATAATAACAAATAATAAAAATATATAAATAATAACAAATAATAAAAAGAGTGCTAACATACAGCCTGTGCCTTAAGCATGTAGAACTTTCAGTTCCTCAAGTTTACCAAGCTCTCTTGCTGCTGAGTCTTCACACACGCTGTTCCCTCGGTTCTCCCTCCACCACTTTGACTAAATCCTAGTTGCCTACCACGACTCACCCTTGAGGTCTCTGTTTAAGTTGTTCTCCCTTGGAGAAACCTTCCCTGACCAGGCTTGTATCTGTATTCTCTGCTTCTGTCAGAGCACATACCTGACAATGCCCTCTTTGTCTCCTGCAGGTGAGAGAATTTAACGGTCAGCATTTTATTTTGGAGGAAGCAATTACAGGAGATTTTGCTTTGGTGAAAGCGTGGAAGGCAGACCAAGCAGGAAACGTGATTTTCAGGTAGTATGATGGCTTAAAAAAAAAAAAAAAAAAAAATTAACAAAATGCATGTCAGGAACTTTACATTTCCTAAGTTATGATTAGAAAAACAGTTATCTTGATGTGCTTGCTGTTTAAAAATTCATGTGAAAAGTAGCTAATAATCAAGCCCACAGGTCAGTGTGTACATGATGTGGTGTACTTGGGGGAGTCTGTTCTGGTTGGATGGTGCCCACATTGCACTGCTTGGTAGCTATTTTGAATCAATATACCCTTGTATATAGTCACATACGAACTGTTTTTTCCATGTGTATTTTAGTTGCCAGGACAAGTTACAGTGTTGAGACATACTTAGCAAATGTGAGAAAAAGCACACAATTGTATTTAATTTTTTATATTGTTATTAATTTGCATTATCTCAAATGTCTAAATTTTTTTGATATTCTGGAAAGATCTTGCTAACAACCATTTAGGTCTGTTCTTTTCCAGTCCTGTTGGTGTCTACTAGGAAATACTTAAGTAGGTTTTATCTGAAAAGTTGATTAATCTTGATAGTGCTAAACTTCCATTCTGTTATTTGGATAGCCACAGATATTAAGCCATAGGCTTAATAGATTTCAAAGTCTTTTGATTACCCTGAGCATACTAAATACCAAGTATTTAGTATGTTGGATTTATACATTATATGGTTGTTTTGAAAATTGTACCATCTTTGAATATACATGTACAAGTCTTGAAGACTTTGCCTGTTAGCTTACAGAAATAGTTTTCTTTCTTATAATATGGTCATTTACTGTTAGTAATAATTTTGATCTTTACTGAATCCACCTCTGGTGAGATCACAGTTAAATTCTTAGTGACTATTCTCATGTTTTTGTTCATTTCTGAAGCTCTTATATGATATTATTGCTATATTTGATTTTTTTAATTCAACCAGGTTTTAATTACAACTGATCTTGGCAGTTACACATTTTGCATCATGCCTGCCTTACTTGACACCTTGGTGTAATGTTTGCAAAGTTTAGTTCATTTTGTTTTTTTTTTTTAATATTTTATTTATTTATTTGACAGAACGAGAGATCATAAGTAGGCAGAGAGGCAGGCAGAGGGAGAGGGGGAAGCAGGCTCCCCACTGAGCAGAGAGCCCAGTACTGGGCTAAATCCCAGGACCGTGAGACCATGACCTGAGCGGAAGGCAGAGGCTTAACCCACTGAGCCACCCAGGCGCCCTAGTTCAGTTGCATTTTTAAAAAAGATGAATGAAATTGTATAGAAGCAAATGGAAATGAATTATTTAAACTATTTCCATGAGTTTATCGTGTGTGTTTCCTTGCCTGGCTCTGTTATCTGAAGACTGCATTGACTTAGCCTGCGGTTACTGATAGGAGATGAGACTGCTCATCAGCAATGGTCAAGTGACTCAGATTCTTAAGATTCTGACTTCTAGGTTGACCTTCACTGTTAATGGGACAATTGGTCAAAGGTCTGTCTAGGCCATTGTTTGGGCAGCCCTGCACACCTTTGCCTCTGACCACACTGCCAGAGCTTTCGATACTGGACATGCTGGATGAATCCGACTTAGCAACCTGTGACAGTACCCAAGGACTTCTGTCTCAGGGACATACCTGTCTTTATATTTATCCTTGAATCTAAGTGAGATAAACATTGGTGGCCTAAAAACACCGGTAAAAGAGAGATATAATTCATTTCCCTTTATCAAATAAGCATTTTTTTTTATCAGCTTACACTCTCAGAAACAAAAAAAAAATTAAAATTTTAATGGATGGCAGTGAGTGATGCATTAATTTAAAAACTGGAGTGCAAAATCATCAGCAAAATTGGCACTTTCTGAAAATTTTTACACCTCAGGGTCTAGTGTGGGTGTTGTACTTCAAAAAACTTCATTGGAATTTGGTCCCCCGGAATGATATTTGTAGATGACTCACATGTTACCAATGAATGTTTCATTTTATTTCAGCAATAGGTTTCTTTTTAATAGATATAATTACTGTACCTTCCCTCATATAAAGCACTGGGTACTTTTTAATATTTAACAAGAGCAGGTTTGGTGAAATATATATCTGTAGAAACAGCGGGATCCTAGTTAAAAGATTTAGGCAAATTAGTTTTAAATAGAGTAGCTTTATTCATATATATTTTATCTTTCTGTATGTGATCTATATGTTGAACATGAAAAATAGTACCTCTTTCCTTCAACTCCATAGAAACTGTGATTGAATGATTGCTTTTATTTATAAAATTATTTTAACACTTATGGAAAATATGATGCATTCTTTTAAAAGTTCCATAGATTTCTAGTTTATAGAAATTCTTCTAATCTGTAAAGCCGAGAGAAACTCTTCTTATTTTTGGTCTTCTTTTCCCACTTTCCCCGACTCCTATTATAGGAAAAGTGCAAGAAATTTCAATTTGCCAATGTGCAAAGCTGCAGAGACCACAGTGGTAGAGGTAAGAGAAGAGGTTATTGCTGCTTTCCAGAGGTTGCTTTTTAAGCTTGCTGTTATGTATTAGTTCAGAAAAATGTATAACAGTTCATTTGTCTTCTGGAGGGCAAATAATGACTGCTTTTAAATTTTAGATATCTAAGGATTCTGTTTAAATATGTATTAGTTGAGGGACACCTGGATGACTCAGTCGGTTAAACATCTGCTTTCAGCTCAAGTCATGATCCCAGGGTCATGGATCAAATCCCACATCAGGCTCCCTGCTCAGTGGGGAACCTGCTTCTCCTCCTACCTGCTGCTCACTCTCTCTCTGTCTCTTCGGCAAATAAATAAATAAAATCTTAAAGAAATATATGTGATAATTGAAATTTTACTGTAACATTGGCTTTCTGGTTGGGTCGGGTCTCACTGGAATGCTCTCTTTGGGATCAAGCCATGAGACTGGTTTGCTTATAACAGTCCTTTGGTACTTGAATAAAATAGGACTCCTTAGGTAAAATTATAAGATGAATTTTTATATACAGAATCCCAGAAGAATAGTTGAATTGTATCATTATCTTACTGTGTTTGATACTATGAATTCTTTAAGGAAGAAGGAGTGTAGTATAAGTAATTGCTTTGATGTGGTTCTGTTTGGAGCATTTGAATTAAGGAACTAACTGGCTCTTCTTTGGACATCTCATGGTGTGGGAGAAACTTCACTAATTCTAGAGCCTTTCTAGGGTTAAAGCTCTGGGACAAAAATAGGTGGCTTGCCCCCCAAACATGCCATTTTGTTTACATGTATTTGAACCTGAAAGGAGACTTCAAAATGATTCTTAACTTGAGGCTTTGAGAATTACCCTGGAACCAAATTTTCATGAAAGTTTGAGATAGCTTGTCTTTGGGAGAGCTTTATAGGAACCTGTTATGGGATCTGGAAATGAGAATGTGTGTTTGAGGTTTTTCTCATGATGGTAGTGTTGTATGTGGCATCTTTGACTCCTTGCATACTTTTTGGCCAAGGTGGTATCTCATAGGGGCAGCATAGTGGTATTTTTGAAAAAATCAAATGTTAGAATTCTGTTCCTCTCTTGAAGAGTGAAGTGTGGTATTTTTAAAGTTCTGGAGGATGTGGTACTTCCAACCCAGGCATAGTGGTTTCTTTTGAAATGGCTTTAGTGTATTTTCTGCATTCAAAATGGACAATGTGGTTTACTCTCACTGTGTAATTTGTTTTTTTAAAATTTATTAAATCATCTTAATGACCAGTCCATGGCACATATACACACTATCACTGAAAAAAAGCCTATAACCTAGCTTAAAATAATTAGTAGTTTAACCCTGTTGATTTTACATGCTTCTGTAATACTTCCTGGAACTAATATTCCTTCTCTGAATACCAAGGGCATTATGCATCATCCTGGCTGAAGTTCTTTTTTTCTTCTTCTTTTATAATCTGGTTCTTTTCAGCCAATCTTATTTCTTCTAAGAACAGAAAATGACTCTCTAGTGTCTGAGAACCACTATAGATAACTAGAAAAGGGAGGAGTTGGTTTTTTGTTTTTGTTTTTGTTTTTGTTTTGCATAAGGGATAGGGAGGTCAGTTCCCTTAACTGAGCCTGTAAATATGGTAAAGGCTAGCCCCCTCCTTCTCTGAGAACAGACATCTCTGTCGCTTACTCTTTCCTGCTAAATGCAGACTCACTGTGGGATCCTTTTCAATACAGTGTTTCTGTTCGCTACTCCCAATTGACTATACCTGCAGTGTCCAGCATGGTGGCCACTAGCACATGTGACGTTGAAAATTTAAATTAATTAAAATTAAGATAAAATTCATTTTCTCTTCAGTAGCTGCATAGGGCTAGTGACTACTGTCAATGATAGTGTCAACACATAGAACATCATCACTGTGAAAATTTGATTGGACAGAGCTTAGTTCTGATGATCAAGATGAAATCTAATTTGTCATTCTATCTTAGGAATCTAAGCAAAACAGCTTTTAGGTAATGGATTATCGTAAGCTCCATGGTGGAAGAGGTCCATATGCTCATAACTTGAGTTATAAGAACTGTGTTCTCATAAAAGGAAAATCATTTGGAATTGGGGATGGGAGTATTTTCTGATATGACGAGTCCATTTTGACTGTGACTTTTGTATTATTCTGAGTCTGGTGAGTACTCTGGACCTCCAGCTCCTCCTGTTTGCTGTGTTCTGTGCACTGTTACCTGCATGGACCTCCTGGATTCTCTAATTCTCTTCTGTTCCTGTCCTGCTTTATTTGCTGCTGATCCTAGTAGGATGGATGATTGTGAGCTGGTCTCTGCAGTGTGGTATCAAACAGGAATCTTCAGAGATCATCAATTACCCACACTTTTCCCTGCCTTCTAGTTATTAACAATAATAATAGCTACTGTTAATCAAGTATTATGTATTAGTCACTGCTGTATTCTTTGTGTACATTATTATTGTTGTAATCCTCATAATAATCTTATAAGGTAGGAACCAGTATTATCCTTACTTTACAGAAAAGAAATTTAAAGTTCAGAGAGGTTAAATATGTGACCTGATGTCACACAGTTAACACAGCTAGGTAGACCCAGAATTACAGAGAGACTGATTCCAGGTATCTACTCTTTTCCATTATTTTATGAAATACTCTCAAATCATCATAAATGGATGATTTTTCAGACTTTTTGAAAGATACTGAATCTCTGGAAGTCATTCATTTCAATGATGACTATTAGAATCAAGCAGAGAGCTCTTTGGCTAATTTATTCCTCTCTCCTATTCTTCCTTGCCAGTCATCCTGATCATGGTCTTTTTCTCCTCCACGACTATGTACCTTGGAGCTGGCTTTGAGAAAAGCTCGTCCTGGGATCAGTAGCTCTCTAGGTCCATTCAGTCTTTACCTCGGTTCATTCTGTCTTGCAGCCTCTTCGAACCTTGCACCTCTCCACAAATTTCCCTTAAATATGGTGAATGTCTGTTCTGGTATTTTCAGATGGTCAAAACATATATTTTTTTAAAGATTTTATTTATTTACTTGACAGACAGAGATCACAAGTAGACAGAGAGGCAGGCAGAGAGAGAGAGAGAGAGGAGGAAGCAGGCTCCCTGCAGAGCAGAGAGCCGAATGTGGGGCTCAATCCCAGGACCCTGGGATCATGACCTGAGCCGAAGGCAGAGGCTTTAACCCACTGAGCCACCCAGGCACCCCAGAGGAAGCAGGCTCACTGCTGAGCAGAGAGCCTGATGTGGGGCTCGATTCCAGGACCCCAAGATCATGACCTGGGCTAAAGGCAGAGGCTTAACCACTGAGCCACCCTCAAAACATATTTTTGAGAGCTCTCAGCTCATCTCCTTTCTCTTCTCGAAGAGGGACTAGAGAACTTTCTGAAGCAGAGCCTGGGTTCCAGCCTGTCTTCCGGAGCTCCCGGCCACTCTGTGGTGCAGCGTCTTTGCAGTCTTTTGCCCCGTTTACGTCCTGTAATTTGATTTTTAAGGGGACGGTAGAACTATAAATACCTATAATATTAATGATGGTTCCTTTAGGCATCTCAAAATTGTTTTTGGCCTTAGAAGCAGAGTGAAAAAGGAACATACAATCGCCTCTTTCTTATTTTTTTTCTTTTGTTTATAGTTTCTTCTCTAATTAATTTACAGTTAGTGTTTTCTCTCAAGAAGTAAACCAGGATGTTTATATCTTGAATTAAAGGGAGTATCCAATTTGCTCTCAAAATGAGTTATTTCTAGTTTCTCTAAGAGAGGAATATTCCTCCTTTCCAGAACACTTTTCCCTTTCTCATGCGTTCTCCATGAGCTTGCCAGTTGTATAAAGCTAATGAAGTGACTGAGTATGTCTGTTTTCCCCTTTAATAAAATAGATAGGAAGATTGCATTCATATTTCTTAAAACCTGCAGCCACTTGCATGCGATCTGGTGAATGCCCGTTGTACACCACCCCCCCGCCCTGCCCGCCATCACCCCCTTAACGAACTGGGTGGCTACTGGGAAAAACAATACAAGTGGGTGCACATGTTGGCACACATGCCAGAGAGATGTTTCTCTTTTGGGTCCAGACAGTGATATTTTTGGACCTCCGTCTCTTTGAGTGGGTGCAGTCGTCTTCCCTGATAAACTTCACAAGTTTAAGTGTAAAACCAGCCAGGGAATGACTCTTGGCGTTGCGTTCTGTGTATATAATGAGAAGAGAGGACTGTCCTGTCTTCCTAAGGGAACTCATTTGGGTTTTGGAGGGGTCTTCTTATCCCTCAATTCCCCGTGAGCCCCTCTGCCAGTCTCCTCGGTGCCTATTGAGGATAGGCGCCTTGGATTTTCCTTGGAAGTGATCTGTTTCTGCATTTTTTAAAAAGCACCTTATAATAGAAAACCCAGGGGGAGGTGTTGGAGTGCTTCAGTCAGGAGACTGTTGAGCTTTTGTCTCCTGCAAGCAGCCTGGCATGCCTTCTCTGTCAGAAAAGGTCGTCTGACTCAGCCACCGAAGGCTCTCGAGGCTGCCTGAGATGGAAACAGCCCCGCTGGTTTCATCAGTGTTGTGCAGTGGCTGGTGTTAGAGGGCAGCACAGTTTATACAGAGCCTCTTCTCTTTTAGCTGATTGCAGCTTTTAGTTAAAACAGTATATTTGTGATCACAACGTGAATAGAATTAGTTTTATGATATTGACATTATGGTATATTTGCATATTTGCACATGAAAGACTTGGTTCATGCAACTATTGCGTACATGTAGCCCACGTGGGTTAGGAAGCATAATAACATGTTGAACACCTGTGAACCCACCTCAGGTGAGAATTAGAAGATTGCTCATATTCCTTCTCTTCTGCTTGGGTCCCCTGCAGCCCACACCATCATCAGGAATGTGGTGTTTTATCAGTCCCTTTAAAAAAAAATGTACTAAGTCGTAAGGTGCGGACATATTGAAATTACTTCCCAGAGTGTTCTCCTAAGACTTGCGGGAGAAGAGGCAAGCTTCAGGAACTGTGACTTCTGTGTTCTGTGCTAATGCCTGGCACATGCCGTCTCTCCTTAAGAGATTAACTGGAGGAAAACATGGCATGTGTGCCTGTCTGCCGAGCAGACGTGTCATTTCTAATTGGTGGGTGAGGAAGGGTGAAGATTAATTGCAGTATAAATGATATTAAAAATTTTTGTTTTTGATGCTTATTATGAAGTTTGATGAACCTGTGCAACAGTAAACAGAAGAGGATAGTGAAGCCCCAGGAGCTCATCCCTCAGCAGCCAATGACTGTCAGCCCATGGTCACGCCCACCTCATCTACATCCCCATGACCCTGCTTCTCCTCCTTTATTATCTGTAAAGAAACACCAGATAGTATATCTCAACCACATTTTAAGGAGAGGCACTTTTCTAGGTTCTGGAAGTCCAGCAGTGACCAAACAGAGACACACCCTGCTCTCACAGAGCTTACCGTGCTGCTCAAGATAGACATGAGATACGTAAGGAAAGTATGTAGTATGCTGTGTGTTGATATGTGTGAAGGAGAAAAAACAAAATGTATGAAAAGTGACATGAAATGTCAGGAGAAGAAACTGAAGTTTCAGATAAGGCAGTCAGTAAAAGGCCTTCTGAGTAGAGACCCGTAGGAGGTCAGGACACCAGCTCTGCAGCTCCCAGAGTGGGAGCAATGTAGGCGGTAGGAGTAGCAGGTGGAAAGGGGTGTGGCGAGAGTATTCCTGGTGGGTTTGAGGACAAGGAATGACCTACTCTCCCTTGTTCATTGCAGGGTAGGCTGAGGAAACTCCCATTAAGGTAGCTTTCTCGAGGGGTAACAGCAATGTCTCCTTCTCAGGCTATGGGAAATAGAATTTGTATTTTTAGTTCACTTTGTAATAATGCCCAATACATGATTAGGCCTAAGTCTGGCTTTAAAACTCTGAGATGAATGGAGAATGGTTCTAAGATTGGAGCCTGGCTCTTGTGACTCTCTGGCCCTGTTTGAAGAACTTTGCATTGATAACTCCTCGTGAATTATCTTAGCAAAAGTGATCAAACTGGTTGTTATTTCACTTTACAATTAGAAGGTTGGAACACAGTGGATTTTAGTGACATGACTTAATCACTTCAGTGGATTCTGTGAACATTTAATCTCCACCAAGCAGGCCAATTAATGTATCCATGTTTTTAGAGACTTTGGTTATCTTCCTTCCTGCTTTAGAGAACACAAAAATGCCTGAGGGATAAACAAAATTCCTTTCCTTGTAAGTGTCTTTTATTCTTAATCTTGACATTGCTAATGCCTTTTGATATTACGGCTTTTAAAGCAGCGAAACTTGTAATTTTTGCAAGAGACTGTAAAAAGAAAAAACATAGGCATAAACAGAAAAAAATTAAAGCTTCTCTCCACATAAGACAAGCACTTCTAACCAGTTAAGAGACCTCATTAGACAGATACAGTTTGGAGCACACGTATCTTTAGGCAGGCTTTTAGTGGTCACCCCTGTATGGAATTCATTCACACACACAAATCTCTGATTGACATGTGGAAACATGATATTTACGAGAAACTGAGTAGACTCTCAAGTTGGACATTGACAGTGTGAGACATAATGTTGCTAAGTTATCTCCTACTGCCCTTAAGTATTTACCTGGTAAAACTCTGCTTCAGTTAGTTAACTAGAATGAGGACAGCAAGAAACTATTACTTTACCCACCTGGGCCAGTTGAGTTGAACACTTGACACAAATTCTTTTTTAAAAAGGGCAGGGAGGGGCGCCTGGGTGGCTCAGTGGGTTAAAACCTTTGCCTTCAGCTCAGGTCATGGTCCCAGAGTCCCAGGGTCCTGGGATCGAGCCCCACATTGGGCTCTCTGCTCAGCAGGGAGTCTGCCCCCCCACCCCCCGCCTGCCTCTCTGCCTACTTGTGATCTCTGCCAAATAAATAAATAAAATCTTTAAAAAAAAAAAATATATATATATATATATGTATATATATATATATATATGTATATATATATATAAAGGGCAGGGAGAAGTAAGAGCTATTTGATACAATATGGAAAGAACGAATTACTTTCTTTCCTCCAACCCCCATGAACCCTGGAAGAGTGCAGTGACCTGCCCAGGTGTTAACTTTGGGGACGGTTGTGGTAAGCAGTGGGTATCATTTACATTGATTTTTGGTTTTAGACCTGTTAAATTATGTAATATATATATTTTTAAAGATTTTATTTATTTATTTGACAGAGATTAAAGGTAGGCAGAGAGGCAGGCAGAGAGAGAGGGGAAGCAGGCTCCCTGCTGAGCAGAGAGCCCAATGCCGGGCTCGATCCCAGGACCCTGGGATCATGACCTGAGCCGAAGGCAGAGGCTTTAACCCACTGAGCCACCCACACACCCCTATGTAATATCTTTTTTTTTTTTTAAAGATTTATTTATTTATTTATTTGACAGACAGAGATCACAAGGAGGCTGAGAGGCAGACGGGGGCGGGGCGGGGAGGGGGGGAAGCAGGCTCCCTGCTGAGCAGAGAGCCCAATGTGGGGCTCGATCCCAGGACCCTGGGATCATGACCTGAGCTTAAGGCAGAGGCTTTAACCCACTGAGCCACCCAGGCGCCCCTATGTAATATCTTTTAATTTACATTTCTTTCTCTCATAGTTTTTTAGTTGTAAGATTTTATTCATGCTTTGCATTTCATTTTATAATAATTACTGAACTAGTCTAAGAGAGATACCTGTAAGTTTCTTATGCTACAAAATTAGCCAGGTATACAGTCTTTTGACAGATAAGATGATAATTTCCTTACACAGCTGAACTGACTGAACTGATCGACTCTACTTACTTCAAAGTAATAAAGTATTCAAAGATCATTTATGATCATTAAAGACCATTGAATTTTCATGAAATGCTACATTGGTTTGAAAATATATGAATGCTAATGAAGATGTATTTAATGAAGACAACTTGTAGTTGAATGTTTTGGTAAAAAATAACCTCAGTAGTAGAATTACTATTATGTTAACTCTTCTGTGTCCACCAAAGAAGCAGTAAATATTTAGAAAGAATGGGCTTGGTGAGTGCCTGGTGTTAACTTTACTGCTTTTTTGCTTTTTTTCTTTCTTTCTTTGCATACTCTTATAGATTACTAAATATAATTCTTAGACTAATGACCATTTACATCCAGAAGAATAGCAGAATAGAAACATGGTTTATTGATGATAAAAATATATTAAATCAAGTGCTAATCCTGACATTTTATTTCTTGTTGCTTGGTAACAATGCAGCAGCTATGTGAGAGAGTTCCATTATCTCAGGTACAATGAACTTCATTGCATTGTGGGGTAGAAATACCAATTACAGCAAGTCATTTGTATGCCATTATCCTTACAAAATTTTGGTGCTATTTTTTATTGTTAGTGTAGAGATCCTGAAAGTCATTTAATAACACATGGATGGATGTGTTATTTTGATGGATTGGTGAATTTTATTCTATTTTTGGCTTTTTGATTTTGTGTCTATTTATAATTTTTGAGGGTTTGCGAATTTGCATTTTACCAACTTGCACTGTATAAACTTAGGCTTTTACATTTTACTGTAAGTATGTACATTCTAAAGGATGCTTCATTAACTCTAAGTGAACATTTTTTATCCATGACCACCTAGGGAGGGGAAAAAATACCTGGACAAAATTTTTTGCCTCATGAGAAATAATCAGGGTATATTCCTCATCCTTCTGTAATATAAAACATTCCTAGTTTAGTACCTGCTTCAGGGGGGGAGAAAAAAAAGCAACCTCGTGGAACCAGTACAATTCATGTTAAATGAAAGATTGGTTTATATTGTATGTAACTGTGTCTGTTCTATATACTGTTAGCTCACAGTTATTATTTAGAAGGGTTGCAGAACTTTAGCCCATGGCCTCTTTTTGTACCACACAGAGTTGAGAATGTTTTTATATTGTCCAAGGGTTATTAAAAAAAGAAGATTATGTGGCAGAGTCCACAAAGCCTGATATATTAACTGGACTTCACAGAACAAGTTTGCAGACTCTTAATGTATAGTATGATTTCCATTTCTGTAGTCTGAATATCTTAAATGTCACTCAGTATTATTTCTTAAAAGACCCAACGGGTTCAAGTAGAACTGAAATAAGCTAATAACTACAAAAAAAAATCAATGGAAAATTAAATTGAATAATAAGAATTTGTGTGGTAGTGAAATGAATGTGCAATTTGGCAGGTCTTTCTTGGGGGCAACCATAATGAAAGGAATATCAGATACAACAACTTGTGTATCTGTCCACAGTTGTTACAATTTCTTTGAAATCTCAGTGCCTTTGTTCGTAAATCTGACTTTCATATTATCATGAATCAAAGGACTGATTCTATCAGAAGCATCTTGCCTGTTCCTGCCTGTTTGACTTGTCTTATTCCTGAGGGCTAGTTTCTTGTGTCTGTAGCGCACAGCCAGGTGAATGTCGGTACGTCAGGACTTCTCCAGCCAGAGCCATGCAGCTGCAGCTCCCACTGTCTGGCTGGAGTTGGAGTCATCCTGGGTTCCTGGCATTGGGAGGGACCCTACAGCCCTGGGCTTTCATCTTCTCTGGAGCTGTACCCTCTGCTTCCCGGAGAGAGGGAGGAAGAGAGAAGTATAGAGACTTTGGGCATGGTGAGGCCGATTTTCTCAGCCTTTCGAACTGTGGCTTTTAGCTTCCTGTTTTCTTTTTAGTCAGAAACACACTTAGGATTTGTCTGGTTATTTCTTACTTGTTGGTAAAGTAAATTGGGAAATCAAGGACTAAACCAGGGCAACTCTGTGCTTTCTCATACAGCACTGGTCCTCGGAAGCGATAGAGAAGGCTGGAACCAGCCTACATGTATTCTGGTGACAAGAGGCAAAAGTCAGTTATGTTAGATAGATGTACTTAACTCCTCTTTCCTGTAAACAGAAGCTCAAAACACTCCATACCTAGGCGGCATTTCTGCAGTAGCGTACATTTTATATCACTTACTGTTTGTGTCATGCTGTATGTTTTTCAAACTACGTTCACATATGTTCACTCATTTCATCTTCTTATCACCAGATGACATAGGAGGAGAAGCGGTTTTGTTACAACATTACAAATGAGAAAACTGAGATATGGGTAGGTTTCTAGGACTAGAGCACTAGGAAGTTGAATGGTCTAAAGAAAAAGACTCTTGGAAGACTTGGTTGAAGTCCTGACTTTCCAAGCTCCATCTGCCATTGGCAGGCTATGACAACTACCAAGGCTTTATTTTTGAGATGCTTATCAATAAGAATTGTAAAGTTGAAAATGTAGGTAGGTAGGTATGTGGGATTTTACAGGAGGTGTGACTTCAGCACAAATGACAGGTCATGGTTGTAGTGTGGGTCCTGTGTGCGGAATGGGTTTTATGATGGCACGAAGGGAGGCAGGGTGACTAGTGAGGAGCTGACTGCCCTGTCCAGGCAAGAGGTGGTGGTGGAGTACAGGTGAGAAAGGGAGACGGAATCGAGGTAGACAGTATTATGGGAGAGGAATCCATCAACTTGCTGACTCCCTGGATCTGGGGTGCTGGGTAGAGGAAAGGCAGAGATTAAGATAATTTCGACCTGACTGGAGCAATGGTGTGCCACTTCCTGAGATAGGAAACCTGGCAGAAGGGGAAACAAGGGTTCTGCTAGGGGTGAGTTGACTTTTTTAGGCATTCAGGTGGTAACTTTACAGGTGTCCCTGGACACGTATATACGGTGCTCAGTGAAGAGGTCTGGAGGGGTTATGCTATTGGGAATGATCTACATGTATTTGGTAATTAGTCGTGGAATGGGAAAGACCACTTAGGGAAAGAAGTCCTGGGACTAAGCCCTTAGGAATCTCAGTCTCAGAGTCTCAGGGTCTCTTTGTTTTTGTTATTTCTTTTTATGAACAGAATCTGAGATTCAGAATTTTATCTTTGTCTCTCACTAGCATTGTGACTTGGGACAAATTACTTTAGAATTTGAGCTTCTTTATAGTATCTCCTATCTGCCCATTTCATGGGGAACAGTGGCAAAGGGCATTTGAATATGTTTTCTAAACCTCTCAAGTGCTATGTGCTCACCTTGATCCCTCCTGCTGCTTTAGTCAGTGAACCTCAGATGACTGCCAGTGTTCTCACTGACCCAGTGAGGATGACTTTGGAACTCTGTGCAGTGGGTGGCAGCTGGCAAGGCTCACCCTCCTTATCCTTGCTATGCCTTCCAAATTTCTTGAGATCAAGGGAATGAAAATTCCATAACATCCCCAATTTCTAAAATCTTTACCTAGTTATCAAAAAACTAACCTAGATTGTGCTTCAAATGTATTGTTAACTTTAATCATCAGTAAATTACGTAATATTTAAGGCTCATTAAAATCAACCTGAATATGTTGATTTTTTCATTCAAAAACTGTGATGACTTTTAAGGGGAACGTCATGGACACCTTGAAGAAAGGAAGGTTCTTATAATCTGTCAATAGCATAAGTTGCATATGCTCAAAAATTGATGACCTGTCTTAGCTGTCGGGTTTTAAATGACCTACTTATCCCTTTTTGTACTTTGGTCCGAAGATTTCAAATATTTTGGTTTGGGGTGAAAACTAAAGTTTGTTCTCTGAGGAAATTGGCTTGTCCTGACTATCCAGCTTGACTTCTTTTGAATGAAAGTAACATTTATTATTCTTTTGGAAGCAGGAGAAACAAAATGAATAAAGAGGGACTCAGATATTCATGGGTGATTTATGTTCAACCATGGGCACACCACTGCCTGCAAACACCAGAGGGATTAAGTGTTCAAAAATAGATACTTTCCATATTCCTTAGGATGGAGCACACGGTTACATAGAAATAAGTAAGACTGCAAGTGTGTTTTCAATGCTTCCTTATGAAAACTTTGCCTTATTGAATTTTTACAAACTCATGAAAAAAAACTATGTCTTATTTTGTTTGTTTTTAGAGGGAAAGGTTTGAAACAGTTGCTTAATTTGGGAAAAATAATGAAAGATTAGAGAACAAGTTATTAGAATAACTTAACTGCTAGAAAGTAATGGTTTTCTGCTCTGTGGTTCATTCCATGACAAAACCAAGACCACTCAGGTCCAAGAATGTAGTCAATTCTTCCATTCAGAAATTTAACATTAGGACATAGTTTCTGTCACTAAATAACTAAGTCCACATTTAATTGCTCTGAAGAGTATTTTAAATCCAAATCCTATGGGAGGGAATTTAAACAGGAATGTGAAGAACTCTGGTATCTTTTTCATGCTTTCTGTGAAAAAGAGCTGGGTTATTCATTTAAAGAAGCTATTTTAGTTTCCTTAATAATTGGGGGGAAAGGATACAGGTTTTGCCTTGTATTGTGAAAAAGTTCTTTTCGGTTTCGAATTTCATTTTAAATTTTGGAAAAGCTTTGCTGGCATAGACGAAACTCGGAGAAGAAAAATTCATCGTTAACAAACTCAGAAAAATAACAGGTTGACTATTAAAAGCTACGGGATTAAAGCTGTTGAATTTGAAAGTTTTGGTATAATTTAAATTTCTCTCAGTTTGAGGAATTTATTCCTCATTCATTTTGAGAATTGGCATCTCAGAAGTAGAATTAGACCTTTAGAAATAAAGGAAGTATTAATAGAATTTTAGAAGCAGTTCTATAAATCCATTTCTGCTACAAAAAGTTTTTTAGTCACTGAGTTATTATTAAGTTTTCCCCCAGTGCTTTTGGCATTATGTTTGCATCCAAGAAGTTTTTATTTTTCTTCTTTGTTGGTTCATATTTTTAAATATAGAGTAGCATTTTACATGCAGGTTGATGAGAACTAGGTTTTATAAAAATGTAGGAAAATAATAGAATGGAAAACTTTTCTTCATGAAATTCATTCCTAGGAAGTAGAAGGGGCCATAGAATGGTCTAAGTAGAATGAATACAGCTAAGGTATGCCCTGTACAGAGTGCAGTAAACTCTGTCCCTGAAATGTTTCCAGCACTGACAATAGCAGGTGGAGGAATTACAGACTTGTAATAATACAAATAACAGCAGAGTACTGTTATTAAGTACTGTTTGTGCCATGCCCTTAAGTGCAGAGCACTTTACGTCATCCATTATAATGATCCATTGAGTTAAGTTTTATTATCCTTACTTTACAGAGGAGAGAAATGAGGATAGGGAAAAATTTTATCCAAACACATTTCTTTCTGCCTCCAAAGCTTATATGCTTAAGCAAAAGTAAAGGGTAGATGTATTTTAAGGTACATTTTGTTTTATACTTTGCAGTATTAACATTTTATTTTAATTTACTACCTCCTTACTGGCAGGGTCATAGATCTTTAGTGAATTGAATTTTTTAGTCAACTAAGTATAGCTGCAGGACAAAGTGAATGCTTCCATAAACACAAAATTAGAAATCATTCAGTATATTAATCTTTTAAAACTTTTAAAATAAGATGGTCCCCTAATAGCTATAAAATGAGAGCCTTCACATTTGAGGAGCTAGAATAGTTTTCCTCCAATGAGAATGAGGTGGATTAGTGTTATACAATGGTCCAATTCTAAGAAATTTTAGGATTCTCTATAATTCTCTATAATTGTTGGCAATGATTATTTACTTAAAAACTACAGACGATCCCCCTCCCCATCCATAGCTTTACTTTGCACAGTTTGGGTTACCTGTGGTTCGTTGCCATCCAGATGCAGATGACCCGCCTTCTGCCGGTCAGTAGAAGCCTAATGCTGCATCAAAATGCCTGCATCATTCACCTCACTTCATGTTATCATGCAGGGTGACTGTAGTACAATATTTTGAGAGAGAGAGTCCACATTCACATAACATTTATTACAGCATAGTATTATAGTTCTATTTGATTATTAATTGTTCTTAATCTCCTACTATGTGAATTTATAAATTAAACTTTATCATGGTAAGCATGTATAGAAAAAAATATATATATATAGGGTTTGGTACTATCTTTAGTTCATGCATCCACTGGGGTTTTGGAACACATCCCTCACTACTTCCGGTTTCCCTTACTACTTACGCTTCCGGTTTCTGGGCTGGCATCTGAGGAGCCTGGAAGTCACCAAGCGTGTCCTCACAATAAGAAAAAAACTGAACAAACTGAAAATCAACAGTGTTTCTTAGAGATTCATCAGGGAATTGAGGTTGCAAGGAAAACCATTGCCTCCAAAATGGGGACAAACACGCTGATACAGAGAATCATAGCATACTGGAAGAGGAACCCAGAAGCAGAAATCTCTGTGGGAACCAACACTCGGGTGGGAAACCCTAAACTAACTGATGAATTGCTGGAGGCTCAGTGTGGACAAGCTTGAGAGTTCAAAACTTTGAGGTGGCCACATCTTGGGCGAGGTAGGGGCGTACTTGCCTGGGTTTTACTTCCAGGATCTCTAGCAGATTCTCGCAATAAACATTGGAGAAAAATCTTGTGCTTCTGGCAGGAGGAGGGGGAAGTAGCCATTTTGAAATAGACCTAGAGTATTCTCATTATCTTCTTCTTGAAAAGGCCTGCCTTCAAGAGGAACATTTTCACCAGAGCCTAACTGACCTGGGGAAAAGGAAATACCCAACTCCACTTCTCTCTAGCCTTCCAGGTATGGGAAAGGGAATGACCAACCCTGCCCCCTTTCATCTTCCTGTCTCTCTTAAGGAGAGAGAAACCACAAAACTGAGAGGCACTAGTGAAGGTCACACTAGTGGGGGGCAAAGTCTCACTAGAAGACAGACCTAGTCACAAAACTGTGGATGCTTCCCTGGTTTCCCTACCTTCACAGTAGCCACCACACAGTAGAGTTCCTATATTATGATAGGGAAATACAACAGAAAGATCTTCCTCCCTCGGACCTTATTTAAGAAGCAGTCTCTAGGGAAATCCAGAGACAACAGAGGACACAAAAAAACAAGGACATCACAGAAAAATTTAGCCTCTGACACCTACAGTGACAGCAAACAGTAAGTACAACCTGAATGCCAGCTCACTGTAAGGGCCTGTTTACCTCAGGTTCTTTTACCCAGTACATCGTGTCTGGCTTTCAACAAAATTTTTAAAGCATACTAAAGGCAAACAACACTGTTTGAAGAGGAAATCCCACTTTTAATATAAAGACAGATAGATTAAAAGTAAAGGGATAGAGAAAGAAATTCCATGCTAACACTAATCAGTCACAATAACCGTGGAGTAGCTGTATTCGGACAAGCAGACTTCAGAGCTAGGGGGATTATTAGGAATAGAGAGACCTTCCATGATGACAAAGGGACCAATTCTTTATGAAGACATAACAATCCTCAGTGAGTGTGCAGGGGCCGTTGGTTTTTGTTCCTGATATTTCCCCCCATATTCCTAGTACTTGCCTCGTCTTGGCTTCTAGAGATCCCAGCACTAGCTGCCCATGCCGTCTTTTAGCTCTTTGGACCCCGGCTCTGTGAAGCCCTTTTCCCAAGCACCAGTTCTAGTCACTGCTTTTGTTCCCTCTTGGACTTACTAAATTGTGTCACCTCCGTGCTTTCTTGCCTTTTCAGATCTCCACTTTCTTATTTAATTTCTCCTTGTTAAAATAACTGACAAAAATTAACTCAAAGTGGAGCACAGACCTAAATATAAAATGCAAAATTATAAAACTCCTTGAATATAACTAAGAGAATACCTAGGTGACCTTGGGTTTGACTGTGCCTTTTTAGATACAACACTGAAAACAATCCATGGCCAAAGATCTGTATAAACACCAAAGACAGTCTACATATGGCAAATAAGCCAACATCATATGTCTTTAGAGAATTTCAAATTCAAACAATGAGATAGAACTATCCCCTTATTAGAGTGGCTAACATCCAAAACCCTGACAACACCAAATTCTAGAGAGAATGGAAATATGGGAATGTTTCTTTATTGCTGGTAAGAATGCAAAGTGTAAAACTGCTTTCAAAGACAATTTGGCATTTTCTAGCAAAACTAAACATGCTCTTAACGTATAATTCAGCAACTGCACTGCTTGGTACTAACCCGCTCTGCTGCTTGTAACCCTTCCTGAAAGATTAATAAATTCCTTGTTTTTTGTTTGTTTCCATATAGATTATATTGTGAGCTTGTTCCATGCTCTCAGTCTGAGCCATAGTTGAATTTGATATTTGGTTTCTTGTATTTTTCCCCCAATATCCAAGTACCACTTTCCAAGTATTGTGTGCAGACTTTTACAAGGAGATAAAGATTTTATTCTTTCAAGAGGTTACTTCACAAGTGACCACGTAGAGATAAAAACAACACTTCACTTAAATATGGGATGTGGACAGTCGGCTAGAAATCCATTCTAGGTGCCTGTTGAGTCAAGTTTGTAGCTTACCAAAACAACAAATTGGAGTTGTTTGGGAATATAGTAAAAAACATGACTGTTAAGTTCACAGATGAGAGGGATCTGCTCCGTACGACACAGAAATTATTTTTGTCTCAGAATCTAGCTGATGAGATAGGGCTCACCTAGATATTAGAAGTTGTATTTAGAGCAATGTGTGCTAAATTTAATGGTAAAGGTAGCAATTGCTGTGGGATCCTGCCTGCTGTTGTGGGCTGGGGGTTTGTGCCTCTAACCCCACAGGACCCCCTTCGATTTCTTGGCCTTGTTTCTGCAGATATTTATAGTGGTGTGTTGTGAAAGGGGGCTAGAACTCTGGGCATTTGCTACTCTCCCTCTTGGCTCACAGATCTGAGGATATTTGGGTGGGGATGGGCCAAAATGGAATGTGGAGACACTTCTTACGTGGAACCAAGGGCTTTGAAGGAACAATGGAATTGATTATCTCTTGGCTTGATTTCTTTAATTCCTGTTCCTATATATTATAAAATTATAACCATATTTTACATATATATATATTTCACTACATAAAACATTAAGAATGTTTTTGCATGTTATTAAATATTTCCTCAAAAAAGTCAAATTTATATTACCAAATCTCTGTTGTTGGACTTGTTAGACGAGGCTGGATGTTGTTTTCCATCTTTCCCTATTACTGACAGTGCTTTAATGAGTATTCTTGTTTCTGTGCATGTCTGATTATTTTCTTTAACAAAATTCCTAGAAGTGGATTTTTTGGGGTGCATGCATCGACATTTTACAAACTTTGGATAAATATTACTAAATTATTCTCTAGGAAGGTAATTTCAGTTATCCTGTAGTGATATATTAAAGTGTCACTTTTGAACCATTCTTGACAACATGGATATGATACTTAAAATTATTTTGATTTACTGTGTAAAAAATGCTGTCCTATGTTTTTAATTTATTTATCTTTGATGACAAGGGAAGTTGAATATTTATTGGCTATTTATTTTTCTTTTGTGATTTTATGTGTTATAGGTATTACTCTCTTTTTTTTTTTTTTTTTTTTTTTTAAGATCTACTTATTTGACAGATAGAGACCACAAGTAGGCAGAGAGGCAGACAGAGAGAGAGAGGAGGAAGCAGGCTCCCAGCCAAGCAGAGAGCCCGATGCGGGGCTCGATCCCAGGACCCCGGGATCATGACCCGAGCCGAAGGCAGAGGCTTTAACCCGCTGAGCCACCCAGGCGCCCCTACTCTCTTTTTTTTTTAAGATTTTATTTATTTATTTGACAGATCACAGGTAGGCAGAGCAGGAGGGCGGGGTGGGGTGGGAAGCAGGCTCCCTGCTGGGCAGAGCCAGGTGGGGGGGGTTCAATCCCAGGACCCTGAGACCATGACCTGAGCTGAAGGCAGAGACTTAACCCACTGAGTCACCCAGGCGCCCCACTGTCCTTCTTTTAGTGGGAATGTCTCTAGTATTTCATTCCCAGGTTCTAGAGTCTCCCACTTAGATGAAGACTTGTATGAGGGAAGAAGGGGAAGTGCAGGGTTGTGGTTGATGTGTGCTCTGAACTAGGCTCTATGGGTTTGAACCCAGCTTCCTGGGGGTATCTTCCTAGCTGTTCCACGCTGGGAAAGAACTGGATTGGCTCTGGCTAGTAAACTAGAAAAGGAAGAGCATCTTGAACCCATAGCAGTAACTTAGTTATGGAAGTAAAATGGCTAAGGCTCTCAGAGAGATGTAACTGGGACTGGCAGCTATACCCACAGAACGAGCCCATTCCTAAAATAAGGTGTGAGTCAGGTGCTCTGTTGATACACGGTTTTGAGACAGCTCTCTAAAACTTATGGTCATGATTTCTCACAAAATCATCTCACTGCAAATGAGGACATAGATTCTGTTGAGAAAGGGAGGGCAGGAAAAGTCCAGAGGGAATTTCTAACATAATATAATGATTTTGGAATCTTTACCGGTGATACTCTCTCCTAAAGGTTATTGAGTAGTAAGGCACGGTATGACTGGGGTAAATCGAGGGGATACTCTCCCACAAAGCTGTCTTATTGCAAAAAAGGACAAAGATTCCTTTTACTAATTTTACTTTCTCCTTTAGTTTACCTAACAACTTTTGACCTACTTATTGATTTATTCCATGTTGGTGTTAAGAATTTAGCGTGTGATTTTAAAGTCACTCCTATTAAAATAATAGTGGCTTTCCTCACTCCTTCCAGAGACCTTGTCAAAAAATGTTATTTTTTCCACTTCAAATATAGATCTCATCTACAAATACTGAAGTGATAATTAGGGCTTATGCAAGATTGTTTCATTTTAAAAATTAGCTGCTTTTTTTTTTTTTTAAGGAGTTACTCTCCAAATATTTCTTGTTCAAGAGTATAGCTTAAAAAAGAAGACATTTTAAAGTTATGGCTTACATAAATGATTTAAGTAAGACATGTGTGAGAGGAAAAGTGATAAGCATTACTCATTGACCCCTTTTGTGTTACTGGTTATATTTCTTATAAACACATTTCAGGATGTATCATTATTATAATTTTAGCACATAGCATATGGAGCCTTCTAAAATTAGACTATATCCAGATTTCCCAGTGGCCTTTCACTAGGCCCCTAGAAAATCCAGGTGCACAACCAAAAATTAATAAAAGTGAGAGGATGTAATTGCCAAGTTGTTAAAAATTTCTTTTCTGGAGAGAAGCCACAGTAATCAAAAGAAACTGCCCTAGCAGTATATTAAGTTCAGGTGAACTCTCTTGTAAGTTTTTTGAAATATGAATGAAATCACATTTCTTTTTTGTTCAGGATAGCTGTTTGCATTTTTGATAGTTTTTCCAAAATTAGGCTTTTCATTTCATAAAATAAAATTTTCAGACTTCTTTCTGCTGCTCCTGTTCCTGCATGCTGTCTCTTCACATTCCCCCACATCACAGTCTTTCCTGACTCCAGGACTTTGCTCTTGCATTTCTTCTGCCTGAAATGCCCTCCCCACCCTTCTTTCTGTGGTTCATTTCTGCCTTCCTGGTAGAGCTTTCCCTCTGTAACAGCATTTATCACCAGGTGTACTGGGATTTGCTGTTTACCTCTCTCCTCCATTTGATGAGGAACACCTTGTGGGACCTCATCCTACTCATCTTTGTATCCTCAGTATCTGGTCCAATGCCTGGCACATAATAGATGCTCATTAAATGAGGTTAGTGTTACTGAGCCAGCGATTTTAAAATATAAGCATTGCTTTGCAGGCTTAGAAATGTTCTGCCCATTCTCCTTGATTGGTATCATTATCCTGCTGTGGTCTAAGGAAGCAAAAATGCCTTATCCTCAGTGGTTCTTCCTGACAGCTTTATATTTGAGGCCTTTGCCAGGCCCTGAATTGAGAGACTTGATAATCTCCTGCCAGCTGTTCTGTAATTCCTTTCCTTATTACTCTGACTAGCTTCCTCTGACTTCCCTGGGATCATTTTATCTCAAGGTGTGCCTTTTAATGCTGGCTGGAATAGATAGTGTGTCTAATTCAGTAGGCTTTTCTTAGCAGTTAAAGTAGAACAAAAACAATGGTAGTTAACTAGATATGTAGAGGGTTATCCATTGGTGGCAAATAAACTGGCCTTGTAAGTGCAACTGCCTGTTTACCCAGGTGAGCACTGGCCTAGCAAACATGGAAGTCCAGAAGAGTATTGAAGGTAACTAAGTGGCACAGAGTTAAAATCATATGTTCCATTTAACAAAGTACACCCAGTAGGAGGGGAATGATTTAGTGTTCAACAACCTGGAGTAATGAAAAAGATACATTAATTTGCATACTTTAGGGTCCTTTTATAGCACATCTGAGAACTAATATAGACTTACAGTATGTAAGGACTGGAAAGAATATTAGGCATCATTTAAAACTCAACTTCCTGTGACCCTGCAATTGCACTACTGGGTATTTACCCCAAAGATAAAGATGGAGTGAAAAGAAGGGCCATCTTTACCCCAATGTTCATAGCAGCAATGGCCACAGCCGCCAAACTGGAAAGAGCCAAGATGCCCTTCAACGGACGAATGGATAAAGAAGATATGGTCTATATATACAATGGAATATTACGCCTCCATCAGAAAGGAGGAATACCTAACTTTTTTTATCAACATGGATGGGACTGGAGGAGGTTATGCTGAGTGAAATAAGTCAAGCAGAGAGAGTCAATTATCATATGGTTTCACTTACTTGTGGAGCATAAGGAATAACATGAAGGACATTAGGAGGAGGAAAGGAAAAGTGAATTGGGGTAAATTGGAGGGGAGACAGACCATGAGAGACTGTGGACTCTGAGAAACAAATAGGATTTTGGAGGGGAGGGGGGTAGGGGGATGGGTGAGCCTGGTGTTGGGTATTATGGAGGGCACATATTGCGTGGAGCACTGGGTGTGGTGCATGAACAATGAATCTTGGAACTCTGAAAGAATAAAATTAAATTAAAAAAGAAAAACCTCAACTTCCACATTTTAGAGATGAAATGACTTTAAGTGGTTCACATAAGAACATAGTGCTAGGGGCGCCTGGGTGGCTCAGTGGTTTGGGCTGCTGTCTTCGGCTCAGGTCATGATCTCAGGGTCCTGGGATTGAGTCCCACATCGGGCTCTCTGCTCAGCGGGAGCCTGCTTCCCTCTCACTCTCTCTGTCTGCCTCTCTACCTACTTATGATCTCTCTCTGTCAAATAAATAAATAAAATCTTAAAAAAAAAAAAGAACATAGTGCTAGATGACATTAGGGTTAAAACCAGAATCTTCATCTTCTTACCCCAAATCCAGTACTCAGTCATACTCTGTCGTCTCCTTATTTTTTAAGTATAGGAGAAGTGGATGAAATAGATGCCATTAGAATCATATGGACAGAATCACTCTCTTACAAAATATTGGCATCAACAAATTACTGTTTACCATCAGCCATAGCCACTTATCTTTACTGCAGGAAATTCTGTCTAAAAGATCAGGGTGCTTCTTTTAATTATCACTTTCTTAACTTTTCAAATATGGTGTTGAGTTTCAGAGATGAGCTGTGTATGCCAAAAGGACATTTTAGGTTTGGGAGTTCATCAGCTTTATTCACTGTAGGTTTTTCAGTGATTGCTGTGAACAGTGGCCTCAGAAGCAGGACTGGTTCTGCTTTCCCTAATGATAACTAAAGGCTGAAATTCTTTGTGGGGGGCAAAGAAGGAACAAAGTGATGCCAGCTGTAAAATCGACTCTGTGTACCTGCTGTTTGTATGGAGGGAATGGCCATTTGCTTGTTCTTACTGTTAACATCATGACTGAGAAGGTGATAAATATGTTGGAAATTTCTTAGGACTTAAAGATCTAGTTTTGGGAATTCTACTCTGAGGGTGGGAAGGGTATGTTGTCTTGAAGTTTATTTATTTTTGCATATTTTTCTACCTTTTTTTTTTAAGATTTTATTTATTTAATAGAGGGAGGGCAAGAACAAGGGAGAAAACAAGCAGAGGGAGCAGCAGAGGGAGACAAAGGAGCAGACTCTCTGCCAAGCAGGGAGCCCGATATGGGGCTACATCCCAGTACCCTGAGATCATGACCTGAGCTGAAGGTTCAGCTGAAGGCTCATAACTGAGCCACCTAGGCACCTCTTTAAAAAAAAAAGATTTTATTTATTTATTCATGAGAGAGAGAGAGGCAGAGGGAGAAGCAGGCTCCCCACTGAGCAGGGAGCCCGATGTGGGACTCGATCCCTGGGATCAGGACCCAAGCTGAAGGCAGATGCTCAATCATCTGAGCCACCCAGGTGCCGGACCTAAGCGACTCTTATGTCTGCCTTTCTTATACTAAATCAGGGAAAAAGAAACATGGCATTTTAATGTTCTTAATGAAATAAATAGGATGCCACTTTGCCTACTGCTTTATAGAATAAAAACATACAAAGAACATTTAAAAGGTGAAATGAGAAAAGAAAGCTCTTGTTATCTCCCACATGGTGAAGGATTTTAAATTTAAATCATCGAGTCATTCCCAAGGGGAACACTAGTTGCAATCTCTGTTAGATTAAGCAGCCATGAACTGTGTTCCAGAAATGCTAGTTTAACCCAATTCTGTTTTGCAGTTTATGTGTTAAATCCTGGGTTCTTATATTGTAAAAAGCTCCAAGGATGATTAACAGCCCCAAATGGAAGGAAACAGTTTTAAAAAAAGAGTAACCAACCTTTCAAAGTTTTAGTTGACATCACTAATAGGCAGTTTTTTGGTGACTGTAAAAACTGAACACAGACTTTCTTCCTCTTCCTATTTCTCATAACTCTCTTCAGTGAAAAATGTTCCCAGTTTAATTCTTTTAATTATATCATGTCTCCCTGTTTTCCTTGGGGTATATGATAATGGTGTAATGTTTTCCCTTAGTATTGTAGATAAGACTGGTGCTTTGAACGTGTTAGAAGTGTTTTAATTCCTTTGGGTGGATATGCTCCTTTTAATTACTTCTCTGGATTAGCTATAGCCCTAATAAAATTTCCTTTTAGAAAAAGATATGACAAATAAAATGTGGCTATTTATAATACTGCCTGAATGTTATTAAATCACTTACTTAGTGAAGATTGGCATTTTTTGGTCAAATTAAAACAAAACTAGCAAAAACCCAGCATGGACTAGGCTGTTTGGATATAGTATTATAGTACGTGGAAATGAAAATAATACTTACACTGCTTTCAAATTTGTTTTTATTATTTTTTTAAAGATGTACTCATTTTAGAGAGAGGAGAGAGAGCCATGAGCGGGAGGGGGAGAGGGAGAGAGAATCTCAAGCAAATTGTGCACTGAGCGTGGGGCCCAACGTGAGACCCAATCCCACATCCCCGAGATCATGACCTAAGCCGAAACCAAGAGTCAGACACTTAACTGACTGCACCAGGCAGGTGCCCTGCTTTAAAATTTGTTTCTAAAATATAGTCTTTCTATTACAAAAACTACTGGGGTAGTCCATGAAGTAAGTATTATTCCTACTTTTTTTGGGGGGGGGATGAATATGGTCTATTAATTTTGTGGCTAATCATAGTTTTAGTAAATTAAGCTATTTTTAGGTGAAGCTTTCTTTCTTTCTTTTTTTTTAAAGGATTTTGTTTATTTATTTGACATGGAGAAAAAAAGAGAGGGGGGAGAGAGTAGCAGAGGGAGAGGCAGATTCCCCACTGAGCAAGGAGCCTGATGCGGGGCTCGATCCCAGGACCCCGGGATCATGACCCGAGCTGAAGGCAGGTGCTTAACCAACTGTGCCACTAAGGCACCCCAAGCTTTTCTTTCAATGAGCTCAAATGGCTTCATCCATTTTCCTTCTCATCCGTGTTTCAGATGAGACATTGTAGAGTGGAAGGATAGTTTTTGTTTTGTAATGAGGAACATGAGGTTTAAGATGTTTATCCTGAATTCTGAGGCAGGACAGCAAATGGAGAAAGGAAGATTTTTATGGCATTTTTGGATGTTTCTGTCACATGTAGTCTTTGTGCTGGTGCTTAGTCAAACCCTTTTATATTTTATATTTCCTCTTCAAAAGATTATTAGACAGGTATTACTTTGCAATATTTGTTTCCTGTTGAATTTCATTTAGTTAATATTCGCCCATTTTATTTTCCTAACCAATAGAGACCAGATGGTAGCCAGCCTGCCTGCCTGCCTGCCTTCCTTCCTTTCTTTTTCTTTTTAAGATTTTATTTGTCAGAGAGAGCACAAGCAGGGGGAACAGCAGGCTGAGGGAGAGGGAGAAGCTCCCGGCTGAGCAAGGAGTCCAGTGTGGCGCTCAGTCCCAGGACCCTGGGATCATGACCTGAGCCAAAGACAGACACTTAGCTGACTGAGCCACCCTGGGGGCCCCAGATGGCAGTATATTTATCTTATTAGTGTCAGCTCTTTTTTTTTCTGGCCTTGTATCATTCTCCAATTTGATATATGACTCTTTAATTTTTACCCATTTTGTTTCAGAGATGATGTAAAGTACCTTACAAGACATGGAATATATACAAAACAACATCATTTTAAAGTAGGACTATAAGAAGAAAGAAAGACAAGGGTAGGGCTTTAAAACGGAGATGGAATTGGACTAAAAAATCATACTGTCATGGCAAACATGAGTGAGCATAAGATGTCAGGTAAAAGTGAGAGTACTTATGCAGTTGATAGTACATATCATATAAAGGAAACCAACGATCAGATCAGGGAAAGTACAACTATTCTTCGTATTAAAACTAGACAGAATTTTATCTTGGCCCCTCTTTTTAATTGCACGGAAGAACTCATTGATTTTGAGAAGGAGAAACTGACCCTTTATAACAATGGTATAAAGATACTGCTTTGATCCAGGGGCAGACTCTTCTTGGAACATTAAAAGGATATTTGGGCTCCTTGAGTATTATTTTTGTCACTCGAACTTTTGCTGAATACTTGGGAGGTCATGAGCCTGAAATTGTCTTCTCTGACAGCAATGGAAATGTATCTGTTCAGAATTGCCCATTGCACACAGGCCCTTTCCTCTGAACCACAGTGGACTCACAATGTGTTCTCTGTCTTCATTTAAGGCCTTGATAAAGGTGTTTAACAGGATAGGACCAAAGATCTCACCCACCAGAGTGGGCTTTTCTAATCTGGGGTCTGGCTGAGGCTGAAGAATAGGGAGGTTTTGTTGTGGACCAAACCCCTGAAATCTCATGAAGGATTTTATAGATTGGGAGATTGTTTTGGATGTAGCTTTCATGGGATTTGTAAAGAACTACACATTTCCCCCTAGGTTAAAAAGTACAGTATTAGAGTCTTCTAAGTATTTGTCAATCCATCAAGTACTTCTGTGATTTCTTCAAGTACTTATCTACCTATCTGCACATCATAGCAGACTTCCTGTCTGTTTTCTTCATTGCTATATCTAGTAGGTGCTTAATCTGTATTAGCTGAATTAAGTGAATGTATCCAAAGCACACTTCCCTGCTGAATCTGTACAGTGTTCATGAGGAACTTGGTCAGGTTCTTTGTGAAAATTACACAGTTTTTCTGATGGCTTACCAAGTGTTAGCCTGATCTTCAGATCAATGCAGTCCATTCTGGATGGTGTGGTCTAGGGGAGGCTTGTCCTGGTGCCTCCCAATATTCTATTCTCTGTTTCATGACCTTATAAGCTCTCTGTTTAATAACCCATTTAGAATACTGCTGTGAACCAAGCCCTATTTTAAAAAGGAGTTTATTTCCTTCTCTCTGTCTTTTAACACCACTATCATTTTTCACTTGACTGTAATTCTGTGACCATATTTTCAGGCTCTTTAAGAATCCTGGGATATCATTTTGTCTAGGGCCTAGTATTAGTTCAAAGAATCTATCTCTTCTTGGAATTCAGTTCCTCCTTAGCCATATTAGTACTGCCCTTTCCTTCTCGCTGATGGGGGAGTCAGGAACAAAATGGAATCGAACTGCTGTACGTTTTTCTGTCCTGTCTCAAGCTGATTACCATTTCTAAATTCTTCATCCACAACAGCAAAATCACCCCAGAGACCACTCTCTCCTTATCTATAGCATTTTTGGTTATGACTCACCTCATTTCAGTTTTATACCTTTTGACACACCTCTGAAGGTTTCATGTGACTCCCTTTTGTCCTAGATCATATTTGTCTCTCTTTTGTGGGAGCGCTTGTGAGCTAGGCAGAACCACATGCCGTCCATGTTATAACTCTTACACTCTTCTTTGTGTGCTCTTCTCTTCATCATCACGGTGGTCCATTTTCCTCTTGTCAGAATGGAAAAGTATCTTAAGTTTGTCATTTAGGGTTCCTGACCACTTGATCCTGCTTCTTTTTTTCTCAACTTTTTGAAATCTGCTTTTCTTCAAAGACCAGGATACATCTCTATGTATGTCCAGGATGCAGTTCCTGGTCTTTTACAAATTCCAGTTTCCCATTGTCATTTTCTCTCAGGGTTTCCATCCTTTCTACTTTACCAACTTTATCCTTATTGGTTAAAAGTCCAGAATCAGAATTTCTCTCACGTTTTCCTTCTGAAATACAGAACTTGTCAGAAGGCAGTATAGAATTTATCAGAGGAATATGATGAACAGAAGATGTTCAGATAATTAGGCTTCTCATGATATGACTGTCTTATTTCTGAGCAGTGCTGACATTCTATTAAAAATATGTCCTCCGCAACTTTAGTTCGGTGAGCACGGATTATGTGACCATCACTGTGATGTTCTTTCTCCTCTTAAACTCACGTTGAATATACTTCACTGTGTTTCATCATTAGGTCTGTGGCTTTCGGGCACGTGCATGTTTTTCTTGAGATAGCTTGTTCTTCTGTCAGCTGGTTTTCACTGAACATTGTAGAATATCTATGGGCATGAGATCCAGTCAATGAAGTGTCAGTAATGACTGTGCAGTCATATTTATCAGTGTTGTTAAGGTTCCAGATTTCCTTAATAGCTTAATAGATTAATTCCTTAATCTTTTCAGTCTTAGTGCTTTTATGTATAGACATCTAAGACCATACATAATTTGTTCCAGGCCCTTTTAGCTTCCATGCCTTTGTAACTTGTGTTTTTGTAGTAATCATATCATCCCTAGCAGGAAGCTTAATACAATATGCATCTTCTTGCTCCTTTGGAAAAAAAAATTTTTTTCCTTTTTTGGATTCTTCGGAAGGATACCTTGCATTCTACTGACCTCCTTTTGTTCTACATTTTCTCATCTTACCATCCAGAGCACCTCTGGCTTCTAACTTGTAATGTTTTCTGTTATTGCTCATGCTTCCCTCTTCCATTTTTCTGGTCTTCCACAGCTCTTCCTAATTTGGGGTCAGTATTTTTTCTGATTGTAGATATTATTGCTTGTCGTTGTTGGCTTTTTTATTTCTTAGCAAAAGAAGAATGTTCATCCTAACCTGTTTTGAGAGTTAAAATGACTCAGGAAAAAAGCCTGTAGTGTGATTCTTCCCCCTTCTTCCCCAAACAGCCCTCACTTTGTATCACAGTGAGGTTTGCAGGGTTGGGCCCATTTTTTTGTAGTGATCACGGATTCAGGTTGTCACTAAAATGAGATTAAAAAAAAAAAAAAGTCACTGCCTTGCATCTCCTCTGTTCCCTTACCTGAGATATAAATAATGTTTGCTAAGGAAAAAAAAACATTGTCACCCAAGGATGAATTCTTATTCTTGTCTGAGCTTTAAAATAAAACTTTTCAGAATGATAAACTAAAAGGGGTACAGGGCAGAGAAAGCAACCTTTTAAAATGAAGTTCAAATCAATAATAATTAACATCTCCTAGCCTCTATTTTCCTGCTAATGACTGAAGACAAGTACTAATTACAGAAGCCTCAAGTGTCTGGGTTTCTAGATGAACCAGATGGTGCTGCATAAGAACTATGCTTCGCGCCGGGGAGAACTCTTGGGTGTTCTTAGCTACCTGTCCTCCCTCTTGCTCTTGTCTGAGGATACCTAAATCTGCTCACTGCTTTGCACTGAGACTGCTTCTTTGTTCTTTATTTTCTGTCTTGCCCATTTCTGATGTCGGGAGGCGCCGTGGTTAGTGAGTGCTCCTATGAGCGTTTATTTTTAAACTTTTTTCCTAACAAACTCATTTTACGCCTCTTTTTTTTTTTCAGATTTCCTTTAGCTCTTATGTTATCGCCTGATCTCACTAGACTGTCCCACACCTCCCGCCACATTGATTCCTCCGTACGGTTCTTTCTCCAAATCACACAAGAGCAGTAGAGAAGGCTTCAGTCCCGTCAGTAACTTGCATTAAGATAGTTCTGCCTTTCCAGTTTTTTGAAACCCTTTTCACAGATTGTCTGAAAACATATGTTTTCTTCTTTTGGTTTGTACTTCACATATTTTCTTCCTTTGCTATTAACTCTGCTAACCAACTCTGAGAAAGCTTTGATTTTTGTATAGAAGTTTTCAATACTGCTGGGTGTTGATGTTGTTTGGACAACTGCTGCACATGCGTTTTCTACAATAGGAAAATCACTTCTATCAGGATGACAAAGCGTACAACTGATGATGTTTAACCGGATTCTTACTTTCTATCAGAGTTCTTTTGTCAGGACACATTCGGTCGCCTTATTTGTTGTGAAAGTCATGATGTCATTGTCCTTGGTAAAAAAAACAAAAACAAAAACCGAAAACTGTCTTTTTTTTTTTTTTTTAAGATTTTATTTATTTATTTGAGAGAGAGGATGAGAGCAGGGTGAGAAGCAGAGGGAGAGGCAGACTTCCCACTGAGCAGGGAGCCTGATGCCGGGCTCTATCCTGGGACTCCAGGATCATGATCCAAGCTGAAAGCAGCTGCTTAACTGACTGAGCCACCCAAGTGCCCAAAAGAAACTGTCTTAATTTGGTGTTTTGGGACAAAACTTCCTTTTTTGGAATCAGAAGACAATAGCAATTGGTTACCATCAGCATTTCTGGTCTAAGTAAGAAGGATTACTATCTTTTTTTCTTTTCCATTACGTTTCTTGTCCTTGCTGAAGGGCAGAGGCAAGGAGACCAATTAGGAAGCTGCGGTAGTAATTGAAGCAAGAGATATGAGGGCCTGGACTTTTGGAACAGGATCAGGAGAATAATTTGCATTATCTTTAAAAAGCGTAGGCAAAGAGTTTCCTTAATTCATTTCATAACAGTGTAAGTGCTTTTAGAGTTTAGAAACTGCAGTTTTTCTTTAAGTTCCTGTCTTCTTTTTAACATGTCCTTTTGGTACATGTGTAACTGATTAAGGAATTTATGACATCCTCCACTTCATGTAGTTTTCAGTTTGGGAAACTCCTTACTTACTGTCTGCTGCATCTTAAAAAAAAAAATCTAAGTTTCATTGTGGAAGTAAAATGAAAGAAAAATAACTTGTACTGTTACCCAGAGGTAATAATTACTAGCATTTCTGTGTTTCCTTTCAGTTTTTTGTAAGTGTAGAGATAATTGTGCCAAAGGGCATATCTGTAAATATTTACTTGTACAAAATCTTGCATTTTTATGAAACAATAAATTATGATGTGTCGTTAAGTATGATGAAAGCAAGGTCTTGGTCCCTCATGTGGATGTACCACATATATTTTACCATTACTCTATTGCGGATAACTTGGGTTGTTTCCAGCAGATTATTTTACCAAATGCTGTGGCCAATATTTTCATGAATAATGAGTCTTCATATATATCCTCAGGATAATGGGTTAGTGTATAAACAAGTTTTTTAAAGTCTGGACCTCTCTGAAGGCTTGAATTAAATACATATAAAAATATGAATGAACTTGAATGGCTACAAGTTCCAACTCCTTGAAGAAGTAGTGATAATGCCTCGTGGCTCTGCATTTCCTACATTCACCTGCTCTTTACCTGGTCACCGCCTTGAGTTGGAAATACCAGAGCACAGAGGTCCTGGGGGGAGGATACAGATTCCAGTGGTGGGGAATCCTTTGCCCTCCCTCTAGAGCTAGATTCTCAGACAAATGCGGATATGCGTCTCTACCCACTATTTCAAGTTTGTTGCCCACATGTTTACTGACTCTTACTTGGAATTTTTGTTTTATTTTGGCTATAATCCTTCTAATTATCATTGAAGATAGCTTTTATCTACCACATTCTATTTTTTTTTTTTTCCCAGCTGTCTGGGAGCAGTGCATAATAACAAAAATGATTCTTGTATCCCCTGGTATTATTTCATTGGAAAAGGAATTTGGTATGGGTATACAGGGTAAAATAGCATAAAAAGTGCTACTTGACCTCAAAATTTCCAGAGAGTTCCGTTATTAGTGTAGGAGGCATGTTTACTACAACTCAGCTTGCACAAGTTAGTTCATTTAAGCAACTGCTTTGCTTTGGATATGGTATATATTGAACTGAGCACCCAACAGTCTTCAAGATAATATTTTTTCTTGGCCCCAGAAAGGTAATTCTTTGACCCCAACAACATTGACCTTAGTTTTTGTTTTTTGTTTTTAAGATTTTTTTTCATTTATTCGACAGAGAGAGAGATCACAAGTAGGCAGAGAGACAGGCGGAAGCAGGCTCCCCGCCGAGCAGAGAGCCTGATGTGGGGCCCGACCTCAGGACCCCGTGACCATGACCTGAGCCGAAGGCAAAGGCTTTAACCCACTGAGCCACCCAGGCACCCCAGTCTTCATTTTTCTTGATCATTGTTATTCTGAGGTTCTTTTTATATTGATATAAAAATACTATTTTGTCTTTTTTTAATGAATTATAAAATAGCAGACTAACTTGGAGCTTTTCATACTGCTGTAAACTGCCCTTTTGCTCTGTGAATGACTTTAATTCTAATTACATTGAGTATTTCTAGTTATTAGTATTTCCTTTTTGAATTTCCATATTGAAATTAAGATTCATCTTTAAGTAAAATTACTTTAGCAATTGCAGTTCTGTCATGATCCTAGGAAGCTAATAACAGAAATAATTAAAAACTGTTACAAATGGCATTTGTATCTATATTTAAAAAGTTCTTCAATTGACCAAGCAGATGTTGGTACAGATTTTTGTCTTTGATATGATAAATCTCCCATTAATTTTGAAAATCTGGGTTTAAGTGATGTGCTTTCAAGTTTTGAGCTGCAATTTGTGAAAGTTCAAGCAGCTGTACTGAGAAACCATTTGACAAATTTGTAACTGAGACTCTTTTAGGCAAAGACTAAGTTATGGAGCTTTGTGTTCTGTATGTTATGTTCAGACATAAGTATTTGAATTTCTTCTTTTTTTTGTGGGTCGAGAAGTGTGTGTGTGTGTAATATATTCTGTCTCTCTTTTATATATATATATATAATTTTTTTTAAAGATCCATTGATTTGAGAGAGAGGGAGGGAGGGAGAGAGAGAGAGCATGGGGGGAGGGGCAGAGGGAGAGAAGAGAGAGAATCCCAAGCAGACTCCCTGCCTAGTGTAGAGCTGGATGCTGGGCTCCATCTCACAACCTGGAGATCACAACCTGAGCGGAAATCAAGAGTTGGATGCTTAAGTAACTGAGCCACCCAGGTGCACATATATATATATATATATATATATATATTTACATTGTATATATAATCTAAGTTGGAGGTAGCAATGCATATACTTCACTTTTTTAAGAATTAAGCTCTCAATATTTATTTATTTATTTTTGGCTAGGTTGAAGAAATTGTGGATATTGGATCATTTGCCCCAGAAGACATCCATATTCCTAAGATCTATGTACATCGCCTTATAAAGGGAGAAAAATATGAGAAAAGAATTGAGGTAATTGACTTAGCTTCTTTGTTAGCAGTTATAAATCTGATTACCAGAGATATGTGCCCCTAGGGCCATTCCAGATGATAAGGAATTAGAACTGAAAGGAAAGTCTTGCTTTGGATCTTAGTAGGAGCCTCTCATGTGTCCATCCTAAGGGAACATGATCGTCTATGTTATTGTCCAGTCCAACAGTGATTTGTGTTTACCAAATATATATCCCCAAGTTATGTGACATACATGACATCTCCGGGCTGTGTTTTCAGGCTTCTGGAACTGTCTCAATTTACAAGGCATAGTTTTGGCTGGCTGTCCTAGGGTAGAAAAGGTTTTAGCCCTGCTGGACTTGGTGTTTGATTATTCAGAAATGTCTATCTTGGAATTGCTTTGCACTTTATAAAGTCCAGAATGTCATTCCCATTAGCATCAGGCTCTGGGCAGCTGGTGGATATGGGATCATGGCAAGGAGTAGGTACGAGGAGCAGTGGAAGTATTCTAAGGCTACCGAGAGCATAAAGAATGTTCAGTTGGGCTAGAATTGATATCGAGATTCACAACTGTCTCGGGAACAGCAACAGAATAGATGACATCCAGTAGGAGATACTGGGCAATCAGAGATACCCTCAGCTGTGTGTCAAACAAAGACATTTTGTAATCTAATACTAATGTTAGGGGGCTAGGGAGAAAGGATGTGGGACATCTGCAAATAGAAACCAGAGTCTATGTCAAGGAGATTTAGTAATGGAAGTAGTTTCCTGGCTGGTTTCTGGATATTTTTATGATTCCCGCGATGCACTTGTAGCAAAACCAGTCCAGACTCTGCAAGTGGAAATATGCAGTTGGCAGTAGCAACACCTGGTAAAAATATTCTGACAGCCCTGCAAAAACAGAGTCCCAAGGTCTCTTCATTTTCTTTGTTCTGGCTCAATCCTTGAACACCTGAGAATTCAGTTTCAGAAGTCTTAAAAATCATAGTAGTAGCAGTCAGTGTGACAGTAACAGAGGGATTATTTGCTTCAAAAAAACAGCAGAGCAAGTATATCTTCTTGAAACAAATCTGACCTCTTTCACTTTCTAAAAAATTATTTTTGTCATCAAATACCACTCGTGTTATTCTTTAAAAAATATAACCCTCTCTATTATATTATAGATTTGTCTAATAGTAGTAATGGTAGAGACTTAAATTTTTTCCAGTAAAATTCTGTATTTCAGCAGTGATAAAATACAAGGTATACCTCAACGATGAATAATTTATTTCTGTTTATTTTAAAGCGTCTATCAGTCCGGAAAGAGGAGGATGTAAAAACCAAATCTGGTAAACCTGGAGATAATGTAAGGGAACGTATCATCAAGCGGGCAGCTCTTGAATTTGAGGATGGCATGTATGGTATCCTTTATCTTTCTGGGGCTGGGCAGAGACATACCCTCACTTTTTCTGTATTCATCAGGCTACTAGGCCTCCTGCATAGTGATTCTTTTCTAGTCTGCTGTAACTTTTAAAGCAATGAATCAATTTTTACAAAATGTGGCATATAACCTAAAGATATTGAAGTATATGAAATTGGAATTATAATCTGTTTGCCTTCTTGAAACAAAATGGCAACCAGAATTTGCTTAGCTATTTTATAATATACAATGGATTTCTAATATACAATTTGGCATTTTGCTAAAGGTTATTAGGAAAAGAGATTACCCAAGATGAGGTTTCAAATCTCAGAAGTACTAGTTATAACAGTGCTATTTACTTTCTCTATGTTCTGACATTTGCATACTCATTGAAACATAAGATCCAACTTCTTAACAACCCCTGTTTCCTTTGGCAAGGATCCCATGAGTGCACCCTTTTATGTCTAACGCTTTGTAAGGGTATTCAATGAATGATTCAAATCCTGCTTTAGATACTTTGTCAAAAAAAAAAAAAAAAGGAGGTAGGTTGAGATAATTCAGTACAGTTAACATTCAGTTTTTTTTTTCCCATTTTATTTATTTTTTTCAGCATAACAGTATTCATTGTTTTTGCACAACACCCAGTGCTCCATGCAAAACGTGCCCTCCCTATTACCTACCACCTGTTCCCCCAACCTCCCACCCCTGACCCTTCAAAACCCTCAGGTTGTTTTTCAGAGTCCATAGTCTCTTATGGTTCACCTCCCCTCCCCAGCATTCAGTTTTTGAATGTGTTTTTTTTGTTGTTGTTGTTTTTAAAGATTTTATTTACTTATTTGACAGACCAGACAGAGATCACAAGTAGGCAGAGAGGTAGGCAGAGAGAGAGAAGCAGGCTCCCCACTGAGCAGAGAGCCCAATGCGGGGCTCGATCCCAGGACCCTGAGATCATGACCTGAGCCGAAGGCAGAGGCTTAACCCACTGAGCCACCCAGGCGCCCCACTGAATGTGTTTAACAGTGAGTTCTTTGCCACTTTGCTGGTTTTCAATGCATCAAACATTGAACTATACAATAACAAATACTGCATAAAATACAAATAGAGTTTGATAAAATAAATACTTGTTGAGTAGTAAATACACGAAAGCCATACTTAAAGGCGTAAAGGCATACTTAAAGTTCCTAAAAGAGAATCTAGAAACATGACAAGTGTCTTCATTCTGCGAGCTTCCCCCAACAATGAATATCCTGGTTCAGACTGATCCTGACTGGGGGAACTCTCTGTTTCTACTTTATTTTTACTTCCACCACCTCATTTTTATTTTATTTTTTCCAGTTTATACCTTGCATTATAGTGAGAATTCACATAGGGGAGGAAAATATAATAGCACCTCTCTTCACCTCGATATCAGTAAGATAGAGCATCAACCAAGTTAACTGAGCAGGTAAAAGCTAGGCCCCGGGTTTTCTAATGACCACCAGTCAGTTGTTTTCCCACTGACATTTAAACACTGACAGTATGATACCACTAATTTTAGATAATAAGGCTTCTAGGTGTTCTTTATTTGCTGTTATCATATTGCCTATGAAAAATATTTGCAAGTTAGTTCATATAAATGGTCATTCCATTCTACCCACTTTTTTTTCAACCCAGAGTACCCAGACTTCTTTATCCCTGGCATATTTGACCTACTAAAAAGCATTGACTAACTGAAAAAATTATAGGATATGATGAAAGAATTCAGGTAAGAAGCTTGTCATTGGGGTTGCCCTTATCTAAAATACTTGCTGTTAATTAATTAATTAATATCTCAATGTGATCTGTATATCACTGTGAGAAATGAAGTACCAACCACACTGAACTAGATGGTGATCTGGTAAGAAATGAACCGAGGAGCTTTTGTCAGAGCTGCTTAGAATTACTGTGTCTACAAGCAGTGTCTTGGTTCATTGACATCTTGCTAGCCTTCATAAGCTATAATAGTGCAGCACATACAAACCTTATTTTTTCTGGCTCTGATTCACAAAGATCTCACTGTTCCTGGAATCTCATCAGAGTGCCATGATTCTTTGTTCTAATTCTAAGGCCAGTCCTGCACTCTGTGGTGGTCATGGACAGTATGGACAGCAGTTTCAGGCAGTGTGGGTATCTCTGATCTGATCAGCCTGTTTGTGTTGAGAGGGAAGTTTAAATCTACACCATTATAGACAAATCAGGACCCAATTTTGATCACTTGAGGGATAAGAGTCAAACCCTCAGCCCTTCAGTGGACGAATGGATAAAGAGGATATGGTCCATATATACAATGGCGTATTATGCCTCCATCGGAAAGGAGGAATACCCAACTTTTGTATCAACATGGATGGGACTGGAGGAGATTATGCTGAGTGAAATAAGACAAGCAGAGAGAGTCAATTATCATATGGTTTCACTTACTTGTGGAGCATAAGGAATAACACAGAGGACATTGGGAGATGAAGAGGAGAAGTGAGTTGGGGAAAATCGGAGGGGAAGGCAAAGCATGAGAGGCTGTGGACTCTGAGAAACAAACTGAGGGTTTTGGAGGGGAGAGGGATGGGGGTTGGGTGAGCCTGGTGGTAGGTATTAAGGAAGGCATGTATTGCATGGAGCACTGGGTGTGGTGCATAAACAATGAATCTTGGAACATTGAAAAAATAAATTTAAAAAAAACAACAACTCTCAGCTCTGTGATGCCTTAGCTCAGCTACTTTTTATATGGTCACAGTTATATTCACTGAACCTTAGCCACCTCCTCCATCTTCTTTATATCTTCGAGAAGATTCAGTTACCAATGAACGTTATCTCAGTGACCCAAAGGAATCATTGTGCTTTTAGACAGACATTTTGGTGTTGTCAGAAAACTTTCGTTTTAATTTAAAAATGATACCCCTTTTTGGGAATACTAAATCATTGTTATTTTTAGTGGGAGGTTTGAATAGTGAAAATTACTTTTAAACAAAGGTCAAGCCTTGTTTAATAATGTGTCAGTCATAATAAGTCATAATATACCAGTTCAAATTTGCTGAGCACATTAATGAAAATAAAATGTCTTACAATAAAAATGACCTCTGAATCCACCACTTCGATACCTTTACAGGAAAGCCTATTAATGTTATTGAAATTTGAGATTTCGTTTTTTAAAAAGATTACAAAATAGCGCCTGGAGAGTGATGGGAGAATATATTCAGTGTTTACATTCAGAGCAAGTGCCTTTAAAGATCAGAAGTTCATACTTCTATATGTGGCAGATTTATGGCATAATCTTTCTACCTTTTATACGGTGGACCTTAACATCTTTTTTCGCCAGCTAATTTGGGCATAGGAATCCCACTTCTGGCCAGCAACTTTATCAGCCCAAATATCACAGTTCATCTGCAAAGTGAAAATGGAATCCTGGGTTTGGTAAGACAGAAATTAATGTTTTATTTATCCAGTCTTGATAGAAAACTAGATAGTCCATAGAGTGAAATCTTCTGAGAGTTGTTAGCTTAAAGTTCCCAGCCTTATTTTTAAGGTAGCTTCCGGATTATCTGCGTTTTTTGCCTGTTCATCCTGTGGCATCTTGTCAGTGTCTTCCTCCCCTGGTGTGTCTGTTTCAGAGAGACCTCACAGTGTCCTGTTCAGATTAACTTTCTTAACTTTTGTGTGGTTGGACAAGGTAGTGAAAGTCATAAAGAATTCTGTAGTAAACAATGATCCATAAGACTCTGAATGAGAAACTGAAAAGTAAGGTTTTTACTCGAGGAATAGGGACATGTTTTGACAATTAATTAAAAACCTTCTTCTTACCAAATTCTCATTTTGAGACCATGTTGTTCAAAAGGAAAGAATTTTTCTCTTCCTCAAGACTAACCTTCCAGATGAGCTCAACATTCTCACAGAATTTGGATATACTTTTTACTCAGTACTATAATAATAAAAAATACTTTTGCTTCCTGGATGACATTTTTTAATGTAATGTTAACTATGGCAGAGATTATTTATAGTTTGGCCAGTTTATAGGATTTCTAATCTCCTGTTGTTCTGAGTAGATCTTAACTGTTCGTGCAATAAAAATTGTGTATATAGAAAGGTATATCTAGTCTTTAAAACATAAATAATGATCAGGAGCATATAGTTGATACTGATTGAGGTGGTAATCATCACCATCTTCGGGTGCACAAAACTGACATGAGTCTGGATAAAAGATTCATGTTGCAGCCATAGAGGGACCAATTCGCTCATTTAGAAGACAAGGGAAATGAGTTGATATATCTTATCCGTGGTCAGTATTTAAAGGGAAAATTTACATAGTCCTAAAATACTAGTTACCACTTCAGTTTATTTAAACGATACATGTTCGGTCCCTCATTTTGAAAGCATGTTAGAATTCCCCAGCTCAGATTTCCTCACTCTTCGTTCTCTCTTGTGCCTCGCACCCCTTTTTCCATTTCCTCCTGTTTTGTTTACTGTATGTTATGTTATGAAACAACTCACCCCATTCAAGTAATGTAGAGATGCCTTATCAAAACACATAAAAAATTAAAAAAACAAAACTGAGAGTAACCAGGCAAATGAAAAATAAAGGCTTCAAAACTTAGGTATTGTGAGAAATAAGGTTAGGACTCCAAATATGAGCCTTTAAGTGCTGCATACCAAAATGATGAAAATTTGCCTCTCTGCATCCCTCTAGTCAAATAAGGCAGCCATTTTGTTTGTAGTCATGGATGCTACCAGGAAGAGTTACGAGTAACACTGACTGCATCGTAGGCACTAAATAATTACTTTTGGTTTTAGTGACCTGTATTTCTAATAGCTTAACATTTCTTTTCAAACTTGGTAATTTCTAGGAAATAATTTCTTATTTATCACAGTTATTAGTGTGGGAAAGACTAATCAATATGAGAAATAGCCATGAACATACTGGAATTATTTTTAGAAGGTTCTCCTCAAGTCTTTTGATAGTACTATCCCAGGGTTTTTAGAGAAGTTATTTATATTATGATTTTAGTGTGTGATTCAGTGAGAAACTTCTTTTACTAACTCAGTGTGTGCTTTGACAGGGTCCGTATCCACTACAAAATGAAGTTGATGCAGATCTAATCAATGCAGGTAAACTCCCTCACGTGTTTTTCCAATGTTTTCCTTGGCTATTAATTTAGTTCTCTGCCAAATAAGAGAAAGGAGTTGGGCTTGATTGTCCTTTCCTGGAGAGTGCTCCATTGTGGTTTGTTGTTGTTGTTGCTTTTAATAATTTTTTAAAAAGATTTTATTTATTTGACAGACAGAGATCACAAGTAGACAGGCAGGCAGAGAGGAGGAAGCAGGCTCCCCGCCAAGCAGAGAGCCCGATACAGGGCTTGATCCCAGGACCCTGGGATGGTGACCTGAGCCAAAGGCAGAGGCTTTAACCCACTGAGCCACCCAGGCGTCCTCCATTGTGTTTTTCACTGAGGAGGGGAGAGAAGCCTTCTTAGTCTCTTCTTTGCCTGGCTTGCTCTTCAGAGATCATCTCTTACTTAGGGAAAAGTAAGATAATAAAGAAATTGCAGGTGGGGCTGCATATAGTGGCAAGAGCTTTGATGGGTCAATCAGTGAGGGTCCTGGCTATACATAAGGGCACTCCTCAAATGGGGTAATGAGGAGAATTAAAGGAAAGGACCATTTACAAGGGTATGACCAAGATTGAGGGAAACCAGAAAAGTGTGGTGAAGTACCACAGGAAGTTATTATCACCCTGAGGTCTTAAGGGACAGCAGTGGGAGAGGGCCACCTAATCAGATCTATGCCCTTTGCGAGAGGAATGCAGCCATCTTGCAGAAACCTGGATGAGGGGTGGGGGTCTTCTCTACTCAATCTTCTTCTTGCACCTTCCATTGGCCAATCCCAGGCTGAAATATGTCTGCCTTCTTGTGATGAGAAGGATGACAAGTGGATCCGTAGAGGCAAGAAGAAAAGATTGGCACTCTGGTGTTTTTGTTGTGAGCAATACTTAACTGTCCCCCAGTCATCACTGGAGGAGAAGAGCATCCTTCAGAGGTTCTGGGATATTTAGAGATGTACTCTGCCCCTAAGTATAACCCAGTGATGTGAGTAATAGGGATTTTTGAACTGGCACTCTAGCCTGTCTTCTTTATTCCCACATTTATATGCTTTGCCTTTTATTATAAGCCTTTTATTTGACTGTGACATAGAGTTGCTTGTAGCAGCCTAGAGAAGCAAAAAACAGGCCAGACCCTTTGGCCATTGCTACCGCCCATGCTTGAGGCAACACTCCCACTTTCTGGGGCTGAAGGTTATTCTTACATTGGGGCTGCTCACAAGAAGCTGGTTTTTATACTCTAGTGTGATTTTCTTTACCTTTCTTTTACTCTTGAATTCAATCTACCCCCACAAAAGTATTATTCTTACTTCATATTCAAAAACAGTACATGTAAATCTCAGAAGAGCAGCAATATTAGCTGAACATAAAGGCCAGCTGCCAAGCAGAATTGATGTTTGATACTTAGAATTTTTGGAAGTAAAACCGCTTCTGGTTGAATAGTTGAATTAGCTAACACGACTCAACCCTGAAAGGCCCACTGTGATAAAGCAATGACATTTAACTAAGGCTGTAATTTAATTGTACTGTACCCTTTAGCAATAGCTCATTGATCTGTGAAAATATTTGCTGCTTGGTTTAATTAATTTATGATGTTAGTGAGTTATTTGCAAAATGAATAACTCCATTTTCCACATTTTAGGCCTGAGTTCATAAAACCCACTTTCCTTGGAAAAGTAGTTAGTCTTTTCAATGATTATTGGACAGTAGGCATTTTTGATTCCATGAGCTTAAAAGTAGCTCAGTCGTAATGAAGCCACTAGTTTTGTTTTTTGTTTTTTTTTGTTTTTTTTTTAGTTTATTTATTTGACAGACAGAGATCACAAGTAGGCAGAGAGGCAGCCAGAGAGAGAAAAGAGGAAGCAGGCTCCCTGCTGAGCAGAGAGCCCAATGTGGGGCTCAATCTCAGGACCCTTGGATCATGACCTGAGCCAAAGGCAGAGGCTTTAACCTCCACCCAGGCACTCCTGAAGCCACTAGTTTTATATTTTAACTCCTGAAATACCATGTATAGTCTTAGACTGCTTTATAAAACAATAATTCATTGCTTTTTGGAAGCCAAGTTGTAGATCAGCTTATTAATATTTTAACTTTCATCAAAGCTCTGCTTAGGATTTATGTTGCTTTTGACTTTGGAGCTATCTAAATTAGGGAGGAAATACTTTGAGCTAAAGAGCCCAGACTACATATTGGTGATCTCCTCAACTCCCCAGATTTGGAAGTTACCTGGAAGATCAGCCCCTTCTAAATAATAACCTCAAGGTTATGAAAAAATGAATGACCACCTTACAGCACCATTTTGTTTGCAGAATATTTTTTCATACTTATATACCATTTGAGTCTCACGTGAAAACTTACCGTACAGATTGGGAAACTGAAGCCCAGAGTAGTGATGTGATGTCCCCAGGATCCCATTGCTAGGGACTGGACTCACACAGTGTCTCCTGGCCTCTTCCTCTACACATTGGAGCTATACCCACTGCTACCCTAAGTTTTAAAAAGGTGGAAACGGCCAGGTTTACAGCAACATTTCAGAGGTTCTGTTAAGATTTGCATTATTCTGATGCAATTATGAAATTTCCAATGGGTCTCACATTTTAGCTTTCCTATTAATGTACGTTTTGCATTCTCATTTCTTAATTGTTTTCTTTAATATACAATGTTTTAAATGACGTACCTTTGATTAAAACTGCCTTAGAAAGAACCACCATGTTAATCTCATGTCTCATAAATATCCCTGGCCCCTGCCATGTGCCTCGGCAGTGGTTCTTAGTAAGCAAGTGGGGATATTTGACAATGGCTGGTGACATTTTTGATGGCTGGTGTTATCAAAGTAGTCAGTAGAGGTCAGGGCTGCTGTTAATTATCCTGCAATAACTGAAACAGCCCCCCCCCCTTCCCCCCGCCAAGGAGTTATTCAGCTCCAAATGTCAGTAATGCCTTTTCTGGAGGCCTTTGTGCCATAACTGAAGAATCGCAGGACTGCAGACTAAGGCACAAAAGAGTACAGCATTCAGGACCTATCTGATAGTTGCACCTGCCCTTTCCAGCTTCATCCTCGCTGCACCCTTCAGGGACTCCTGGGTTCACCCATCCTGGACTCTGTTCTGATCTGATCTGGATCTGTTCTGATCATGTATCAACCTTCCTTCCTCCATACCTTTTCTCTTCCTGTGCCTATCACCAGAGTTTTTGTTCTGTCCCCTTCTTTTTGCATCCCCATCTCCTTATCACTAATTTCCTATTGAAATGTGTTATATGCATTCTTTTAAGTTTTTTTTTTTTTGTTTGTTTGTTTGTTTTTTTTTTAAGATTTTATTTATTTATTTGACAGACAGAGATCACAAGTAGGCAGAGAGGCAGGCAGAGAGAGAGGAACAGAGGGAAGCAGGCTCCCTGCTGAGCAGAGAGCCCAATGCGGGGCTCGATCCCAGGACCCTGGGATCACGACCCGAGCCAAAAGCAGAGGCTTTAACCCACTGTTATATGCATTCTTAAAGCTCCAGTTCATTCGATCCTTCCATGGTTCAGAAATGCCCCCTCCTTCGAACCTATAACACATCTAGTGTCTCTCATCTTGCCTTGTAAGTATTCATGTGTATTTATCTCTCTAGCTGAATAGCATATTCCTTTGGCTTCGGGCAGTGGTTCTCTGAAGTGTGGTACAGCAACAGTGTCACCATCACCAGGGACCCATTAGAAATAGAGATTCTCAGGCCCCATCACAAGCCCACTGAATTCCAAACTCTGGGAAGTTAGCTCAGAGATCTGCCCTCCATGTAATTCTGATGGGTGTTAAAGTCTGAGAACCATTAGTTTAGGGCATCTGTGTTTTTGGTCTGTAACACTGTTTAAGGCACACAGCAGCCGTTTACTTGATGTTGAGTAAACTACATGTTGACTCATGAGCCAAAGGACTCAGTAGCTGTGAAATGGAATAACCATGTTTGCCCAAACATCATGAAAGGATCTAGACACCTGCAGAGAAAAACTGGAGGAAACAGAAATCAATCAGGAATAGTCAAATAAGAAAGTTCTTTTTCTTTAGGATACTGGTTGTATGTTGATTACAGTTATTTCTTGACCAGATTTGGGCATCATATTTGAAAAACATGGATTTAACTTCAGGATATCTATTTTTATTTAGATATTGGATATTTAAAAATACTAACAACTAACTTGGCTTCCAGAGAATGTAATTTATAACACGCCAGAATGTATTAGCAGGTGCCTGACAATAACTATTTTTTATGAGAGTTGTTTTCTGGGCTCTTAAAACTATGCTCCATAAATCACATGGGGAGCGCCAGAGCCTCGCACTGATCTCCAAGTTTCCTGTGTCTGGTAAATAATGCCTTCTATGTACTGTCAGCTGGTGGAGATTGCCCTTTAGAAGTCATTGTGATTTAGCACATGGAGAACAAAGAATTGAAATTTTTATGTTTCTCTGCTTTTTTGTTCCTACACATTTTTGGTCCTTGCTTATCCACCTCACAGGACCAGTGAGGAACCGGATTTGCTGGATATGGAAGCAGTGTTAGGGTCAAGTTTAGGGGCACCTGGGTAGCTCAGTCAGTTAAGCATTTGCCTTCAGCTCAGGTCATGATCCCAGGGTTGTGGAATGGAGCCCCATTTCAGGCTCCCTGCTTAGTGGGGAGCCTGCTTCCCCTTATCCTCCCTACCTGTGTTCTCTCTCACTGTCTCTGTCACTATCTCTCTCTCTCAAATAAATAAATAAAATCTTAAAGAAAAAAAAAAAGAATCAAATTTAGTTGTATTATGCCTGTCCTGAAACCTGGAGCTCCCATGCTGGCTTTTAGCTCTGCTGTATGAGACAGTGGCTGGGTCCTGTAGCATTTATCCCTAGAGGGGCAATGGCACTGTCTCTTTTATAAGTAGGTTTGGAGTGAGGGATTTAAAAAAAAAATGGTAATAGTAAAAAAAGCTTGTCTATGGAGTCTGTTCTCTCTGCCAGGTGCTGTAGTAAGGACTTTGCATGCAATATTTCATTTAATCCTCCAAATCTTATGTGCTACCTAAAAGCCCCTACTGACCACACCAGAAAGTATTTTCCAGACCTTTTTTTCTTTTTTAGTACTTTGGAAGATGTGAAAATGTTTCCCCTGTTTAGAATCCAACTCCTTTGGCGAATAAATATTTCAGCATGATATAAATAGCCTTTTTCTCTCTACTTGAGTTCCAGTAGAGAGGGATATTGATAGAGAATTTAGCTTTCAGGCAAGGCTTGAGAAGCTGAGGGTACAGCTGTGTTGCACACCTGGACAGGATCTGACCACTCTGGTTCGGCTTTTCTTTGTTCCAGCCGTGGAATTATAACTTTTCTTCCCCTTCCATTGACTGCTTTATTACACTGGGATAATGCATGGGGTATTCTCATACAGTTGGCTTCTGTTTGGCAGAGTGGCATGTGGGCACTTTTCTGGTTAAGACTAGAAGCCTCCTCCTGGGCACTGTACACACAGGAAATGGATCACAAAAAGAAAACAGCTGAAATATACAAGTCAGGTGGTAGGATTGGTTGTGTGGGGACTGCGTGATCTTGGAGATCTTTCCAGCTCTGAACTTTTTATTATGAGGTATAAGTTTTGGAAGAGGTCTTTCCAAGGGGACCTCTTGCAAGTTACCATTAGATATGTGAACCAGTATTAGGATGTTATTCCTTGATCTCATCAAAGTCCTATGATTTTAACAAACAGCAGCAAGAAAGGAAATATGAGGCAGAGAGAGATTAAAAGAAGAGATTCAGACCTAATGATATTATGATATTAGGGGGCAACTTCCTTTCTAGATCATTTCTTGATTTTTAAGAAACATCTGAGGAGCATCTTCTGTGTCATTCCTTCGAAGTTGCATTTCTTCCTGCTTGTTCCACGGTCTCCTTGCTCCAGTGACTTACAGTAGCGCTGAATTCTGACAGGTGCTTTCCAGGGGCTCCTTTTCCCTCACTCTCATCAGCATTTAGCAGGGGTTTGTGGAGGGAGTGGGGCTGGGGAGAGGTGGGAATGGTTAGAGGTGACGGTGGGGGGGAGTGCTTTGTCTGTAGAGAATTTCAAAAACAATAATAAAATTAAAAGTTGGTCTGCTTTCTGTTATCACCATGCAGGGTCAAATCTGAACAATGTCACGGACTAAATACTCCTCTTCACAGGGTAAAGTTCCCACTGTACCCCACAGCCCAATTGCCACAGCAGTCCTGTTAAAGGGACCTCAGTTCTTTAGGAAACAGAGAAGGTATAGACCTCTCTCTGCATGATTTCCACTCTTAGAAATCTAATAGCTTTTTCTTCTCTTTGCTCCTTTCTTGTGTATGTGTGTTTAGGCAAGGAAACAGTTACTGTTCTTCCAGGAGCTTCTTACTTCTCCAGCGATGAATCATTTGCGATGATTAGAGGGTATGTAACGACAGAGCCCCCATGTTTCAAATGGCATGGAATGAACTGAGTCATCCCCCGAACGTGTTAGCAGGGCTCCGAAACGTAGCCACGTCTCCCAGCCAGAAAATGGTCATGGGCTCATTCAGCTGCACCAAGATAGGAAATTATTCACATTGAGTGTTGGGAATTGGAACATTGAGCTCACTGTTATTAAAAGAACCCCCCAAATGGAGTATTTATGTGCTGAGAATACTGAAGTAAACATTTTTAAAGTTCTGAGGGTCCTAACATTTTCTATAAAACTGTTTTCATTTTCTAGCTAGCATTTACCTTCAAATCAAGCCACATTACCCCTCACCAAAGGAAACAAACTCACTGTATACACCTGTTTTTAATTTGTTTTTGGAGAAAATTTAGGCTATAATTTTTTTTTAAAAGAACTCTTAATGGTTATTTCTCTACATCAGCTTGAGCTGATTGATTTGGAAGATCCGGGGTTGGGTGGGAGAAAGCAAATTTATTTTGGAGGGTATAGAATTATTTTAATTGCTGGCAATTTCAAGCAAATGGGACACAGAGCTTATGAAATTTGCTTTATATTTCCTTTTTCTCTCTCAGGGGACATGTCAATCTAACAATGCTAGGAGCAATGCAAGTTTCCAAATACGGTGACCTGGCTAACTGGATGATACCTGTAAGTAGGCATTTTTCTTCTGAATTATGCTTGGGTCACCATAATTATTTTTTAAGAAAAATCTTGTTGAATTGCTATGAGAGCGCAGCATAATTATTATGAAAATAAGGAAATATTTTAAAATATTTAATATTTTAATATTAAATTAAATTAATATTTTAGTCAAATTTTGGTAAAGCAGCTACTGAGAACTATTTGGCTTTACTTGTTTACTATGTAGCTGGAACTAAAAAGGTGGGATCAGGGCCAAAACATAATTTTCCATAAGGAACAGAGAAATGGGGAAGTTGAAAAATAAATGGGTTAATTCTGATAAAAATAAGGAATACCAGTATTTGTTATAGCTAAGTTTTTATAGCCAGAAAGAACAATTAACAAGTTCATTAATTTTGTGTTGATGATCTATTTTCTTATTCATGATGATTAAAGACCTCTCTGGTTGGTCATGTGACCTCATAAGTAATCAATCACATTGTCTTCTGTTAGGGAATACAGAACTTGTGATGTTTAAACATACTTGTAAAATGCAGTTTTCATTTACTAATGGCTTAAATCAAGGAAAAACCACGTAGAATCAGCTTTGGAAAAAGGACTGTAATCAGTTGACTTAATTTATGAGTGTGGTTTGTTACGTTCCAGGTTGTTGCTTTGTGATATGCATATGGAAACAAGAAATAATGCATGTCCATGAGTATGAGCTCATTTTGGCTGGTGGCTCAAGTTACTCTTTCTTTTTGTATACTTAAGGGTTTCTGTGTATTTTTCTGTATCATCAGCTAAAAGGAGTTTAAGTAACTGATGCTGATGTTCTATAATTTGAAAGTTTTTCTGAAATCTCTTAGATTTTTTTTCTCTAGTAATTTTTTGAGGAAGGTGGATTAATATAGTTGATGACAGTGTCAGAGAGCTCTTTTGATCTAATACACCATGAAACATTATTTTAAACTTTGAATAATTATTAAAGCCCTGGTTCTCAAACTTGCTTGCATAGTAGAATCACATGACAGTTTTAAAAAATATTGACAGCTGGGTCCCACTCCCAGAATTTCCAATTTAATTAGTATGGGATATAGCGTAGCATGCTGCTCTTGATTGGGGTCATGAGTTCAAGCCCCACATTAGGGATAGAGTTTACTTAAAATAATAATAATGAAAAAAAATATAAGGGAGAAATATCACTGAACCATTAATACTAAGAACCCTTAGCAGATCATGGAATATGTTGTTATTTTAGTTTAAAAATGTTTATCACTCTAAATCAGCCATGGTTATAAGAGTTGGCAGCCTTTGAAGGCTTCAGAGGAATTAGGGAGGATCTCCTGAATGTTGTACAGTGAATCAGATTGACAATTTATGGGAATACTTATTTGTGTAGAGAATCAGAATATATTTCTATTTTCAAATTTTAAAAAAAGGCCATATGGAGTAAAAGGAGTTAAAAATATAAGCCCTGGATTCTAGCTCTGACTCTACCCAGTAATCAAAGTGTGACCTTGAACATGTCACTTAAACTCTTCTGGTTAAAGCATCCCAATCTATAAAATGAGGATTTGAGACTAGATGATTTCAGGTGTCCTGTCTGGCTCTCATAGCTGGTGGGTAAGAGCAAGGGCCCTGTAGTGAGACAGATGTAGGTTGAAACCCAATTTTTGTGCCTTGCTATAGCAGTGTAAATGAGTCAGTTGCCTACTTTTCTTCATCTGTATAATGGGAATGATAGAATACTACCTACTTTATAATAGGATTATATAAAGAAATAATTATACAATGTAGACAATGTATACAAAGTACATATCACTTTACATATGATATATATGAGTTTGACATAGAGTACAAGCTAAATAAATGGCTTATTATTATTTGACAACTTAAGAATGAAAATTGAGGGTACCTGGCAGAGAAGGGAATAGAATTAGTTACTATGAACAGAAACAATCTAGTTTTAAATACTTCTGTTTCTCTGGACTGTTAACAAGTTTTGAAATCAGTTTGCACAGTCGTCATTAGTATGGAGCAGAAACATGTTCAACACATTGTTGCCTTCAGGGAACGTGGGCATTTTTAAAAAGTCAGTATATGTTTTGTTTATATTATGGTTTAGTGCACAGGGAGGCTAGAAGCTCTTACAGAGTATGTGTTCTGCATTCCTGTGTAGGAAAGCTTTTTCAACATGTATCACTTTTTTACATATCCTGTGGGGATTCCTGTGAGTGACTAAAATATCAGTGTTTGTTACTTTATAATTTTCTTAATACTCTCAGAGCTCATGTGTTTCCAAATGACTGGACCTAGTAGGACGGTGACAGAGAACTCTGGAGTTCTGAAGAAACAAAAACTAAACATAAAAAGTGTTCTTGTGTCTGGTTCTATTCTTTTGGTAGTGGAAGTTGGTAGTGTCATTTCTTTTTCTTTTTCTCTCTCTTTTTTTTTTTTAGAGAAAGAACTCGAGAAGGGGGCGTGGGGAAGGGCAGAGGGAGAGGGAGAGAGAGAATCTTGAGCAGGCTCCATGGCTAGCTTGGAGCCCAACACTGGGCTCGATTTCATAACCCTGAGATCATGACCTGAGCTGAAACCAAGAGCTGGATGCTTGGTTTCCTTGCACCTGAGCCACCCAGGCACCGTGGTGGTGTTATTTCTGATGAGCTTTTCTTTTGTTCCTTTAATAACTGATAAACACTCCTTGGATTCTTCATGTGTGATGCATAGTGGATATTTTGACTCTTTCGAATGCAAAATAGGTTAAGAATCAAGACCATGAGCTTTAGCTTGTAAATAAATTTGAATTTCAGTTCTCTCCCTAACAGATCATACAATCCAGAGTACATGTTTTTGTTAGGATTAATTGAGAAGAAAATGAAAAGTGGCCACCAGAAGCACTCCATAAATAGTGGCTATTTTTCTCTTCTTCAGTGCTCTGTTGCTTAATATTAGAGAGGAAATATTTGTCTTAAAGTACACTGGCGTAAGCAACACTATTTTACAGTAGCTAGTACAATCTGCTTATCCTGAGTTCATATTCAAGTACCAAAAATTAAACCCTTTGAGGGCACATTTCTTGCTCTTACTGGTTATGGATAAGATACAGCCTATCCTCTTTATATAAAGTTTCAGTGAGAAATCTATTTCTCTTTGTCCCAAAGATTTATGTTGATTATTAAAATTCAGATATATTTTTATTGCAAGATCTGGCAGTTAAGGTGAAAAGTTCAGCTTTATTATATCATTTTTCATTTACTTTTATCTTTTTTGTCAGTTGAATAATCTTTCAGTGGCTGTAAAGCCTTGAGTTTCTCTGCATCATGGTATCCTCATCAATTACCACGATGTCAGATTACAGTAAACATTATGCTTTTAAGGCAGGCAAATGGTATGGATACTCTTTGTCTTATCCTTTCATAGCTTCTTAGTATGCATTGTTTGTCTCCTGTACACAGAGTTTTAAAAATTCTGCCCTCAACATCCAAAGAGAGAAAATGTGACTAAGTAGTCATTGTCTCCTTCAAGTTCCCTGATTATTGTGATGACGGTAAACCCCAGGCAAGCTATGAAAATGTGGACAGATATGTAGCCTGTTGAATCTGCATTCAGAACTGCTCTTGCTTTCCTAATGCCTATTTTTGGAAAACAGCTGCCATAGATTATTGACTTGTGAGGGGAAGCAGATGTGTATGAGCAGTGATGGGAACTAGCTACAGAAAACGTGCAACCGCGGCTGGCTGGCCACGGCTGCTATATGAGAGCGACACGACAGCCAAGGGCTTGCCCCTTCTGCATGGGGAGAATTGAAACAAGGGAGTCTTAAGGCAAAGGAAAACAGGATGTATTTTGTTTGTTTTTCCTTCACACTTTAAAAATTTCTTTGTACATTTTAAAAGAAGAAATACAAGTGGGTGTAGTCATATATGCTTCATGTATGAGTGCACAAAATTGGTTTGGTATTCTAGTTGTGTCTTTTTAAAATAAGGCTAACTCTAGTCTTCTGTTTGTACAATGAAGGAGGTTTGTGTTCAAGATTTAACCAATGTGATGTCAATATCTCAGTAAAGTTGGGAAAAGTTAGAAAATTAAAAAGAGATTTAATCTAGTGGTTTAATTGCATAAATATAGTCTAAATATTAAATCCACAGTTACAGATACAGAAATATAAAGATTAAAGCACAGATATAAACACACAGATATAGAGCTGGATTTAACATACTCGTCTTGTTCTACAAAGCAGAGGTAAGGAAAATGCCGGAGAAAATATGTATGTGTGGTATTATGCTTTTATAGTTACTCAGTAATACGTTTGCCATCTCAGTGTAATGTAGTGGAAAGTATACAGAATTTTGGGATTAGACCTAGGCTTAAATACTGGCTCTGTCACTTATTGGTGGTATAGCACATCATTTTATTTTGGTATACTCATTTAAAAAATGATACTGTTTAACTCATATGCTGTTCTGGGGATTAAACTAGTTAATTCAGCAAATATTAGGCATGTATTAAGGGCCATGTACTGTTCTTGCCTCTTAAAGATGAAGCAGTTAACAAAAGACATGAAATCCTCTGCAGTTGGGAGCTGATGTTCTAGCGTGCTCCACACATATGGCCCATGTGCTGACTGTGGCCCACTGCCTCTTTTTGAAATAAAGTTTTACTGGAACATGGCCACATCCATTCATTTGTGCATTACCTGTAGCTGCTCTTGTGCTGCAGCAGCAGTTGAGTAATTTCAACAGAAACTGTATGGACTGCAAAGCCTAAAATAGTTACCATGTAACACTGCACAAAGAAGCTTGCCAGCTCCTGCCTTAGATCATTGGTTTGAAACTTTCTTATTTACTAATATAAGCAAGTAATGCTATTAATTTCTCTCTATGCACAGTATTAGTGACATCCCACAAATTTTTATATATTGTGCTTTCATTTTCAGTTCACTTTTCTTCAAAATATTTGCTCATCTCCCTTTATGATTTTTTTCTGCGACTTGTTGGTTATTTGGAAGTATGTCATTTCACTTCCAGATACTTGGTGATTTTCCACATAACTTTGTTAATTTCTAGTTTAGTTGTCTTGAGGTCAGAAAACATACTTTATGTAGTTTCCATCCTTTTAAGTTTGAAATTTATTTATGACCTAGAAGAATATGTATCCTGCTATTGTTGGGTAGAATGTCCTTTAACTCAATCAGGTCAGGTAGGTAGATAGCATTGAAGTTTTCTATGTCTTATCAGTTATTGAGAAAGGAGTAACGAAATCTTCATCTGTAATTGTGCATTTGGCATTTTCTACTTTCAGTTGTATTACCTTTTGCTTTGTATATTTTAGATTTCCATTATTGGTTGTATTACACAGTTAAGTGCACAGTTAAGACTGTTATGCTCTTTTGACGAATTAAGCTCTGTCATTATAGCCCACCTTATTTCTGGTAATATTTTGCATTCTGAAGTCTACTGTCTGATATTAATATAGTCACTCTGCATGGTAGATATTTTTTCCATTCTTCTACCTGCAACCTATTAATGTCATTATATTTAAGTGAGCTGTATAGTTAATATATTGTTAGGTCTTGATCTTTTATCTAGTTTTATCTCTGATCTTTAATTGGAGGTTTATGCCATTTACATTTATGTGATTATCAACATGTGGGCTTAAATCTATCAGCATATGATTTTTTTGCCATTTGCCTAGCTGAGTTTGGGGTTTTTTCCCTCTATTTTCTTTTGGGTCAGTTAAGCATTTTTTATGATTCCATTTTATCTTCACTATTGACTTATTTTCTTACTTTTTTTTCCAGTGGTTCCTCAATGGTTTACAATACATACCTTTTACTGATCACAGTCTAAGTAACACCATATCACTTTACATATAATGTAAGAACCATCCCACTGTAAACTTCTGTTCCCTGCCCTTATCCGGTTTGTCGCTGTTGGTCATACATTTTATTCTGCATTTGTTTTAAACCCCATGATACTTTGATATTTTTGTCCTAAGCATTCAACTCTCTTTTAAAGAGATTGAAAATAAGAAAAAAGTATGTTTTGTATATTTTTATTATATAGTATAATTTATATATAAAAGTTATCTATTGCCCAACATGTTTGCCCTTTCCTACACTTCTCCTATACATTGATCCAGATTGCCATCTGATGTTACTGTCCTTCTGCTTGAAGGACCTCCTTTGATGTTTCTTACACTGCAAGTCTTACAGATGTCACTCAGGTTGATTCCTTCAATATTTGCTTTTCAACTTTGCTTTAAGGTTAGTTGAGAGAAGCCTTTAGTTTCAGTGTAGTTAACACCACTACTAATGTGATTTCCTTTTGAACACTTTAGCTGATGCCCCACATATTACGAGGCCTTTCCCCTCTGGCTAGTAGGAATATGAATTGTTCCCACACCTGTGTGAATTCTGGATATTATTTTGGTCAATTCTTCCTGTTGCTTCTTTTCCCGGCCTTGAATAATTTCTTTTCATATATACACACATGAGTACTCCGTCAAAGGCTTGAAATGAATCCTTTGCAAATCCTGTGAGCTCTGTCTCTGTATAGCAACCTGTTTTGGTATTTTGAGATTTCTAGTCAAATTCTAGTTGACTAGGTCTCTCTGAACCCAGCAGGGTTACTGGGTCCCACTTGGGTTCCCCTCCCTGCACTGGGTTCCTCTTTCTAATCAGTAGGCTGGGGCATTTGTAGGCCTACCTCATTGATTTTCCTTTTCTCAGAGATCACAGTCCTGTACTGCCTGTTTTCTAATCTGAAAGCTACTCTCTCCTGTATTAATACCATTAATAATATTTTTGATCTTTTGTCTTCATATAGTTCTTAGATGATTTTCTTAGTATAAATTCCTAAAAGTAGAATATGTTGGTCAGTTTTTTAGGGGTTTTGACACATAATGAATTACTTCCCAGAAGAATTATCCCAGTTCATGCTCAGACTGTTTTCATTGTGTTACCAGTGCTGGTATCTTTTCTATTATTTTGCATTTCTTTAAAAACTGTCGTCTAGGACTGTTTAAAGGGTCAGCAGGGCCTTACTCCTCTGCCTTACTCCTCACTTAATCCTCTTCTCTTTTGTTCTAGAGGCCTTCCTTTTAGCTTTTAGCAGCTATTACCTCTTATCAAATATTGTTAGGTGCTGCTGTCTTTGGTCATTTTAAAGATCACATTCAGGGTGATTGTTCTCTGCATTAGTGAATGTGTCTGAACAGACCAGCTGTAACAAGCGTGTGTGTGTGTTTTCTGTATCCAGTATGTTGAACAAGCTCTACACGTGGGATGAAATAAAAACACAGCTATTTTTATCTCCTGTGGTGTCTTTAACTTTAGTTAGGGAAGTTCTCCTTCTTCGTGACATTTCAGCTCATTCTCCGACGATATAGTAACTATCACTGGGTCACTTTAATTCACAAACTCTGTTTGGATTCAAGACTTAAAGAGTCCAGTTCAAAACAATGAACATTGTTTCACCATATGTTTAAAAGTGGCACATCTCCTCTCCCTTTGACTCCCCAGCTAGAGACAAGCCTGGCTGCCTGCATTTGGGAAAGGTTTTGTGTGGTGGTCTGCTTTTTTCTTCCTTGACCTCCTTCCCCAGTTACTATTTGGCACCTACCTAGGTAAAAAGTCAGGAGAATGAGAAGGCAAGGAAATAGGGCAGAAAAGTTCTTACATGGCTGGTAGTGCTATGAGCTGATCCTTTTTTCTGTGCATGGGGTCTTTGGAGAACCCCTTTGGGGCCCCTTCTGTAGCATCTGTCCTGGAAAACAATGGCCGGGTGCTTCTCCTGCAGATATCGGTTTTCCTGTGGTCTGCTTCACACAGAAATTCTCATTTGCCTCAGCATCCTGTTGAGAAAATGTTAAAGCGTCTTTAGGCTTGTCTCTTATGACCACACCTGGGAAGCACTCATGTCATGCATTTCTTGTCCACTTCCCCAAGTCAATTCAGCTTTCTCAGGTAGAAGTCTGGTGCCCTGTGCTGCAGTTGTTTCCTGACTCTTCTGGAGGCGGGATGCTCTGGAGTTGTCATCCAGGCTGTGCTGTCACTTGAGTTAGGTGCAGGCAGACACTTCCCGTCTCCTTGTTGCTGGCACAGAGGAAGTAGGACCACAGCACGCTTTTCTTCAAAGTCCTTCACACACAATCCTCTGTGCCTGCTGGACTCTGATTTTGCCAATCGTCCTGGGTCTTAGAATTTGTTTGTGACCATTTTCTCTGTAAATTGCGCATCTGTAATCTATCTCACGTAGTGGTATCTCCTAGCTATCATACTCGTACATTCATGAAAAGCAAGATAAAAGAAGTTCTGATTTAACATCTGGTTACTGGCGCTGTTTCCTTGCTGCTGTAAAGTCTTCCTCTGAGCTCATATTCCGCTAAGCCTTCATAATACATGTAGGGGTGTGTTCATCTATGGTTTCTGTACATCAGGGCGATCTCCAAGCCTATTCTGTTTACCAGCTGCCCTAGACAGAAAAGAGGACCATGGAAGAACCTATCCACGCTCTGTTTATTCTAACTGGCAAATAAAAACTGACCGATCCCTAGTTGGCAAGGGGTGGGAGAAGAGGAGGAAAAGGAAGGGGAGAGAGGGAGGAGTGTCAGAAACCCCACCCCACCCCCCAAAAAAACAAAAAAAACCAAACTGCTCAGACCCAATGGATGGACCTTTATTTCCCGTGCTAATTTAGAGACCATTTAATGCTTGCAAAATTTCCAAGAGGAAAGAATGATTCCTTCTTGTATAGCAATTTAACAAATGAGCATTCATTTTTAAAAAGACAAGTTAGTATTTATGAAAATTATTAGAAACATAAGCTATTTATTATTGCTCTTTACTTAGAGACTATATTTAGTTATTCAAAAGTGCTTTTTATCTGTGACTATCTGGAAAACATGTTGAAAATTAATCCTTAGTTTTATTATTTATATACAGTATTTTTTAGGCTAAAAGCATATTTATAGACTAACATATTTGATACATTAGTTTTATAAGGAATTTTCCTTTTACTTGGAGGATACTGCTTGTTGGTGATTAAAAGCTATGATTAAAGTTTAAGAGCCGCAGCTAAATTATAAATCTAAAATTTTCACAAGGAGGGAACCAATAGCCATTAAGCACATGCCATTGGCCAGGTACTCTTTATGTGTATATATATTGTCATTTAATCGGTATAGAATGTTATAGAATCCCTGTTATTATAGATGAAGAGGCAGATCGAGAGTTAACCATTCAAGTTTGCAATATGTAACCCGGTTTTGACTTAGGGATTTAATCATAGTTTCCTTTGCTCTTATGCACTTTGTATTCCACCACACGTTCTTTTGGAAGTATGTAACTAATGCTTTTCATGATAGAAATAAAACTACCCGCAAAATAAAGAAATATTCTTACAGCATTCCTATAAACTTGATAAAGAAATTATTGTTTCATTGTGTGGAATAAAGCTTATTGCAATTGGAAGGATACAGGTTGTATATATGATCTTAGTTCAACTTGGGGTTTTGAAAGGTTCTGGATTCACCATTTGCATGTGCTTTTTTCTGCATCTTATCATTTTTCAGAGCTCTCACACTCAAATTCCAAAGTCTTCACTACCTAATCACATATAACTAGCATAAATCTCATGTATGAAGTATTTTACCCCTTTTATTTACCTTTTTTTTTTTTTTATAATTTACCAATTGAAGAGTTCTTTGAAAGAGTTCAGGGCTTCTACCAGGATTTTAAAAAATAATTTTAGCTTTTAATATTTCTTAAATGGGAAACATTGAAACATAACTGTGGAAATGTGAAAATCATTGCAAAGGGGAATCCTAAATAGAAGTTAAAAAAATTGAGATCAGACACAAACAATAGCAAATTTATTGGCAAGTCATCTCACTCAGCCTAGGTCCCCACCAGTGTTAATCTTTTAAGTAGGTAAAGGGCATGAGAATGTGAAATAGATTTTTCTTTTTGGAAATCTCAATTTGCATTGATCTTAGAGAAATTTTTTCTTTTAATTGCTACCTGAGATTTTTTGGGCTCTGGAGGAAAAGAAATACTTTCCTCCTTGCTATATTGCATATGATATGTTTGTGAACAATTGCTTAATTCTAAGAATGTCAACTATGTACTGGAACTCATGTATTCAAACCAGAGACTGAAAAAAAAGTGAGCTAGACTTCTGATTGATTCCAAGCCCTGTGCTACCTGGCCTCCCAGCAGCTATTGTAAGAATTTCTTTGATCATATACCCTCCATTTTCTCTGGTGTTGGAAGGCAGACTTCTGTGCAAGGAGTGTGAATTAGGTCGTTGTCTTCTTCATCTTCTCATTCTTCCTCCTCCTTCCCCCTTCTCCTCTTCTCCTCCTCCTTCCCTTTCCTCTTCCTTCTCCTCTTTCTTCCCCTCCTCCTTCCTCCTTTCCCTTTCTCTTTACAGAGAGGATGAGCAAGGAGTGAGTTTGATATTTTATATATATATATATATTTGATATTATATATATATTGATATATAGTTTGATATTATATATATATATTATTATCGCTTTGGCTAGTGATGTATTTGTATGACTGCAGCAGCCCCTTCTCGTTAAACAACAACCCACTTAAAAGAAAGGGAGGAAACAAATGCTAGATGAGGTCTCTTAGAAAACCATTATTAGTAATTTCATAAATAATGCTGCTGCGGATGTAACTTAGCAGGGAATCAAGCTAAAGGGCCGAAGACAGTGTGACCCTGCTGCTAAAGGCTAATGAATCTTGGAGACTGAATTTTATCAAAGAACTGGATTTGGCATTGCTAGTTGATGAAATCTTTACTTCTCACTTTACTTTTTTGGTTTACAGATAATTTTTGGTCAACACTTTCATTTATTAACAGGAAAAAGTTTTATTAGAGAAAATGTCAAACATACACAAATGTAGAATAGTAAAATGCATATATTCAGTTTAGACAATTATCCAATCTGTTTCATCTATACTCCCAGTCACTTTCCCCTTCTCCCCAGATAGCACATATATTATTCCATACCTTAATGTTTTCGTTTTACCCCTCAAAGATTCCTTTTGAAAGCCACTGATCTGTTATCTTTTAAGCAGTAAGGAATGAAGGATATAATTTTAACATCGTCCAGCTATACAGCACCTTAATTTTATTGATGGAAAACTTGAATCCAGAAAAATGAAGTGACCTGACTCAGGTCACACCACTAGTTAGTAACTAAGCTAATCCTGGAACTCATCCCTTCTATCATGTAATCTAATAGGAATATTGTTTCCATTATGAGGATAAGTTTGCTTTTGAAATGCAACATTCCCATACAACATTCCCATTTTCCTTTCAGGTACACTTTGAATTATCTGTCTCTGTGAACTTACTTAACCTTTCTAGACCTTAGCTCTTGATTTTTAAAATGTGGTGAATGACATGGGTTTTATTCAACAAATTTATTAGGAGTTTTGTTTGTTTTTTTTGTTTTTGTTGCTGTTGTGTTAGGTATATTAACCAGTTTGGATAGAGTGGCGGGTAGACTTAATTTCTGTGGTGAATATGATAAAAATAGGGGTGAATGATGGTACTGTGCAAAACATTTTATGCCCTAAATATTAAATATATTGATTTAGGAATAACAAATAGTTTTACAAGAGTTTGTCTCTGGTCCAGGAATATGTTATATTTTGGCATTTATTCAGGTCTCATTTTATGTCCTTCATTACATTTATTCCTAATTGTTTTTCAGTTTTGCCAGTGTTTCAAGCTGGGTATTTCATTTCAATTTCTAAGTGTTCTTGTTAATATAAAAGAAAATTATTGGTTTTGTATATTTATCTTTTATTTATTACTTTTAAAATTCTCTTATTAGCTAGTATTTTTTTTAGAATTCTCTTTAATATTCTACAGTGCTTTTATCTATAAATAAGAATCCTTTATTTTTGGGTGCCTGGCTCAGTCATTAAGCGTCTGCCTTCAGCTCAGGTCATGATCCTGGGGTCCCTGCCCACTGCTCTGCAGGAAGCCTACTTCTCCCTCTCCCACTCCCCCTGCTTGTGTTCTCTCTCCCGCTGTGTCTCCTCTGTCAAATAAATAAATAAAATCTTAAAAAAAAAAAAAAAGGAATCCTCTTTTCTAAAAGGCATGTCACTTAGTTTATTTTCTTTAAATAACAGAATATCCAAAACAATATGAGTAAGTAGTAGTGTTTAAGGATTTTCTCGATTTTGATAAGAATTCATTTAGAATTTTAACTTTTAATATTAAGCTTGCTGATTGTATTTTTAATAGAATGTCCTTTATATTGTTTTAGAAGTTTCCTTTTGTTTATAGTTTTTAAAGTGAATGGCTGTTGAATTTTATTCAGTGTGTATTTTTTTTTTTTAATGATTTTATTTATTTATTTGAGAGAGAGAGAGCCAGAGAGCATGAGTTGGGAGCGGGGGCCAGGGGGTGCAGGTGGAGCAGAGGGAGAAGCAGACCCACTGACTCGGAAGCCCAAGCCCGGGTTGGATCCCAGGACCCCAGGATCATGACCTGAAGGTAGACACTGAGCCACCCTGTCGCCCCTTATTTAATGTGTTTTTAACTACTGATTTAATCACACAGTTCACCTTTAATTTGTTAATGTCCTTATTTAAGTTGATAGATATTGATAGATGTTATTACTTTTTTATACAATGATCAATTTTTAACAGTCTGTAAGATATTTTTATGCTAAATGGTCACCTCAACTTTTGTGACCTTTCTTGTAGCAGTTTTGTCAATTTTTATTTTGCTAGAAAGCATTCATTTCTTTTGGATTTTCATATTTATTTGTCTGGAACAATATGCAGTATTCTTTTTTTTTTAATAAAGATTTTTATTTTATTTATTTGACAGACAGAGATCACAAGTAGGCAGAGAGGCAGGCAGAGAGAGAGGGGGAAGCAGGCTCCCTGCTCAGCAGAGAGCCTGACGTGGGGCTCAATCCCAGGACCCTGGGATCATGACCTGAGCCGAAGGCAGAGGCTTTAACCCACTGAGCCACCCAGGTGCCCCAATATGCAGTATTCTTGTTTAACTTCTTTAGTATCCTCAAAGACTGCTACTATTACCTACTTTTTAATTCCAAATTCTGTAAGTGTTAATATTCTCTCCTCTCTTTTAATTAGGCTTGTAAAAATTTTGCCTATTTTAAAGTAAATCATGTGTACTTTAAGAAATATGTTATTTGGAGCACCTGGGTGACTCAGTTGGTTAAGTGGCTAGGTCATGATCTAAGGGTCTTGGGATCATGCCCCAGCTCCCCTCCCAGCCCCATGTTGGGCTCCCTGCTCAGTGTGTGAAGGAGGTCTCCTTTTTCTTCTCCTTCTGCCTCTCCCCTTGCTTCTGCCTGCACACTCTGCTCTGTCTCTCAAAAAAATAAATAAAAAATCGTAAAAAAAGTAATTTATTAATGTCCTTTTTCTTATTTATCTTCTATTTACTATTATACTGGTTATAGATTTATATATTGAATGCTTTATTTTTAAGCTTTCTCTTTTAATTATAAAAACATTTAGGGTTCTCCATAATTTTAAATTGCATTCTATAAACTTAGACATAAAGTTCTTATATTTATTCATTTCTTAGGTAACTTTTAATTCTAGTTGATTTCATTTTTGATTCCATAATTTTTTAGAAGGACTTAGAGCATTTGATCATATTAGCACTGTTATGTGTATTAATGAGACACACAGGAACACTGCCAGATCCGACATGGCTATGCTGTTAAGAACCGGACGGACAGTTGGCTTCTATTTGGGGGTTATAAGATCTAACAGATCTTTCAACCCTAGAGTTATCTTGGTAAATTTACATTATTAGAGGCATATGGAATTGAGATAGAGTGAGTATCAGTTTCCCATATCACATCTTATCCCCTTTCTAGACCTTCACTATCAAAATAGAATGCCAGGCAAAATCATCAGCATTTTACATTTAGTTTTCTTTTTCCTTTTTCCCCTCTGCTCAGCCAATATAGTTAAATTTTCCTAAGTAAAAGATAGCATTTTTGAACTTTATTGTACCAATAAATTCATGGGGAGCCTGCTTCTCCTTCTCCCTCGCCTCTAAGCTTGTGCTCTCTATTGCCATCTGTCTCCCTCTCTCAAGTAAATAAATAAAATCTTAAAAAAAATTAAAAATGGACAGAAGTTCTCAATAGATATTTTTCCAAAGAAGATATCCAGATGGCCAACACACACGTGAAAAGATGCTCAACATTAGTAATCACCAGGGAAATGCAAATCAAAACCACAGTGAAATACTGCCTCATACGTGTTAGTATGGCTTGTCAAAAGGACAAGAAGTAACAAGTGTTGGCGAGATTTGCAATGAAGGGAGTCCTTGTGCACCATTGGTGGGAATGCAGACTGGTGCAGCCACTGTGGAAGATAGTTAATAAGGTTCATCAGAAAATTAAAAATGGGGGCGCCTGGGTGGCTCAGTGGTTTAAGCTGCTGCCTTCAGCTCAGGTCATGATCTCAGAGTCCTGGGATCGAGTCCCACATCGGGCTCTCTGCTCAGCAGGGAGCCTGCTTCCCTCTCACTCTCTCTGTCTGCCTCTCTGCCTACTTATGATCTCTCTCTGTCAAATAAATAAATAAAATCTTTAAAAAAAAAAAAAAAGAAAATTAAAAATGGAACTATCATATGAATGAACAAATCTCTTTTTTGGGTATTTATCTGAAGAAAACAAGAATACTGTCTCAAAGACATATATGCACCCCCATGTTCATTGCAGCTTAGTTTACAGTGGCCAAGATATGGAAACAGCCTAAGTGTCCATTGATGGATGAATGGATAAAGAAATGGTGGTATATCTATAATGGAATATTATTTGCCATATAATATGAAATCTTGCTGTTTGTGATAACTTGGGTGGACCCTGAGAGCATTACGCTGAAGGAAATGTCAGAAAAAGACAGATACCGTATGATCTTTCTTATATGTGGAATAGAAAAAGAAAACAAAAAGCAAACTCGTAGATGCAGAGAACAGTTTGGTGGTCGCCAGAGGTGGGAGATAGGGCTATGAGAAATGGTTAAGGAGGGTCAAAAGGTAAGAAGAAAAAATAAAGTAAAAACCGTAACAACAACAAAAACCCACATATGTGGTTTCAGAACTATCTTATTCTTTATCCAGCTACTAACTTGTAGTTTTGTTAGTGTACTCTGCATTGGTAAGTGGTGGGTCTTGCAAAGAAATGAAGTTCACTTATGACAAGAGAACATTGTAACCAAAAAGAAAGCATGGATTCATTTAACAGTCATAAATTTACTTGTTTTTAGGGAGTTAGAATTTACAGAGGTTTTTAGCAATAAGCTGGAAGACTTATTAGGAGAGGCCCTCACAGAGGGAAATCGGAGAACTAATCTCCGTTTTGTTTTGATTTGGGGAAAAAACAAAAACCACAGGAACATGCCACATACCGAGATTTTTAAAGACATAAACTATATTTTGGAATAACTAGATTTTTAGAAAAGTTTCTGAGCTAGCACAAAGAGTTTTCATATTCCGTCACCCAATTTCCCTCATTTTTACAGTCTTCTTTAGCACAGTACATTTGTCAAAAGTAAGAGACACACATTGCTATATTACTATTTTGGGGGTGGGGGTGGGGTGTTGGTCTCTTTTTTTTTTAATTGTAATAAGAAGACTAAACGTGACATTTACCCTCTTCAGTTTTCAGGTGCACAAAACAGTATAATTTTTAGGTGCACAATACAGTATTACAGCTGTAGGCACAGTGTTGTACGGCAGATCTCTAGAATTTATTCATCTTGTATAACTGAAACTATACTCATTGAACTATAAAAACTATACTCATTGAAACTATACTCTCCCCTAGCCCCTGGCAGCCATGGTTCTACTCTCTGCTACTATAAGTTTGATTATTTAGATAGTTTGTGTAAATGGAATCATGCAGTATTTCTTCTGTGACTGGCTTATTTTATTTAGTATAATGTCTTCTAGGTTTATCCATGTTGTAGCACATGGCAGGATTTTTCTTTTTTTTTTTCCTCCCCATTTTATTTATTTTTTCAGCGTAACAGTATTCATTCTTTTTGCACAACACCCAGTGCTCCATGCAAAACGTGCCCTCCCCATTACCCACCACCTGTTCCCCCAACCTCCCACCCCTGACCCTTCAAACCCCTCAGGTTGTTTTTCAGAGTCCATAGTCTCTTATGGTTCGCCAGGATTTTTCTTTTTAAAGGCTGAATAATATTTTATTGTACGTATACACCACCTTGTCTCTGTGCATTCATTTGTCTGTGGACATTTAGGCTGTTTTATATCTTGGCTATTGCGAATAATGCTTCAGTGAACATGGGAGTGCAGGCCATCTCTTTGATATCCTGGTTTCAGTTTTTCCGGATATATACCCAAGAGTGGGATTGCTATGTCACATGGTTGGTTTATTTTTAATTTTGAGGGAAACTACCGTACTATTTTTTGTGAGCAGCTGTACCATTTTACATTCCCACCAGTAGAGTACAAGGGTTCTGATTTCCTCACATCCTTGTCAGCATTTACCTTTTGGGTTTGTTCGTTTGGATAATAGATAGGAGGTGAAACTTCATTGCGGTTTTAAGTTGCAACTGTTTTTTTGTTTTTTTTTTTTTTTGAGATTTGTGATATGGAACATCCTTTCATTCAACTGTTAACCATTTGTATGTCTTTGGAGAAATATCCAAGTCCTTTGCCCATTTTTTTTGGTTGAGCTGTTTGGTTTTTTGCTATTGTTAAGTGTTTCTTATGTATTTTGGGCTTAGCCCCTAATCAGATGTATAGTTTGCAAATATTTCCCCCCATTCCTTAGGTTGCTTTTTTATTTTATTGTTTCCTTTGCTATGCAGAAGCTTTCTAGTTTTAGGTAGTTCAACTTGTCTACTTTTGCTTTTGTTCGCATTTGTTACTCCTATAGGATTCCAACTTTACTCTTTCCTATGTGGATAATCCAGTTTTTCCAACACCATTCGTTGAAGAAACTACCTCTCCGCATTGTCTATTCTTGGCACTCATGCTGAAGATCGATTGGCTGTACATGGCTGGATTTATTTGGGGCTCTCTGTTCTGTTTCATTACTTTTTATTTTTATGCCAATATTATAATTGTTTTAATTACTGTAGCTTTGTAGTAGGTTCTGAAATCAGGGAGTGATTTCAGGAAAACAAATTCAGCTTTGTTCTTCTTTCTCAAGATTGTTTTGACTATTGGGGTTTTTAGTGCTTCCATATAAATTTTAGGATTTTTTTTTCTATTTTTGTAAAAAAAATGCCATTGGTATTTTGGTAGGCATTGCTTTGAGTCTGTAGATCACTTTGGATAATATGGACATTAAAACAATATTAGGTCTTCCAATTCATGAACATGGAATGTCTTTCCATTTTTTGGTATCTTAATTTGTTTCATCAATGTTTTACAATTTTCGGTGTAAAAGTCTTTCAGGTATGTTACTATTAATATCAGTTTTTCCATTAATGTTCTCTTTCTTTTCCAAGATCCAAATCAGGATACCACATTACATTTAATTGTCATATCTCCCTAGTCTTCTCTGGGAGAAGACCATTTCTTCTGAGAAAAAGACTTCCCTGTGGCAGTTTCTGTCTTTCCTTGTTTTTCATGACTTTGACAATTTTGAGAAATATTGGTCAGATGTCCTGTAGAATGTCCCCCAGTCTTGTTATACATTTTCATCAGAATTCCTGGGTGACCAGGTACATTGTCAATGAGCAGTAGTATTTTGAAAGGAACCTCTGTGTGTGTGTGTGTGTGTGTGTGTGTGTTGTAGGTCTCAACAGTAGGCTTAAAATATTTAGTAAACCATACTGTGAACAGAGGGGCTATCATCTAGGCTGTGTCCATTTATAGAGCACAGAGTAGATTTAGCATAATTCTTAAGGGCCCTAGCTTTTTGGAATGGTAAATAGGAATAGCTTGGAGGACATTAGGAGAAGGAAGGGAAAAATCAAGGGAGGAAAATCAGAAGGGGAGACAAACCATGAGAGACTATGGACCCTGAGAAACAAACGGAGGGTTTTAGAGGGGAGGGTGTGGGGGGAAGGCTTAGCCCAATTAAGGAGGGCACATATTGCATGGAGCACTGAGTATCATACACAAACAATGAATCATGGAACACTACACCAAAAACTAATGATGTACTTTATGGTGACTAACACAGCATAATTTTAAAAAATTAAATAAGTTCAGCAGCAATGTTAGCCCCTAAGAGAGTCTGTCTCTCCTGTGAAGCTGTCAAGCCTCTCATTGACTTCTTCTCTCTAGCTATGAGAGTCCTAGATGGCATCTTTCAACAGAAGGCTGTTTCATATACATTGAAAACCTGTTCAGTATAGTCATCTCCATTATTTTTCTGCAGCTAGTTCTGGGTTGATGCACCTTCTGCATCAGCACTTGGTGCTTCCCCTTGCACTTTACATCATAAAAATGGCTTCTTCCCTTAAACCTCATGAACCAGCCTCTGTTAGCGTCAGACTTTTCTCCTGCAAGTTCATCATCTCTCCCAGCCTTCATAGAATTGAATAGAGATAGGGCCTTGTTCTGGATTAGGCTTTAGCTGAAGAGGATTGTTGTGGCTGGTTTGATCTTTTATCCAGACCACTCAGACTTTCTCCACATCAGCAGTAAGGTGTTTTACTTTCTGTGATTTGTACGTTCACTGGACTAGCACTTTTAACTTCCTTCATGAACTTTTCCTTTGAGTTCACAGCTTGGCAGACTGGCACAAGAGGCCTAGCTTTGGGCCTGTCTCAGCTTTCAGTGTACTTTGCTCACTAAGCTTAATCGTTTCTAGCTTTTGATTTAGAAAGCTTTCTTTCACGTGATCACGTCTTTCACTTGATCACTTAGAGGCCATTGTGGAATTATCAATTGTCTTTATTTCAATATTGTTGTGTGTCAGGGAATAGAGAGACCTGAAAAGAGGGAGAGAGATGACAGAGTAGCCAGTTGGCGGCACAGTCAGAACACCCACAACATTAATTAAGGTCGTTATCTTATGTGGGTATGACTCATGGCACCCCAAAACAGTAGTAAAGTCAAAGATTACAGATCACCATAACAAGAACAAAAAAGTTTGTCACCAGAATTACCAAAATATAACACAGACATGAGCTGAGCAAACTGTTGGAAAAATGGCTCCAGTAGACTTGTTCGATGCAGGGTTGACATGTACCTTCAATATGTAAAAAATACAATATGTGCAAAGTACAGTAATATAAAATACGCTTGTACTAACCCACAGTCACACAGCTTTGAACAATAAAGAACTTTCCTGAGGTTAGAGGAAAAAAAAATAACTCTTTCCTGGACAGCCTTGTGTCAGAGTGATTATCAAGAGACTGTTTCCTTTGAAATACTGGACCTAAACACAGCATTCTTGGGAATAAAAATAATTTCTAGCAAGTACACCCCAGCTCTGAGAATTGTCATGCATGAGTTCTAGGTGAATGTGAATGAAGTCATGTCTGCCCACCAGGTGTTGTTAACAATAAAAGCAAGAAAATTCTTCTTTTCTTACTGTAACTGTGGCTACTCACCAGAGGATGTACTAGATGTAAAATACCCTTCAACTTAGGCTCCATATAGCATGTATCTGAAGTCATCAAGTTTGTTTTGTTTTGTTTTTTTTACGATTTTTTATTTATTTACTTGACAGAGATTACAAGTAGGCAGAGAGGTAGGCGGGGTGGGGGGACAGCTGGCTCCCGGCTGGGCAGGGATCAGGACCCTGGGATCATGACCTGAGCCGAAGGCAGAGGCTTCACCCACTGAGCCACCCAAGCACCCCATTTTTTTTTTTAGATTTTTTTGAAATAATCAGGTTTTTTTACTCACACATTGGCTTTTAATACTATTTTGTCATGTATGTGATACCCATTTCTAGTAGTATAAAAGTTAGAGATACAGTATCAGAACATCAAGATCAGAAACTTATGAAATTTAGGGGTTTAAAACCCTAGTGTATTAGGAAATGAGTTAAAGTGTATTTGTTTCTCTATATTCCTACTCTTTTTTTTTTTTTTTAATATTTTATTTATTTGACAGAGAGAAATCACAACTAAGCAGAGAGGCAGGCAGAGAGAGAGGAGGAAGCAGGCTCCCTGCAGAGCAGAAAGCCCGATGTGGGGCTCGATCCCAGGACTCTGGGATCATGACCTGAGCCGAAGGCAGAGGCTTTAACCCACTGAGCCACCCAGGCGCCCCTATTCCTACTCTTTTAATCTTTCTTTGTATTTTACTTTAAAAGAATATTTTTACTTTTTTATTCTGTTCTCAGTATTTTAATTTCTACATTACCAAGATCTTCCACCAAAAAGTTTATTTTTTTTTTCTTGTTACTTGTCTTTAAAGACACTTCACTTGGGGTACCTGGGTGGCTCAGTTGGTTAAGTGTCCAACTTTTGATTTTGGCTCAGGTCATGATTTCAAAGTTGTGGGATCAAGCCCCATGTTGGGCTCTGTGCTGGGTATGGAGCCTGCTTGAGGTTCTCTGTCTCCCACTGCCCCTCCCCTCTGAACTATCTTTCTCCCTCTGTCGCTCTCTTAAAATAAATAAATCTTTTTTTTTTTAAGATTTTATTTATTTATTTGACAGAGATCACAAGTAGGCAGAGGCAGGCAGAGAGAGAGTGGGGAAGTAGACTCCCTGCCGAGCAGAGAGCCCGATATGGGGCTCGATCCCAGGACCCTGAGGTCATGATCTGAGCCGAAGGCAGAGGCTTAACCTACTGAGCCACCCAGGCACCCCTAAATAAATAAATCTTTAAAGACACTTCACTTTTCATTTTTTTTCCCCAGCATCATCTCTCTCTCCTTTCTCTCTCTCTCTCTCTCTCTCTCTCTCTTTGGTCACCCAAGAGCTGGCTCTTGAAAAGATCAGAAGGTAGTGATTAATGCTCCCTTAATATCCCTTCCAAAAATATTAAATTTATGGCAAATTCCCTGAAGTAATTTTCTCAACCTATTTTAGTGTTTGAAAAAGTTCTTGGTTTCCACCTTATTCTCCCCAGTTTTAGGAGGAGCCATTTTGGCTCTTATGTACTTTCAGTTCCAGAGTCCTCAAAGGAACTGTGATGTTAGGGCTCCCCACCCCCTCAACACACACACGGTGACATGGCTCTCTAGCTTTCTCTTTGTTCTCAGGGTGGGTTATTCTCAGAAAGACGGTGTGCTTCTCCCTCTTGGGGTCAGGCCACATACTGACCCCAGGATCTGAATCTCTATGGAATGAAGTTGCCCATGGTTTTCCTAGTCCTGAAGGTAGGGTGTGCTTTCCTATACCAGAGGTGGGAGTTTTCTTCAGATGTCAGAGCCATCAGGTCAACATGTTACAGATCGGAACTTGGTACAGGAGGGAAAAAAAGACTCTTCAGTAATGACTGAAGTGTTATCAGTTTGACATGAAGGTTTATAGCTATTAATTTCCAGGAGGTATGGGGCAGTCATTAAACTGGGTCATCAAGTGACTCTGGAGGACATCTCGGGAAGAAACAGAGTACTTATTAAGTGTGGAGTCAAAGCAGTCTCATACACTTGCTTAATAGGGCACCCACACTTAATATACACAGCATACTCTCACAATTTCTTAGAAGCATTTTTTTGTCTTGTTTTTAACTTTTAAATGATCTTTTACATTATTTTTAAAATCTTTTCTACTGTGGATTAAAAATGCTGGTAATGATTTCCATGTATTCCTTAATACTGTTCCTTTGGTCCCTGTGTCTCTCTCTGGGAATTCTGTCCAGCTATCAGAGATGGCGGCATAATTGCAGTAACTCTGGTACTGTGTGCCTTACAGCTTGTAGACAAAGGGAGAAGGTGATGGAGCAACTGTGTTTCAGCCTGTGATTCTTGTTCTCAGACCTCTCTCTTCATCCCAGCCAACCCATGTCCCATTTTAGGAATCAGAAAATAAAATTTCTGAAAACAACTATTTTCTAGTTCCGAAAAGAAGTAGTAATAATTTTGTATTCCATGTGAATGAGTTGTTGAAGAAACTGATATATTTTATCATTTATGCATGCAGACAAATAAAAATGATTGTTACCTTTTCATTTGTATTTTTACATGACACATTGCGATTATCTAGGGAACTCCTAAATATAATATGTGATATTTTTGTGTGATAGTAAATGGAATCTGTTTTCCCATTGTTAGAACATGAGTTTGAATGGACCATATGAAATTCCTGTGTTTGTAGGTCACACATGGTCATAGGTGGCAATTTCCTGTGATTCCAATACATTTCTGTCTGTGATCCAACGGAAGGAAGAGGTTGTTAATGTAGAAGATAACTTACCCTTGGATTTTAAGTATTATGCTTATTCTGTCTCTGGATAATTTACAAGACCAGAAACTCCAGTACTTAGTTGTATTTAATAAATTCAATTAAATATTATTTATTTATATGTAATAATCCTTAATCATTTTAAATAAAAACAAATCCCCTTATATGTATCCTGGAGCACTTACTCAAGCTCTTTCCATCGATGTCTTCTGTAGGAGGTTTGATAAAACAAGGTGAAGTCTCTTGACCAGGTTCTTTGATGTCTGTTTTCATCTTGGCAGAATTATGAATTGACTGTATGAAAACTGAAATTAGAGCTTTGAAACAGAGCTAAGAATAACAGAGTTTTTCTCCTGTCCATTTTATTAATTCGGTAAAATAGAACAGAATGTGAGTCTGTCTGATCTTGTACAAAGAAGTTAACCTATCCAAAGGGCCTCATTTATAACCAAAAGAGACCTAGTCACCCATTGATTATAACTTAGGAAAAGAAAATGTGAAAGTTTCATACTTCTAACTATTCACCTAATAAATGCTTACTGATCTCCTGTACAAAGGTGGAGTTAATGATTCACAATCAATTTTATGTGTGTTGCAGTTTTTTTCTTTACTTGGAATGATGAGGTTTCATAAGTGAACTCTGTAGACACTATTGAGTGGTATTTATACTTTTCAAAATGAGAGAATCAGGGTAGTTAATTGCTAGAAACAGAACTCACTTTTTCTGTGTGAAGCTAATTGAGTTCTTTAGTGTATAAGCACTGATTTAGTCCGAATAAATGTGATCAGTCAGAACAGAGGGTAGTCATAGCTGGATAGGGTCTTGGAGGCCCACTGTTGTATTTTCAGTAGCTAGATGGTGGTGGAGTTGGGAAGGGAGGGGTTAGGGTGCCACTCATAAGGAAGAATTTCAGTTATAACTGCCTGTATGGCCTGACCACTACCTGTTAGTGGAACATCAGTCCTGATGTTCATGCAGGTCATTTGGCAGATTCTACAATAGGGATAAGCAAGGATGCTGTGGGAGCATCCAAGAGAGGTCCCTAATCAAATCTTGTTGATGGGGTGGGGCAGAGGCCTGTGAAACTTCCTGGAAGAAGTAGTTGAGATGTGATACATAAAGAGAGCTGGAGTATACTTACTAGAATGAGAATGGGCGCTCAGGGCATAGTGTGAAGCCATATGCTGTGTGCAAGCAGCTCACTGTTCCCGACACAGAAATGGGATCTGTTTTGCGAGGGTTGAGGCAAGGTTGTCCCAGGCCTCATATTCCAACTGAGGTGTTTAGACTCTGCCCTGGCACACTAGGGAACTACTGAAAGGTTTTAATTAGAGGAATAACATAAAATATTCATTTTAGAGAGATTATTTGCATGGCTGTCGGAAAGGTTTGAAAGAGACAAGGCTGGACGTAGGCTGACTACTAGGGATGTTGTTACAGCACTCGGGAGAAATCACAAGGATCTTCAGTGGGAAAAAATCAAGAAATACTAGAAGAATTGGAGTTCTTTGTGATTGAATGGCTGATTGCACATAGATCGTGAAGGAGAGTTAAGAGAAGAAAGTCTCCGATTTGGATCTTGATGTGGATGGTTGGCTACCAGCTGAGATAGGGAGTTAGTAAGTAGATGATATTTGACTTGGTAAAAGATACTTTATTTAATTTGGACTATACTGAGCAGAGGCATGTCAAAATTAACATAAAGAAGTTTTGGTTTCTCACACAGAACCCAAAGGAGTATCCCTGATTGGCAGGCAGCTCTGTGTGCACTGATTTGGGGATTCAGATTCCTTCTATCCATGGCTCCACCATTTTAAACATGTAGTTGGCAGAAAAGGGAAGAACATGGAACCATAGTGCTTGGAAGGCTTTGTGGTCTAACCCTGGATTTATTATATGTCACACTCACACACTCTGTGTTGGCTAGACCGTATTCACATGACCAATCCTAACCTCAGGAAGGCTGGAAAATGTCTTAACTGTGCCCAGGAATAAGGGGAAAAGATTTTGGGAATTAGCTTATAGATTGTGCTACCTGAAGACTGGGAAACTTTTGGATATTGAAGTCTGAGACTTGGAGGAAGGATCTGAGCTGAAAATGTGGCTTTAGGTGTCATTGGAGACAGGAACAGTTTATATCAGGAGAGCAGATGAAGTCACTGTCGGAGAAAAAGTAGAGATAAGAGCAGAAGGTCAAGGACCGAACTTTTAAGTTGGCCAACACACAAAGTTGGGGTGGGAAAAGGGATGCTGGGAAGGAGCTGGAAAGCCTTGAAATAGGAAGACCAGGGGAGTATCTCAAGGAGTTGGTTAAAAAAAAATAAATAAATAAACATAAAATATAGTAGAGAGGTACAGGAATATAGTAAAGTAAACCCACGCGATGTCTACTGAATCAGGTAGTTAAATGTTAGAGACCTGAGAGAGTAGTTCTCACTTCAAAAGCATGGTCAAGGCAGAAAGGATATTTTAGCACAGGAGGAATCAGCAGGCAGGAGCTACAGAGTGGGGAGGATAGAGAAACTGGAGCCAGGGGAATAGTTGATGTAACAAAGTCCCCTAGAGAACAGGAATAAGAAAGTTTACTAAATGAAGTTTTGAGTGTAGAAGTGCTGCTTTTTTACGTGCTTTTCTTTTTTTGATAACTGAGATTTGTTACAAACGATTTTGTTAACTTACCTGGTAATAAAGACTGCAATTATATTTCTAGCTCTATATTAGCTGTTTTAACGTGATCAGTCCACCTGTCCTGGGAAATACAATTAATCTTTGAAAGGAAAATCACATTTTTCTTGGTTTTGAATACAAGATACAATGCAACAAAGAGAAATATTACTACTGCAACTTTGTTATAACTTGGCAAAACTAAGGCAAATTGTAAATCTTTTATTTTCTCTAAAAAGGAATTCTAACCTCTCTTTTACATTTAAACAAATATTGATATTATATTTCTTATCTTCCTCACTCCTAGTCTTTAGCTAGGAGAGTGTTTAGAGGCCCTTTCTTTCACAGAGTATTTCATAATGGGGAAATGAGATAGATATAAAGAGGCTTACATTTGGATTGAGGTGGGTACTGAACTTTCCGATGTTTAGTATTGAGCCACAAAACCTAGTTTTATTATTAAATCACTCCACAGCTATCTTTCCCTTTTTCTTCCAGTCAGTTAACATTTTCCAGTAAGTCACATAACATTAATTTAAAATGCTTAAAAAATTATTTCTGTAGGGATACCTGGCTGGCCTGGTCAGTAAAGTATGTGACTCTTGATCACAGGGTTGTGAGTTCAAGCTCCATGCTGGATGTAGAGATTACTTAAAGATAAAATCTTTAAAAAAAAAAAAAAAAAGGCCACAAATTTTTAACAAGTCAGGAAATGACAGATGCTGGCAAGGATGTGAAGAAAGGGGAACCCTCCTACACTGTTGGTGGTAATGCAAGCGGGTGCAGCCACTCCAGAAAACAGCATGGATGTTCCTCAAAAATTTGAAAACAGAGCTACCCTACGACCCAGCAATTGCACTACTGGGTATTTACCATAAAGATACAAATGTAGTGATCTAAAGGGGCACGTGCACCCGAATGTTTATAGCAGCAATGTCCACAATAGCCAAACTATGGAAAGAAACTAGATGTCCATCAACAGATGAATGGTTAAAGAAGAGTATATATAGGGGCGCCTGGGTGGCTCAGTGGATTAAGCCGCTGCCTTCGGCTCAGGTCATGATCCCAGGGTCCTGGGATCGAGCCCCACATCGGGCTCTCTGCTCAGCAGGGAGCCTGCTTCCCTTCCTCTCTCTGCCTGCCTCTCCACCTACTTGTGATCTCTGTCTGTCAAATAAATAAATAAAATCTTTAAAAAAAAAAAAAAAAGAAGAGTATATATATATATATAGAGAGAGAGAGAGAGAGAGAGAGAGATATCTCTAGATAGATAAATAGATATCACATCAGCCATCAAAAGAAATGAAATCTTGCCATTTGCAATGACGTGGATGGAACTGGAGGGTATTATGCTAAGCGAAATAAGTCAATTAGAGAAAGATAATTATATGATCTCCCTGATATGAGGAATTTGAGAGGCAAAATGGGGGGTTTGAGGGGTAGGGAAGGAAAAAATGAAACAAGATGGGTTCGGGAGGGAGACAAACCATAAGAGACTCTTAATCTCACAAAACAAACTGAGGGTTGCCGGGAGGAGGGGGTTAGGGAGAGGGTGGTTGGGTTATGGACATTGGGATGGTATGTGCTATGGTGAGTGCTGGGAAGTGTGTAAGCCTGATGATTCACAGACCTGTACCCATGGGGCAAATAATACATTATATGTTAATAAAAAAAATTCTATGACCAAAAAGAATTGTTTCTGTATATTGTAATTGTTTCTCACTTAAGACCAGAATATAGGTAACAAATCTGCAAATAAGCCATTTCTACCTATATATGAATGATAAAGGTGATGGCAACAATCATTTTTAGTATGTTTTATATTGTATCTTAAACAAGATTTCACAGACCTGTTCAAATATATTCATTTTGCCTTTCTGTAAAAGCCTTAAAGCATCACCAAAGGTGATGTTTTGAGCTTGAATTACTGTTTTTGGGAATGAAATTAAATATTTGTACTTGGGTGCATTGAGGTTTTTTTTTTTTTAATGTCATGTTATTAACATAATTTCTTCTACTTTCTTTCAAATTCTCCTGTTAGGAAATAGAATCAAAGTAATAAGTAAAATATATTTAAAATATTGACTTCAGTTTAAATCTACTTTCTAGAAAAAAGTAGATAACTATATTCATCTTTTATTCTTAATAAAAGATCCTATTTTGCTATCTAGTTTATAATTGACCTTGAATAAAAAATATTCGTGAGTTTAGGATAATGCTTCCGTCAGTATCTTTTTAGTAACATTTGTAAGTGTGACATAATAGAGCATACAGCATTTCTAGTTCATCTTATTGCTGTGTTCTTTGCATACTTGATATTGGAGTCTGTTTTTAACGGCAAAAAGACGAGTTGGCCATGAAATAGGTATCTAGCAATCATCTCTCCATTATGCTAGCCAAAATACATTTCAGAGCTAAAGTTGCACCATTCAAGAAATGTATGTTTGCTGATGAGATTTGAAAGAAAGGCACGCTTCGTGTCACCCTGGCCCAGTGCTTCAGTCATGCCCAGAATCTCTTCTGCATCACAGTCCTATTTTTCTCTGAGAATCACTTTCACTCTTGTGATTTATGTAAAGGTGTATTTTTAGCTTTGTAACTTCTCTGTTTTATCAGTGTCTTGTTTTGTGTGTCAAATAGGTTGTTGGATTTTGGGGAGGGAGATAGAGATGGCTGTGAGGTCTGTTTCTCGTCTCTGTAAACTGGCAAGCATTGTGTTGGACATGTGGATAGAGAGGTAAATTTTGGTATCTGGCATCCTCCCCTCTGTCAGGGAGCAGTAGATATGGTGTCCCTCCGAGAGGCCTGCTCCTTCCTCTCTTGCACAGCTATAACAGTTCTAATTCTACATCCAGTTCTGTCCCTTCCATAGAACTCACTTGGGCATCACATCATGATATTAGTCACACTAGCTGCTATAAGGAATAGGACTCCCAATTTCAATGGCTTAGCACCCTATACATTTGCATTTCACTCATATCAAACAGTGCAGTGTGTTTCTGAGTAAGTGGGCTCTATTGCACACAGTGATTCAAAGACCCTGAAAAACCGTGAAGGACGGAGGAAGCTCAGCCATCCTCCGAGGTCACCTTGAATGTCAATGTCCAGGTTGCAGAAGGCAAAAGAGCATAAGGGGCCTGGAAATCACAGGTATCCCCTTCCTTGTTCCATTGTCAAGAGCTCACACACAGGGTCACCCCTAGCTGCAGTGCAGACTGGGAAATGCAAGTCGTTGAGCCCCAAAAGAGTGGCTGCTAAGGTGGGTTGAAGGGCAGTGATGAATTTCCCACCATTGGAGAGTTAAGTCTCATCTAACCCTGTTTCTTTCTGCTGGGATAGCTAGAATGAACTGTTTTCCTTTAGTAATTGATTCTGTTTCAGAAATCACCCGGGAACTGAAGTGGAAGGGAAGAGGTTATTTTCTTTCTCCAATACAATGAACTTACTTTAAAAAACAGGAAAACCAAATATTTGAAGGTGTTCCTGTTAACCTGCTAGAAATACTTTATCTTGGGCGATGCTGCTGTTCTTTGGGCCATCTGGTGCCCTGCTCTGGGGAAGCACCTCCTCTGTGAGATCCACTCTCCAGCCCTCCCCAGCCGCCTCTTTCCCCCTCCTGTTTCCCCAGGCATAGTCAGCCCTGGTGGCCTCACTGCCCAGCTAGGACTTGAACATGCCTACGTCCGTTTAATCCTTTCGCTCCTCACTCATGCAGGCACTTACAAGACGAAAAAAAAAAGTTAAAATTCACTGTGTTACAATCATAGACTAATTAGCAAAGGTGCCGGGGTGTGAGGGGGGAGGCACTCAGCACCAGGCTCTTGGGGATGAGGGAATTGTGGCAAGGCTTCTTTCATAGGGAGGAAGTTTGGGGTGCCTGGGTAGCTGAGTGAATTAAGCATCGCACTCCTGATTTTTGGCTCAGGTCATGGAGACTGAGCTCCGAGTCAGGCTCCCCACTCAGCAGGGAATCTGATTCTGCCCCTTTTCTCACTCTTACTCTCTCTCTCTCAAATAAATAAATAAGTCTTTGAGGGAGGAAGATTGGTCCAGATCTCCTTAATTACTTATGGATGCTTTTCCTCCCCCTGATGATGATATTGCTTTTATAAGCAAAAGAGGCCTGCTGTGGCCATCTCTAACTCTAGCACCCAGTACAGTGACAAGCTCATACTAGACACTCAGTAAACCAAATACACTGGATGATGATATATGTCAGTGCATTTATAAATTTTATTTATTCTGCAATTTTCCATACATTATCTCATACTCCTCATTACAGCTTTAGGAGAGGGCAGATATTCTTACTATTCTTACTCTTGGTTTATAGATAACAGATTCAGAGATAGTTCAGAGAATTTGCCAGTGTTGTTCAGCGGCTTCATGGGCCAGATCTCCGGTATTCTGCTCCTGAGCTGATGTATATGGGCAAGAATGTTCTTTTTAGCAGAAACAAAGTGACAGTTCTTCTACCATGTTCTGTAGCTTTTTATATTCCTGCCAGTACAGTGTTTTGTACTCAGTACATGTTCTATAAATATTTCTTAAACAATTGACAGTGATTTAAAATGTATAAATCAGATTCATCTGAATTGGACAAGCTTCTTGTTAGAGGTTGGCATAAGCTTTTACCTATCATTGTTGTGCCACAGGTGAAAAAAATTTGCCTCCAGTATATTCTAATTCAAGGATTTTTTTTTTTTTTTTTTTAAGTCAAGGCATCTTTAAAATGCTAGCTTAGTTTCTGCTTTTCTTTGGCTTCTTCATTCTGCTAGCACTTACCCCTTTAGAGTCTTCCCAAGGACACTGTGAAAGCTGAGACTGGATGAATGTTCTTACCACAACAGGTTAATTCATTTCTATAATAGACTTGCTTTAATGTCCTGGGATGCTCTAAAATCTCAAACTTACTTAGTATTGGAGTTTATGATAGACATTGATGGTTTCCATCTCGGAATTACTTACATTTCATCCCATAAAGGTAGAGAATATATATTTCTCTACAGAAATACTATGAAAATAATATGCTTAGCTTATTAAAATCACAGCTAAGGATGAAGGCATGGCTCATGGAAGCATAAAATTACATAGATATTCTGCTTCACTGAAATGTACGTGTCTGAAGACAGATTTACTTTGTACCTTCCATGTCTGTCCTGCTCCCTGCTCCTCTCCCGCCACTATGCCACAGCCACTTCCGGTCGCTGCCCATCTCATTTAGCGGAGATGGACCACGAAGACGTCCTGACCACTTGCTCCTTTCCTTTATATAAAGCACACCTAATTCATGTTTGTGCGGTGTTGGCATTGGCTTCTAAAATGTTTCTGAAATCAGAGAACTTGAGACTCCTATGTTTGAAAGCCAGGTGTGAGTGCATTGCCTCATCTACTTGTCACTTATGAAAGTATGGAGAAGGAGCTGAGAGTTTACTGTCAAATCATCAAGAGGACTTGGATTAAAAAAATAAATAAAATTTTAAGGAGGTTTCAATGTTAGAAGATATTTCTCTTTGAGTAAGAATTTATTTCATCGTCTCTGGCAATACGCTTCTTCCAAGACTCTGGAACCAGGAGACAGAACAGACAGTGGGAATTATTCAGAGTGGCCCATAGAATGTGGCTGCTAAATGTTTAATGAATGAGGAGATGGGCAAGTGAACAAAAATAGAATGGTGATGGTGAAAGGCCCTGAACTCTGCTTCTGTTTTTTGTTTTTGCTTAACAGCAATATACTTTTTGTTTTGTTTGGCTTATTTTTCTAAGAGCAAGATAAATGCTCAGTTTTAGAAAGACAGACCCACCTTTTCATATTAATGATTACTAGAGAAACACCGTTAGTGCCTTAGCCTACTACCTAATGACATTTTAGTCTGTAGGATATCCAAGAGAGTGCTTTAGAAAGTGTTTGCAATTGAAGACTCAGTGGTGGCGATTATGTGTTTAAAAAAGGAAGTGGATGTCAGGGGTATGTGAATTTCAGTCTCCTATCATTGTAGTAATAAAGTGCCAGAATTCTGAAACGGTTCTTAAGATTTTTCTTTAAGATTTTTTTTTTTTTTTGCTATTTCAATTTTTTTTTCCATTTTATTTATTTTTTCAGCGTAACAGTATTCATTCTTTTTGCACAACACCCAGTGCTCCATGCAAAACGTGCCCTCCCCATTACCCACCACCTGTTCCCCCAACCTCCCACCCCTGACCCTTCAAAACCCTCAGGTTGTTTTTCAGAGTCCATAGTCTCTTATGGTTCGCCTCCCCTTCCAATTTTTTTTTTTTTAATAAACATATAATGTATTTTTATCCCCAGGGGTACAGGTCTGTGAATCGCCAGGTTTACACACTTCACAGCACTCGACATGGAGAAGCAACATGGGGGGGTAGGGGGATAGGAGAAGAATAAATGAAACAAGATGGGATTGGGAGGGAGACAAACCATAAATGACTCTTAATCTCACAAAACAAACTGGGGGTTGCTGGGGGGAGGTGGGATTGGGAGAGGGGGAGGGGGCTATGGACATTGGGGAGGGTAAGTGCTATCGTAAGATTTTTTTTTTAAAGATTTTATTTATTATTTGACAGAGACACAGCAAGAGAGGAAACGCAAGCAGGGGGAGTGGGCGAGGGAGAAGTAGGCTTCCTGCTGAGCAGGGAGCCCGATGCGGGACTTGATCCCGGGACTCTGGGATCATGACCCAAGCTGAAGGCAGATGCTTAAGGACTGGGCCACCCAGGCACCCCTTAAGATTTTTCTTATCTACTGATTGTCTTATTGCTAATATATCATCAACAAAATAACGTTAGCCACATGTAATAAAAATGACATCAAAGTATTCGTCCTGAACTTATCCTTCAATCATAGAATAATAGAATAACAGAATATTAATATTCTAAAGGTTCTAGTACTAAGCAATAAAAGTCAGTGAGTTATTCTCACTCATTATTCCAGTGACTTATTCTTGCCAGTTAATTTTGTTCTGCCACATACCAAAAGAAGTGAAAAATAATTACATCCTCTTTTCCATTTCTGTTTTGCAGGGGAAGATGGTGAAAGGAATGGGAGGGGCTATGGATCTAGTGTCCAGTGCGAAGACCAAAGTGGTGGTCACCATGGAACATTCTGCAAAGGTAACGTGTGCTGCGTTTGGAAATTCCCAGTATGCCAAAATCCTGTATGTCCGGCCATGCATCCGTGGTTTTTGTTGGTTTCTCAGTCTCTTCCAAATTGATAGCATTTATATTTTAGAGAGAAAGGTTGCAAATAAACACAGTTACTTATTCTCATTCAGCTAAATGGTTCTTTAATGTTGAACAGAAGAAACAGTGGGGTATTCCTTAATTATTTGCATACACAATAAGAGTAAAAGCTGTAACGTCTTCAAACTCAGTGAAAAGATATCAGGGCAGATGTTACGATTCAGGTTTAAAGATGATTATAGTGGTTGCTCTCTGCATGCAAAATGAAAAACACAACAAAATATGGCCTTTCAACAACAGTTATTTTCAAGTGGATAATATGGACTCTAACCAAGACTGTGAAGTGCCATTTTGGGAAGGGTGAAAATAGTGGACTTGATGATAGCAAGTGTCCTTATTCGGAAAAGTAAGATACTTTTATTTTGGTAAATCATTAAATTTTTATTGAGTACGGATTATGTGTTAAGTACTTATGTTATTTGGAATGACAAACCACACAAAAGTCATGGACCTCATGGAGCTTACATTTGGTGGTGGTCAGGTAATGGTTGTGATGATGATGATGGTTCATCATGCTACAATAATGAGGGCTACCATTTATTGAGCTTACGATACTGAGTATCGACAGTATACTAAGCATTCTGTGTGTATTTGCATGTATAAGCCCATGAACCTGATATAGGTGGTTTTTTTTTTTTTTTTTTTATGGTTTCGAAACAGCTTCAGAGAAGTTAAGTTACTTGCATGAGGTTGTATAACTAGTGGAACTGAGATTAGAACTAGGTGTCCATGATTCCAAAGTCCAGTCTTCTTTTTTTTTTTTTTTTTTAAAGATTTATTTATTTATTTATTTATTTGACAGAGAGAGAGATCACAAGTAGGCAGACAGGCAGGCAGAGAGAGAGGAGGAAGCAGGCTCCCTGCAGAGCAGAGAGCCCGATGCGGGGCTCGATCCCAGAACCCTGAGATCATGACCTGAGCCGAAGGCAGCGGCTTAATCCACTGAGCCACCCAGGCGCCCCCAAAGTCCAGTCTTCTAACTACAGAGCTGTCAGTATAACTTTGCTCCTTGTTCCTAACTCAGTGTTTTTGAATCAACTGAGCTTAATTTTAAGCCTTTCTGACTTGAATCCATGGGTTTCTGATGATTTGCAGAATTCATAGTGGGTAGTACTCTCTTCATTGTCTATGCTTTGTTCATTCTCCCTAATTTTTTATAATTCTTAGTTTTAACACAAAATCTACCTGTTCTCACCTTGAGACCTGCTAATTTTAATGGAAATGTTAGTTCAGTTGCCCTGTGTTTTGTTTTTTTGTTTGTTTGTTTTTTTGTTTTTGTTTTTGTTTTGTCTTGTCTTTTTCTGAGAGACAGAGAGAGAGAACATGAGCGGGGAGGGCAGAGGGGCTGAGAGAATCTCAAGCACTGGAGCCTGACACGGGGTTGATCTCAAAATCTTGAGATCATGATCTGAGCTGAAATCAAGGGTCAGATGCTTGACCAACTGAGCCACCCAGACATCCGTTGCCCTGTTCTTATTTAGAGATGCAGCATCATGGGAGAGCATAGAGCTGGAAGATTCGCATCTGTCTTGCTTCCCAAGAGGGAGTTCTGTTACAGAGTGATGTGTGCCATGAAATGGTTTTGTTGTGAAAACTGTAATAAATATGAAAATATCATGAATTGTTTTGTAAACAGTGGAAAGGAAGCAGAAGAGCATAAATACGGAACAATAGAAATGAAACCAATGCAGGTGACTTCTGAGAGATGTCTTGCAAAAGCATCCAGAGTACTTCATTTCAAAGGCAAAAAGGATGCCAACCATGCAAATCAAATCCAAATCTTTTCTGGAACATGATGTCTAATTTGGAGAAAACTCTCTGACTTCCTTTTTCTTGTTACTTCAATGTTGATGCATAGGCATTGAAGTCCAGCTCATTTTAGATTATTTTTGTGCATTCATTTTCAAAACATTAGACTTGTATTTAGCAAATTCTCCTCCCGCCCCCCGCTCTCATTTTCCAAAGTCTTTTCTTTTATCTCAGCCAGAATTTCTGAAACAGGAAAAGAAATGGTTCTTCAAACCTTTGATTAGAAATCCCTACTTAAAGCTTTTTACAAAAGCAAAATATTTTCACTATTTTCTTCTTCCTAGGCAGTTTTTTTTTGGTGTCTAGCTACCTTTTTTCTTGATATGTCCTTCTTCTGCCCTCTAAAACTGGCAGGAAAACGAAGGAAAGTAGTAAGAGTTTGAGTCCTTATGAGGCACAGCACCCTGTGCTTGGCGTTGCACATACTGAATCTCATTAGCTTCTCAGTGCCCCTCTTAAGACTGAGATGTGGGCAGGTTAAGAAACTTGTCCGGGTGTGTGAGAGAGCCGGGAGCTTCATTCAGCTTGGTCCAGCTTGTGTTCATTATAGCGTACAGGCCGCATCCTCACCAGAGCACACTCTGCACCAGTTTCATCCAAATCTGCCCTTTTCTGGAAGCTTCAGGTTTCAGAATGATCACTTTCCCTTTTTAAATTTCCCCTAAGGCTCTCCTTGCTTTGGTGAGACATTTACCTGCAAAAATAACTGTTCTTCTCGAGGCCTGGAATGCTGTACCTCTCATACCTGCTTGGCCTGCTCCCTCAGTTCACTCAGGTTTCTACTCAAAGTATCAGAGAAGCTTTCCCCGAACTATTCCATAAAACAGAAGTCCCCCCCCACCACTTCTGATGGACCTTCACTGCCTTCTCCACTAGAATGTAAGTTCTGTGAAGGAAGAGGCTCTGTCCATTATAAGAGCTGAAGAGTATCATGTCTAATGCACATTAGGACTCAATAAATACGTGTTGAATTCATTAATTCTTCAAATAATACTGAGACTTTGAACATGTAAGAGCACTTTTAACTTTTTCAAAGCCGTTTCACAACTCCTGCCTCCATATCTCATCATTACAATAGTTCTATGAGGAAGGTCTTGTTTCCCCTGCAAAGGAAAACAAACCCAGTGCCGCAGAGGTTGAAAATTCCTGTAAAAGTCAAGTACAGAATTAGGAGCAAAAACAAGCTGAGAATCCATGTATCCTGCCTTTGGGCCCCCATTTTTTTTCTAATAACCTTTTTTGTCTGGCAGGTACCATTACCACTAACAATATAAAAGAAAGTGCTTTGTTCTCAGTATTGTGTACTGGAAATATTTCCCAAGGGTATAACTTTCAGAGCACAAAAGCAGAGAAATTCAGTCGTGGTTGTCATTTATTGGAAACAAGCAAAACTTGGGTACCTATTTTAGAGAACATAAATGAAAGCCCTCTTTCTAAAAGAGGTTTAGATTTTATTTTACAGTAGGAGGTCTGGATTCTGAAAGGATGAAAAGAATCATAATTATATTGTTAGGATGTTGGGGATAAGTCTTTATGAATAAGGTTTTGATTACATCTAATCTATATCTGATAACAAAATAGAAATCTTGAATGTGGTTTTACGTTGGAGAGGAATTATATGGAGAGGAATTATATAAAGTAAGTGAGGTTTATTAGTCCTACTTATTTTGGACCAAATGTCTTACCAAAGGCCAAGAAATGTGAAAGATTTTTTTTTTTTAATTATTTCCTGAGAAACATTCTTGGATTAATTTTCAGCAGCATTGAGAAGTATCCAAGGTAAATAAAGTATTTCTTTGTTGGAATAATTTATAATTAACACAGTTTCAGCTGGTTTAATTTTTTTTTTTTCATTCAAAGAAGCTTGTCAATATTTTATAATTTGTTAATGAGACTATTTTGTGGCTAGGATCTGTTTAGGAAAAAAATATTTACCTTTAAAAAATAGAAATCCTTACATGGTTTTCCCTTTTTATTTCTCCATTCATGATGGAAATGCCTGCCAAGAAAAATTTTATAATGGAAAAGAAAAAAAGCAGAACACAGTCCAACCACCAATAAAGCTCTTTAAAATGTCTTATAGAAATTTAATTAAGCTAATAACTCTAAATTCTGAGGCTTTGAGCATCCACAGTTCTTAAAAGGAAAACTAGCTCACAGAGAAGCTTTCTGATGTCCAACAGCAATTCATGAATGGAAAGAGAAAGTCATTCCTGTTCATGCCTGGGCTGTGCCATTCTTAGACTAGAGATCATAGGATGCAGTCTTTAGAGAGAAAATAAAAGGCTATGATAAAGATTTTTGTGTTATATGTAAGAAAAATGGCCTTCTATTCTAAGATCTCAAAGCCCTGAAGACTGTTTTCAGGGAAATGCCTTGCTGTATGTACCATCTCATTTGGTTAGCCTTCCCCTTGAGAATATGCCTGTAACCACAAATGGTTATTACATCCACGTATAAAAACCATTTGTAGTAGCAACGGTTCTCTACTTCAGAGCTAGCTGAGTTTTTCTGCTAAAGTCCTTTGTGGATTATTGGAATCCCTGCCAAATAGGTACTGTGTAAAGGCCAAAAATACCCAGGAGTATAAATTCAGTGTGAATAATAGCATCTTGTCCTTTTACCCTGTATATCCTGATTTTCTTTAGTTAGCCAATCTCATGTTTCTTTTCTGTGTTTTCTTTTCAATCTTCATAGCAATTTGACAGTCCATGGATTTTGTAATACCACATTCCCTGTGAAGTGTGTGTTTGTGTGTGTATGTTTATGGATGCTTTTTCCCTTAATTTAAATATTGAGACCAGTGGGGAGAAGGAAGGACAAGGGACAGTGACATTCAGGCTTCTTTTATATTTCGGCAAAAACCCAGAGAGAGATCTGTCCTAGGTTTCACTGTGCCAGCAGACGAAGTATTGAATATTCCTCTTGTCGAGTTCAGTTTATGTAGTGCCTCTTTTCAGTGCATTAATGCAGGCCTTGCAGTTTTAGGACTGAGTAGGCAGAAGAGGGGGAGTAACCATAATTCACTCACCTCCTCTCTTGACTTATAAATTTGTATGTTTCATACTGCAGTCTTGAGATGTCTTTGCTTCTCCCTTTATCATACCTTTACGTCTCTTCGCAAAGTCTTGTAAGCCCTGTCACAGACCTGCTAGCTGTGCTTCTCCTCGTGGGTTCAGAGATATTGGGAATGTACAAGTACATATCTTGGGACTAGACAGCAGCCTTCGGTGGGCCTTAGATGCTCAGTCACGTGGTATTTTACAGCTGTAGCTCTGTTGGAGTTTCTTCAATCAGAATTACAATATTCACCCCCCATGTCCTGAAGACTAGGGGTCTTGAATGTGGGGTGATGGAGTCTGCGGTGGAGTGTGGTTCGGGTAGCATGAACCAGGCCTTAAGACTCCGTCCCTTAAGGAGCAACCAACTTCTAGAATTTGCCTTTTCTGTACTTGATCATTAGGGCTTTTCTGAGGAAGTTTCCTGAAAGAAGAAATACATTGCAGCCACATTTAAAAAGCACTTAACAGAAAAGATGGGCATAAAATGGCGTTTTATGTAAAGCAAAACCTTACTCCATGCACGCTCCATTGCCTCAGGTGAATAAAATGCTGCTATCAAATGCAAAAATCATTGTATGGTGAAAAAGAGAGCTTGTTGTTTGGGATTAAGTTCATTGCGATAACATAAAGCTTACCATCATGATAACAAGGGGGATTTATTATCATTTAACCAGAGTTGTTTGTTGCTATAGAATTTAGGTGCAGGATGTCACACAATTATCTAAAGAATTAGAGAACACCATGAAGCAAGTGATAGAAAGAAAGTACTGGAGAGGCTAAATCATTTAAAAAGAAAACGGTGACTTCCCAGGGCTTCCATGAAGCCTGTAAGTGACCAAGGGGAGAAAGAGAAAAACTGGAGAAGCAGGTGGAGGAAAGAGATTTAGCTCTTCGTCAAGGCTATGACAAAGTTAGCAAATATAAGGGCGTAGTGAAATCACGAGCTACTCAAAGCATTTTAATGCTATACTTTGTATCCATTCCTCTGCCTTTTCTGGCATTTCTTCGTGAAGAAAGACAGAAGCAGAATGATAAGGAAGCACCAACCCCACTGACCCTAAATACTTGTGTGTGGATCCATTCCTCCTGGTTTACTGCACTTTCGGAACATTTTGTGTGATTCCTATAGTGAATCAGGTAAGGAAGACGAGGCCATTGTAGAGGAAACCACAGCACAAAGAATTGAAGGGACCAAATGACCGTTCAACGGCAGATGCAAGAGAAACATAAATGGGTCTTTGGACCCTTAAGACAGTGTTCTTTGCTACCGCATTATCCTGCATCTCTCTTTTAGGATTTATTTTTAAATGCTAAAAACTCAGCAGTTGTTCCTCCTTTGTGAATCATTAATCTATGCAGCTGCCATTCCACATTGTGAGGCTCAGCCTGGCATGGTTAGAACAGAGCACTAAAGTGGGAGTTAGTCCTGTTTTGGTTTCATAGCTAGCCTGTTGTTGAATATTGAAACTGTGACATTCTTTCATCTTTTTGTCTCTCGTTTTCTCTTTTTCCTTGATCTGTGTTGTGTATTGGAGCTAAATGTGAATGGAGTCCTTTAGCAACATTGTTCTCCCTGCAAGAATGCACTTGGTGGCAGTTTCCTAGGTCAGCCATATGCGATTTTAAGAATTGTGGTTAGACCATCTTCTGCAGAATTACGTGTCTAACTTCATTTTGGAACCTAAGAGCTCCTAAAGAATTCCCTGGTAGATGGTAGAAATGTAAATATGTTTTGTATAAATAATAGTCGCTAACATTTATTGAGCACTTGTTAAGTGACAGATACTTAACATGAGATGAATCAGTTTTTGGGGGAAACATAGGCCCAGGAACTTTGCATAGCCAGCATGGAGTAGAACCAGACTTGGTTCTAGAACCCCTGAGTGCTTTGGTTCTAGTCCACACCCTGAACCATACACTACACTGTTTATACAGCAGATAGTCTATAAAAGGTCTCTCTACTGGGAGCACACAGTTAATTCTGTCAATTGAAATTCCTGATTCCTCCTAAAATGGAGTTGGTTGGTCATGAAAATCCAAGTCGTTTCTTTCACACCAGACGCAGACCTTGCTCAAATGAGAACGAGGTATGAGATCCCTGCAAAAGCTGTTCTTCAGAGGCCCCCAGATTGTTCACTTTGTTCCCAGGCAGGCCCACAATTCACTGTGACATGCCTTGTTTGAGTTATATTAAATGTAAGGAGACCTGACAACTTACAAGCTTGAATATTCATCATTAATTTCAGCTCTTTAATTAAGTTTCTCTGACACGTGCAGACTTTCTTTGAAACTGGAAGGGAAAATAGAGCATTAAAAATGAAGTGAAAATGAGGTTTTTATTTCTACAATTATGAATGTTCCTATACAGTAAGATCCAGAGCATATAACTTGTTATTAAAGGTGTAATGTCTATTCATTTTATATGTATTTCACACTCATTTTGATTAAAGTAATAGAGTTTGTCTTTTTGAAATCCATCTGGGATTCCTAGTAGATCTTCCATTTTCCTACCCATTTATTTATTCAAAAAAATACTGAATGCTTTTTATGCCATGCACTGAGTTAAGTACACTAAAACCTTTTAATTACTGGTGCATTGGTGAGTTGACAGTTTATGAAGGAGCAAAATCTTCTTAATTAATCTTAGTTATGTGAAAGTCCTTGCCTAGGACTATATACTTGGTCTAACAGAAATCCTGAGAGGAAGATAAACTAGGTAGCAGGTACATATTTTAGTAGTAAAACAGTCAGAAGGCTAAAGATGATGACATCATGTGGGGTGTTTTCAGATCCAAAAAGAAGCAATAGAAGCATTTTGCTATTTTTTTTTTTTAATAGAAGATCTGGAATATGATAGGGTAGCCTTCAGCCTCAAGGGAAATACTAATTTAAGCTCCTTTTGCTTGATACTTGGAAAGGACCTTAATCATAATCGTAGTCAGATAGATCATCAGAGCTATTGTTTCAAGTGTGTTCCATACATGTCCCAGAGGCCACCTCCACACCTGGGATGTGGGGATGGGGGTTGGAGGATGGGAGATAAGGCGGGAAAACCTGCTTTCCACTATTTTCTTTTCTTTTCTTTTCTTTTTTTTTTTTGCGAGTATAGTTGACACATAGTGTTAGCTTAGTTTCAGGTGTATAACACAGTGACTCAGCAAGTTTGTACATTATGCTGTGCTCACCAGAGGTGTAGCTGCCATCTGTCCTGAGACACTGCTACATCGCTAGTACTGTATCATTGACTATACTCCTTAGGCTGTGTCTTTTATTGCCACGACTTACTCATTCTGCAACTGGAAGCCAGTACCTCCCTCTACTTGCTTTCTACTTTTAGTCCCTTTTTATTTTATGTTTGAAGAAAGGGTACAGTAGCTAAAAGAAACTTTGAAAAAAAAATACGAATTTTAGCCAGCTCACACATTCTACAATTGAGCAAACTGAGGCTCAGACAAACACCAGGAAAAGCAAATAGCTGTATGGGCATGTGAATATGGGTATTGTGGACTACACTGTCTTGCTCGGAGTGAACAGTTTGACATGGTCATTTAGGCAGAACCATGTACATTCTAACCACGGAGTTAACTACGAATTGTGACACAAATCTGCTGAAGAACTGCAGATGATGGAGGAGGTTGGGATTTTGTAAGAGAGTTAAGTCTTCAGGTGCCTTAATAAGAAGTTAGTAGAGGGTGCCTGGGTGGCTCAGTGGGTTAAAGCCTCTGCCTTGGGCTCAGGTCATGATCTCAGGGTCCTGGGATCTAGCCCCGCATCGGGCTCCCTGCTCAGCGGGGAGCCTGCTTCCCCCGCCCCTGCCTGCCTCTCTGTCTACTTGTGATCTCTGTCTTTCAAATAAATAAAAAAAAATCTTAAAAAAAAAAAAAGAAGTTAGTAGATACCATCCAAAATGGATTAATCAAGAAATAAATAGCATGGGGGTGCCTGGGTGGCTCAGTTGGTTAGGCGGCTGCCTTCTGCTCAGGTCATGATCCCAGCGTCCTGGGATCGAGCCCCACTTCGGGGTCCCTACTTGGTGGGAAGTCTGCTTCTCCCTCTCCCACTCCTCCTGCTTATGTTCCTTCTCTCACGGTGTCTCTCTCTGTCAAATAAATTTTAAAAATTTTAAAGAAAAAAAAAAAGAAAGAAAGAGCATGGTAAAGACAATATTTAAAAATGAAGAGGTAACAGGAGAAATGTGTAGAGATACGAAATGCTAACAAAAATAACATAAAGTGGATTCCTGTTGAGAACAGGTCTAAAAGTAAGGGAGAGAGGCTAGGCACTGCTGTTTTCACATATGTTTTACTTTCCTAGCAAACCAAATTAATTTTAAAAAGGGTATTAGACATTCGTGTTTTATGTGTGCTTCCTGTCCTTGGTGAATAATAGATCGTGTTTGTCAAGGACACCATTCCCTGAAAGAGAAAAAATCAGCAGGGCACTAGAAGTGAAGTTTTTCATTATGGGATATGAGGACTGAGACCTGAGAAGTCCAATTTGTGGCAAGGTGTTTCCCAACTAAATCATTTATGACTTTGGCTCTTCATGTGGTATTCTTCCTAAATTATTTTAGGGACAGAAGCTGTCTCCAGAAAGAAAGCAGAAGTGGGACAGTGCAAACATTTTCCAACAGCTTGTACCTAAGAGACAGTTTCTCTGATGGTTCCTGTTTGTCCTTTTGGTATTCTCCTTCTAAACGAGAATTGGTCCCTCACTACTCTTTTTGATATTCCTTCTTTAAAACAGGGAAATGTACATAAAATCATGGAGAAATGTACATTGCCACTGACTGGAAAGCAATGTGTCAACCGCATCATTACTGAAAAGGTACGGTGTCGTTTTTATTCCTACTAATGCCTGCCACCACTTTTAAAATTTATAAGCATTTCTAGAATTTTGTTTTGTTACCCTCTAAAACTGTTGTGTTGGTAGTCATAGGATTAATTTAATCCATGAGTAGACTGAATAGGATAATTCATCAATTTAATGTTTCTAAATGTAGAATTCTTAGCATGCTACTCTGGAAATACCCATATACAGACTTGAACTGCTGGCCTTGGTAACTTTGACAGTATAACCAAAGAAAAGTTTTATTCATCCTTTTACTTGGACGATTAAGATGTCTAAGATGGATGATATATATAAAGTTAACAATATATTAATCATTCCTACCTTTCTTCTTTGCTTTCCCAAATCACAAGTGCAAATTGTTGGAATTCATTTTGGGAAAGTCAGCCAAAATTGGGTTTTAATCATTTGGGTTCAAATTGCAGTGAAAGTCCGACAGTGAGCCAAGAAATTTGTTCTGTGGTTCTTGCATGCTTTCAGCTCTCTTTTATAAGGTGGACTTCAGAACACACCAGCCATGTTCGTGCTTCTCTTGATTTTCTTCTTAGATGGAAAATGTTGGCTAATGGCACAACTGGAAATGACTCAGATCTGAGAGCAGCCTCACAGACAGGTGTCTGTAGTCATTTTTCTGGCCCAGATATGAACCTAGAATGTTGGAATGACATAACTCTCTGCAGTGTGAGTTAGGAGGGCATCGTTTTGATTGAATAACTTGGTTAAAGCAAAAAACCAAAATTACCTGTATCAAGGCTGGTTTGGGTGCTGTTCCTTTTGCCAAGAGCCGTAGGGATAGCATCCTGGCATTTGGCTGGTTTGCTGCCCCTCACTGAGGTGTGGTAAGAAGCGCCCTAAAGCAGCCCTGTGAGGGGGAGGTTCATAATATCTTACAGAGCCCCATTTGAAAAGTATTCTGTTCTAAATGGTGCCTTCCCCTAGGACTGTTTATGTGGAATTCCATAAAGATGACTTACAGAGAACAGAAGTAGGATAAAAGGGCAGAATATTTTATTTCGCCATTCATTCCCTGAGTCTTACCACTTCTTGCACTTCTTGAGCCCCTCCCAAACTGTGGGGACAAGATTTACTGAAAAGAATCCATTACTTTGAAAAGAAGAAGAGAGTAGGGGGAGAAGAGATGAGACAGAGTCCAGTTAGAGGGCTCCTGCAGTGATCTAGGTCCGAAATAGCAGAGTTTTAAGCCACAGGACAGAAGGACAGATCTGAAAGATCCAGATGGACCCAACCTAGCGAGATGATGAATTGGATATGACTGCTGCAGCAGAGGTGCTTCCCAAGATTTCCTCAGGAAGCCCGGACTGTGGGAAGAGACGGGGAGGAGCAGTGGGAGGTAGGAAGAGAATGGGTTCAGTTGAACATGCTCGGTTTGATTATTCCTGAATATGTTAACATCCGGTGAGAGATCTTTTTATTTATTTATTTATATGTTTATTTATTTATTTATTTAATTTGAGAGAGAGCCCATGGGCAAGGGTGGGGGGTTGTAGAGGGAGAAGTAAATTCCTCACTGAGCAGGGAGCGCAATGTGATGCCAATGCTGGATCCCAGGACCCTGAGATCAGGATCTGAGCAGAAGGCAGATGCTTAACCATCTGAGCCACCCAAGCACCCCTCCAGGGAGAGATTTCTGGTAAACAAATAGAGATGTGGATCTGGAGCTCAGAGGGGAAGTCAGTATTGGACCAAACCTGTGGACGTAATTAGCATGCGGGGATAATTGGAGCCTGTACTGTAGATCATAGCAAAAAATGGGCAGAGTGAAAGGCAGCTGTGGAACCTCAGGGAAGGGAATGGTGCATGTTTACCCCTGTGCTCTAGATACAGTATGTACTCAATAAATCTTTGTTGAAGGAGTGAATTAGAATGCCATGCCATTAAGGGCGATGAATGTGTTCAGCCTTGCCATGGCAGATATGGGACTAGAATTCCATTTTCAACTTCTAAGGAAAATTCCATTGGTTTGCCATTTGAAAGAGGCTTTGGAGATGTTTTGACCCTGATTTCCTAGTTTTGTGCTGCTAGAATGAGATTATGAAAGATGCTTTCCTCGACAGCATCTGAGCTGTGATTAACTGCTTTATCTGTAATGGAGTCTCCCATTTTTATCAAGATTTTGTTTATACTTTATACTGCTAAATGGAATCTTCCTAAATATTTCAAAAGTAAATTTCCTTCATTTTAATAATAGATACTTGACTTCCTAGTATACGACCTAGAGAGCTAATTAGGGTTTGATAAAGGTGTTAAAAGTTTTTAAAAGCAGTAAGTCAATTTGTCATAGATTTTCTCTCCCTGATCACTGAAGCCTTATATTCGTGATATCACAGTTATCCTCTCCTCAAATCCCTTTCCTGCCTATTCTTAATAACACAATCTGGAGGCTCCTTTTTAAAAAAAATTGTTCCATTTTGATACGTCTATAGCTGTTCATAGTGCAAGGAAAGGAAAATCAGTGTGAATAATGCCCCAGACACGTTTTCTGCAAAACAAAAGTAGCCATTTAAAAAAATTTTTTAAGTTGTCATTTTGGAATTAAATAATCTAATGCAGCACGCAGACATTCCTAAATGACCATTTTCTGCCCTCTCAAAGCATATATTTCTGCTGAAAAAAGGTTTTTTAAAGAACATTTTTTGTGTAAATGAAAAGGATGTTTGGCAGAATATTTCCTCCAAAATTTAAATCCTCTTTTCCAGTAAAATCAACCAAGTTATCTGTGAATTTATCAAACAGAGAATACAGGTATTACTCGTCCTCTTAATGTTTTGCTCATGGGGGAAAAATCAATTAACTGGAGATTAATAAGCATTTCGGGTCTTTGACTTGAGTTCACACACAAGTGACAATAAGTTCAGCTATTAAGGGGAAAGAATGTGCAGGTATGGTGCCCCTTCTGAGTCTTAGGCATGATTCCAGGTGCTCAGAGTACGTTTATTTTATTTGTCCTGTAAAGCAATCTTGGGGAGTGGGGGTTTTGATATCCATGTGAACTTGCAAAGACAGGTTCACCAAAGACCACTTAGCTAGCACATGGCAGAGCTGGACTTCCAGTCCACCTCAAAACGCAGGGTTTTCCTCTACATGTGGCTGTATGTTCATATTAGTCTTCTAAGCAGGAGTGTATTTAAATTGGCAATTTAGAGTTTGATTTCCAAGCTAGCTGAAAATCAAGATCAGCCTGCGAAAAATAGTTGAATGTAAGGTAAATCTGGAGGACGGACGGAAGAGATATGGGAAACATTAAGTCTGGGTAAAACAGAACTAGCTGTGGAAGCCTAGAGAGAGAGTAGTCCTGTTGTCCTGGAGGACAACTTGAAGACCTAGCAAGTGACAGTCAGAGGAAAGCAGTCAAGAGGTTAGAGCTTCCTAGCCGTAGTCTAATCTGCCACGAGCCAAGTGAGCCTCCTGACACAGAAGGCTTCCCAGCAGAGCCCCAGTGACCATCTCAGAAGAATGTTTTTTCCTGAGTGGGAGTTTATATTCAATGACTTCGTCAGTCCCTCCCACTCAGTTTGTCCTATTGTATTGTGACAACGGGTGCCCTGAGTCAGGGCAGGCTGAGTGTGCCTGCTGAGGTCACACTGTACCAATTGGTACTACTGTCACCTGGTGTTACCAACCAGAATGTCGGAAAGGAGTGTTTAGAGCGCTGGTTAGTCTTTGCGTGCTTGTCCCAAACACAAGCATCTTCATTTGAGGTGCATACCAGAGGGGAATCCTCTCTGTCCTCTTGCACCTGTGTGTCTTCGCAGGACGTAAAGGCAAAGTTTTAATACTTACCTGAAGGTCTTTCAGCATCAGCCGTACTATCCCTTTGTAGTGACTCGTCAGGACTTCCAAGTGCCTGCCTTCTTTTATTTCCTGTAACTCTTTACGCAGCAGCCTTGACTAGCTTTCCCTGCCATCCTTGTGCATTCGCCTTCCAAATTTCTCCTCCGTCCCCACTTTTCTTCATTCCTTTCTTTCTTCAAATCATCATGATTTTCTAATTGAAATTTTGACCAGAAGTGTTAGACCTAACTAAAGGAAGGTAGTTAAACAACAACAACTGGTTACAAAAGTGGCAAGTGCCATCAATAGTCAACACTCATTTATTTTTTGGCATCAACAATGTTCCACAGCTAATTGCCGATTAGGGAGCTGGCATTTATTCTCACCAAAATATAATCGTTAGAGTTGACATTTTCTCATTGCTGATTGTCAGAGTCTTTTGTCCTGGGTCTTGTCTCTCCTTTAAGAACTCGAGAGGTTATTTCTGTTTTGTGTTATAAAATTATTACTGTGATAGAAATTGTCATTGTTGTTTTCTTGATTCTGACAGGCTGTGTTTGATGTGGACAACAAAAAAGGACTGACTCTGATTGAACTCTGGGAAGACCTGACTGTGGATGACATAAAAAAGAGCACTGGGTGTGATTTTGCAGTAAGTGTTTCTGTGAACAAATCCAGCCACTTGTCCTATATCATGAGCTTGATTAATGGGTGTTTACAGGACATGAACCATTAATTTGTGATCATTTTTGGAGTTGACCTTTACAGAGAACAGGAGTGAAAAGGGAGAGTGCCTTCAGATGAGAGCAGGTGGGAGCAGGAGCGGGCTCTGACTCATGGCCAGCCAGCATTTGGCTCAGGAGTCAGAAGCAGGAGGCGGAGGAACCACCAAGGGCTGCTGGAAGCAGAAGGTGGAGTTTGAACTCAGAGCTACTTTCTATAAAGTCCCTTGCGATCCTTTGTTCTTGGTTACCTATTAGTGTGGCTAGACTAAATTAACTCTAAAATGTGAGCCACACAGGAAGAAATGAGACTGCCTTGGTTTAAACCCAGCTGTGGCTTATGGCTTTCTCTTTGATTAACTTTGATGCCTGATTATTCTACCCATGGACCGTATTAGAAGGATGAACTCTGACACTGACTGATAGTCACAAAATAGGTGTATCCTGAATTTAAAGAAAAAAACCTAGTTCATAAAAACTAAGACTTACAAAGCACATATACATCAGGGGAGTATACATTTAAGAAACCCACAAATCTCTTTTTAAAACAAAGAGAATAGTACTATAATATAAATAATCACTCTTTAATGCCAGTGCTTGCTAATGAATCACCGATCACCTACCTAATGCGAGTTGAGAGGATGACTCAGTCCATTGGAAGTGAACCAAAAGTAAAGGTGAAATGTCTCTGAAGAACTGAAAGAAAAGAATTTCCTTCTCACATACCTTTTTAAAAAGGGATTTACTAGTTAAAATGAAATATATTTATAACGGGAAGAAATTTGAAACTACCCATCCTAGAGAAAGTGATTTAACAAAACTTATTTGAGAAATCGTGCATAAATTTCATAGACTTCTTCTTGCTTGGCTGGTACCGATTAGTGCATAACAAATTCCTGTAAAAACAATTCTGCTGCATAATTCATTATCCACATATAACTGTTTTGGTACTGTATGAGGGTCTTTGTCTATTAACCTTTTTTGAATTTCCCTTTGGAAAAAAGAAGTCTGTCAGCAATACCTCGCACAAAAAGCACATCTTTAATTAGCTTTTCAATAACCTCAGGGGGGAAAATAAGATTTGTTCATACTTTAACTATTTGGAATTCCTTACCCCAGTGATAAAAGCAAACAATTCTTACATATCAGCTCTTCTTTATATTTTTTCTCTATGTGAATAAATTCACCTCTTCGTCGTCGGGTAACAGTTTTGAGATCCACATCATGTTCAGTTCTTGGCTACAAAAGAGAATATGCAAAGAAAGGATCCTTACTGTTACTATTTTTTTTCATTCACGTCGATAAGTCAGGATGAACAACGTGGAGTTTTACTGTTTTTGCGCTTTTATTTATTTATTTTTTTAAGTGCAAATTTCCATGTCTCAGTGCACCGAAAAATAACTCTTGGTTTCCGTTTTATTACCGTATCACTCCTCCTTCTCTTTTGACATGAGCCTGTGGTCGATCTTGTTTCCTCCAAATTAGGGCGTTGAGATAAAATGTTAATTTGTATGTTCCTGTTGTCCTGAAAATGACAATGTGTGGTAGCAGCTGAACCGTCTCAACAAAAGGACCCACTTTTGAGGATCTGATGATCAATGGCATCTCTTTAGACCCCGACAGATGAAATCACATATGACGATTGTTTTTCTGTAATGCTAGGGACTAGAATGCTCTAATTAATAACTTGTTCTGTTTAATAGCTGGGTTATCAATAAAATACATGTAATCATAAAAGCACATTGAGGATAACACTTCTTGATCATTCAGAAGGTGTTTCATGCCATACTTCAGAAGCTATTCCATGTGATTATTATTGCATAGGTCGCATTTTACTCTACATGTGACTTTATGTCAGTCAGTCAAAATTTCTTCTCGAGGAAAGGCCCACTCAGTCTTCACTGTATATCTGGAGATAAGCATTCTAGAAGGGAATGGTTAGACAACCAGGTTGTTGCATAATTAAAAAGGGTAAAAACCTAGGTCAAAGTAATTTTGAAAACATGTTGGCTAACATTTTCTTATATTAAAGCTGTGGCCAGCTAATGAAAATGTTGGATTTCTGTATATCACTCTGTGTGTTACTTACTGCCAGTTACTTGATGGGCCAAAGTAGAAAGAAAAGGGGAAATCCCACCACCTAAATTGCATTATCTCCAAAGTCTCTCTTTCCACTGAGTAGTTAATTCAAACAGTTTCTCATTTCTTTCTTCTCTAATGCATGCTTATGTTACATAAAATAGGTTTTTTTTCTTTACCATAATTGTCTGTGGACCTTTTTTGAAACAGAATATTTCCTTCTGTTTTTATTTTTTAATTACAAATTTTTTTAAAAATTTGAGTCCATATTTGAACATCATGTGGTCAAATAAACTTCCAGAGGTCATTAGTTGTCCATGATTATTTATTAAACATCCAGTTGTATCCCATATTGAGTTACGAAATGTGAATAAAATAGAACAAATTGGTATAGTTTCTACTCCCAAGGGCCTTGGTCTTATTCTCCAGGCAGGAATACACCTAAACCACCAGTGGCAAAAAAAAAAGAATACTGTTTATTTATATGTTTGCAGTGAAATCTGAAAGAAGGCAGCTGGAGATATTTTTTTCTAAGTTGAATAAATTTACACTCAGTATCTATTATGAACTGGCATTATACCAGAATTAAAGAGTATATACCATTGGGATTTCAGTGAACTGGGCAGACAAATTGTTGGCTTATCTTCTAAACTTAAATCATATAATCTTGTGCCACCCTGTAGATCACCTTGGCAGATTAAATCTTCTTCAGCTTGCATGGGCTTAACATGTTGATAAGACTGTGAGAGAATAGGATGAAATAAATGGTGGTTTAGTAGATGTTTTTCATTATAAAAATAGGCCAAGTCAGTCTGTGTAAAGCTTCTTTTCTGTTTTCATAGAAGTCGGAGTCCACATTGAATATATAAATAATAGAACCCCAAACAGGGTCAATACGCCAAGGAAAATGATCAGATGTTTAGTTTATAAAATTAAGGTGTCCAGTTTCCTTTTAAAGGAAATGCTACAAAGCATCTATCAGATGTGATTCCCCCCCCCTCAAAATAGTTTTATTTCATTAAATTATTTCTGCAGATGCTCTGTTGTTTTAAAAAAATAAAATGGGTTGTTTGTGAGACACACTTTTGAAATACACAGAGCCCATATGTCTTTTATTCTTTTCAGTAGAGTTGAAGATCTATGCACATGTGGGCTGTGATTTTTGTCTATTTATTATATGTCTATTATTTTGTCTATTATTATGTATCTGCTCTTGGAACTGGCAAATCTGAATGAGCTGTCATTTATTTTAAGCTATATATGAAGCCATACTGATCCTTTTTATTCTGATCATGTCATTCTTTTAATAGAAAAATGGAAAAGGGGGCATTAACTCTTGACATTATGAAGAGTTAATACAGAAACAATTTATAAATGAACTAAAAATATTTAACCTCATCAAAGCCAAATAATTGCCTACTCCTTCTATTTTTAATACTGTCTTAAACTCTATTAAAACTTTCCTCTAGTTCTTTGAAGCTTATTTAATCTTTGTTTCATTTGTTCATTAATTTAACAAAATATTAACTTTATTCTGGAAGGCAAAATGCCAGCTAGGCCCACTTCCATCGGTTCATTGTTGAGGGGCTCAAAGAATCATTAATATCCCCTCCTGTGCTTTCCATGGACACTGTTACTTATTAGGACTCAATAGATATTTGCCAGATTTAATGACATCTGTACTGACATTGCACCTTGAAAGATCAGTCAAAATTAAACCAAACCACTTATGTTTTGTTTAGGTTTCTTCCACCAGCTCTCGCATTAAATGTAGACCTGTCTTCATTTTTCTCTGCTTCAAGGCTTCTAGGAATGCATGTACTGTTCTGTACATTGAACATAATTATGGTCAATTTTTACTATTTCTAACTGTTACCTCCTTTTTAAAAATAACTTGGAATCTTTTTACTGCCTTTATATCATTTCCATTCTGATTTTGAAATTCCTGACAAAAGTTGTCATTGATCATACTTATCTTCATTAATATGTATCCAGTTGATCCAAAGACTACATTGTCTCTTAACAAAATTATGAATTGACTGGGACTTATTTTGACCATTTTGAGACTTGAGCCTTCCTCTATGTCTCTGTTTCAAGTAGCATCAGAGGTATCAGTCTCAGAGCTCAGTGATCCATTCAGTAGAGAGCTTGGTTATCTGAACCCTTTATTGTCTCTGTCTGCTCCTCTTCCACTCCCTTTCTTGCGAGTCTTAATGATCCTTAATTTAGGAGGTATAATGTGCAGGAAGGTTGAGAACTACTAAATACACAAAATGTGAACAGAAGAGTTGTCTGTCTTGTTGGTTTAGAATGGAAAATAATGAGGAAACTCTAGGTGATGTCCATGGCAAGGCTGTTTGTTACCAACGTCATTCAAGTTTGGAGATGCTTATGCCGTGAGGTTTTTGGTTTTTTTTTAACAATTTAAATTGTTAAAAAACAAATTTTTAAAAATTTAACAATTTTTTTCTCTTTCTTTTACCAGGTTTCACCAAAACTCATGCCAATGCAGCAGATCACAACTTGAAATGTGGAATAGATATTTGTCCCAGACTATGTTTTTCATTTTAATCACATAGGATTTCATTGAAAGGGTATCAGTAATTGTAATTGTGTCTCTTATGTAGTTTTTGACTAGTTTTCTTCAAGCATTTTCCACTGTACCTAGCCATATAGACTTTGTTCTCTCAAGTGTGCATGACATCTTAATGAAAGGCTATATATATATATATGATTATCTTATTTGTTTTATAAGTGCCAAGAAGGCTTATCTTTAAAATAGGTGCTCACATTGGATTTATCTCTATTTTTTATGGTAGGTACATTAAATTGTACCAGGATGGACCCTTAGGAAGACTTTCATTGATGTGCTTTTCCTCCTAAATCCTGACAGAGAAAAGAATGAGGGAGAAAAATAACTCCACCCAGAGTATGCCCAAGGCAGCATATTGTACTAGTCCTGAATGATATGTGAATTTTGAATAGGAGAAATGCTGTCTTAATGATTATGTTTTTCTTTTGGCCTCCCTGACTTTTCTTTTAGAGCCTCTGATTTTGTGATTGTATCTTGTTTCCCTAAAGTATCCCTTCTCCTCCCACACTTCCTATAACTAAAGAGTTGCTCAGTTAGGCAAATAGGAACATCTCTGTATGGGAGAAGTAACTGGTTCATGGGAGAGACCAAGGGTAAAGGGTTTATTGGTACTGATGTCCCACCAAGAAGTTGCCTTTATAAACCAACCATTAGTGCTTTGCCGAAGACCAAGGTTTGTTATAACAAGAGGGTTGTAAACCTAACTGATCTAGTCAGCTTTCTCATTTTAAAATAATGCAGTATTGGGACGCCTGGGTGGCTCAGTTGGTTAAGCGGCTGCCTTTGGCTCAGGTCATGATCCTAGCGTCCTGGGATCGAGTCCCATATCGGGCTCCTTGCTCGGCAGGGAGCCTGCTTCTCCCTCTGCCTCTGCCTGCCTCTCTTCCTACTTGTGATCTTTCTCTCTCTGTCTCTCTCTCTCTCTGACAAATAAATAAATAAAATCTTTTAAAAAAATAAATAAATAAAATAAAATAATGCAGTATTTCTGTGTACCCAGAGAGGTCCCTAAGAGGCTTTCTCTATATTACTGAGGCCCAGTGGGCTACCCCAGATGACCTCTTCAGGCACAAGGGGCTATGGGATAGTTTATCATAAGTCCAGTCATAATGACAACACAATTTAAATTTTTTCTTTCTTTTCAGGCTTTCTTCTGTTCAGAGAACTTTCTAAATATTGAATGCCTTTTTCTATAGAACACTGTTCTTTTTTCTGCCCAGGCTACTTCCTTGAATAAAGTATTTTTATTTAGCCTTATCAAAATAGAGGAAATACTGATGAGCATCCAGGATTTGAAGAGCAGTGAACTTCTATTGTTAGAAAATAAACATGGGGGACTAGGTTTTGCAAGGAACTTGTCCTCAGAGTGGTCCTCCTTACTACCCAGTTGCCTCAGGGGGTATACCAAGCATCCTGGGTATCAAATGGGAGAAAAATCCAGGCTCCCTAAAGACAGGTCAGACAGCTGTCCTCCAGACAGAGGTAGGCACATAAACAGTGTAATATAGTTATTGCTCTGGCACCAGATATAGGAATTTATGCATATGTTTAGGTGACAGGTATCATTTAAACTCACTTTTCTTCAGGTAGGACTATAATTGCGTCATGTATGGTATTGGAGGCGAGAGGCTTTTTTGGCCTCACACTCTCTATCTAAAATAGTCTTAACTGACTGGCTGCAGGATTGAAAGCTTATTTTCCCAGTACTGACAAAAAGGACTCTTCTTCGAATTTGTGAGGTAGGAGAATAATACATATCTGTTAGGATTATAATTTGAAAAAATGCATGTTATTGATGGTTGCTATATTTGCAGACTTAGTTGCTTATCATTCCAGTCCATTACTTTAGGATAATGTGGTTCGAAGTGTGTTCCCAACTTTGAGTGGCAGAACCTATGTAGATGACTTTATATTCTTGATTAAAGAGTTCCATGGGTGTGGTGCAAAAACAATGAATACTGTTATGCTGAAAAAAAAAAAAAAAAAAGAGTTCCATGGATATTAAACACATTAAGAAATAGAATAAATAATCGAAACTGTTGTAGATCGCTGTGATTGTCTTTTTTGTCTTTTTTCTTGTTTGGGAACGGTGTGACCAGTTATGGGAATAATATACTAGAGACTGGTGGAAAGATCAACAATAAATAGTTCACATACTTTACTGCTTCTAATCAAGTTGTCGCTTTTCTTTTTATCTTACCAAAGAACAGGTACCGTTTTTCATGAAAGAACAAATGAAGTGTTTACCTAAATGAATTCTGATTTTACTCCTTGTCAGAGCCAATCATTTATCTATAAAAATAGACTTCATGTGTTAATGTGTATTTTTTTTTGTTTTTATCTTACATTCTTTTAGGATATACATACATTAAGTAGCTTCCCAGTGGTGTGTGGAGTTTGCTTGGATTTTGAATTGGCTCTAGTATAGTCTGCCCAGCATCTGTGTTATCCCTCTGGTTACAGACTCATCCCCTGGCCAAGGAGTGGGGTGTGTTCTCAGTTTATGCCTCTTTTGATAGCTCTCATTTGTCCACACTTACACCCAGGGTGCACTTATGACCCAGGATATACCAGTAAGGTTATTTCTCCCATGTTTAAAAACAGGAGATGAAAGAGAAGCTAATTTTCTTATTCCTCTCTGGTGACTAAGCAATAAGAGTGTGACTGTGGAACCAATACCTCCTTTCCTCCTTCTGTTTCTCTCTCTCTCTCTCTCTCTCTCTCTCTCTCACACACACACACACACATACACACACACACACACACTACCAGCTGAGGTGCAGTTAGAAAGAAGCTGATGCGCAAGCACAGGGAGTGTAAGAAAGGAATATCCTAGAGGTATTTGCGTTCTTGGTTCTCAATGTGCCTAAGTCCAGCTTCCCTCCAGCCATGCTTGTATATGAGCCCAAAAGTCTCTCATTTTACTTGGGCTCAATCTTTGTGGGTCTTTGTCATTTACAACTAAAGTATGAACTCAAACAGCTTTTGTAATTCTTGAGTCTTGGGAGGGATCTGGTCTGCAGAAGTGGCATAGAATATTAGGAAAACTGCTTGTAGCTGGGCCCAGAGAACACATATAAGAGCATTTATAGGTGTTACCTGTGGGTAGGAAGGTTATGGGTAGGGGTGTTCTTTTTCTTACAGTGTCAATATATTCAACCAACTTTGGAAATTATTCCAGTGGAAGTACAGGCAGAGATTTATTCAGTGGATGGGTTTCTTAGCACTAACCTTTTCCTCCCAGGGTGTGATCTTCAGTTTGGTTTGTTTTTTTTTTTTTTTTTTTTTTGGAGCTCCAGTTTCTTAAACTGACTTTCAGGTTCTCCATCTTTAAAATAGGCAGAATGTACTGCTTTTCATCATGGTTCTATAAGGTATAGTTAACATATCTGTAAGATTAACACATAACAGTATATTAATTAATACATTGGAAAATGTTGCAAAAATACTGACAGATATTTTTATATTTTTTCTGTGTCATAATATTACTTTGGGAAAGAATTGTTCCTGTCTTTTTATTTGTTAATAACTACAATGCCTTCCACCTAAGACCATACTAAATTTATCAATGTGGATTTAAGTACAAATATCACTAGATGTTATGTGATCTGAATGCATATCTGTGTGACATACTCTTGAATTCTCTCGTTTCTGTTATGTCTGTGTAAAATCATCCAAAGACACCCTTTATGGACCATGCAGCAAGTCCCATGAGATGCCTACACCAATCCAGGTAACTCATTGATAAGATAGTTCCTTCCCTCAAAACCATAATGAAACAAAAATGATATTTTGGCTTTAGAGGTTAAATATGCTTAATTACCATAGTCATTATTACCTTTAATGGGATGTTACTCTGGATGATCCACTTAGAAATGACCTCAGGCAGCTTTCCTTGTCCTTCTGTCACATGACCCACACTGAGTCCATAAGAAACACTCCTGTTCCCACTGATAAACTGTAGGAGCCCAGGTACTCAACATAGTCATTTTATTTCTTTGGCTCATTCCTAGGCATTCTGTCTCTTGCCCTTCCCTCTTGATCTGGGCACAGGAGGTAGCATCTCTCACCTAGCCTTCTTGACATTAGGGTGTCCAACAACTCCTTCCAAATTTTCTCCATAAATACTCCTCTAATCTCCAGGTTCCAAGCCTTGTACGTACGCAGTGTGGGTAAGAGTTTAAGAGCTGTCTAACTGGTTCTCAGCCAAATATTGCTTCAAAATGTGTGCATAATGGCCTCACGGGGATGTACATACACTGTGTGTGTGTGTGTGTGTGTGTGTGTGTGTGTCCACACAGGTGTGCTCTTGCATGCATGTGTTTGTATTTTTATGATGACTCCATGACTTGTCCCTGGTAGGTTTCCAAATGTATATATTGAATCAATTTACTGGTTGAAAACATGAGTTGATAGTGGGCCAGGCTTGAGAATTCCCCTCGGCTAAATAATTAGGAATGATCTCCAAGGAGGAGATAGGAAAAGAAAAGAGAAGGCACAAGAGGCGGAACTGCAACAGAGGAGTACCGAGGCCTGTGGTAATCACATTTATTTAGCATTTCATAGTTTACGAGACACATAGAATATGCTAGCTAGCTTATTTCATTTTCAGTGTAACCTTCCAGGGAGACATTATAACCGCCATTAAAATTGACTTCATTAGTCTGAGAGAAGTAATGTCCATCAATTCTTTAATCAAATTAGCCTTCAAAGCTAATGTTGAGTTTTGCCAAGGTAGTTAATGAGATGTGAATTAAATCCCCTGAAGAGAACTAGATTTGTTGCTCTCTGGTAAGCTGTAGAACAGAGAGTCCAAAACCTTTAAACCTAATGGGACAGATCTTGAAGTATTGTTCTCCCTGTCCTCACAGCTCTTCTGTATAACCCAGTTTTTAAGGAAATGGGTAGTTGTCAAAATAAAAAGGATAATGGCACCCACCAAGCAAACTATCCCCTGTGGAAGACTTGAAATTACCGAGTTTGCTCACATGAAAGGCCCCGTGTAGGCAACCACAGGTCAGAATGCTAAGCTGACAACAGGAGTGGCTGATGGGCATTGCTTCATTTCTGTGACTAAACACCTTCATAAAATTTGTTTCCCTTGGTAGTAACCTGTACCCATGTTCAAAGTCAGAGTTGTGGCTCAGACACATTCAGCTGAACTCCAGAGATGAGGTGGAAATTGGCAACCTGAAAATAAATGTTATTGGTGACACAAGGAGGGTATCACTCAGTGAGATCTAATGCCATTCTCTTCACTGGGGAAGAAAGGGTCCACAGAAAGAAGAAAATTGGTCACAGCCCTGGAGCCTATGGAGCTACGGGGGGTGAGTGTGGGGATGAGAAAGCATTAGGGCCATCAAGACACATACCATATGAGAATACCTTTTACTACCCTTTCTTTGAATATTAGATACCATCAATTTTTTACGATAAAAGTATTTAACATGAGATCTACCCTCTTAACAAATTATTGCTAACTGTAGGAGCAGTGTAATACAGCAGATCTCCAGAATGTACCTTACATAATTGAAACTTATACCCATTGAACAGCAACTGTTCATTTCCCCCTTGTCCCAGTTCCTGGCAGCTACCCTTCTACTCTCTGTTTATGTGAGTTTGATTGTTTTAGATACTTCATATAAATATAATCATGCAATATTTGTTCTTCTCTGGCTTACTTCACTTAGCATATTGTCCTCTAGATTGATACATGTTATTGCATATGGTAGGATTTCCTTTTTTTATGGCTGATTAATATTTCACTGTATGTATATACCATATTTCCTTTATTCATTTATCTGTCAGTGGACATTCAGGTGGGATTGTGGGATCACTTGTCATTTTTAATTTTTGGAGGAGCCTCCACACTGCTTTCTCTAGTAGCTGCACCAGTTTACCTTCCCACCAGCAGTGTGCAAGGACTCTGATTTACCCGTGTCCACGTCAATACTTTTTCTTTCCTTTTTAGATTTATCTATTTCACTTTTTAAAATTATTTATTTGACAGAGATCACAAGTAGGCAGAGAGGCAGGCAGAGAGAGGGAGGGGAAAGCAGGCTCTCTGCTGAGCAGAGAGCCCGATGTGGGGCTCGATCCCAGGACCCTGAGATCATGACCTGAACTGAAAGCAGAGGTTTAACCCACTGAGCCACACAGGCGCCCCTCTCTACTTATTTTAGAGAGAGAGCATGCACATGTGAGTCGGGGGGAGGGGAAGAGGGAGACAATGAATCCTGCAGTCTCCCTGCTGAATGTGAAGTCCAACACAGGGCTCAGTCCCAGGAGTCTAAATCATGACCTAAGCCAAAATCAAGAGTCGGACACTTAACCAACTGAGCCACCCAGGCACCACTTGTTCTTTTTTTTTTTTTAAGATTTTATTTATTTATTTATTTTTTAAAGATTTTATTTATTTATTTGACAGAGAGAGATCACAAGTAGATAGAGAGGCAGGCAGAGAGAGAGAGAGAGAGAGAGGGAAGCAGGCTCCCTGCTGAGCAGAGAGGCAGACTCGGGACTCGATCCCAGGACCCCGAGATCATGACCTGAACCGAAGGCAGCGGCTTAACCCACTGAGCCACCCAAGTGCCCCAAGATTTTATTTATTTATTTGACAGATGGAGATCACAAGTAGGCAGAGAAGCAGGCAGAGAGAGAGAGAGGAGGAAGCAGGCTCCCCGCTGAGCAGAGAGCCGGATGCGGGGCTCAATCCCAGGGTCCTGGGATCATGACCTGAGCCGAAAGCAGAGGCTTTAACCCACTGAGCCACCCAGGCGCCCCCACTTGTTCTTTTTTTAAATAATAGCTGTCCTAATAGGTGTGAGGCAATACTTTATTGTGGTTTTGATTTGCATTTCCCTGATTGGTGATGATGAACATCTTTTCATACACCTGTTGGTAGTTTCTGTGTTTCCTTTGGAAAGATGTCTATTCAAGCCCTTTGCCTATTTTTTAGTGGGGTTATTTAAATTTTGCTGTTGACTTGTGGAGTTCCTGTATCTAAGTAGCCCCACTAGTCAATTTTTGCTTTTGTTGCCTGTGTTCCTGGAATCATTATCTTAGAAGTCATTGCCAAGGCTAGTGTTCAGAAGAGTTTCCCCTATGTTTCCTTCTAGAAGTTTTATAGATTCCAGTCTTAAGTTTAAATCTGTAATCCACTTTGAGGTGATCTCTATGTGTGATGTGAGATAAGGGTCCAATTTTGTCCTTTTGCATATGGATATCAAGTTTTCTGAAAACCATTTGTTGACAGTATCCTTTCTCCATTGTATATTTTTGACACCCTTGTGGAAAATCAGTTAACTAACTATATATGCGTGGATTTATTTCTGGTCTGTTCTGTTCTGTTTTAGATACTTCATATAAATATAATCATGCAATATTTGTTCTTTATAGCTGAAGATACCATCAAATTTAAAAGGCACTATGATTGCATTTGCTTTTCATCATTTATAAATTTTGTTGTGTGAGTTAGCCTAGTATTTCCTTTTTGTATTTAAAACAAAAAGAGTTGTTAATGGATGCTTTATTCAGCTGATAGATATCATGAGCCATTAACGGCCCAAGGAAATCCACCTGTCTTGAAGTGTATACATTTACAATGTAGGTTGCTTCTCACTGATAAGGGTTTGATTTGTCCAGGGGACAGGTTAGGGGTGTGAATCAGGTTGGAAGAAGGATGGGAGGGAGCTGAGGTGCCTACCTCAGCCTCTTTAAGAGCAGTGGTTGCTAAAAGGTGAAGGAGCCAAGTCAATTGTAGGATGCTGTCATTTGTGAAACGCATTCCAATTTCAGAGATGTTAAAATGTGAGATATTATTCATCTTAGAATCAGTAAATTGGAAGGGATCATCTAAGGCCTTTATCAGTTAGCATAATGTCTTCTTTAAGAATATTTTAAAGAAACATTTTAGTATAACTTTAAGTATATACAGAACTGATATCATAGGAAAAGACTTATGAACCTGCTTTATGAATAGGAAAGAATTGATGATTATATTAGTGTATATGTAAATGGTGATTTAAAACAGTTCTTCCAAGTAGTCCAAGTGCTTATTGTACAATCTTTCTATTATTATTTGCCTTCCAAGTAGCTCTCTATGTCCTTCTGTCCTCCCCCACCCCCTTGCAACTCTTATCTTTCCCATAAACATAATTTCTATCTTAGGTATATTACAAGTTTACCATAAATGTGAAATGTTTTCATTATTTTTATTATGTTCAGTTAGCCAGCATATAGTACATCATAAGTTTTTGATGTGGTGTTCAGTGATTCATTAGTTGCGTATAATACCCAGTGCTCATGACAACACATGTCCTCCTTAATACCCATCACCAGATTACCCCATCCCCCCACCCCTTCCCTTCTGTAACCCTCAGTTTGTAATTAAGGGTGTTCAACGTATCACAGATACCCGAATACATGAACAAACATATAGAAGGCCAAAGCATTTGAGGAGGCACTTAGATGAGATCACTAGTATCAAACTCTATATGAGCTTGTCACAGAACGATGGTGTTTGAGATGAAATTACCACTAAATAAATGTTAGTGTCTCCATCCCCCGCTCCACCTAAATTAATATGTTGAAACCCCAGTCTCCATTATGGAGGTAGGGCCTTTTGGCAGTAATGAGGTTTAGAGGAAGTTAAGCAGGTGGGTCCTTCATGGTGGGATGAGTGCCCTCCTGAGAAGGGGGCCCATTTTCTCTCTGCCATGTAAGAATACAGGAAGAAGCCACCATCTGCAAATGAGGAGAAGGGCCCTCACCAGACACTGAATCTGCCAGCACCTTGACCTTGGACTTCCAGCCTCCAGAACTATGAAAAATAAACGTTTAATGTTTAAAACATCCAGTCTATGGTATTTGTTATAGCAGACTGAACTAAGACACATGTGATCAACTTGGAGAATGCTCAGGAAGACAAAAAATTTAGAAGAATCAAACTACTGGGAAAGAATAAAGTACCTGGTATATTTAACTGAACAAGAGGAGCTAAAGGAGTGATTTAATAAGAACTTAAAGAGGTACTATGTGTAACTATTGAAGAATGCCCTAGGCCCAGGAAAGAAGATGAAAAGGAGGGGCAAGGAATTTAATTTAGACATTAAGCAGCATTTCCTGACATTGAGATTTTAAAGAACAAGAATTAAATTACTTTACCTATCTGTTTACTCATTTATTAATTTACTTATTGGTAGAAGTTGGAGGGAGAGGGACAGGAGAAATATTGCATAGTCTGATTTAATGGCATCTTATTTCCTGGAATCTTGATATTCAAGGAAATTTCTGTGGGCTTTATAGTCTGGATTCTCTTTGTAGACTCACCAGCTCTCTCATTATCTCAAGAAACTTCTTGATATATGCTCAGCAAACTCGTTGCTCAATAAATTTTTAGTGATGGGATGAATAGAGTGGATGAATTATTGAAAAAGAATCCAGTGGCACAGGATCATAAATTTCTGATTCCAAATAATAGCAAATAAACACACAACTATTTTGGGACGTGACAATAATAATTTGGAGTTCTCTCTATTTCATTTTTTTCCTCTTCTTATTTTCTTTCAACAGACATTTTTTGAGCACTTTATCAGCGTCCAATCTGACACTATATGGTAATGAACAGAGAAAAATTTTTTTAAAGATTTTATTTGTCAGAGAGAGACACAGCAAGAGATGGAACAAGAGCAGGAGCACAAGCAGGGGCCATGGGAAAGGGAGAAGCAGGCTTCTCCCTGAGCAGGGAACAGGATGTGGGGCTTAATCCCAGGACCCCGGGATCATGACATGAGCCGAAGGCAGATGCTTAACCAACTGAGCCAACCAGGCATCCCTAAACAGAGAGATTTTAGTGTAAAGAACTAAACTGTAACAGAATTGGAGTATTGAGGAATTAGCTAGTAAGAAGGAAAGAGAAGTCTCAATAACATATGGTTAGTAGACTTAAGGAGCAGCCATAACCCTGGGTTTGAGATGGAACATCCAAAGAAAAGGCTTATAGGACTAGATACCTTGTTGGAAAGTGCATAGCTGTGGCTCATGGATGGCAGAGGAGTCACCGTGGTGCCATGCTAGCAAAACTTGCTAGAAATCGGTCTTTGAGGGGCGCCTGGGTGGCTCAGTGGGTTAAAGCCTCTGCCTTCGGCTCAGGTCGTGGTCTCAGGGTCCTGGGATCGAGCCCCACATCATGCTCTCTGCTCAGCGGGGGGCCTGCTTCCCCCCACCCCCTCTGCCTGCCTCTGCCTACTTGTGATCTCTCTCTCTATGTCAAGTAAGTGAATAAAATCTTTTAAAAAAAAGAAAAGAAAAAATCTGAGTTTAAAGTTTCAGTGAGATAATAGTTATTGAAAAGATATGAACTAGAACAATCCTGGTCCAGAGTAAGGGACATACCACTCAATGGCTATTGTGGTCATTTGATTTGGGATGTTTTATTTTGAAAGTGTATTACATGGATGTAATCTATTCTGGGGAGGGGTCAGTTGAAATACTGTGGTGACTTAGGAAATGCATCAATGAGAATGTTGCTGACCAAACTAAGCCAGCTGTGTTTTCCAGAAAAGAAGCAATTGTGAAATGACCTCATTGTCATATAGTAGTGTTGAAAAGCAGAAACATTCCCAAAACAGCTGAGCTTGTGGTAGGACTGGACATCTTTACAAAAGTTAACTCAGGCATAAACTTAGAAATCATATTCTTATGGGAGGAGGGGAAAAACAAGGACTTAAAGTCAGCGTCTTGTGCATACAGTAGATGGATAGGTTTATCTCCTATGACTTTCCATTGAATAAGGAAACATCTTTTTCATTTTATTAAGACCATAGCAAAAAGACTTAACCTGTATGTCTAGAACAGGGGTGTGTAGTCCAGAAGAAGAGTAATTAATTCAATAAAATAATTCAATAAAACTTTCCAAGAGATACACCTGCCTAATTGATCATGTTCTGAAAGCATGAATTTGTTTTTCAACAATACAGGAAGAAAACGTTTGAACCTTTGCTCTGTAATCAACTTATGTCCTCCAGCTTATGACTTGAACTCATCAAGAAAGGTATTGATAGTAGAGTTATATGACAAGGATTTGGTTTAAAATACTCTGGCAAATGGGAGTGCCTAGTGGCTCAGTTGGTTACCTTTGGCTCAGGTTATGATCTCAGGATCCTGGGATTGGGCCCCAAGTCTGGGTCCCTGCTCAGTGGGGAGTAAGCTTCTCCCTCTCCCTCTGTCCCTCCCCCATACTTGTATTCTCTCTCTCTCTCTCTTTCTCCAATAAATAAATAAATAAATAAACTCTTTTAAAAATACTCTGAAAAAAAATCGGGGAAGAGATAATAGATGGCAAAATTTGGGTAATTATTGAAGCGGGGGTAATTGATACATGAGAGTTCTTTATGCTATTCAATTTAGTGTATGAAATTTTTCATATCAAAAAGGTTTTCAAAGGAAACAAATGAATATCCATTTCAGCATCCTTATAATAACTACGGTTCTGAAAAAGATTTGAAGGAGATGCAAAGGAGTGATATTTCCAGGGTCCACTCCGATTACCTTGGAGAAGACGATGAAGGGTGCATTTGGAGTTGAAAGACAATAAATTGATAGCCGATGTAAGTACCTGCTGTCAGCCAGCAGTGTGCTAGGTTCTAGGGATATAGCAATATCAATGTAGAGAAATGGTCTCTTAGACTTTGGATGAGAAATTTAATCAACATGAACTGAAGTCTCAATGGAGAATAGAATATGAGGATGGGTTTTTAAAAATTGTTTTATTCTTCCAATTACCAATAATGCAAATTTCAGTGCTAAATGGAATTAAAACAAGTGCAAGAAGCATGAAAAGACGACAACATCATTAGCCATCAGAGAAATGCAAATTAAAACCACAATGAGATACCACTCCACATGTATCAGAGTAACTACAATTAAAAACAGTGACAACACCAAATGCTGAGGATGTGGACATACTAAATAAGTCTGATGTTGGGAATGTACAATGAGAGAGCCACTCTGGAAAACACTTGGGCAGTTTCTTTTAATACTAAACGTACAATTACCATATGGCCTAGCAAATACAACTGGGCATTTATCCTAGAAAATTTAAGACTTATGTTCATACAGAAGCCCGTACATGAATGTCTATAGCTGGTTTTGGGTTTTTTTTTCCATAAAAGCCAAAAACTGGAAACAGCTCAAATGTCCTTCAGTGGGTGAATGGTAAAACAAACTGTGGTAAATCTGAAACATGGAATCCTGCTTAGCATTAAAAAGGAATGAACGTATAATAACAGGGTGAATCTCCAGGAAATTTTGCTGAGTGGAAAAAGTCAATACCAAAAGATTATAGACTAGATGACTTCATTTATGTAACATATTTGAAATGATGTAGTTTCAGAAATGTAGAACAGACCAGTAGTTGCCAAGGGTTGGGGACTTGGGAGAAAGAATGGAAGGGAGGTGGGTGTGGTTAGAAGAGGATCATTCCACGGGTCTGTGTGGTGATGGATCTGTTCTTTATTTTACCTATGGTTGCGGCTATACAAACCTACACATGTGATAAAATGGTATAGAACCAAATGTCCATACACATATATATACACAAATAAGCACAAGTAAAAACAGAGAAATATGAATAAGATGGTGGGTTGTATTCATGTCATTAGCCTGGATATGATATTGTAATATAGTTTTGCAAGATAGTGTCATTGGAGGAAAACATTCCCCATACTGGGGAATTGGACATCTTGATATTCTTACAAGTGAATGAAAAGTCAAAATCATCTCAAAAATTACAGTTAAAAAAGTTAATGCAAAAATAAAAGTTCAAAGACTGCTTTTTTAATTTGCTCAAAATGTTGGTGGTGGTTCTCGATTTCTTTTCCACTTGGAATAAAGAAAAGGTTGTAATCTCCATATTAATTAATAATAAGAAGTAGTTGTTTTGTCTAGGAATGTCACCCACTAGTTGGATGTCTCGGAACAAGTTTCTTGAACTCATTGGTCTCTTCTAATATATAAGTGGATATATCTTTCCTCATAGGTCTGTTTTTGGTATTAAAAATGTATCTTAAGTGCCTGATACATAGTACCCACTCAAAAAATTCCCTTTCACATTGGAGATAATGTTTTCATGTTTAGATTGTTTTTAGGACACTTTTCTACTTCTGCTCCTTTTGTCTTTGGAAGTTTTCTTATGTTCTTGTGTGTCTTCTGGATATGAAAAATATTTATGTACAATAAACTCTCTTGTTTAAGAAAATTGAGTTTGGAGAGAAAGTTTAAAACCAGTGGCCAAAAAGAGAAATTGAATTATCTGTGGTTTTCAGTGATCTATCTCTTCCTGGCCAAGTAGCATATGAATTCAAGAATTACTGGCAATGTAAACTGTTGAACAATTAAGCCATTAAAGATGATGGTTAAATTCTCATGGTGGTCTCTCATCAGTTCTCATTTATCCCCAAGGACACCTGTTGATTTAAAAATGTAAAAGTACTCAGTGAGAGCCTGTTCTGGCCTTATAAAGAGAAGTTATGAAAAACCAGTAATATGTACATTTCTGAGTTCACCTACTTTTGTGAAGCAAGCAATGAAAAAGCAAAAATGAGTACTTTTTTGAAGATAAAATGAAAACAAATTACTCTTTTAAAAAGCAAGCAACTGAGGAATATTATGGTGTTGGTATAGATTGCCAGAGATAAAACTGACCACAGAAAGCAACCAGGTAAGCTGAATAAAATACCCATCACCATCACCACAAAAAAGTGCTGAGGGTATCAAGGAGTATGCAATGCACCAAAATTTTCTGAAGCCAAAAAAACAGCACAGTGCGGTTCATCTTATGTTCTTGAGCTTGCCATTCCATGGCATTTTTCCCTTGAGGTATTTGTTAATTTATATGATTTGTGGATCCAGAGCCCTGGTAATGTAAATCTAAAGTGACAACCTAGGAGTCTGAAAAGATCTGAAGAGCTAGAATTGCCTCGTGAAGTTGGGAAGACAAAAATTAGAAATCAGGGCCAGCTGAAAAGGAAAGATCCTAGTAAATATCTTAAAATTTAGTTCCCCAGAAGGGCTAGACCTAAGAAGAAAGGGTGGACCAGAAATAGACAATCCTTTGTAAGGGCAAAAATCCATCTTCAAAACCTCTTAGTCCCTGAGTGAAATAAGGTGATCTATCCATAGTATGACCACTCAACAGAAAGAAAAAAAACTCTCAAGAGGACCTCAGAAAGAGCCTCAGATTATTGCCACAACTTTTAACAGACAGGTGATTGAGATGTTGGAATCAGTGGACCAAGGTTTTTAAAAAGATTAATATATTCAGAAAAGTAAATGGTATAGAGAACATAACCAGAGAAATTCTAACATATAATAAATTGAAATTAAGAATTCAGTAGATGAGTGTAAGAGCAGATGAGACAGTGAAAGAGAGGATCAATAAACTGGAAGATAGAACGAGGTAAGGTATCCAGACTGAAGCAGAGAAGGAGTAAAAGGATAAAAAAAATACTGAAAAGTGCGTAAGAGACACATGGAATGCAATAAAAACATTGAATATCCATTAAAATGTTAGAGAAGAAGAAAGAGAATAGGACTAAAGATTTAATGGACAAGACATTGGCCAAGAATTTCCCAAGACTTTCAAAAGAATTTAAGCTGCAGATTTAAAGAAGCTCCACCAATACTAAGCAGGACTAAAAACAAAAACAAACCCAAGCATATCAGCAGCCAGTCAATAAAAGTCAAAGAATAAGAGGACTCTTAAAAGCAATCAGAGGAACAAAAAACATGAATTTTTAAAGGAGAAAGAATAAATTGGGAGAGTGAATTCTTGAAAAAAAAAAATCAGAATGTAAATTAGGTTCTAGCATCTGTGGGGGGGGGGGTGTGTTTGGTGGGGGGTGGGGGGGATGGGTTGTGTGTAGGGGGTAATCCCACACAGCACCAAGAATTCAATTCAACTCAATTCTGACGCTATCTACTTGGATATAGCATCCGATTCTACAGGTTAAGGGTTCCTAAAAGACTGCTCCCTCTACCCTCCTACTTCAGATGCCAATCACAAGCCCAAATGGTTACCTGTACTTCTGACTGGCTGTAAATGAGAGTTTCCCAAGACCATCCCCCCGCTTTGGGTTCAATTAATTTGTTAGAGTAGCTCACAGAACTCAGAGAAACATTATATTTACTAAATTACCAGTTTATTTTTTAAAAGGATGTAACTCAAGAGCAGCCAGAAGGAAGAGATGACGCATGGGGTAAGAGGTCAGAACTTCCATGCCCTCTTTAGGTACACCACTCTCCCAGCATCTCCAAATGTTCATTAACGCAGAAGCTCTACAAACCCTGTTCTTTTGGGGTTTTATGGAGGCTTCCTTACATAGTCATGATTGATGAAATCATTGGCCATTGGCAATTGATTCAACCTCCAGCCCTCTTCTCTGTAGCAGTCTGGTGTGGAACTGAAAGTTCCAGCCCTCTAATCACAGGTTTGGTTCTCTTGGTCCCTAGGTGGGCTCCCCCCTCAAAAATCACCTTATTAACATAACAAAAGACACCTTGATCACTCTTGACACTCAGGGAATTCCAGGGATTTGGGGAGCTGTGAGCCAAGAACTACGGATAAAGACCAAATATGTATGAAAAATCATCTGGATAATCAAATATGTATTTCTTATAAATCACAACATTGCAGTCTACCCCCTGGTCTTCAAACATGAACCTCTTATAGGCAAACAATCATAAAAATCAAAGATAGTAGCATACTAGTAAAATCTCATTCAGCTATTAGTAACTATTCAGTCTAGCTTTGTATCACATGAAAATGTCTCCCAGAGTTAGGCCATTCATGTTTGTAAGCTTCCATTTGATCCAGTGAGGTTTCAAAAGCAGAAGTGGTCTCAGTAATATATAGCTTTACTTTTTACCTTCACATTTAGCAAGTCCAATTCATATTGCTTGAACGGCGGATTTGCAGGTCTTCTGTTTTACCATTCTAGGTAGGGGAAACATTCCCCAGTGAGACAATGTCCATACCCATAATATAGTCAGGTAAAAGAGTTGCAGCCATTTCACATGAAGCCTATTCAAACATACAAATTCTCCTACAAACTTCTACCTTAGTTCCGTCAACTCTTACATTCCTAACTGTAGCCTCCATTAGGACTTTATCAACAGGTCTTGATTTTACAATGCTGAGCATGGTTCCCTGGCCAGATATAATATCCATTCCCATAAAACTTGCAAGTTGATACAACCTCTTTATATAATATCTGCTTAAACATTCTCTCATAACCCTATTAACTCCTGCACTTTTACAGTTTCTCATTCTAATTGTAGCCCAAATCAGGGCTTCACAAATGGATTTTGGTACCACTCTTCCCGAGACCCCTAAATCAAGAGGAAACTTCTCTAACCCCTGGTCATTTTAGCCACTTTTGGGCAATCCCCAAATCCCTCCCCAGTGAGGGATTGAGGGACCCAAAAAATAATAAAGGAAAAGTTACACTAGAACAAATGGAAATAAAATCATAAATTGGCATATGTAAGCCTAAATACATCAGTAACCACAGAAATGTGAACGTATTTGTTTTGTTGAACTTGAGTAAATTAAAGGTTCATAAGTGTAACCACTAAAAAAATAGCGAAAGAATGTAAAATTAACAAAAGTACTGGACTAATTCAAAAAAGGGGGGGGAAGGAAGTAAAAGGAATATTGAACATATGGAACAAATTGAAGAAAAATTAAAGTGGTATGCAAATATAAATGTATCAAGTTACAATACAGAATAAATACTCCAATTAAGAGGTTTTTTAGTGGTTATGAATATATAAAACCCAACTTATGAGCTTATAAGAGAACCACTTTAAATATAAAATATGAGAAGTTTACAGTATGGTGTCTCCTCAAAACATTAAAAATAGAATTACCATATGATCCAGTAATTCCACTGTTGGGTATTTACCCAAAGAAAATGAAAAGACAGCTACGAAAAGATATATGCACCCCTATGTTTACTGCAACATTATTTACAATAGCCAAGGTTTGGAAACAACCCAAGTGTTCATCTATAGGTGAATGGATCAAAAAGATATGAGATATACACATACATACATATATACACACACAATGGAATATTACTTAACCATAAAAAAGAATGAAATCTTGCCATTTGTAATAGCATGGATGAATCTAGAGTATATAGGAGTAAATATATAGAGTAAATAAGTCAGAGAAAGACAATTACCATATGATTTTACTCATGTGGAATTTAAGAAACAAAACAAATGAGAAAAGAAAATAAAGATACAAAAAACCCTAGACTCTTAAATATGAAGAACCAACTGGTGGTTGCTGGAGAGGAAGCAGGTCGGGGGATAGGTGAAACAGCTGAAGGGGATGAAGTACGCTTACCACGATTAGCACTGAATAAGGTATAAAATTGTTGAATCCTTATATTGTACCCCTAAAAGTAGTATTACACTGTATGTTAATTAATTATACTTGAATCAAAAAAATTTTTTAAAAAAGATATGTAAAATTTGAAAGTACAATGATAGTGTTTCAGTTAGGGTTTATTCAATGACACAGAACCACTACGAGAAAAAAGGAGTAAGGGCTTCCATAGGAATTAGAATGTATACAATTAATGTGGGAGGAGTTAGGTAGAATTTTCTGAAAGAACATTACCTCAGTGTGTGGTGGTGGCCTAAAGTAGGCTAGCAAGGCAGGCACTTGGGAGGAAAAGCTGAATGTGAAACTGGGGAAAGTGAGGACAAAATGGAAGCCATACAGACAAACTAGAACCCCTGTCTGTGTTTCCCTCACCAACTTTGATCCCAAGTATGGCTTGGAGGAGAAGCCAGCATCCTTCACATGGAGTGACATGCACACCTGGTTCAGGACTTGGAGAAGCTGAAAAAGGACATCTGGCAGAAACTGCAGGAGCTACAGTCCTGGCTATGGACCCGTAGCAACAAATGAGCCAACAGATTAGTAATACTGTCTGTAACTTTTGCTTCATTTCTGCTTCCAAATCCCATGGAAATTTCTTTTATGGCTAACCCAAACTGGGAGCCAGTTCTGACAAACATAAATCAAATTCCGTGGTAACTTAGTGCTCACATTCTCTGCTAGGGCCTGTGGAAAGCCAGAACCTGTTTAAAAAAAAAAAAAAAAAAAAAAAGACTGCTGTGCAGAGGATGGGATAGCTTGCTTCAAAATCCTAAAGGCTTGTACTGTTACACTGTTACTGGTTTACAGAGAAGGGACCCATAAAAGATACCATACAGTGGTCTTATATGCTACCATCACATCAGATGCCATTGAATCTTTGTCATGTGACTCAAGCATCATACTAGCTTGCATAGTGGCCTGGACAAGTTACAGAGCCTTTTTATTCTGGACCCACTGAAAACTGGCCAGCTTTTGGGTTACTTGGTAAACAGGTATGAGGAGCATGCCCACATCAATTATATGCTGCCTCAGAAATCCAAAGAGACTTAGTATGTGTTGTGCCCCCTTTCCAGTGTTAGGATGGACTAGATGCCACCTTGTTTTTCGCCTTGGAAGGAATATCATGACATACTCCAGATAGCTGGGGCTCTACAAGTTTCACCAAGGTCACAAGCTAGTATGTTTGGGGGATTTAGGTATACATATGTCTTACAAAGGTATCTAAACTAGTTGCTGCTTCCTGCGCATCAGATTCAATCAGGACATTATCATCAAGGTAATAGAGCAGCGTGATACCCTGTTTAATGGGGACATGGTCAAGATCCCTACAGACTATATTATGATACAGGACTGGAGAACTTATAGACTCCCTGAGATAAGAAAGTGAGCTCAGTGAACTACCAAAAAACTGCTTCTGATGGTTTTTACCAAGAGATGCAGAGGAAAAAGCATTCGCCAGATCTGCAGCTACATTCCAGGTGCCAGTGGTTGTAGTGATTTACTCCAGAACCACATCTGGAACAATAGCTACAGTTGGAGTCACTACCTGATTAAGATAATCTATTGTCTTTCTCTAAGATCTGCATTTGGTCACCCAACACCTTTTTTTTTTTTTTGGAGCTCGAGAGAGAGAGTAATTGTGCACGCACAGGCTTGGGGTGGTGGTACAGGCAGGGGCAGAGAGAGAGGAACAGAGAATCCTAAGCAGGATCCACACCCTGGGTTGGGTTCCATGCCAAAATCAAGAGTTGGACACTTAACTGACTGAATCACCCAGGCACCCCAACCCATTACTTTCTATAAGCGCTTAGTTACAGGTGTCTACGAGTGATCACTTGAATGACCCTACTGCTCCTGCATGCCATATACCATCAGTTTTCCCTTTACCTCTGGACAACACAACCATTGATGTCCTTAATCCTCAAATCAGAAAACCATTTCTGGATAAGCCAGAACTAAGTTATAGAACCCATACTTGTAGTTCTGGTTTGCTAGAACTACTTCCGGTACCAATTTCTGTATCAGTTAGGAAAGCAGAGCCATACTGAGTGATATGGAATAAATATTATAGGAATTATAATGTACACAATATGGAACCTGGTGAAGAATCCTGTGGAAGACTGTTCTCTCTGCATCTGGAAACTGAGTGTGGAGTCACTGTAGGTCAGCACAGTTGGTAATCAAGAACATTTCGACATGAAATGGAGAGGGAGGACAAACTGGGATCCATGAGAACACGGTGCAATCTGCACCTGTCTCTTACCATCTCCAATCTGAATATCATTGGCCTGTAGAAGCAGCTTATCCCTGTCATCATGGAGCTACAAATGCATCTGTTCCAGAACTCAAAACCTGAAGGAGGAAATCCAGCAGCTCTGGGAGGGCTGGCTACTTTTCCACATTGTAAAGTGAGCCAGCAGATCAGTTGCTAAGTAAGAGAAATAGGAACTTATAATTATTAGTAAATAAGAAAACTAAACAAAGGGCACTTCATATAGAATATATCAGAGCCTATAATTATTAGTACGTAAGAATACTAAAGCAAGGATGTTCATAGAGAATATATCAGATCAATTGATCTGCTGGCTCACAGTATAAGCTACAAAGCATCTCATACTGCACACCACCTTTTAGAATGTAATGTCAACTGCCTCACTTTCATTTTCCCAATCTCACACAATTTTCTCCTGTTGCTACTGCAGAACTATGCAGGGAAAGGAATTATGGGAAATATACTTCCAGTTTAGCTAAACAGAAACTCAACACAGATGGTTTGGAACTAGAGATGGTGGTTGAAGAAGGGAGACACAGGGTGGTGAGACTAGTTAACAAATTTTAACAATTGAGAATAAAAGTAATGAGAACCTATAATTATTAGTAAATAAGAATACTAAACCAAGGGCACTCACATAGAATATATTGTAAAGGAAATACCCAAAAGCTTGTTTAGGGAATGTGCAGAAAAAGAAAGAGTGCCAAAGTAAGTCTTCAATTTGTTAATTAGGAAACTGGAAGAATGATATGGCCAGAGACCATATGAAAATATGAAAATATGAAAGGAAGGAAGAGGGGAGAGTTATGGTATATTATGTTTGCCAAGGTAGAGGTGACTTGTAAATATTTAAAAATTAAATTAAAGAAAGAATTAAAGAAAGTTGCAGTGTAAATGACTCTGAGATGGTTAGTATATTAATAACTAAAGTTTCATAACAAGTACTTAAATCCATGATCTAACTCACAAGGGTCATACACACTGGATGGTATATCTATCTTTGGATAAAGATATAGATCTGGACATACAGATGAGTGTGTAGATATCTTTTATTATATGTCCAATGACATTACTTTACCTGAGAGTTACATTAAATTTACTTTAAGCTCCCGTTACCATCAAATGGAAATGCTGATGTACTCTCCAAGATTTCTTCAAATTCCAGGGAGTTGACATTCTTATGATCAGACCTTACTGTAAGTTCTTATTCTTTCTGAATTCCTCATTTCACTCATGCTTCATATCCACCCGCTGTTCTCTTCCATTGGTATATTCATGGAATGCAGCTTACTTTCCTTAATTTCCCCATATCTCTACCCACACAAGTAACATCTGTGTGCAGAGATTTAGCTTAAGTTTAGAATGACAGAGAAGAGGTGTTCACCAATATTTAATGGTCATGTGGCTATCCCTGCCCCCAAAAGTCTCTCTCTATGTGATACTGTTCTGGAGGTCCCTCCCGCCATTATGATTAGCCACTTCTTCCTTTCATTCCCTTCCCACCCCCATTTTTTTGTACCTGCAAATTCCTTTTCATTTTGTGTTTGTGAAACAGTTTGTCCTCTCTTTATAGCTGTCTCCTTCCAAATTGTTATCTGGGTGCCCAACCTAGTTGATCAGGGTATTTGACCAAACAAAAAGCCATCTTCTTCCCTAAGGGCCAAAAAAGCCACTGTACCCAATTATGGGTTAAATAGCAAATATAAGGTAATGCATAGATAATAGATGATAGATAGATAGATGATAGACAGATAGATAGATAGATAGAAGAAAGGAGAAAAGAAGGAAGGAAAAAGCCAGGAAGTAAGACAGGGAGGGAAATAGGGAGAAAGAGCTGACTATTCACCTACACCTTTCACCATTACTCTCCTCCTTAAATATAGAATTTGTTTTTTCTTCCTTTCCAAAAATGTCCGTACTGATAAACATAAATCATAAGCCTTTAAAAACAAACCAAATAAGGAAACTTGCCCTAGAAACAAGTTTGCAGGCTGCAGCTGATTTACTTGAAATGGGGCAAAGGTCCACTTTACCACTGCCCAGTCTACAGGAAGGCACAAAATGTCATGAAAGAATTTAAAAGTGAAATTCAGCCTTCAGAGTAAATCCATGGGTCTTGTATCTCCAAGCCTGGAAAGTAAGCCAATTTCTTTAGGAAACAGGTTCTTTTAGGTGGGCACAGCTGAGGTCTGTAATGACAAATACAACTTGTATATGGTGGTGGGGATAGAGGGAGTGCTTATCCTACAATGGAATACAGTGTTGTTAGTAGAGAATGCCATCATTCAACAAGATGGACAAACAATGTTTATTTTAGGTTTGGGCTATTTGGTTATTTTTGTTTTATATTTTTATGTATATATTAAATGTTTTATTTTATTTATATAACTTTATTTTTGATTTGGTTATTTTTAGATTTAGATACTCAGTCACTTCCTTGAAAGTCATTCAGTCCTAAACACTGTGTCTTGTCCCATCCTACCTACTACTTTCCCACTGCTACTTCCCACACATTGCTATAATAATTAAGGACCACTTATTTGCAGCCTATATACCCTCGATGCTTGCTCCTCTTTTGGTATAAATTCTCATGCATTTTCACTACCTTTCTTCCTTTTCACTTACCTGTAATCTACTCCTACTTTAAGACCCGGGTGGAGTCCCATCTCTTCCCAGCCTGCTCATCTTAACCCCCCAGGGCCCTCTTAGTCTCGTTACTGAAGTCCTGTATTTTCAGTTAGTCTCGCATAGATTGGAAAATAATCATTCCCTAGGCCTTGTTTTTCTTTTAGAGACCCTTTAATGCTCCCTTCCCCACCACACATACACACAAAGAGGGTCCATAATTTGGTGATCAATCTTAATTAATCGGTTAATAGACTGATAACAGAATGATTAACTTCTCACGTGCTTTGACCATTCTCCAATAAGACTAAAATTCAGCCATGGCCAACATTAAAGCAGTGGAATTTTCCAGTGAAATTCCATTTTCAACCAGTGTTTTTTCAATGAGTAACAGTTCAATTTTTAGATGGGAAGGATTCTAGAGAAAGAAGCAAAAAGTCATGCAAACTGTGAAATTCCACAAGTGTGTTGACATCTCTGTGCTTGGTAGAATGGGCCCTGATTAAACTTATTACCATCATTGTTCTAGAAAGTAATGGTTTTCCCTGTAGCACTGAAAAGGAAAAGAGGGAGGTGGGAAAATCATGGTCAGCATGGGGTAGTGAAGAAAGAGTTCAAATGGAGGCTAAGGGATATAGGTTCTGTTTCTAGTTTGCCACTTAACTGCTTTGTGACCATGAGCACATGCCCAAATCTTGGAAGCCTGTTTTCCTCTTCTGTTAATAAAAACACGGATTTCCACGGTCCTCTAAAAGCAGCCTCCCTGCATTCAGTAGAAGATGCCTTTGATAACGGACCAGAAAGCCTCTCAGACTCCTAACATGGTCATTCCAAACAACACACACAAAAAAATCTAGGGTCAGGATGAGGGAAATTATTTAATTTGATAGCATGAGTAAGTATACCTAATGCTTCATGGAAAAATTAATCTTTAAAATCATGGATTCAGAATTGTAAAATATAGATGTTGTTACAGTTTCTACACAAATGACTTTACAGTTGTATAGAATTTTATGTTTTTTCTTTTCCAAATTAATCTTGAGAAGTCTTTTATGTTAGGGACAGAGAAGAAATGGCAGTCAGGAGAAATTTAAAGCTAAGAGGAATATATAATGGCTTCAATGAAAGTCTCAGTAGATTTGACTGCCATTTGCAGATTTTGATACTTAATGGAGATGTGAATATAATTACACAATTTTTTATGTGTTTATATTCCCATGTATTAAATGGGAAGAGTACTTTATGAAAGACCTAGAGTATCACAAAGTCAAATGTCTATAGAAACCAGACAGTTAAAGGAAATGGATAAAATGAGCTGTAGTAAGTAATAGGGAGTGGTGGGGAGTGTGGCACATTAGAGAGTTCAGGCCCAGTTTAACAACTTGACTGACGTCAGGCAAGCAAATTGTTTGGCACAATATTGTAATGTCATTTGATTTTTCATATATATTTAATATGTGATTCTTTAGATTTTTGGCATTTAGTTTAAAAATTTTAATCACTGTGCATTCAAACAAAGCCTATGTATGGGTCACTATGTGAACTCTACCTTAAAGTGTACCATCAACAAAAGGACATTAAGAGAAGACCATACCTGATTCTGTCTTCAGTTCATTTTATAAATACAGAGACAAAAACCCAAGAGATAACCTGACCAGTAAACATTTTATGTATTCAACAAATATCCAGACATTATGCTAGAGACTGGGAAATATTTAGTGAACAGGAGAGACACGTAGCCTCTAATATCATGGAACTGTCCAGCTGGACCAAGGAAATTATATCCTAGATCGTCAAGACTCTTAACAGCCAAGATGGATTCCTTCCAAATCCATTCCCACCTGCCACAATACAGAATCTGATGTTGCCCTAGGCTGGATCAGGCACTCTCAGTCACTGGAGTGTTCAGATAATCTGAAATGTGCAAGGAAATTGGGCTATGTCACAGCCTCTTTCTTCACTACTTTAACAAGAAAGATGAGTAAATGGTAGTAGAAGAAATGTATTGAAATGATGGAAAAAAAAATTTTTTTTACATACTTGATAGAAGTGGCATTCATAACTTTAGCTTACATAGTAATTTCCTAATGTGATATGGCTTAGATGTTTTAAGTAAGTCTTTGGGAAATAAAAATTTTTTGGAGATAAGTATTGTGTTATCACTTGGTGAGTAGTTGTAGAGATAGAACAATTAACACCTTGTTTGTACTCACACGGTCTCAATCCCTTCCCACTTAATAGCTTTTGCTCATTCTGTCCTCTCTTTACCTCCCTGGAATGTCTTATGCATGTTTAAATCCTGTCCATTCATCAAGGTCTAGCTCAATGGTCTCTTCAGTAAAGTGGGTTATCTCTTCCTCTGCTCAATCCACATTTGTGTTTATTTCTTATTTCAGTAACATGAGTTTCTTAAAGGCATAGATATGTGATTTTTTTTTTTGTCCCAAATTATGGAGTATATCCTCCTGTATTTAGAATAGTCGAGTCATCTTAAACTCCGTGTTCACTTATAAATCTATTCTACTGAAGTTCTACTAGGGAAATGACATAAACACAATAAATCATGTCATGATCCCGGGATCCTGAGATAGAGTCCTGCATTGGGCTCCTTGCTCAGTGGGGAGTCTGCTTCTCCCTCTGCCTGCTGCTCCCCCTGCTTATGTGCTCTCTCTCTATGACAAATGAACAAACAGACCAATAAATAAAATCCTTAAAAAATATTTATAAAAAACAACAAAATTAAAATAAGTCCCCTATGGCACTAGGAAGGGCATACATAATGCCCCTCTCCCAGCTTGAAAGGAAAACAAAATCTGTTTGGAGTGAAGGGATAGGAAGGGCCAGGAAAGAAAACCACTCTTTTAGAGAAAAACAAACAAAACTATTAGTTACTTCAGTTTAGGCAATTCCAGAAATAAGTCATTTACTCTTTGTTGCAGAAGGAATATCCTTTTTCTTCTCGGTACTTTTTACATCATTATTCCATTTTCTCTTTCTCTTGTAAAGATCTGCTAGGTTCTACACAAACAGAACTAAGTTTGTTTTAGGTCCTAGTCTAGGTGAGCAGAATACTTGGGGAAAGAAAATATTGCCTTCTCCATACTACTCATGTCACAATATGCCCACTCCTTCATAGTAGCAGAGCAAACATTACATGATGAAAGGAAAGAACACAGGGCATGGGAAGTAGGGAAAGGAACATTTGGAAGGAAGCTGTTGGAATAACACAAAATTGGAGGACATATAACCAGCTATATAAATTGTGAAACAGCTCATGGCCCTATTTCTTCTAGGAAGATGTAGAAATTAGGTTTTTAAAAACTAAGGTCAAAGAAAAAATATGAGCACAATCTTGCAGAGAAACCTGGATTAGCTCTGAGGTTAAACTGATCCAAGACCAGTGTCAATATGAAACTAACTTCTCAGGGATGTGACGGAATAAAGGACTAATATAAGACCAAAAAAATGAGGAACTTCTAGCAGTGGAGAGAACCATGGCATCAGGAACTTCGTTTGAAGGGATCTTTAAGGTTCCCTAGGAAACTTGAACCATCAAGTGCTGTTGGAGTCAGAAAGAGAACTAGACTTAAAGACAGAGCCAATGGTGCCTTCCTTTGCTGAGGGATGTAAGGGAACTTCAAGGCCTCAGCTGCTGTACAGAGCTGCAGGTTCGGACTGAGATAAAGCACAGCTCGTTTCTTCAGGAAGTTGCTAGAATATAGCTAGATTTTCTAGAGGCACTGAGCCTCGTTTGAAAGACTGTTGGCCTGATGATCCTTCAGGAAACTAGCATTCCTATTGTGGAGGCCGAGAAAATTAAGGCCATCCCACCTCAGGTTTAGCTTTAGCATAAGTACAGTCATCTTGGCAAAGCAAAAGCTGGCACCTTGCACCCCCTCTCCACCTGCTCCCCTCCCCTCAGTAGTATGTGTGACATTCCTTGGCCACCCCTGGCTGCCCTGGGGGAAAAGCAAATAGTTAACTTGCAAAGATCACAATCCTGCAAGGCAGGAGTCTCCCTGGGTTTACCAATGTCCTAGAGATTTACAACAAAGAAGCTGTCTTAACAATAGCACAATTTCCAGAGGCAAATAACTCAGTTCCTCAAACCCTAAATAAAGGGCTTTAATTTAATTAAAATTTATTTTTTTAAATTTTCTTTCTATCATTTGGGTGTTTGACTTAAAATAATTCTTAAAATATTTTTAAAATGTAAAAAGAAATTTAATTAAATTTCTCCTAACCTAAATCTCACTAACAAGAACACTTGATAGGAGAAATGTGAAACTTTATCTCTAAACCTCCAAGATAGTGTCAGCGATCATTCCCAAGCATACGACCCACTGATACACATCTAAAGGGTCTCACGAGAAGATTTTTATTATTGGTAATGAATAACCTTTTCTCCCAGACAACAGCTAGCCCCTCAAGGTCCTAGAGACCTGCTTCCAAAATTCCTTAGAGACTTAGATCATCCATAACCCCCTTTGTCCTCACCCACCGCCGAGTCCACCCCTACTCTGCCTTTAAAAACTTTGACTGTAATCTGGTTCGAGGTCCAAGTCCCTACTCCACTGCGTCGGGTATACCTGGGCCCAAGCTTAAGCTTGTCAAACAAACCCTCATGTGATTGCATCGGTGCTTGGCTCCTTGGTGGTCTCTCAGACGCGAAAACTCGGGCACAACACTATCTTAGCTCCTGTGACCATGGATGAATCTACCTACGAAAACTGTCAAATGACCTAAATCCTACCTACATTTTGAAGAAAGCATCTGTTGGAAGAAATGGATTCTGTTCTCCCTCGTAGACTCTTCCTCTTACCCCCATTCTCATATTCTTCACCTCTGGATCAGCCAAATGTACTCTGGTGTAAAAATCATTTCCATTTAGTGAGTATCTATTATGCATCGGATACTGGTGGGAGGTGTCTTACCTGTCTTATTTCATATTTTTTTCACCAACCCTACAAAGTTGAAACAGAGGCTCAGAAAAGTTAATGGAATCGCTCAAGGCTGGTTAGTAAATGACAAAGGTAGCATTTGACCCTAAACGTATTTACTTCCAAAGCCGGCCATGCGTAAGCTTGGGAAAAGAGTAGGAGTTAATACACCTTAAGTAATTAAAACTATCACCTTAATTGGCTAATCCTCAGCTGCACCAACAGAATATCACAAATAGTGGTCAGGCAGCTGCTTTTTAACCACTGCTCGGAAGTTTCAAATGAAATACTGTTGTTATGCAGATTGCCTGGTTTAGGAACAAAAAGCAAACAAACTCCAAAGCTTTAGCAGGGGCTTTGAAGATAAGAAGCTTTTAAAAAGGAAAGAATGATTGCTTAAAAGTGCTATTGAATGAGTTTCCAGGGGTGGCTATTGGTATGTTTAAAATCAAAACAAAACAACTTTGTATTCTTTTAAAAAGCCTAGGACTGCTAGCAATTTCAAGAGGGAGGGTAGGAGTCGGGTTCAAAGAAGTTTCCCCAAATGTGAGCTGCAATGTCACAGCAAGCCCAGGTTAAGAGCTCTCCTGGAAAAGGCAATTTCCAATCAAAAACCATTGTTCATTGGTTCTTTCATTTACTCATTCAGTGTTCTTTTTCATTTCTAAGTGCTGAAATACACAAAGGAACGTATTAACCACAATCTTTAAAGAATTATTTTAAGTCAAACACCCAAATGATAGAAAGAATATACTCTTAGCAGTTCATGCCCTCTGAGTGCCTTTTCCCATCAGGTCTCATTGAAAAGGTCACTTTTGAGTAATGGACAGAGTTGTGTATTTCTAAGGGAAGAGCATTGTAGGCAGAGGGAGCAGAACTTCTAAAGGCCCTGAGGCAGTAGCAACTCTGGCGTGTTCAAGGACAGTGGAAGTCCAGATCAACTGGAATAAAGATTATGAGGAAGAGCATTATGAAACAAAGCCAGAGACAAAATGGGGGGGCTCAGTTATGTGGGTCCTGAATATATGGGCCTTGTAGATCTGTAAGGACTTTATGTTTTATTCTAACTGATTTTGGAGCTATTGGAGACTTGAACAGAGGAGTGTCATGAACTGATTTACATTTTAAACGGATCAGTGTGGCTGAGGGCAGAACCAGAAAGACACTTTAGAAGGATCATTGCAACAATCCAAGCAAAAGATGATGTTGGTTTGACTTCGGGTAGCAGTAATGGTAGTAGCGAGAAGAGGCCAAAATATCTATGTGGTCTGGGCCAGATGCTTTTGCGTTTCTATTATTACTTACCTATGCTTAAATATGTTCACTTATGTGTGCTCATACTTAAACAGTTTCTATGCTTTTTATTACTTCTTGCATCATAGATATGTGTTCACTTTACTTCTTCCTTTAGAATCTCCTTTTGTGGGATGCCTGGGTGGCTCAGTGGCTTAAGCTGCTGCCTTTGGCTCAGGTCATAATCCCAGGGTCCTGGGATTGAGTCCCGCATTGGGCTCGTTGCTCAGTGGGGAGCCTGCTTCTCTCTATCCCTCTGCCTGCCATTCTGCCTGCTTGTGCTCCTCTCTGTCAAATAAATAAGCAAAATATTTCTTTAAAAATTGCCTTTTGTGAGAGTCTGCTTTTATTCTTTTTTCTGAATATGAATTTATTTCTCCCTTAACTTTTTTCCCCTCCCTTATCTTGATTGGCAAGTATTTTCTCTGCAAATTGAAGATTCACATTCTATTCTCCTATAGCTTCCATGGTCTCTGTTAGTTGAAGTGGTGCTTCTTTGTGGTAATTATCTTTTTCTCTCTGACTGCCTTGAGTCTCTCAGTGGTCTTTGTTGTTGGGCAGTGTCTCTATGATATGACTAGATATGCATTTTTTGGTATTTATCCTGCTTGGGATTCCTTAAGATTCCTATGTCTATGAATCAATGTCATTTTTCAGGTATAGAAATGTCAGCCATTATAGTTTCAAATATTGCCCATGTCTCTTTCTTCTTCTCCTCTTTCTGGAACTCCGGTTATACGTATGTTACAACTTCTTACTTCATCTTCTCTGTCTCATAGCTGTACATTCAGACTCTGCATCTCTTTTGTCCGTGCCATGTGTTGAAGTGTTTTATTTGGCCTATTTTTCAATTTAAAGTGACTTTGTTCAGATGTATCTGATCTGCTGGTAAATCCATTTAATATGTTTTCTATTGCAATTATTATATTTAATATTTCTGAAAGTACTATCTCATTGTCATTCAAATCTCTTCATCATATTTTATATTTCATATTTCCTGAAAACATTTTCAATCATGTATTCGATTTATTTTAAATCATGAGTTTTTTTATTTCAACGTTTGGAAGTTTTAAAGGCTCCATTTCTGTTGGATTTTACTATGAAGACTTATTTCCTTAGACATTTTTGGGTTTTGACTGTGTGCATGCCCTGACAAAAATATCTGTGGGAATTCTCAAGGCCTAGAGTGTTGGTACATTCTTTCAGAGGGGACTTGAAGAGAGGAGCATGAAGCACTTACAGTCTGGAACCTTTTCAAAGATTGCAGTCACTTATTTGAATGACTGAGAGAGAGAGAGAGCTGGGGGAGGGAGAAGGAAGGGGAAAGAATCCCAAGTAGACTCACACTGAGCACAGAGCCCACCTTAGGACTCACTCTCACACCCCTGAGATCATGACCTGAGCTGAAACCAGGAGTTGAACACTTAACCAGTTGAGCCACCCAAGCACCCTTGGAGACTTTTTAAGGTAAAAATTCAGTTTTGGATTTTTGAGAACTCTTGGAGTTAATTTTTTTAAATTAACATATCCCTTCTCCTACTATACGCAGCCTCCCCTACCATCTACATCCTATACATGTGTGCTCCATTTTTATATTTTCTTAGTGAATTTAAATTTAGCTTGCAAACTATCATAATAGCCAATTTTTTTTTTAAAGATTTATTTGAGGGAGGGGGTAGGGGGCTCCATGCTGAGTGTAGAGTCTGGCAGGGGACTTGATCTTATGACCCTGAGATCACGATGTAAACTGAAGCCAAGCATCAGACATTCAGTCAGCTGCACCACCCAGGTCCCCCCAGGCCAACCTTTCTTAAACAACTTTTTAGGGACATTTTCCCTGTCTTCGTTCAGCACCCAAACAACTTTTCTTGAAGTATCCTCACGTTGGGAGAAGAGGTAGTTTGCATCCGGTTCAGACTTGAACTGCAAATGGAACTATATGAAGAGAAGGTCTCCTATTAAAGTCCTCAGTCGGCAGGTTCGGAGTGTGGCTTCTGTTCCTGTACCCGTGACGCCGTGAAAACTGACCTTCAAGTTTGCCAGGTTCAACAAATCCTCCCAGAGTAAAAGTGATTTCCTCTCATGAGGGAAAAACTGCGTTTTCTCCTACAGATAGAATTTGTCCTGAAGAATCCCCACATTCTTACAAGGTCTTCAGTGCAATTAATAAGGCTTAACAGGTATTTTCCTCAGTCTTTGTAGTTATTTTCAGTTGGATACTTGACCAAACGTTTGCTCAGAAACACAAGTCCATTCATTTTTTTCTCTCAGTCAACAAACAATATTTGAACCTCTACTCCCATGCTGGATATTTGAGGAGGCAGTCATGTGTTGTATGTTGTTCCTGTCCTTAAGGAGGTTTCAGTCAAGTACAAGAAGAAGTTCATAAAAACTATTTAATGTAAAATTTTGCTGAATTGTTGAAAAGTTCAATATTATAATGCAGTGTCCCTGTGCTTTCTCCAAATGCATTTGGAGTAATTAAGAACTCAGCTCTGTGGCAAGAGATCTGTGAATCATTACTCTCTGTACCATCACCTCATTTTTTTCTGGAGATAACCAATCTCCAACAGAAGAAAACCCAGGTGGAAATGGGTTTCTTAAGGATATTGTTACTGGCTAAAACTCTGTTTGTTGGGGCTGTTAAAATGCTGATGTATTTTGCTCTTTCTGTCATCTGGACCTGCTTCTCTTATGTGAAACAGGAGTATAACCTTCCTGGGGAGCCTACTACCACCAAAATTGTCAAGGAGATCTTATAGGTGTCACTTCCAGTGCTAATCGTAACAATGGGACCCTTATTTTATGCTTTCATGTGATCAGAGGTAGTTCTATGGTCACTGAAAAAACCTATATCATACCTGCACCTGCCGTAAGATTTGAGTTTACTTGACTTCCAGGTGTACTTTTTAATCCCAGGAAAAATACTCAATGCATTTTTCATGATTAGGACATTAGATTTTATTTATATAGCATAGAAAAAATCCAACAAATCAACTTTAAACAGTGACATATTTGATACCATATCTTTATTTACACAGCATTCTGAGAACAGCAGATCTGAAAGGCAAACCAAGGTTAATGTTCTGGCAATCAGCTAAAGTTAATTGATGGAGACATTTCAGGGTAAAATAAAATTATCTTGACAGCTTTTCATTAGGATAACAACCTGACAGTCAAGGACTACCTAATTTTTTCCCTAATCACGACAAATTATTATTAATAGCAGCTTACGCATGTATTACATCTTGAGAGACAGATTCGTGCAGACCTTAGAGCATAAACTGAGGAAGTATCCCCCTCCCCATTAGCTAGATCCTGGGCATTCTTTAAATAATGATATAAGACTAGTTTATTCCAAATAAAGTTCAAATGGTGTTTAGCTTCTTAAATTTAGACCATAAGGCAAAGATCTAAAAATATGAGGAGTGTTAAGAAGTAATGTTCCAGAAACTTTCACCAAATAATTGTAGCCCACATGAGTAATTTGTCTTTTCTGTTTTGGAGAGAATGACTCACTGATCGGAAAACTTTGCTTTACTCACAGAATATACATTATATACCTGATGTGAATAAATGTTTTATGACTTTGGAATGTGTCATAACGTCCTAAGATGAAGGGGAAGAAGGAAACTCTTTATTTGGACACATTTCCTGAGATAGACTTGGAAATATTTCCCCAACTTTCTGGTGAGAATTTGATGGCTTTCATTCCACTAAGCCTTGAGATCATGCCTTTATATATTGATGAGTGCTGGAAGAAAGCAGAACATGAAAGATAATATCCTGGGTGGAAGCTGGAGAAGCTTCATCATCACTTTGGTCTATCTTTACGTCCTTCTGAGAATCCAAGAAAACTCCGAAAGAGTAGTATGCAGAGAGGAGCCTGACAAGAGACCATCCAGGTAAAGTGAAACTGAACACAGAATTGAGAATTCCTGACTAGAGGTGAACAGGCCTGCCCGTTGCATTTATGTGGCCTAGGAATTTGTCAGTTAAAAATCAGTTGACAAACTGTTAAATAAAACATGTTTTATCTTCCTATCTTGAAATTGTACCATGACAAGTTTCAGAGCAGGGCACCCCAAAATATGCCACTTTGGAATTCTGATGACTTTGAATTAAAGTTACTTAAGAAACAGCCAGTAAAATAAGAACACTCTGACTGTTCTCTGTCGCCCTGAAAGCAGGAAATAAATTTCCCTTGTGAAGTGTACTCTACCTGTACCCAGACAGCAACAGGCATACTCCTCACCAGAGAGGGAATTCAGGGCCAAGAAAGCTGGATAAACAAACTTTCTTTGTCTTGTCAGTTCTTCACAAATTGTTTCTTTGTCTAAAAGGTATAAAAGCTGCCTGCTTAGGTCCCTTCCTTGAGTCTCATACTTTTATGAGCTCCCAAATGTATGAAATTAAATTTCTTTGTCTCCTGTTAATCTGTCTTATGTCAATTTAATTATTAGATCAGTCGAAGAGCCTGGAAGGGAAGAAAGGACAGCTTTCATAATGACAAATAGAACATTTGTGTAAAGCTATTGTTTTTATACAGCTTCATAAAACTTAATATTCATCAATTAAATTTAAAGGCGAAAATATGTACTGTAATAAATATCACATTTTAAATAAAAATAAATGAAGCTGAAATTTTAAAATATTTAAATATTCAATTTTACTAAGTATTCTTATAAAAGTATTTACAATTATATTATTCATCTTCCAGCTAGTTGCCAGTGTAAAGAAATGGTATCCTGCTTCTTGGTGTTATGCCTAGATGTACAGATCTAAGGGAAAAACGAATTGTTTAATATTGCAAAGTATTCCTCAGCCAAGTACAACTGTTGTGAATATTGCAACAATCTATGAATATTTTCAGAATCATGAGTTGGAACACAAAGAAGAGCAAGAAAAAAGATGTTTAGCATTACTGGGAATGATGCTTTATTCTGTAGGAATCTATTGCTATCTGAATCTCATGATGCCTCAGTGGAAAGATTTGACGAATTAATTAAATCATCTTAAAAATTTTTTGACAAAAGAGGTTTAAGAATTCCAGAATCATCGAATCTTTTTAGAAGCCTCATAAGGAGCTTTCGCAGATGACCTGTGGAGGCAAGCACAAGTGTCGCCCAGGGCACCCTGGAAGAGAGGTGCAGGAGGTTCAGAGGTGCAGGAGGTTCAGAGGTGCAGGAGGGCTCCTTGGCTGATGGTTTGGGTGGGGAAGGGGCTGTAGATGGGATCAGGGATGGGAGCAAGGAGTTATTCAGAGGTGCAACTCTTTCGTGAGGTTCCCACACCAATAAACTTTGAAAAAGTTTATTCCTCTCTAGATTTGAAGTGTATGGTATGTTTCATGGAGTGTTTTTCCTTCATCAGAGTCTGTCAAGGATTCTTCAAATAACCCAAGACTCTCCTAGAATCTATTAAGAAGCACTTTCAGGAAAGCTCTCCGGAGCCCCATTTCAGCTGCCACAATAAGGTAAGATAAAAGGAGTGGACGCTAACTACCTGGATCATAGGCTCAATTTTTAAAGTATTTGTTACATCTGGCCATCTGGCTCCTGGTTTTGTTTTGTGTTTTTTGTTTTTTGTTTTTTGTTTTTTTTGGGGGGGGTAAGAGGACAGAGGTTAAAGCTGTGAAAAAGAATAGCATAAAGCTACATGATAATAAAAAACTGTTTTTGGTGTTTTCTTTTTGTTTTTGTTTTTGTTTTGTATATTCTTTTGCTTCCAGAGACATCAGAATTCAGAATGAATTCAATTTTTTTTTTTTGGGGGGCCTGTGATTTTTGCAACCAAACAACCAGATAATTAGTACTTAAAAAAGATAATACTAAAAATTTTTTTTTAATATTTTATTTATTTGACAGAGAGAAATCACAACTAGGCAGAGAGGCAGGCAGAGAGGAGGAAGCAGGCTCTCCCCGGAGCAGAGAGCCCGATGCGGGGCTTGATCCCAGGACCCTGGGATCATGACCTGAGCTGAAGGCAGAGGCTTTAACCCACTGAGCCACCCAGGCGCCCCGATACTAAAAATTTAAAGAGAAAGAGTGTTGCTATGGAAATTATTCTATGTGCATGTGATAGGGGAGTGTCTTGATTTGAAATGTGAGGTAGTCTTGTTATATCCAGAGCAGCAAGTTATACAGATGGACGCCACATTCAGTAGGCCAAACTGAGGAGTCTTCATTAAAAAGCCGGCAGCTGCGAGGGGCTCAGGCACTCCAAAGTCTTGCAGCCCTGAATGAGCTCAGGGGTAGACTTACAAAGGCATAAACTACATCTTATTGCCAGATTCTAAAAATTGCCAAGCACAGTACAGAAGCAAAAATGCTGGGTTAAGCAGATATTTAGGGTAGGGGTACATTTCCTGAAATTATGTCTGGAGTATTTTGCAGGGTTTTTTTGGTTGAGGTTGTAATAACACGTGTATAGTAATATGACTGTGTTATGAAATGCCCACTCTTTACAAAAATGGCGTGACTTATACCAAGTCCATCTCTTGGGTGTCTCAGTCTCAGAAGAAATACAAGTTTAAACTGCATTAATAGTATTTTAAAAATCCACTAACCTACATGAGAAGGATACTATTTGTGTTGAAGGAACTCTCATATTGTATTTATTCAATAACGAGTACATAATCCTTTATGTTAAAAGAACAAAATCCTTTATGTTAAACTAAAAAGTGAAAATTCCCCTTCTGTTATTTGTGTTTTATTAGTTAGTACATAAACATCAAGTTTGGAAGAAAATGAGCACATGTCCCCTTTTAGGACAGGAGTGGGAATGGTTCACTGATAAATAGTGTAGGGGTGGTGTATGTGCCAAAATACCAGGGTCTATATCAAAATCACTTTACTGAGCAGATACATAGTCTCTAAGGGGGGTCTTTCTAGACAAATTAGAATGCCCTCTGCTATGTTGAAAGGATTGGGCATGATGAAATTTGCTTTGAACACAAATATTCCATGATGCAAGCTTATGTAGACACTGGAATTACTACAGCGCTGAGAAAGAAGACGGACAGGTTGGAAAAGGCAGGGATCCTGTTGGAAGGACAGGGGTGTTGCTTTGACTATTTTTTTAATAACTTTTCACTGAGAAGCTGGTTTCTAGACCCATAATATAACACCCTTCTATAGTCTCTAATAATCTATAAACTCTAGAGAACTTACTTCTGCTGGTAGGCTTCTTGAAGGCTTTGGAGTTCTTTAAAATGTGTTTGCTGGAGTTATCAGATTCAAGAGACTCTGACTCACAAGGCCTGTGCCTTTATTACTTAGCAAGAGTCATGGAATTAAGTACAGAAGAACCAGAGTTCCAGCTTGACTATGACTGTGCTGCCAAAACTCTTCAGGAAAAATTAAAATCTTAGCTGCACCCAAGGTGAGGCCCACAGATGGCAAGACTTTTTGTTTTTATTTCCTTAAGTAATCTCTACACTCTGTGAGGGGCTTGAACCCACAACCCAGAGATCAAGAGTTGCACGCTCTACCACCCTAGCCAGCCAGGCACCCCAAGACTATTTTTCATTGTAGCTCAATGCACAGATTAGGATCACTGTTCATATCACTATTTTATATCGTCACCTGCACCGAGCTCATGCTTTTCTGCTCAACACTGAAAGAGGTAGATTAATTTTTTCTGGACAGTAGGTGTCATTCAGCCTGCTGTCATTGCTATGCCTCTAATGACACCCTAAAGACTTGAAAGAGTTAATGTTCCTTCCTTTGTATCAGAAAGTAACTTAAGGCTCCAAAAAAATTTAGATTCTCATTATTATAATTAGAGATAATGAGGATAAATGTGCAGAGATAATTGGTGCATAGCGACGGCAAAAGGACAACAAGCATGGACAACACTATTTGGCAGGAACACACGTTAATACATGGGGAGCAGCTGACAAGCTCTGAATGCTTTAATTCCTCAATCTAGTCTGTTTCAGGTTTATACAGTGCCCATCACCTGGGCCCTATTCTTTATGACTATGTGCTGAACATTGACTGAGTCAAATAGTTTTGTTGTGAGATATTCATATCACCTCAGGGAGGTTGGCTTATATTATGACCCTCAATTTTCCTATAAGCTGTTGAACATGAAAACACATCTTAGAGTAAATGAGTTCCTAAGAGGAGAGTATGACACCATGAAACTGTTATTGCTTATTCTCCCCCACGCACTGAACTAGGAAGCAATTTTTAATATTTTACTCCCTCTGTCAGTACTATTCCAAGGTAAGAACACCACCACGGATAGATTCAGTGGTTGGAGGGAGGCTAGGGTGATGTGAGGGGGCTGGCCCAGACTTAAGAGCTAAAAAGACCATGATCTGAATTATTGTATGGTTTCACTCATATGTGAAATATAAGGAAGAGTGCAGAGGACCACAGGGGAAGGGAGAGAAACCTGAATGGGAGGAAATCAGAGACGGAGACAAACCACGAGAGACTCTGGACTCAGAGAAACAAACGGAGGGTTACAGAAGGGAGCGGGGTGGGAGGATGGGCTAACCAGGTGATGGGTATTTAAGGAGGGCACGTGTGGTGATGAGCACTGGGTGTTATAAGCAAATAATGAATCGTTGAAGAGTACATCAAAAACTAATGATGTACTGTATGTTGGCTAAGTGAATATAATTAAAAAATAAAACAAACAAAAAACCCAACCCAAAAAGACCACGACCAGAGAAGGCAGTTGGCTTGAGAGAAAAGGGATGGTAGCACTGTGAGTTAGCACTAAAAAAAGACCTCGAGTTGATGGCTATCGATTACTTGTACACCCTCTTATCATCTCCAAGATACAATAATGGAGACTGCTTCCTTTTCTGGTCACATAACATATCTTCTCTTGTCTATGATTTTCCTTTAACTGTAGGGCTACCCTTGGTGTTCATGTTACTGTGATTTAACTTGAGTCAATTCATGGAGGAAGGAGTAAGGGGAACTCATGTGTGTGATATACCTAGAGTCTATATCCCCTTACAATTATACTTGCCCACTAATACTGCTATACTTAAAGACTATGATCCAACAAGCATTTTGCCTTCTCAAAGAGCCAGTCTAAAATGTCATATTTTTCAAATTTGTTACCATTTCTTCTTTACACATTTTATCATCCATCATTCAGATGCAAACATCTAAGTTCATAGTATTTTAGCAGCTAGTGTGTCTCTTTTGTATCCCAACAAATGCAAGTGGTTTAAGAAAACCAGAGGAAGAAGAGTTTAATCTTCCACACTTTTTCCCCCTCCCCAGATGATCTTGAAGAAAACTTCAGTTTCAGTTTCCCAGTTGTCAAATGAGGACGGTTGTATTTGTAATGATGACTTGAGATACGTGGGAAAATGCTAAGTGCCATATGAACACTGTTACAAAAATGTAGCTCCAACAGACATGTAAGAAGAGAATCCTCTACACTGGAGAAATATGTCTTGAATTTCATAAAGAGTGAAATTTAGCAAAGGTTTTATATATGTTTGTATGTATGTATGTATCTTAGTCTTTAAAGTGTTTTTAATTGATTTTATGAGAATAGTAAAAGGATAACTTCTACATGATGAACACTAGTGATTTAGGGCCAGGGACATATTCTTTATTGAATAAAATAGAATCCAAACCTTAAGTTAAAATATGCCATGAGCAACTCTGTGTGTGTGTGTGTGTGTGTGTGTGTGTGTGTGTGTGTATGAGAGAGATTGTCAAAAATCAACGTCAGTTTCTTTAACATTTATTTCTTGATTTAAAGCATAAAGCATTTTTCACATGTCAGTCTATAATATCATTTGGCAATTATCATTTGGCCATGTGAATTTCTTCCTATACTGAATGTCATAGTATTTATAGCCCACATCCTTCATGGGTTTGTGGGAAGCCCATCTTGCTGCTTCCTGACACTCACACAGGAGACATAATTGAAGTATGAACTCTGATTGCTTCTAGTCTTGATGAATAGTGCTTTGCTTTTGTTGCGGTTAACTAGACAATGAGAAATGAAGGTTATGAGTTCTTGGTCTTCCCTGCCTTGATTTCCTTGGGAGACTCACAAGATACCTCATGACCTTGGACAGTTTACTCCAGATCATGAAAATGGCATATTTATCTCTCTCATGACTGATAGGGAACAGGATTTTAATAGCATTATATCTACAAATCACTTATGTCCAAGAATTTGATCTCATTGGTAGTTCCACTACCAACATGAAGAAACAATGGATATTCCTCAGTAATTGAAACAGCTATCATCTTGCTTGTGATCTGCAATTGGTTGAAAATTGTCATGTGACTTGCCATGGGGAACTCTGGCATCTCTTCTCTCCACAACCATAGTGGAGTGGTTCTTAATCAAAGATGATTTATCTCTCCCACCCTAGGGGACACTTAGAAATGTCTAGACACAGGGGCACCTGGGTGGCTCGGTTGGTTCAGTGTCTGACTCTTGATTTCCGCTCAGGTCATGATCTCAAGAGTCCTAAGACGGAGCCTCGTGTGGGGCTCTGTGCTCAGTGTGGAGTCTGCTTGTCCCTGCCTCTGCTTCTGCCCCCGTGTGTTCTGTTTCTCTCTCTCTCTCTCTCAAATAAATAAATAAATAAATAGATGAAATCTTAAAAAAAAGAAACGTCTGGAGACATTTTTGATTGTTGTGACTGGGGAGGTATTGCAGACATCTAGTAGATAGAGGTAAAAAATGTGGCTAAACATCCTGCAATACACAAGACACCTCCTCCTCTCACATATATACACACACCAAAGAATTACCAGGTCCGAGCTATCAATAGTGCTGAGATTGAGAAATTCTCTGTTTAAGGGTTCAGGGTAAAGGGTTTCCACTAGCTGACTTAGGGCAGGGAGAAAGAACCACAAGTCTGGGTAGGATCCACTGCACATTGTCTATGCAAAAGAGTCAGGTTTGGTGATAAGTATGATTCAGAGCATTCCTGTCGGAAGAAATACATAAAGCTCCCATTTTCCTCTTGCGACCACATTACTACTGCTTACACTTCACTGCTGATTCTCTAAAATAAAGCATTCAGTGTTTACTTTCCCATTTCTTGATAATCTTTCAGGCAGGAAAGAGATCCACAGCAAATAATGACATGCCACACTTTCATCATATTCTTCTCTATCCCCAGCCCAGATATACAGGGGATTGTAAATTGTGCATATGTGGTGACTTGAACGTCAGCCCGTATGAGCAGGTTTCTAGGAGCTGCCCATCATCCACACACAAGATATGCAGGTGGTGCAGCAAAGCAGCTGCAGAATAACGGAGCGACCTCCCAGGATGATGCCGAGACTCATTCATATTAAGTCAAACCTGGGCTCTGCAATCTACTATAAACTGAATTAATTTAATCAGGGCATCCGTTATGTTTCCTTCTACTTTGCCTTCAGCAGGCCTTGCTTTTTTTTCTGGTGAGTGAGGTTTTCGTTTTTGTGTCTCGTGACAGCACCTCTTTCCTCCATGAAGCACTGAGCTTTTGCCAACTTTCCAGCGACCTTCTGAATAAATCAGCTGTGTTCCGTCAGGCGGCAGAGAGGGCATTTTGAATTTTCTGTGGCAGATGGTTTGACACACTTAATTGAAGTAATATATCTTCTAGATAGTCTTGATATGCTGTAAGGAAATGTACAGCATGTCACATTGTGACAAATCTCTGCTGGCTGAAGTAGGAAATTTGGAGTGAATGTGCAGCGCTCTGCACAGACATGGCATTTTTCAAGGGAGAAAAACCCCCCACCTCTCGACATTCGGCTTTATTAAGGCAGACATTTATGCCAGTTACATCTAAGAAGGGCATCAAGGGGTCTATTAGCCAATTTGGGAATAGTGTTATAATGAACTGAATAAAAAAGGCCACCTGTTCAAAATAGGCATAATCCAGGAAAGGAATGGCTTTCAAAAAGCCCAAATAGAGGTATGTAATTTAGAGAACTAAACTCCTTTACGGCTTTCAAGATCCACAAAATGGGACTACATTTTCTTATAATAGAATCTCACTGGGACATAATGGGAAAAAAACAACTGACTTAGAGCTCTAGCTTCTGAGAGAGTTTTCAGGTATGCTCCAAATTATCTGTGGAAAGACATTCCATGAAGAAATTTTCAGCTTCCACTAAGTGGAAGCTTTTATGTATTTAGGTCTGGGTCTTCAGGTGGAAAAACTTTTGCGGTGGAGAAACATGTAAAAAAGACTGTCCTTTTTAAAAAAAAAAATTAATTGTATTATTAGCCCCAGGGGTCCAGGTCTGTGAATTGCCAGGTTTACACACTTCACAGCACTCACCATAGCACGTACCCTCCCCAATGTCCATAACCCCACCCCCCTCTCCTGACACCCCTCCCCCCAGCAAACCTCAGCCTGTTTTGTGAAATTAAGAGTCTCTTATGGTTTGTCTCCCTCCCGATCCCATCTTGTTTCATTTATTCTTTTCCTACCCCCAAGCCCCCCACGTTGCCTCTCAACTTCCTCATATCAGGGAGATCATATGATAATTAAGACCATCCTTTTTTTTTTAAAGATTTTATTTATTTATTTGACAGAGAGAGATCCCAAGTAGATGGAGAGGCAGGCAGAGAGAGAGAGAGAGAGAGAGAAGCAGGCTCCCTGCTGAGCAGAGAGCCCGATGCGGGACTTGATCCCAGGACCCTGAGATCATGACCTGAGCCGAAGGCAGCGGCTTAACCCACTGAGCCACTCAGGCGCCCTAAGACCATCCTTTTATCAGAAGCTGGATCATACCTGTCTTCAGCCTCAGAGGTTCTTTTGTGGGGTTGGTGGTATCGCGAGGAAGCCATTGCTGAGAGAATTGCTATCACAGAACTGAAGTGGGGCTATGGTCCTGAGAACCAGCCAGGAGTAAATGGTATAATAATGTATTATAGGGGAAGAAGAAAAAAGAGGTTTATGAGAGCAGGAATAACCTGGAACCTGCAGCCTCCCCACACCCTACAACTTAGCACTGTTTAGACTATAACGATTGATAGCTTGGCCCCTTCATGTTGCCTGGGCCTCACAGATTCTCTGGTCTCACCCTGCCCCAGACATTCTTAGAAAGACAGAGCCCCAAGCCATTGTCGGTAGGGCTTGCTGCAATTTCTTAGAGGCCTGGTCCTTATTACTTATTATAGGTAATTATCAATTTGGAGGACACTTCCCCACCTGAGGGCTTGCCGAACATTTTCCAGAATTCCCAACATATCTAGAACGATCTGTATAGGTCCAAAATATAGTGCTTTAAAATAAATCTGGTTGCTATTTATCCTGTTTCTCTTTTCAAATGCTCAAATGTCACCACTCCAGGGAGGTCTTCTCAGATGATTTTGTCCCAAACACCAGGACCTATTATTCCTCTCTATATCATTACACTGGTCTGGTTTGATTTATGGTACTGTTAACTACTTGACATCTTTTTACGTATCCATTTGTGTATTTTCTGCTCCCCTTCCCTGGACATCCTCATTTCCTCTCTCCACCCCCATCATAAGACCACAAAGGCAGGAACCAGATAAGTCTTTCTTGTTCACTGTTGTATCCTCGGCATCTAGACCAATGCCTGGAAGGTAGTAGCTGAAGAAATAAATTTTTTAGATCATCGCCATGTTGATTGTGACTTTCTGACCTAGGCCCTACCTAAAGGGTGGATATGCTTGACATTGTCATGTATGTTACATGAGTCAAGAGAGGCAGACACACAACAGGTGTTTAAGACCCTTAAATGATCTTTTCATGGATGGAGGGTTTATTTTTCTGACCTCTTGTCTTCCAGATCTTGACCCTGACATGATGAAGTTCTCTTTCTTTCCTTTGTTTTTAAAATTTTTTAAAATTTTTATTTATTTGATGGACAGAGATCACAAGTAGGCAGACAGGCAAGCAAGGGGGTGGGGGTGGGGAAGAAGGCTCCCTGCTGAGCAGAAAGCCCAATGCGGAGCTTGATCCCAGGATCCTGAGATCATGACCTCAGCAGAAGGCAGAAGCCTAACCCACTGAGCCACCCAGGCACCCTGATGAGGTTCTCTTTCTTCCTCAAACTTCTGTTCTTTCTGACCTTAATACATCTTTTTGGCTCAAGCCTTCTGCCTCCCTGACTTTGATTTCTAGAGACCTGTTCTGCTTTGTCCAAGATTACAGTCAAATTTCTGATTTCATCATCCCCGTCCGTCAGACCTATTGTTTCTCAGTCACCAAGTCCTTCTGTTGCCAGATCCACGTGATCCTTGTATAGCTTATTTGCCATTGATGCAACATTGATGCAACTCATAACACTCTTCCTCTTGAAATATTTTCCTCTTCTGTTTTCTGTGCCCCTACTCATTCCCAACCTTTCTCTTTCCTTAATGGCCACACCTCTCCAGTCTCATTTACAGGCATCTTCACTCTCCAGCCATTATGAAATGGAAATCTCTAAGCCAGTGCTTCTCGGTTTTTCAATGTGCATACACTTAACACAGGGGATTTACTAAGATTGAGATTCAATATGCTTGGTTAGAGCCTGGGGTTCTGCATCTCTGGTGAGCTCCCAGGTGATGATCACACTGCTAATCCAAGGCCATCTATACCTAGCGATCAGAGGGATCTTTTAGAAAGTGAATTGTATCATGTCACTGTTCTACTCAGAACTCCTCAGTACTTCCCACTACACATTGAATTAAGTTATTTATCATAGCCCTTTCATGAGCTGGTCCATACCTACCTCTCCAAATTCACTTTAGGTCATTCTTCTGGCTCCATGTACTCTAGCCACATTACCATCATCCTGTTCCATAAATACTCCAAGCATTGCAATTAAGAGTGTGGGTGTGAGAGCTAGACTTCCAGGGAGTCAATCCCAGCTCCACCACCACCATCTTTATGACCACTGGTGAAGAACTTAGCTTCTCTGCCTCTGTTTCTTCTTCTGTAAAATGATAATGATAACATCACCTGCCTTATAGGAAAATGTGAGGTCTAAAAGAGCTAATAGATGTAAACAATTAGAATATAGCATGTGGACAGTGTCTAGTAAATATAAACAATTATTAATTTTTCCTCCTCGTTTGTCTTTCTCCTTGCCAGCCTTTAAGAGATAATACTCTTTCTGCCGGGAAATATTTTCCCTTGCTCTTTGTATTGCTGGCTTCTTCTCATCCTAATGAATGAATGTCTGTTCCTGACCTCAGTTTGTACGCTGGTATGGCCTGACCTGAATTCCTAAAATAAAAGGAATCTAGGCTCTAGAATATAGACACTAGAAATTGACTTCCAGCCCTTTTAGCTCAACTCTCCTATTTTATTGATGCAGAAAGTAATAACAGCACCTTCATTTTGATGACTGAACTAATATTCCCAAGTGCCTTGTGCCCTGATGCTGATTAGCTCTGGTATACTAGTTTAGCAGAAAGTATGCAGAACTCCTTGCTGTTTCCAGATTCTTCATTCAGCACCCTGACCCTTTTTTCACCCCAGGCACCTTGGTCTATTCCACATAAAATTGCCTGGAAGGAAAAGAATTAGTCAATGTTTGGGTGCTTTTGGAAGGAGCCAGGAAAGAGGCTTTATGGAAAGACAGTTGAGAACGAGATGGAAGGAAGACAGACTCATTTTGATCAGTGGCCAACTTTCTAGAAGTTCAGAATGGACTCAAAGTTTGGTATGCTGTCCTCTTCTTCATCCTAGCCCAAAGAGTGATTTACTGCCACCTCTTCTTTCATCCAAACCCACCTCTACTATTCCCTATGCATCACTGCCAAATTAATTTTCCAAGGGCTCATCTTTGTATATGTCACCTTCCTGTTCAACAATATTCAGTAGACCCTTTCTCCTTATATATTACTAACTATTGGCTTGGAGTTTAAGGTCTTCCATATTATAGTCCTATCCATCTCTCTTATTCTGTGTCCTATTCCCATTATGATACCATCTCTGCTAGAAATTTGCTTCACTTAGTTCGTCTGATGCTCTCTCCTGCCTCTATCCTTTACTCAAAGTGGTGTTCTTATATGCAAGATTCTCTGTTCATCTCAGAGTGTGACCAGTAGTTCCTTCTAACCCTCTGGTGTTAGGTAGTCCACAGGACGGCACAGGGCATGCTATTCTAAGAGCTCCTTCTAAATGTAGAATCTTCTAAGCTGTAATATTAGCCATTAGCAGACATTAACCTGAAAGATAGGATCACAGCAGATATGGAAGGAAAAAGACTTAGGATCGGGCTAAAACTGCCTAGTCTAAGGTACTGAAGAAAGAGACTTTTAATTAAAAAAGGAGAGGTCTGCATGGAACAAAAATAAGAAGGACTTAAAATTAGTAGAGAGTATATCTAGCTCAGCCCAGGAAAAAGAGAACTTTGAAGTGATGGACACAGGAAACCAGCATGCTCTGAAAGGAAATGGCCCGTGCTGCAGCAATCTCATCTGAGACAATTTAACTCCTTTGGCGTATGACTGTCTAACTCATTTCTCTTTGATCCCACCTCACTAACTACATCTTATTATGAATCTAGTTTCCTCTCTTTCTCTCCTATCCCATCAGGTATCTTGAGTCCTAGCAGAAGGCTGCCTTCCCTGGTTCAATTGGGTTTTGTCACAGGAAACGAATATGCCCTTGTAAATATTTTGATATACTGATTTATACATCGCACTTTTGTGAATATGGTTATTGGAAGTCAGTTCTCCACTTTTGGATCAGCCCTGGCCACCATAACTATTTTTTTTAATATTTTATTTATTTGACAGAGAGAGATCATAAGTAGGCAGAGAGGCAGGCAGAGAGAGAGGAGGAAGCAGGCTCCCTGCGGAGCAGAGAGTCCGATGCGGGGCTTGATCCCAGGATCCTGGGATCATGACCTGAGCCGAAGGCAGAGGCTTTAACCCACTGAGCCACCCAGGGGCCCCCCTGGCCACCATAGCTAAACTGAGCTTCTCAATCTGTACACATGAGGCCAACAGCTTGGAGAAGTGTAACCTCACTGAGCTCTTCCCTTGTGAGTGAGTGGCATCCAGGGCACCTTTTCAGGCTTTTCACCTCTATCCTCAATAGTACTCAACAGTAACATTCACTGGCCTTTAGTAAAGGTGCCAGTTTTATATAACAGCTCAGCCTCCCCTAAGAGACTGGTATCTCTGATAAAGTAGGTCTTTTTGTCTTAATCCCAGGGACTGGCACACTACCTTGACAGACTATGGTCGATGTGATGTTTATATAGTTACTGCTGATCTTCTACCGCTGGACTATAAGGTCCGTGTCATCATCTGTTGCCTCTCATGCTCACTGCTGTATCTCCAATGCTTAATAAAGATTGCCTGGCCCATATTTGGTGTTCAAAAATATTTGATGAATGAATTGTCTGAGAGGCCATGATGTTCCTTTCCTCTTAGGGTCTATTTTATTTTAATTTAAAGATTTTATTTTATTTTATTTTATTTTATTTTATTTATTTGACAGAGAGAGATCACAAGTAGATAGAGAGGCAGGCAGAGAGAGAGAGAGAGGGAAGCAGGCTCCCTGCTGAGCAGAGAGCCCGATGTGGGACTCGATCCCAGGACCCCGAGATCATGACCTGAGCCGAAGGCAGCGGCTTAACCCACTGAGCCACCCAGGCGCCCCTATTTTATTTTAATTTAAATTCTAGTTAGTTAATATATAGTTAATATTAGCTTCAGGAGTAGAATTTAGTGATTCATCACTTACATATAACACCCAGTGCCCATCACAACAAGGACCCTCCTTAATACCCAGTATCTATTTATTTTAAAACAAGCAAGAAAGCCAGTTAATTTAACCTGACCATGCCCCTGACTTCCTGACACCTCCCTCCCTGCATTGTCAAAGTTTTAAAAGCACTTGCTCTGGTTCCTGGTCAAATGTAGTTTTTTGTGCATGTACGTGTCATGGACTTCTGTAAGTACTTTGTATATGCTCACTTTCTCGATCTCACAAGCACTCTGTGAGGGAGATGCGGTAATTAATCCTCATGTTGTATGTAAGTAAATAGGCACAGGTAGTGAAATGATAGCATTGCATGTGAACTCAGGTAATCTGGCTTCAGAGTTTGTGTTCTTTTTTTTTTTCTCCTTAAGATTTTACTTATTTATTTGTCGGGGGGCGGGGAGGGAGGGGGCGGAGCATGTACAAGCAAGGGCAGTGACAGGCAGAGGGAGAAGCAGGCTCTCCACTGAGCAAGAAGCCTGGTGCGGGATTTGACTCCAGAACCCAAGGACCATGACCTGAGATGAAGGCAGATGCTCAACCAATTCAGCCACCCAGGTGTCCCAGAGTTTGTGTTCCTAATCACTAGACCAGCTGCCACTCTGATGGTTATGGCACCTGCCTCTTTATTTGGAAACTATCTAATTCATGAGATTCTAGTGCATGTGTTAAAAGGGAGGCTTGGCTAAAGCATGTGGGAAGAAAGACTTCTTGGTTTATTGTTAACAAATCATGTTAATAATGAGCATAGTTTATTTGTTCACAACATCATGATTAAAAGAGCAGATCATCAATAGATAGATAGGATTAGATCAGACAAAGAGCTCAAGTTCTGCTAACCTAAAGGTGTAAAATACACTGTGTGGGCTCTGAAAGTAAGACCAACTAGGCTTGGAGAATGACAAAGAATTATCACCCTTCTCTACCAGCAAAGGGCTGTCTCTAATACCCTGCATGATGGAAAGAAAATTGGCCTATAATATGTTCTTCCTATGGTTCTCTCTTTTCAGAGCAGAATTGCCCTTGCCAGTTGCTGCTGATGAGGTTCAGGCTTGTCCAGCATTCTTGAAAGCTGCTATAAGCCTCTCCTCACCCCTACCAAAAGGCTGAAGCCCCTGCTGGCTTGGTGCCCTGGGCTCAGGGAGCCACTTGAATTTATGTTAGGGAGCATATATTTTGGAGCTAGACACTTCAGATACTACTACTTAGTCCTAATTAACCTGTTAATTAACTACCTATAACCACTGTTCTCTCATCTATAAACTGTGTACCTCATAGGTGGGTCTTTAGGTAACTTGGGCCATTGCCCAGCATGTAGTAAGCACTCCATTATACACTGTATATGTGTGGGTGTATGTGTGTGTGTGTGTGTGTGTGTGTATAGAGAGAGAGATCCTCTATTCTCTAGAAAAAGGCATCAGGTTCCAGAAGGACAAGGAATTTGCATTCCTGGTAGATTGTTAGGCTCCAGCCTAGGCACTTAGCTTTTTCGCTGTTTTCTTACTTCTACAGTAATACCCTGCCTTACAATTACTGAGCAGTTATCCTGTGTCAGATGATGCCTGCCCTATATTTTAGACTTCCAGAAGAACAGAGATGGCAAGCTCAATTAGAATAAATCATGGAGAATCTAATAAAAGGACATTCACAGAAGTGTGGGCAGGATGTATGGAACCCACAGAGGAATAGGGCAACACCCTATGGGTTAGTAGGAAAGAATGAGAGAAGCCTATCCAGTGCTGTAAGAATCAAGCTTGCCCCTACCCAGCTGGAGGGGATTGGACCAGCCTGTGAAGTGATCTTGATGGGAGAGGCTCAGGAAATACATTACCTCATTCTCCTCTCCCTATGACCTTGTGCTGGGGATCTACAGTGACCAGACACAACCTGATCATGCACTGTTCTATGTGCTTTACAATTATTAACTCAGTAGTTCTCATAACAATCTTATGAGGCAGGTACTATTATTATGCCCATGATATAAATGAGAGAGGTTAATGACCCTGAATAGCCAAAGCAATCTTGAAAAAGAAAGACAAAGCTGGAGGCATCACAATTCCAGACTTCAAGCTGTATTACAAAACTTTAATCATCAAGATTGTATGGTACAGGCACAAAAACATACCCATAGATCAATGGAACAGCATAGAAAACCCAGAAGTGGACCCACAGCTAATAATCTTTGACAAAGTAGGAAATAATCTTTGACAAAGCAGGAAAGAATGTGTAATGGAAAAAAGATAGTCTCTTTAACAAATGGGCATTGGGGAAACTGGACAGCATGCAGAAGAATGAAACTGGACCACTTTCTTACACCATACACAAAAATAAATTCAAAATAGATGAAAGACCTAAATGTGAGACAGGGAACTATCAAAATTCTAGAGAAGAGCACGGGCAGCAAACTCTTTGACCTTGGCCATAGCAACTTCTTAGTAGACATGTCTCCAGAACAATGGAAACAAAAGCAAAAATAAACTATTGGGACTTGAAGATTAAAAGCTTCTTCAAGTGAAGGAAACAATCAACAAAACTAGAAGGCAACCTACAGAATGGAAGAAGATATTTGCAAATGTCTGATAAAGGGTGAGTATCCAAAATCTATAAAGAACTTATCAAACTCAACACCCAAAAAACAATAATCCAGTTAAGAAATGGACAGAAGACATGAACAGACATTTTCCCATTTTCCCAAAGAAAACATACAGATGGCTAACAGCCACATGAAAAGATGTTCAACATCACTTATCATTCGGGATATACAAATCAAAACCATGATGAGATACCACCTCACACCTGTCAGAATGCCTAAAATTAAAAACACAGGAAACAACAAATGTTGGTGAGGATGTGGAGAAAAGGGAATGCAAACTGGTACAGCCACTCTGGAAAACAGTAGGTTCCTCAAAAAGTTAAAAATAGAACTATCCTGACAGGTGGTGGGTAATAGGGAGGGCACGTTTTGCATGGAGTACTGGGTGTTGTGCAAAAACAATGAATACTGTTATGCTGAAAAAAATAAATAAAATGGGAAAAAAAACATAAAAAAAAAAAATAGAACTATCCTGACCTAGAAATTGCACTACTGGGTATTTACCCAAAGGATACAAAATACTGAGTTGAACGGATACATGCACCCTGATATTTATAGCAGTATTATTAACAATAGCCAAATTATGGAAAGAGCCCAGATGTCTACCAACTGATGAATGGATAAAGAAGATGTGGTGTGTGTGTATATGTATGGGTGTGTATACATATACATATAATGGAATATTACTCAGCCATCAAAGAGAATAAAATCTTGCCATTTGCAACAGTGTGGATGGAGCAAGAGTGTATTTTGCTAAGTGAGATAAGTTGGAGACAGACAAATACCATATGATTTCACTCATTTGTGGAATTTAAGAAACAAAACAGAGGAATGTAGTGGAAGGGAAGAGAAAGAGGGAAGCAAACCATAAGAGACTTTTAATAATAGAGGATAAACTAAGATTGATGGAGGGAGGTGGGTAGAGGGGATGGATTAAATGAGTGATGCGGATTAAGAAAGGTACTTGCTGGGGCACCTGGGGGGCTCAGTTGGTTAAACAACTGCCTTTGGCTCAGGTCATGATCCTGGAGTCCCGGGATCGAGTCCCACATCAGGCTCCCTGCTCAGCAGGGAGTCTACTTCTCCCACTGACCTCTCTCCTCTTATGCTCTCTCTCTCATTCTCTCTCTCTTTCAAATAAATAAATAAAATCTTAAAAAAAAAGGAAGGTACTTGCTGTGATGAGCATTGGATATTACAAAATTGGAATCACAAAAAAATCACAAAAAAAATTGAAATCACAAAATCCTACTCCTGAAACCACTATTACACTATATGTTAACTAACTAGAATTTAAATAAGAACTTGAAAAGAAAAGATTTTAAAGAACCCCTCCCCTCCAAAAACAAGAAACTGAGAGACATTAAGTAATTTGTCTAGAGTCAAATATCTAGTGAATGGTGTAGTTCAGAATCAAATTCAAGCATTCTAATTCCCATTCTTAACCATTCTACTCTACTGACTCTGATTTATGATAGATAGATAGATAAATAGATAGATAGATATAGGTAGGGATGATTGCAGAGTTGAAATTGTGTTACACATTCCCATTTCCTACCTTTGTTTTGTTTCTAACTGTTGTCTTCAGCATTCATTTTGTTGCAGTTATTTTTTTTATTATTTTAATCTCAACTAGGTATGGAAATAAACATTTCAGCAAGAAATAGAACATGCTAGTAACAAGCCGTTAAAAAATCAGGTAGAAAAAAAATGTACTCCCCAACCCATACACATGCACATTCGCTGAAGAAGCCAAAAGAAAAAAGTTTATGATTTTAGTCAAATATTGAATCATTTGACATGTAGTTACCCTCATATGAGTTACTTAAGTAAGACTCAGTGTATTTAATTGGTTCTATGTGTTTGATTAATTGAATAGAGGCAGAAATAATTCATTGGCAATTAGTTAACTATTAATTTATTAACTGGCATTTGTTATGTACCAGATGCTTTGGGGATTTAGGAACATATAGGACAGGTCCACAAAACTCTCATACTCATGGTCTAGTTGTAGAAGTAAGATATATCTGCATGGAGGAATGTTATGGACTGAATGTTTATGTCCCCTCCAAATCCATATGTTGAAGTCCCGAACCCCTCAATGTGCTAGTATTTTGAGATGGGGCCTTTGGGAGATAATTTGCATTAGATGAGGTCATGAAGGTGAAACCCTCCTGCAGGGATTTGTGCCCTTATAAGAAGAGACATCAGAGAGATTCCTCGTGCTCACTCGCTTTCCCTTGTCCCTTCAAAGAAGAGGTCGAATAAGCACATGGCAAGATGGCAGCCACCTGCAAGCCTAAAGAAGAGACCTCTGAATGAAACCTACCTTGACAGCACCTTGACCTTGGACTTCCCAGCCTCCAGAACAGTGAGGAATAAATTTCTGTTGTTTAAGGCACCCAGTCTGTGGTATTTTGGTGTCATGACCAAGTAGACTAATACAAGGATGATAATTTTAAAAAGTAGTTTAAGGCAGTAAGTACTTAGCACTTAGTGAAGGACATAATACGTATTTTACAGGAGAAAGGCATCTAAGCGGTTGTGGTGGTTGGATAAGCCTCCCAGGACTTGGGGGGATTGGGATGGAGACAGAGGTTGCAGACTCACAAGCAAGAGTACTTAGTGACCATGTGGATTCTAAACATGCCTACTTAGGGTTCACATGCTTGGTCTGAGCAAACTGAGCTCCTCTCCGGGCTCTGTGTCTGTCCTTCTCTGTGACTGTCATGTTCTCCTCCTCTTTACATGGCTACTGTTAACATCTACTTAGCCTCAGAAATATCTCATCCTCAGGAAGCCTGTATTGGCTCCCAGTCTTCATTATGCTTCCAGTTAAAATTCCCTGACCTTCTTCAGGGCACTTTTCATAGTGATATTTAAATTATTAATTTGTGTAATATTTTGTTAGTGCTTGTCTGCCTCATTGGACTACAAGCTCTTTAAGTGTCCAGTTTGGATTTTTTTTTTTTTTTGCTCCCCATTGTGGTCCCAAATCCTGGCACAGTCTTAGTAGGCATTACATATAAATGTTTGTTGATTGACTAAATGGATGAATGGCTATCTCCCCCAGCCCCCATGAGACAGCCCTTACTTGCATAGCAGTAACATATTTTAAAGACTCTCTCTCTCTCTCTATATATATATATACACACACACACACACACACACACACACACACACACACATATATATATATATATTAGACCTGAAATAAGAACACATATATAATCAAAAGCAAAATGTTATGGTCTCTGAGGGTGTTTTTTAATAAAAGGAGTTTATTTATTTGTTTGAGAGAGAGGAGAGAGAGCAGGAGCGAGGGGAGGGACAGAGGGCCAGGAACAAGCAGACTCCCTGCAGGGCAGGGAGCCCTACACAGGGCTCGATTCTTGAGATTATGACCTGAACCACAGTTAGACACTCAACCAACTGAGCCACCCAGGAAACCTCTGAGGCCAAGTTTTAAAAATACATTGGTTTGCTCTGACCTGTCATAGCCCTCTTTAGAGCTTCAATTTGTTTCTGACTTACAGTAATCTGAGAGAATGGGAGCCTATGATCAGATGACAAAATAGACTTTGGTAGAATTGAAGGCCACATAATAGCTAAAGGAGAGCTGGGGTGTGGTTCAGACATTCCTTCAAACTTTTGCAACTTGTCAACTTATCACAGGCTGAGAAAAGGTTTTTTTTTTAAGATTTTATTGATTTATTTGACAGACAGAGATCACAAGTAGGCAAAAAAGTATGCAGAGAGAGAGGGAAGCCGGCTCCCAGCTGAGCAGAGAGCCCCATGTGCAGCTCGATCCCAGGACCCTGGGAATGACCTGAGCCGAAAGCAGAGGCTTTAAACCCACTGAGCCACCCAGACACCCCAAGTTTTTTTTTAATTATTATTATTATTTTTTTTACTCTCTGATTGAAAATACAAATATAATGGACTAAACTGCAAACATTTTCACTAGAAGCCTTTCCAGGTAGTGGAGGTAAAATAAATGCAACTACATTTCCCTTTTTTTTTTTTATTAAGTGCTTAAAATGGGGCTTATGCTCATAACCCTGAGATAAAGACCTGAGCTGAGATCAAGAGTCAGATGTTTAACCAACGGAGCCACCCAGGCACCCCCATTTCTGGCCCCTTAACTCTTTAGTAAGAGAAGTGGGGAGCTAAGCCAAGGGCATTTCTTCCTTTTCTGTTGGGTTTCTCTGTGAGAGTCCTTAGATTGTATTCAGCCACTCCCATTTCCAGATTGCTATGGTATCAGATGTTTGGGAGAGAAGGCAAAATCTGTTTTTAGAGACCTCTAATTAACAGTGAATTCAGAAACTCCCACCTTAATGGCTGTGAAATAAACTGCTTCTGATATGTTTCAGGACAGGTTTCCATCTTTCTGAGATGACCCTGGTGGTGACAATCCTACCCAGACACTCAGGGATCTAGTTCCTCTTCACATCCTGCCTGCACAGAGCTTACAGCCATTCATGCTCATTCCATCTTGGTTGTGGAGGTGAGGGAGCTTGTCGTGGTCAAAGCCCCTTTCTCCTTTGGACATTTGTGGAACTATAAGGCCTTCCCTAACCAGGACTCTGTGTAGAAGCTAAAAAAAAAATCATGAAAAAACCATGACTCAAAACCATCTCACATGTCTAAATGCCGGAGCATGTCTCTTTCTCACTGGTCACTTATTCTATCAGCTATTTAATAGCCAGAAAGTAATATTTTAAAAAAGCCTATAAGCAACCAAATAGATTTCACAATACCGATATATTAAGTTCATATAGTTTATTCACATAGTTAAGATCTTCACTTTGTCCCTGTGTATTCTTGCTGTATACAATATTTTAACAAGTGTAGGAGTATGTAATATATGTATTCTAATATAATAATATATTAGAAACAATATATCAGAAAGGGAAAACCCATTAGAATGAGCAAGAAGTCATGATGGCCATATTGTGATGGAGGATCCAGAGAGATGAGGACAGGCATAGTCAAGGGGCACCTGGATGGCTCAGACATTGGGCGTCTGCCTTCAGCTCAGGTCAAGATCCCAGGGTCCTGGGATCGAGCCCCATCTCAGGCTCCCTACTCAGCAGAAAGCCTGCTTCTCCCTCTCCCATTCCCCCTGCTTGTGTTTCCTCTCTCACTCTCTCTCTGTCAAATAAATAAATAAAATCTTAAAAAAAAAGGCATATTCAAGAACTTCAAAGAAAAAAATAACAGAGTAGTCTGGGGCCATTTTGTACAGGGACATGGCCCTCTCCCCTCATATTGGAAAGCATTGCTGTATGACAATCTCAGGATAACAGGATGTTCATGGGGTTGACCCTGAATTGTCAAGCAAAATAAAGAGACAAACTCATGACAGGTAATCTCTGTTTATGAGGCAGATAAATATTTAATATATGTTAGAAGTATTTTCAAAGAAAATAACTATTCAAAGGCTGTAATGGATAAGTTATGGTTAGCTGGAAAATTCATTTATGTAAAACACCATACTTTGTGATAGTGTCAAATAAATGAGGTGAGTCATCTTGTAAGAGTTGAAGAGTACAACTAATACAATCTTGATTTCATAAACATACTGAAATACCCATGAGATAAATCTTCCTCAATAAAATTTAATAATAATATATTATTTCTGTTTCTAACATGCCTGGAGTTGGGACTGGGAGTAGAGACCAAAAAAAAAAAAAAAAAAAAAAAAGGTCTCTATCCTATATACAAAATGTTTGCACCTGACTGGTTACCTCCAATTTGTAAGCTCTGGGAAAGATAAATTCTCCAATCTGCATAAACTTCAGACAATGCAATTAACAACAGATTGAAATAATTCGGTTAACAAATATTTCAGTAGGGTGCCTGGGTGGCTCATGGGTTAAGCCTCTGCCTTTGGCTCAGGTCATGATCTCAGGGTCCTGGGATTGACCCCTGCATTGGGCTCTCTGCTCAACAGGGAGCCTGCTTCCCCCTCTCTCCCTGCCTGCCTCTCTGCCTACTTGTGACCTCTCTCTCCCTGTCAAATAAATAAAATCTTAAAAAAACACAAAACACTATTAAAGAATAGTGTGTGTGTGTATTCATATATATATATATATATATATATATATATATATATATATATACCAAAAAAACCACAAATGTTTCAGTAGAATAGAGGAATTGCATTTAAACCTCCAAAACTAGAGGAAGAAAACCTTAGCATCCTAAAGAGTTTGGCTTACATATTTCAGTCTTGCATTTGGGAAACAGAAGGGTACGCATATGCTGCATGGGGTGGTTCAGATTCACCTGGTTTCTCTGTAGGAGACACCAAGGATATTTTCTCTTTCCTCATTATTAGATTTGTCTTTGGCCTTTTGGGTACTGTGGAGATAAGTGTTTTGAAATTACCCAGAGAGAAGCAGATTAATGGTTTTGTTTTTTGAATATCTTAGTAAAAGATTCGAAAATTATTATTTGTTAGGTTGTAAGTAAATACTTAATGAAGCATGCCAGACACACTGAATTAGCACTATGGACCAAAGACCTACAAAATAACCATATTCTAAGCTAAAGTCAGAAGTGCTTAGGATTCCTCATTTACCTCCGCTTCCCAGATTTCATTCCTGGAAATGATCCCTGTTGTCTGCCGGGCACATTGTTTTGAGTTTGCTCCACCTCACAGCCTGTGATGCGGGCTCTACAGTGCTGTGGAGCACAGACAATGTCTCATCTATTTAATTTGGGGAGCTTAGCACAAGCTGCTCAGCATCCCAGGGTCTAAATCACTGCACATCTCTTTCATGCATCCTCTACCTGTCCAGCATGATATGTATCTGTCATGATGCAAGAATGAGTTACTTATGACAGCTTGAGCTCCTCTAATAAGTCAAGGAAGACTCTAGAGTGCTGTGACAAAAATTTGCTGATGGAAAAAAGATTTTTCCACTCAGAAATATCCCACCCCACTCCTGCCTGTGTGCCACAAATTCAGTGGGTGCTCCTTCATTTGAGGTCCTCCCTTAGTGGCTGCCCTCTGCAGCCATTCTTTTTCTAACTCTGATGCCATTGCCGAGAGCCCATTTCTTTTTCCGCATCTGGTCCACCTGCTTTGGGAGGGAATAGTCTCTTGGAATCCAGTTTCCATATGATTCTCTGTAATAAGAGAGATGACCTCCTCCCACTCCAAGTCAGTGATTACGTTGTCCTAGTAGAACTTAAATTATCGTTTACTACCTCAGAATGTACCCCACTGGCTTTTACCCATGATTGACGGGTGAATTGTGGCTCAAAATGGTGCATGGAAATAACCGAAAGAAGTAATTTTTCTAAGACTTTAGTGTTTAATGCAATTTCAAATGTTTGATCTACTGTGAACTTCAAAATGGTCCTGTGTGGAAGGTACTACAGGGATTCGTTTTATCATCCTTATTTTACAGATGAAGAAATTGAAAGAAAGTGACTTAACCTGTGCTCATTCCATCAATTGCCCTCCTGAATGCCCAAGCAGTGGGTGTTATATGCAACTGATGAATCACTAATTCTACCTCTGAAACTAAAAATATCCTCTATGTTAATTGAATTGAATTCAAATTTTTTTAAAAAAGACATTTTCTAGAATTAAAGCCTTTGGATAAAAAGAAAAAAAAGTGACTTATCCAAAGTTACATAATTAAGGATTGGCAAAATGGGGCTCCTGGGTGGCTCATTAAACATCTGACTCCTTATTTTGGCCTAGGTCATGATCTCAGGATCCTGGGATTGAGCCTTGCAACCCACTCAGCGGAGGGTCTGCTTGTCTCCCTCTCCCTCTGCTCTCTCTCTTTCTCAGATAAATAAATAAATCTTAAAAAAAAAAAAAAAAGAATTGGCAGAAGGAAAAATGGACGGAGGCCTTCTGGGTCGGCCATACTTTCTATTTCTGGCTGCTGGCTCTCTTGGCCATTCTAGAGCATCATGTGATGTTGCAATATGACAACAACATTAACAACAACAAGTCATGCTTTCCTTCAGATATGAAGGTGATGGTATGGATCCCGTGAAAGATAGTGCAGAACTACTCATGTTCTTGCCCCTCATGTGACAATGGCAGATATTTACAAGCTGTTTGGGATTCATGAGTAATGAAGCCTTGAAATGAGGTAAAACTAACTGGTCCTCCTGGTAATGAAGTCTTTGACCTGATTAGCATCAGGCTCTATCTAATCAAGGTAGCCTATGTGTAATGAAGAGATTGATAAGCGACTCACATTAAAGGGTAGAGAAAACCAGAAAATGCCTACAAATGTGTGGCTTACCAAATTAGAACTATATTATGTGCCCTTCCTCATTTGAAATCTGTTGAACTAATTAAGTTTGTTTATATATCTCTTCTTTGGAGCAAAAATTCTGGAATGAAACCCCGCCAAGGCAAGGCACAAATGACTCTGTGTTGCTGGAGCTCCTGCCTCCCCTGCTTTCCCTCATGTTACAAACACATTTCAAAGGAATCTTAACTCCCACTCTCCTGCGGTCCTGCTAGCTCAATTAGAGGGGCCAGCCTGGCCTTTTTCACCTTGCCCTGTGGGAATATCCTTTGAGATCAGTGGGGATCCTAGGGCTGAATGAGAGAATAGAATGAGAAGCTGGCTTCAGGGGACTATTTGATCTCAGAGTTGGGTCATGGTGAGAGCAGATGCCGCCTGTGAGGATAGTTTCATGCCAACTGAGGCGATCAGCCTCTGCCAGGCTGACTGCAGTGGAACGCAGGCGTTTACCTTAGCTAAACCCTGAATGACTGCCTGTGTATCCTCAATGAGCATACGCAGGGAGTCTAGAGTTCCAGACGGTCATCATGCCAGATCTGCTTTCTGAAGCAGGAAGTTTGTTCAGGTTCCATACTCAAGCTTCCCGCTGAAAATGTTACAGAGAACAAGTGCGTGGTGGAACAAACCCCAGAACCCGATCCAGTGGCTGAAGCTACCAGATTGCTTCAACCCCACCCCAACTTTATCCCTTCCACGTCTCACCTAGATCCTGAGAGTACTGGCCTTTTCTCCTACTGTCTACATTGACTGGAGAGAAGAAAGAGAAGAAATAAAGATGGAGAGAGATGAAGAAAGGAAGAGCAAAACAGGGCACCGAGGTGGAATGGAAGATGGGAAATGAGGCAGGTTTCTGAGTGGTTTGTAAACCTGGGGCAAAAAGAAATATTACAACAAGGCCCTATGCCAAACAGAAGACTTTTCTTTCCTTGGTATTCTTGACCTCAGAGTTTCCTTCAGTAAATACCTTGCCTTCATCCCCAAAAACACACTCAAGATTGATCTCACTACCTCTCGTCCTTGGAACCGTAGGACTGAAGGCAATCCGGTTCCAATCCAGGCAATCCCGGAGTGCTTGATGGAAAAGCAAAGTGCCCATCCCTCAGTGAGCTTCAAGGCATGCTTTCCTCTCCTGTGCTAATAAGTGACCACTGCAGTGTACATAGTGTCGCTGTCCATCCGCTGCCCACTCGACGACAGAGCCAGCCTCTCTCTGAAGTACTTCAGTAGGAGCCAATAATGGCACAAAATAAGGAAAAATGGAAGGAATGGGCTCGATGAGATGAACCCTCTCCATCTCTATTTGGTCTAATTTTTCAGAAGCAAGAAGACTGAAATATGAGAGAAGTAAAGAGACATTGGTTTTGTCATTAAAACATGAAGGAGACTGTAACATTGGAGCCCATTCTGCTGTGAGGCAAGCGTGCAGAGTTCCTTATAAATATGGCATATGGTTCAATGACTGATACCAAGAAACCTCTATAAAAACACACTGGAGGAAAACAACAAATTAAGGTCCATTTCAACTTAAATTTATGAAGAATCATGGTGTCTCACTTCCAAAAAAAGGAGCCTCAAAAATATTTTTGGCTCTCCTGGGCTGGGAGGATTCGTTTTGCCCAAATCAAATGGCATTAGTGTCCATCAAATGGTGCCATTTAGAACCATTATCAGGAGATGATGAAGACCATCTCCAGCGTGGTCTGCAAGATTTTTTGGGAAACATTTGCTTCTGCATCAAGGCATGCTGCTCTGCATGATCCGCATGAGTTGTTTCCACTTTCAAAATGTAGTACTCTGCTGGGACAGAAGTGAAGGAATAAATTATTTTCTGTAGTTAATGCCTCAGGTCAGACACCTTCCTGAATCAAGTATTGTTACTGGCAGAATTGCCTAAAAGCATAATGCATGACTCATGAGCACATATGGCAGTGATATTTAAAACAAAGCCTGGGTGTGGAGCTCCATTTTTACTTATTGTGCCATTTGCACTAATGAGGGCTTCACAATGAAGACCAATACTGCCTGGGTAGTTCTAGCCATGCCTAAGGGATAAATGAAACATCTATTATCAGGAAGACGAATCACTCAGTTACTCTTATGAAAATGTAAAAAGAAAAATACAGTGTTAGCTTTTTTTTTCAAATAGAGAAAAATAGAAAAATATTGATTTATTGTTACTTACTGACTTGATTCCCCCCCCCCCCCCCCACCTTACTTGTTAGAACAAGGCTTGAGGATCTGAGCAAAGCCTGGGTTCAGAGAGCACCATCTGGTGTCGTTCAGGCCCAGAATCCATGGGGAGGCATCAGTTCAATTCCAGTGGAGCGGAATGTCCCATCCAAAGGGAGTGCACAGTATTGTGAAAGTCTCCCAGGCTATGCTTGAATACTCAGAGGCACAGGGGGCATCATCATGGCTCTAGAGATGTGGCCATGTGAGGGCAAAAACACTGGTTCTCTGGGGGAGTCCATTATCAAGATCCATGAGGGGCCTCAGAGCCTCCATGAGCAGTCAGTGTTCTTTCTAAGGTCTCACCCCAATGGCCCTTGCCATATCTCTCTGTGCTTCTATTTGCCATCCCTCAGGATCAGGGCAGGATCAAATCTGAGCCACAGAAAACTTTTTAATCTAAAGTGATCTTGGGATTGCCTGGGTAACTCTGTGGGTTAAGCAGTTAAGCATGTGCCTTTGGCTCAGGTCATGATCTCAGGTTCCTGGGATTGAGCCCTGCTCAGCGGGGAGCCTGCTTGTCCCTCTGCCTCTGCCTCTGCCTCTGCCCTTCCCCTGCTTGTGCTCCCCTCTCTGTCTCCCTCAAATAAATAACTAACGTCTTTTTAAAAAATTTAAAAAGCTAAAGTGACATTGGGCCTGGGGATATAATGAAGTGAGTCAGGTGAACCATCCAAGGGCAGAGTCAGACTTTGTCTTTACGTAAAATTTCAGATTTTATTCATCATGCATTTGGGGGAATTGCTTTTCTAAAAGCATTGCATAAAAATATTATTTAACGTTATCCTGATTACTGAGTTTTATTGAACATCATTAATTTTGTACCTGAGCTGAGTGCCTCACTTGCATCCCCCTGGTTTCATGTTTTGACTCTTGCTTTGTCTTAAAGGTATGATTGAAACAGTTAACATCCCAAACTGATGCTTCTCCAGTGGATGCTCATGGAGTTTAGGGAACAGTATCTTTAGATGGCATGGGACAGACACTTTCTGCCATACAACATAGAAGAGATGGTAAGAAATCAACAATTTTCTGTGACTTTGATTTCTGTTAAGCATTAGCCATCTCTTCAAGGACATTTTTATATATGAAGTTTAGTTAAAATCAATTGAATTTATTTAAAATTGGAAACCAAATCCAGTCATGTTCCATGCATGACCCAGGCATGGGTTGACTTAGCATTAAAAAAATATAGGAATCCATTGCTCTTGGATTTAAATGAATCTAGTCATTTGTATTATCCTCTATTTGCTTGGCAATGAAAAAACTTTTTTAAAGCATAAACGTAATAATTGGTTCAAAATTAATTTAAGAGTTATGAAATGAGTTTGCATCTAATGCAGTAGAAACATAGCAGCAAGGAATACTTTTATGTAGAGAAATAGGAAATCTGTCAGAGGAAGGCAGCTCGGAGTGGCTTCTTAGAATATAGTCCGGCTTCAGTCCTCACTGTGGGGGGGCCTTCCAAGGGTTGGGCTGGGTCTGTGACAGGTGTGAACACTGTCAAGTTTTTTCTTTTTTTGTAACTACCTTTTCCCTTTTACATTTTTTGTACCCCTTTTGCACCCTGTCTTGATCAGCCTATATGCTCCAGACAACAGTTTGTGCTCCCGATGCTTCCCTTTGCTTGCTCTATCTCCCTCCGTCAGTCAGGACTGCCTTTGACTTCAGATAATAGAACCCCAACTGTATTAGCTTGGTCAAATATTGGTCTATTTTCTCACATCCAGAGAAAAGGAGTTCATGACCGATAAGGATTATTTTAATCTAGGCCTATTGTCACCCCAAGCAAAATTGGATCAATTAAAAAAAAAAAGGAGAAAAAAATTGGTTAGGCAAATAGTAGCATCTGCCACGCACTTCATTAAATCTGACTGTTCAACGTTCTGTTCTTAAAACAACTAATTTGCTCCCTAAAAGACATCAGAAAATCTGCTCTAAATGCCTTAAAACCTATTATCTTATTTAATCCTTGCAGCAATCTTACAGCACTTAGGGTTATTTCACAGAGTAAGTCAGAATGCTGGTGAAGTCAAGCGGTTTGCTTCAAGTCAGAGGCCTGGCAAAGCACAGCCTTTGGCTTAATAACACTCTTTCTGTTATCCTAGTGTGATGAACAGATAATGTGCCTTGTATTAATGGTCTTCAGTGTACTCGTCGGAACTTTACCTCTTTCTTTTAGTGGCCAATACTTTATATCAAAGGAATAATTTTAATCACAGGAATTCAGGAACTAGGTAACTTTTGAATGGGCAGGGTATAGTCCTCAGCTGATGCTGGAGGTCTTGAAGATAATACGAAACTGGGTTTTACAAGAGAGGCTGACAAATATCTCTGTATTCTTGGTGGCTCAATATGAATCAGGATAAAGTGGTAAAAAGCATTGCTTTTTCAATCTTTGGTTAAACCTCAGATTCTGAAAGGTCATGAAATCCCACCATTACACAGAGAAAATGTGTTTATGATGAGCAATCACAAACTTAACAACTTGGAGGGCAAAAGCCGAGTGAACGAAGCCAGACAGGGAAAGACAAATACTGCATGATATCACTTATATATGAATCCAAACAAACAAACAAACAAAGTTGAACTCATACAATCAGAGAATAGAGAACCACTTGGTTACCAGGACCTTGGGGGTTGGTGAAATAGGGAGAGGTTTGTAAAAAGGATACAAACTTCCAGTTATAAGACGAATAAAGTCCGAGGATCTAATGTTTAACATAATGACTATAGTTGATAACATGGTGTTGTATAATTCAAGTTAGCGAAGAGAAAGTAGTAGCTGAATGTTCTCAAATATACACACACACACGCACAAAGGTAAACACGTGAGAGGATAGATGTGTTAATTAACTCCACAGGGAGAATTCTTAAAATATGTGTGCGTGTGTGTGTGTGTGTGTGTGTGCGCGGGCGCGCGTGTGTGAGAAATCATCAGGTTGTACACTCTAAATATCTTACCATTGTATTTGTTAATTACAGCTCAATAAAGCTAAAAAAAATTAGAAGAAAAAGAAAAGAAAATCTTCATTACAATAAGACCAATTATGCAAACATTTATTTTTAGAATATTTATATGCTTTCCTATTACTTGTTTTAATTACTTCAGTTTGTGGAATAAATGTACTCATTTCTCCAAAATATGGAACCTGAAACTTAAGTGTGTGGCCACCAGATATCAGACTGCATTAGAGTCACATTTATGAGTAGAACATGAGCCATCTCAACAAAAATATATTAAATCCTTCACTGAAAGAGTTAAGCTAAAAAAGATAAATATTATGTAACCATTAAAGTGTGTACATCTTTAGAGGAATAGGATTTTGGAAATAATTATTGAGATGGTCTTTCTTTTATTGCTGGAGGATCTCACGATGGCTGTGCTACATCTCAGAGCATCCCATCTCCTTCCCGGGTTTACATTTAATTAACATAAAAATCCTTCTAGCTGCAGAAGTATGTTTCTCTTCTCTGCAACATGTTTCCGTTTCATGTGTATATGAGATGTAAAATTTCAGCCGTGTCTAGATTTTATTTTTCCAAACACGTCTAAATAACATACATTCTTAAAAGAGACATATTAAGTGGTTTTCAACCCATTGTTTTTTAACTGATTTCATTGCCATTGACATTTTCAGTTCGGGTTGTTCGATGATTTTTTCTTTTTTTTAGAGGATCGACATTTCTAGGGTAGTACTATCCCTGAAGAACAGAATTCTTTTGAATTACGTTTATTTCTGACTGTCAAAAAACCAGAATCAGCTTCATATTTTGAAGAATTTGATCAAATACTAGATATCTTCACTTAGTTTTTTAAAAAGATATATTTATTTATTTGAGTGGGAGGGGCAGAGGGAGAGGGAGAAGAAGAGAATCTCGAGCAGACTCCCAGCCAAGTGTGGAGCCCCACTCCACATGTCCCCGAGATCATGACCCCGGGATCATGGCCTGAGCTGAAATCAAGTGTCAGACACTTAAACCCACTGAGCCACCCAATGGTCCTTGACTCAAGGTTTTGAATAAATTTTTATTATCAGAGGTGTTCAAGTAGTAACCATCACTTTACCATTCTTAGTCTCATTTATCCCATTTTGCAACTCCTGTGTTTGCGTATGTATGTGTGTCTCCTAGAGTTCTTGGTTGCTGTTTTATTTCAGTTTTCCAAATAATTCTTCCTTCATCTTCCTATAACCTTCGCTGTGTCCCTGCTTTCCTCTACTACACCAAAGACAGGTTCTAGCCGATCCATTTGCAGCGATCCTCTTCTCAAACTCATACTACACGTCTTCACTGCACAAGCAGCTCTCTGCATTATTCAGCAGACTTCTGTGTTTGCCTTTTCCTTGCCTGATGCTCCATAACAAACTGGCATTAAAAGCATCTTGGTTTTTTTCCCCCCTCTATCTTTATTGAGATATAATCAATAAAATTATATATATTTAAGGGGGACAATGTGATGATTTGATATACATATACATGGTGAAATGATTATCACAATCAAGTTAAGTAACACATCCATCCCCTCCCATCGTTACCATTTGTGTGTATGTATGTGTGTGTTGTGAGGACATTTAAGATTTACCCTCTTGGCAAATTACAAGTATCCAATACAGTATTATTAACTACAGTCACTGTATTGTACATTACATCCCTAGAACATCTTATAGCTGAAAGTTTGTACCCTTTTACCAAAATTCTCCCCTTTCTCCTAAAACCTACCCCTGGCAAACCACCATTCTGCTCTCTGTTTTGATGAGTTCTACTCTTTTTGCTTTTACATATAAGTGAGATCATATAGTATTTATCTTTCTCTAACTTATTTAGTATAATGTCCTCCAGATTCATCCTTGTTACAAATGGCAGGATTTCCTTCTTTTTATGGACAAAATATTTTGAGAGAGAGAGATATATATAGTATTATTATATATTATTTATGTATATTTGTGTATGTTATATATAAATATATAAAGTGCTATATTATATATTATTTATATATATAAATTTATATATAATTATGTACATAACATATATAAATTTATATTTATATATATATTTAAAATCTATTTTCTTTATCCATTCATCCAAGAACAAACACTTTGGTTGTTTCCATACCTTGGTTATTGTGAATAATGCTGCATTGAACATGGGAGTTAAGATATCTCTTCAAGATACTGATTTCATTTCCTTTGGATGGGGTACAAATATCTCTTCAAGGTTCTGTTTTCATTTCCTCTGGATATATTCCCAGAAGTGGGATTGCTAGGTCATAGAGTAGTTCTAGTTTTAATTTTTTGAGGAACCACTATACTGTTTTCCATAGTGGCTGTGCCAATTTACATTCCCACCAAGAGTACACAAATGTTTCCTTTTCTCCACATCTTTGAAAAAATCTTGGCTTTTTAATCTTTTATTTTTTAAGTTAAATTAAAAAAAATTTTTATATGGTCAAAGGATGGCTGCTTTTTGTTTAAATGAGTATAAAGGAAAAAGGAAAAAAGTAACCAAACACAGCTCTCTACCTAAGCAAAGAATATTTGTCTTATTCTATAAATACCTAAAACTTGAATCAAAAGGGGTGAGCTGCTCTTTTGGATGCTGATGATCCTCAGAGTGGAAACTTATCGACTGATTGTTCCCAAGATAAGCTCCTCAGATCCTCCAAAAGTAGCTTAAGTGTATGAAGGTTGGGGCAGGTTGGGGGGAGGTCTAGGTGTGTGTTTTTACATTAAGCAGCAAATGGCATCGTTTTACTGAGGACACGGTGAAGCCACAACATGTCCCTCTGAAGGGAATTTATTGCCATTCTTCAGGTTGATGTTTTTAATATTATTTATTGCCCGTGAGGTAATGTTTAAATAAATCAATTTGCCACTTTATTATGCAATGGTAAGAGAGTCCAGGCCTTCAAGCGTCCCTCGAGCTTAAGCTTAGCTTTTGGAGTTCACTTTAAGCAATTTCACTGCCTTCCTCCTTTACTGGGCTGACTGGGGTGTATAAATAGCATATGGTCTCCAGTAGATAGGGTTGTTCTGGTAGCTGCGTGCTTGTCTAATAATGGACCTTCTCCCATCACTGCCTGGGATTCCTCTTTTTCTCCCAGTGTACTGGTATCCTCGATATACATGCAGGCAAAATTTTCCAAATGACCTAGACCTTTCCAGGTCCAAGCGGAGACCAGGGAGCACTTGAGTGGTTCCCTCTGCTCATTTTCCTGGAAGCTGAGATCCACATGTACATACTTTTCAGTCATTGAAAGTGGATCCCATTTTTTGAGTTGTATCAAGGCTAGAAGGTTTTCTCCAAGACTGGCACGGAAAAGCTAATGGTCAAAGAACTGAAGTGTATTTGTCCTGTTTGCTTGATGAAGGTTGATTGGTTTGGGACCCAGGGGCACTGATAAAAATAAAACCATAAATTCAGCTTGTATCAGCATGTAAGCAGCGTTTCCATAAAGATCAATATGTCCTAGAGAGGCCCATTATGGGAAAGTCCTAAGAACGTTCACCGGTAAAACAATCTGTGGGACTAGCAAAACCCTGAGCTGAGATACACCCCCAGTTTAACATAACCAATTAGGAGCCATAGAATGTAAGAATGACAGGGACGGTGAGCTTATCCCTCCATTCTTTGCCCTTGGAGGCTGCTGGGCTCTTTGAAGGTTAGAAAGACATTCTAATAGCAAATCTCCTCAATTCCAATTATCTCTAAGAAAAAAATAGGCCCATCCTCCTATTTACATGATAGTTGGGAAGCTTTTACGACTTAACCCATTTTCCTCTCTCCTAAAAAATGTCACCCTGGCTATGACCTCTGGATCAATGGGTCTCAGGCTACCATTTTTCTTACAAGTCCAGTGAACAGCTCCTGAGATAGGATTTCATACTGATAGAGTAAGGTTGTTGCGATCTTTATGAATGGTGCACTGATTATTATTTCCTAAGGGTCAGGTTTATAAGATCCCAGCTGTTGGGAACCATGATGTTAATTTTATGATCAAACTGACTGCGCCATGGGGTGCCCAGAAATTTGGGGAAACACTACTCTTCTGGGTATGTCTCGGAGGCTGTTTCTGGGTGATTAATATTTGAAGTAGTGGATTGAGTTAATCAGGTTGCCTTTCCTAAGGTGTGTGTATGGTGGGGGGGTGGGGTGGCTCCATCCAATCAGCCAAAGGACTGCATAGAATAAAAAGACTGACTCTTCACTGAATACAAGAAAATTCCTGCCGGTGGCCTTTAAACTAGGATATTGGTTTTCCCGCTTTCAGACCTAACTGAAACATTGGCTCTTCCTGAGTCTCAGGTTTGCCAGTCTTCAGGCAGGAACTATACCATTGGGGCTTCAGATCGCTGACTTACCCTACAGACCTGGGGACCCTTCAGCTTGCATAATTGCATGAGTTAATTCCTTATAATAAATAAAACTTTCTCTCTCCCTATTTTACGTGTATATATACCCATACAGAGTTTTGCCCACTGCCCAAATGTAGAGCATTCCTATGACATCTTTTGTAAGCCAAGATGTTGTAGAGCAAAGAAGCAATTACCATTAATTCATATGGAAATTTTTTTGGTGTTCCCAAACTCAAAAAGTAACCTCTCTTAGCCTTTTCTGATACTTCAGGATAAGTCTTGCTGCAGGATGCACAGAAAATTTAAGATAAAGCAGAGGTGCTCAAAGACACTTCTGGGGCTTGCTGCTGTGATGCTGAGTGTAGTCCCTCGGGTAGGAGCCTGGCCGCACTCCTCTGGCTGCTCCGGGTACGAACACTACCGCTGCAAGGGCTCCCCCTCTGTCGTGGCTCCCTACAAAACCCACCCTGAGCACATTTTCACTTTTTGCCTTTTTCTTTCTTCCTTTTCTTTTCCTTTCCTTTCCTTTCTTTTCTTTTCTTTTCTTTTCTTTCCTTCTTTCTTTAGAAATCTTCTACAAATTTCTTTCAGTTAGCCAAACTAGGTACTGACGTAGGTCTTTCGCAATAGCGAAGTGGTATAATGTGAACTTTGAGAACTTTGAAAAGCGGAGGATATACACAATCTGTTGGTTCTGTTTCTCTGGAGAATTGTGATACAGGACTCAATCTCATTTCCCGTGTGGGGAGAGCGGCCAGGCTCCTTCCCCAGGGACTACACTCACTGAAATCTGCAAACCTTCTTTGATTCCTACTTCCAGGTTTCTTATATACTTACATGTTTATGTATATAAGTATATGTGTATCTAGAGAGTATTTACTTATTCATACTTCCGTTTCCGAGTGCTAGAGGTAGACATGGTCTAGTGCCTTACCGGAAGAAAATTCCCAACATGTGGGGGCAGGGTCTGCCTCCTGAGCCTGAGGCTCTTCCCTCAGAGGTTCTGAAGCTCATGGTGGCCGCCAGCTGCAGGCGGGCAGATAGGGCACCACGTGAGTCAGAAGAGCTGACAGTGTTCGGGCCCCTTGTGCTGAGACCTAGAAATAGTCTGCTACTTGGGTTCTGTGGAAGGAACAGGCGGAAAGAGGAGAATGAGGAAGGGAACGAAGACAGGGTTGCTGTGGATGGTTTGTACTTGTTTAGGATTGACTCACAAATGGGGTTTATGGCCTCTGGAAAGAGTGAGGGCCCTTTCCTCTGGTTGCCTCCACACCTCTTTCTCACAAAAGGTTTCCCTTCCACTCTCAGCCCTGGGGACAGATAACACAGCCTGGGATTCAGCGAGAGAGATCCAAGTTCTGCAGTGACTGTGCCTCAAACCCTCTCTAGGCCAGAGATGTGAAATGGGGGGAAGTGAAGGAACTCTGTGAGAGGAAAGTCTTTGTGGAATCTGACTTTTCCACTGTTAATTTTTGTCCTGGTTTCCTGGGAAGGAGGCTGTAACTTGTGGTGCTCCTCCACAACCCCGGCCATGTGCCAGCCTCTCCCACATGCTCACGTGTTATTTGGGTGGCCTCCTCCCCCGCCATCACAGGGGCTGCCCTCCCAGAACAGGCTAACAGTTACCCGTCCTTCCCACACAGTGCAAGCACCAATCAGGAAAACAGGCTTTTTTTTTTTTTTTTTAAATTCCTTTAAAATGTGCTTCTTTATATCTCCATTCTCTCAAACAGGAAGAAGAGAAATGAGCTACAAGGGAATTTGAATTTATCAGTCTCTGGAAGCCAGTGTCTGTGGAGGCTGCTGCTCAAGACTTTCCCTACTATTATTCATTCACAGGGCGGGAAGCTGGTGTCCAGTGAGGGAGGCTTCTGCCTGCAGTGGCCTGGGGCAGTGTGGCCAAGGTCAGGGGCACAAGGAGAACAGCAGGAAAACTCCTTTGTATTCTGGAGATTTGAATAAACACTGCTTGTCAGCAATCAACAGTGGGCTCTCCATTGGGCAAGACCTTCCTTTTTGTCATGTCTGTCTACCCTTTTCCCATGCACCGTCACTTATATTGGCATTTGCAGATATGAACAAAGTGTCAACCAAGAACGAATAAGAAGTGATCCAGACCCAACTGAAAAGGGCCAGCCCAGGGCACAGGAATCTGGCTATCCCATTGGTTGAGGTCTTCCAGCAGTTGTCTATTCAGAGTAACCTTTGCATGCCTTCCCATTGGTTCTCAGGAACACTGTTACCCCCTCTGCTCCTCCCCACATTCAGGGTGCTGTGAACACAGAGGTATCCTGGGCTTGCTGTGTGAAGCCGCTCATCCAGCCCAGAACCGAAGATGGCTCTTTCAGACATGCTGCTTCCGTGGGACAGTAAACCTGATACACCCACTGGGAGGACAGTAATCCAGTGGCATAGTGTTCGAGAACTGTTTTCCAGTCAGCACTGGCGTGTTTTTCAAAGCCAGCTCCATAGCTCCTTTAAAATGGGCTCAGTATAGCATCTGCTGGGTTGTGGGAAAAGGTCGTTCATGTGATTTCATCTGATTTTTCTTTCGTTTAGTGACAGGAAATTTCTCTTCATTCTTTTCTTTCTCCTTCCTACCTACTTCCTGGCCTCCATTCCAATTTAAAAATCCAAGAGTTCTCAAAATTTCCAGCGTGAAGAACAACATGGAGTGTTTGGTGACTAACTTGATGCTCAGGACCCACCTTCGGAAGATCTGGAGTAAGTACAGGAATTAGCATTTAAATAAGAGAAAATTAAGATGCGCAGGTCTGCAGCCAATGGTCGGAGAGAAAATCTTTAGCCTTTGCTGCTCGAATTTGAGGAGTTATCTGTGATTATATAACATCTGAATCCATTTTCAGCTTCATTGCTTTGATGTACTTTATTTTTTCCAATTTCAGATTTTAAAAAACAAAACAGAAACAAACTAAATGCAGAATGCCAGAAAATCTTGCCACTATCTTATCATTATATTGAGTGAATTTTTAAGAGGTAAAAATATGTATCTAAACATTTCTTCACAAAGTCAACTTGAAACCAGAACTTTCAACAAAGATTGGATTTAAGCAAAAATTTAAAGGAAAAGAAAACTTTATCATGTTTACTCTTCTGATACTAAAATTCTACAGTAAGATACATTTGGTAGTAGTTAACACGTAAATGGAAATCTTATGAACTAGGTAGGACTTTTTTTTAATCCATCCGGAGAGGTTTGTCTCTGTCTCTCTCTCTCTGCCTGTCTGTGTCTTTCTCTCCTATTTTAATTCAGTGAGAGGGGAAACTATTTTTTCCCACTGGATCACAATTTCTGCATTCAGAGTGTAATCGATTCCCATGGTGGAGTTTATTTTCAGGGACACATCAAGTTATTAGTTGCTCCAACATGTCAGAGGGCAAATTTTGCTTTTTAAAAATAGTATTCTGATTAAGAAATTAAGTGATTCCTGGAAAATTAAATATTGATTAGAGTTGATTTCACATAAAAATAAAAGTTTGTTAATCAAGTGGCATTTTAAATACTCTGAGGATTTTGGATATCTTGAGGAAACTTATAACCAATTTATTGGTTAAGTGAGCACCAATTTTTCATATGACTAACATGCTGTAATTTAGCCTATATGTATATTTGGTCATCCGTACACTGTATCCTATTAAAGTCAGGTGCAATTTGTGCTGTATGAGTAACTATGGTCATGAGCAAATGAGACATCCTGAGATGAACTTGGCTTATCTGGAGAATAGGAAGGAAGTGGATCTTGCTGGAGGGGGTGGGGAAGGAGGAATGGAAAGGACATGTTGCATGTTAAGAACTGAGCTAAGTCTTTATGTGTGCTATCTTATTTGATTATCAAAATCCTACTAGGTAAATATTACCATTATCCTCATTAATGGATATTAAAAAAGTGAGTTTAATTAACTTACCTAAAGTCACAGAGATGGTAGGTAGCAGAACTGGGATTTTAGTCCAGACTCGATTCAGAACCCCTGGTCTTTCCATTGCCCAGTGGCTGACTCTTGGCATGACGGTGGATAAGCTGTAGGATCCAGAACAAGTACATTGAGGGTTCTCATCTTGTCATTTATTCATAGACTCAGCTATTTCCTACTTTAAATAATGTATAAGCCCCTTTTAAAAAAAGACTTTATTTATTTATTTGAGAGACAGAGAGACTGAGAGAGAGTGAGAGAGCACGAGCAGGGCAGTGGTAGAGGGACAAGCAGACTCCCTGCAGAGTAGGGAGCCCAACACAGGGCTTAATCCCAGGACCTTGGGGGATCATGACCTGAGCCAAAGGCAGACACTTAACTGACTGAGGCACTCAGGCAGCCCTGTATAAGCCTCTTTCAACAACATTCGTCAGTCATTCTTGTCAACCCTGGAAGTCACCCACTTCTGTCCACCAAAATGCATAGGGGACCAGATCATCTAGGCAAGAAACTGGAAGTGACCTGAAGTGATTATATTTAGTTCATCTATTGCTCTGCCTTAAAACTCTCTGGCAAAACTATGAATGGCATATTTGCGTACTGCATCTGGATTTATTTTGTAATAGCTTTATGAGGTATAACTGGTATACAATAAGCTTCACGTATTTGAATTGTGTGAGCTGATAGTTTCCACACACACACAGGAATCCATAATCAAACTCAAAATAATGAACATATATATCACCCCTTTGTAATTACTCCCTCCCATCCCCCAGCCACCTTGACATCCCTAGACAACCATGGAGCTACTTTTTGTTAGTATTGGTTAGTTTTATATTTTCTAGAATTTAATATAAAGGAATTGCATAGTATGTACTCAATTTTGTCTGGCTTCTTTAACTCAGGATATTTTTGAGATTCATCCATATTGTATCAGTCATTCCCTGTATCAGTACTTTATTTCCCTTTTATTGCTGAACAATATTCCATTGTATGGCTATATTACAATTTATTTATCCATTCACCTGTTGGTGGACATTTCATTTCCTGTTACAAAAGTGGTTATGAACATTTGTGAACAAGTCTTTATATAAACATATGATTTTATTTCACTACCCCTACATTCTTAGAAGTGGAATCATTGCATCATATGGTGGATATATTTAACTTTTAAGAGACTTCAAGAGTTTTTCCAAAATAGTAGTACTATTTTACATTCCCATTGATAGCATGTGGGAATTCCAATTGCTACATATCCTCAAAAAATCTTGATGTGATCGGTCTTTTTAAATTTTAGACATTTTAATATGTGTCGGTGGTTCATTGGGGCTTAAATTTGCACCTTCCTAATAGCTAATGAGTTTGAACATCTTTTCATGAATTTATTTGTCATTCAGGTATCATCTCTGGAAAAATGTGTGTTCAAAACTTTTGCCCCCTTTAAAAGATTAGCTCCTAATGTGTTATTATTATAAGAGACTTTTTATATATTCTGTCTATAAGTTCCTTGGATATGCAATATAATATAGTCTCTAGTACGTGACATGTCTTTTAATGAGCAGAAGTTCTTAATTTTGATGAAGTTTGATTTATCAAACTCATGCTTTTGGTGTCGTACCTAGGCTATCTTTGTCTAGCTGAAAAATCACAAATTACTTCCTCCTATTTTCTAAAAGTTACACAGATTCAGATTTTATATTTAGGTCTATGATCTCTCTTGAGTTAATTTTTGTATGTGCTATGAATATGGATTCAAGTTCTTTTTTGTTTGCCTTTCTATATCCAGCTGTGCCATACCATTTGTTAAAAAGAATATTTTTTACCCAGTTGTCTTTGCACATTAAAAAAAATCAATTGATTATAAATGTAAGGGCCTATTTCTGAACTCTCTATTCTCTCCCACTTATGTATTTATCCATTTTGATACCAATAACACATGGTCTTTATTGCTGTAGTTTTATAATAAGTCTTGAAATCAGGTTGTATAGGGGTTCCTGGGTGGCTCAGTGAAGGGTCCTACTCTTGGTCTCAGCTTGGGTCTTGAGCTCAGGGTCATGAGTTCAAGCCCTGTATTGAGCCCATTAAAAAAAATAAGGTTGTATAAGTCCTTAAAATTTCCTTTTTTTTTTCCTTTTTTTTTTTTTTTTTAAAGTTTTGGCTTTGTCAGAGTCTTTACATTTCCATACAAGTTTTAGAATCAGCTTGTCAATTTCTACAAAAGGCCTTTTAAAATTTTAATTGTATTCGCATTGTATTTATAGATCATCATGAAGAGAAGTGATATCTTTTTTTTTCTTTTTAAAGATTTTATTTATTTATTTGACAGACAGAGATCACAAGTAGGCAGAGAGGCAGGCAGAGAGGGGGAAGCAGGCTCCCCGCTGAGCAGATACTCAATCCAGGGCTCAATCCAGGACCTTGAGATCATGACCTGAGTGGAATGAAAGCAGAGGCTTAACCCATTAAGCCACCCAGGCGCCCCGAGAACTGATATCTTAACAATATTTTCCTATGATCCGTGAATGTGCTGTATCTCTTTCCTTTAAATTTTAAAGACATTTCTCCTAACGATATTTCATAATTTCAATGTAAAGGACTTAAACATCTTTTATCAGATGTATCCCCAAGTATTTCATATTTTTGATCTATTATAAATCATATTGTTTTTTAATTTCAATTCCAAGTTGTTTGCTGCTAATAGTAGAAGTACCATTGACTTTAGTCAATATTGTGAACCTCCCAAACTCACTGATTAATTCTAGTAGATTTATTGAGTTTCCATAAGCTTTGCTACATAGCAGATCATGCTGTCTCTAAACAAGACAGTATTACTTCTTTTACAGTCTGAGTAGATTTATTTATTTTTGTCTCGGTGGACTGGCTAGATCCAGTAGAATAGAAGTTGTTGAACAGAGGTGGTGACAGTAAACATCCTCGATTTATTCCCGATATTAGAGAGAAGACATTTGGTCTTTCACAATTAAGCACAATAGTGGAAGTAGATTTTTTGTGAGTGTCCTTTATCGGGTTGAGGAAGATTGTTTTTATTGCTAGTATGCTGGGAATTTTTATCAGTAATCAATGTCAGATTTTTGTTGAATACTTTTCTGTGTCTACTAGAATGATCACTTGTTTGATTTTTTAAAAAATCTCTTAATTGTACTTTAAATTATATTGATTTTCCATATGTTAAAACAAACTTGCAACCCTAGGATAAATTTCACTTGGTCGTGATTTATTATCTTTTAAAAAAAATTTTATTTTATTTTTTCAGTGTTCCAAGATTCATTGTTTATGCACCACACCCAGTGCTCCATGCAATATGTACCCTCCTTAATACCCACCACCAGACTCAGCCATCCTCCTGATATATTATCCTTTTGATATATATTTGGATTTTAGTTGTTCACAGTTTATTAAGAATTTTTGCATTTGTATTCATGAAGAATATTAGTCTAGTTTTGTTTACATTTAATGTGATTGATATGGTTGAACTTAAATATACTATCTTGTTATTTCTTTTCTATTCATTCCATCTTTATTTTTTCTCTATTTATGCTTTGTTTTAGATTAACTGAGAATTTTTTAATGATTCTACTTTATTTTCTTTCTTGACTTATTAGCTATAACTCTCTGTGTTGGTATTTTCATTTTGTTTCAGTTGGTAATGTGGATCTTGAACCTGTCACAGTTTAACCTGCATGCAGTATTTTATATATAGTATAGGACATCATAGCAGAATGCTTCCGTTCACTGCTTCCTGACGTTTTCCTATTGTTATCAGACATTTAACTTATATATATGTTACAAGTTCCACGACACATTGTTGTTATTTATGCTTTAAATGGATAATTATTTTTCAAAGTGATTTAAATAAGAAAAACATTCTTTTCTTTTTTCTTTTTTTTTTTTAAAGATTTTATTTATTTATTTGACAGAGATCACAAGTAGGCAGAGAGGCAGGCAGAGAGAGAGAGGGGAGGAAGCAGGCTCCCTGCTGAGCATCGAGCCTGATGTGGGACTCGATCCCAAGACCCTGAGATCATGACCTGAGCTGAAGGCAGCAGCTTTAACCCACTGAGCCACCCAGGCGCCCCCATTCTTTTCTTTTTTTAATGGAGTTACCATTTCCAGTGTTCATTCATTTTACAGAACAGATTTGCATCTGGAATTATCTTTCTTCTTCTTGAATGACCTCCTTTAACATTTCTTGTAACACAGGTCTGTTGGTGATAAATTCTTTCAGCTTTTGAATATCTGAAAAAGTCTTCTTTTCATTTTCATTTTTGAACTCAAGGTTGATAGCTTTTGTTTTCTTTCTTTCTGTACTTCAAGGTGTTGCTCTACTGTTTTTTGGCTTTTCTTATAGAAAATCTGGAGTAATTTTCATTTTTGTTCCTATGTACATAACCTGTATTTTTTCTCTGGTTACTTTTAAGATTTTTTCTTTATCACTGTTTTTAAGCACTTTGATGATGATTGTTTCTTGGTGTAGTTTTCTTTATTTTTTGTACTTAGAGTTCTTTGAACTTTTGAACTTGTGCATTTATAGTTTGCATTAAATATAAAAATATTCTTTCACTGTTTCTTTTTTGTCACTTATTTTTCCTCTGCCGTGGAGACTCTAATTATGTATAAAGTTTGGGAATCTTGAAGTTGTCTCAAGGCTTGCTGTGGCTGTTAAGCAGTAAAAATGTGGGTAATATGACTAATTTTAATAAAATTAAATTTTATTTGATTTTAATTAACTAATATATAAATTTATGTAGAATGTGATTAGTGCTTAAATATTGAATAGTGCCAGTGTAGAGGATAAAAGCAGACAATAAGCAAATAGAAAAAAATTATCTGAGTGTTTTGGTAAATGCTGTGAAGGAAAATAAAGTCTGGTAAGAGGTTGGAAGGAGGCTGAGATGAAGGTGTGGTGCCTTCTTATGTAAGGGAGCAAGGCCAGGGTTCGTACAGAGGAAAAGAAATTCTAGCAGAAGGAACTTTAATTGCAAAATCCCTGATCAGGAGACGTGCCTGATGTGCTCAAGAAGCAGCAAGAAGGCCAGAATGAATGGAATAAACTGAAGTGAAGGGAGAATGATAAAGACAAGATCAGAGAGGTGTTGGGGCTCAGAGGTAAGCCCTTTGTAGGCCACAGTAAGGACTTGGACTTTCTTCTGATTAAATGGGGAGCTATTTTATGTGTTGAGCAGAGGGGTGACATGAGCTGACTCCCATGTACCTGCTACTATGTGAAGAATAAATTGGGGAGAGCAAGGGTGGATGGAGAAAGAAAGATTAGGAAGTCCATGTAACAACCCGGGGGGGGGGGGGACAGGATGACTATTCAGGATGTTAGGGGTCAAAGTGTCATGAAGTGGTCACATTCTAGTTATATTTTGAAATAGAGTAGCTAGGATTTGCCGAGAAATTGTATATGTGGTGGAAGATCAAGAGAGAGGTCAGAGATGACCTCTAGGCATTAGACTTAAACACTGGAAGGATGGAATTTTATTTGCTGAGAAATGAAAGATGGATTGTATGAGGAAGAGGTTTGCAGGAAGAAATAAAGCATTCAGTTTTGAACATAAGTTTAATTCGCTTTTTATACAAGCAAGTAGAAACTTTGAATCGGTACTTGTATATAGGAGACTGCAGTGGACTCTGGACCCAGTGGAGTTTTTGGTCCAGAACATAAAAGTGTGGAAGTGGCTTGTGTGTGGATAGGATTTGAAGCCGTGGAACCAAACAGGATCCCCTAGAGAATGACTATTTATAAAAAGGAGAAAAAACTCAAGACGAAGCCTAACTTATCAACTCAATGCTTCTTTATTTCACTTGGACCTCTGAATGCCACGATACCCCTTACTCAACTCCCTTGGTTTCTTTACTACCTGGAATTGCTTGATAACAGTGGTGGCTTTTTCATGCAGTTTTGTATGTTTTTGTGGCAACTTTAATGCAGTGACCACCTGGGTAAGATTGAGCCAGAAGAGAGGCCACAGATCACCTTCAAAAAGGAAAAAAACATTTACTTCTTAGACAAAGTTAACACTAGGTTAGGGTTACTAGGAGGGCTAGGAGCTCCTGAATAGGATGGGCCTAAAGAAAATCATTGATCACTTTAAGGATCAGGTGCTTTCCTGGGCACGGGGGCACTCTCTATGGTTGTGCACGGTGTGCATTGTGCAAATCTAGGGGGTGATTTTCCCATCATGCACATAGATTTTTTTTTTTTTAAGATTTTATTTATTTTTTTGATAAAGAGAGATCACAAGTAGGCAGAGAGGCAGGCAGAGAGAGAGAGGAGGAAGCAGGCTCCCCGCTGAAAGAGAGCCCAATGTGGGGTTTGATCCCAGGACCCTAGGATCATGACCTGAGCCAAAGGCAAAGGCTTAAACCACTGAGCCACCCAGGTGCCCCATGCACATAGATTTTATATACACTTTGACAGTTTTCCAGAAGATGGCAGGAAAGAGTCTTGAGGAAGGAAGGGATACATTTTTTTATTTTGTCCAAAGGCATCACATTCTCTAAATGTGATGCAGATCCTGGCCCCCACGTCCCCTACCCCCGCCCCCCAGTCCTGGAGGATAGCAGCCCTCTTGGAGGTCAAAACCTCAAAAGTGAAAAGGGGACCTTCTGATGAAATCTCTTTCAAGTTTCTGTCCCAGTCCTAACGTGCAGAATACAGATGTGATTAGTGATAACTCCTCCCCAGTACAGAGGAACACAGTCCAACCTGATGATTTTGATAATAATGCTTTGATAATTTGATAACTTGTAACTGTCTTTTTGTAAGCTTCTTGGATCATCTGTTCCTCTTTCCTCTCACAGACCACCAGAATGCAAGTTGAGGGAGGTACTGTGGGAAAGTATTTGGAGGAAGGATTGAAAACTCAGATTTGATTTTAGGCCTGCTCTGCCCTTGACTGACAACGGCCTTGGGCAAATCACTTGACATCATTTAATCTCATTTTCTGCATTTGTAAAATGAAGGAATTGGATGTGCTAATTATCAAAATCACTTTCGGTTTAAAGATTTCAAGATTCTGAATTTTATGTAAGATTACATAAGATTCAAGATTCTGATTTTATGTAGGGTTACCTGAGTTAATAAGATAATGTTATTTTGTACATTTTTCTTCCTGAATAGTATCGAAGTAGAGAATATGAAGATTTAAATATGAAGATTTAAATAAAAAAGATTTGGGGTGCCTGGGTGGCTCAGTGGGTTAAGCCTCTGCTTTCAGCTCAGGTCATGATCCCAGGGTCCTGGGATCGAGCCCCACATCGGACTCTGCTCAGCAGGGAGCCTGCTCCCCGCCACCCTCTCTGCCTGCCTTTCTGCCTACTTGTGATCTCTGTCAAATAAATAAATAAAATCTTTAAATAAAAAAGATTTAAGTTAAGAAGATAATGTTATTTTGTACATTTTTTCCCTGAATATTATCAAAGTGGAGAATATGAAGATTTAAATATGAAGATTTAAATAAAAAAGATTTAAATGATATCCCAATATTCTGGATTTATAATAGCACAACCTGTGAACTGACAATGTAGATTTCTGAGGTGTCAGAAAATTCTCTCTCTGTCTGTACTATCCATCATACCACAAGAGTTGTGGAGGAGGAGCAGTTGACTTTGAATATCAGTCCCAGGTGGCCACTTACTAACCATGACCTTGAGCAATTGACTAAACTTCTCTGACCCTCTTCTTAAATATAAAATGCGAGCGCTCACATCCACTTGAAAGCATTAATGGTTAGACTAATCAAGAATCTGTTTGTAAAAGCTCTTGGTAAGCTGTAATATGTTTTACGCATTCAAGGGGCTGCTAGTATCATGCTGAGGACAGTTTTCCATCACAGAGAATTATCAACAAGTGAAACACACAAACCCAGGGTATTGTTTGATAAAGAGCCTCCCTACCACCACAGCAATTTTCTCTATATCATGGCGTGTTATCTTCCCAACATCCCCAGGAGGTGAGTTTTGTTTTGCCAGTTTTAAAGGTAAGGAAGCTGAATTATCGCTAAGAATAGTTCAATTTTATGTTTTCTTTAAAAATGGTCCTAAGTCTAGGGGAGGGACACTTGATTTTATTTTTCTTCCTACCATGTCATGCAAGAGAAAGATTCCATTTTGATAATTTAATTGCATGTTTTTATTTCTCTTCTCCTATTCCTCCCAGGTTCTCAGTGTCACATTTCCATTCACATTTTAAAGGAAAGATTTATATGAGCCACACACATGAAGGGTGTTATGAAACAGACACAGAATGTGGCTCATTCTTGATTCCCATATAAGGGGAGGAAAGACAGCCCTTCTGCTTCCTGCCTGACTTTGGCAAAGTTGGTGAGGTTTATTTTAGATATTGCCAAATGTTTGAACTTTTTATTAATATCTTCTATGCTTACATAGCAGCCATCCCCCAGAACTTCAAAAGCCATTTGTAGTCATCATTACTTAGCATGCTGAGTGTCCCCGGGAGACAGGCATGGGGCAGGTGGTGTTATCTGCCTTGTTCACGTGAGAACTGGAACTCAATGTGAGGCCTCCAGGCTGTTCTGAGGATGATTAGATGATCGAGGAGCAGATCTCAGTTGTACTCAGAATCAGTACTTTCACCAACATAATTATTAGCTGGAAAAAAAATTATTTGGGACCAAGAATGGAACAGCGGAACTCTATTATGGAAATCCAAACACATTATTTCTTGCTGTTCAATACTAATCCTTCCTTTTACTCAAACAAGGCTTTACATATTTTGAAACAATTATTTATCCATACATGCATGTACCCACTCCATCCATCCATCCATCCATCCATCCATCCATCCATCCATCCACCCATCCATCTATCCATCCATCCTTCTATCCATCCATCCACCCATCCATCCATCTATCCATCCATCCATCCATCCATGTATCCATCCATCCATCCATGTATCCATCTTCAACATAGCACTTATGATATTCTCAGGCACTCTCCTAGGTCCTAGAACTCCCAAACTGAAAATGACTTATTCCTTGCCCTCAAGGATCTTACAATCTACTGGAGACAGACATATTCATTAATAAATTCTCCAAAACAAAGCAGATTTTGTGACAGATGCATGTATAGGAAGTAGTGTGGTAAATAAAAAGGGGGAAAGTTATTAATTCTATCTGGGGTCAACTTTCAAGAGCAGATAAGTTGTTTTGCAAACAGCAACCCATGAGGTACAAAACCCAAAAAGGTATTTTAAATGATGCTACCATCAAGGTTTAGAGCTGGGCTTCTCAGACTTCAAGGTGCAGAACATCACCTGGAGGGCTTGTCGAATCATGAATTCCTCGGCCTCCCTCTCCAGCAGCTCGGATTCAGAAGTCTGGCTGACAGGCAGCTCCCTTTTCATGCTACAGCTGTGGCCCCATGGATCACATACTGAGAACCACTGCTACAGAGGAGACTGACCTCGGAAATCACTCTGTTAACCAGGTGATACTCATGGGTCATTTTTCTAGGACCTTCCAATCTCAGGACAACAGAGATAATGAATGAAAGCTCTCATTTTTTTAAAAAGAGGCAAATGTGACCTAGAAATTTTCAGTGATTTGCAGATTACCCAGTGAGTTGTCTCCACACTGCTTAATAAACAGTAATTCTGGTACATTTGCCTCGTAGAATTGGTTTTCTCCATCTTCCAGCTGTAGGTTTGGGTCACTTTTATGAGTACTGAGGTGCTGATGGAAAAGTGGCTTGTGTGAGTGGGTGTGGGCATCCGTGTCCAGGCCGGTTGCAAAGCAACTACCAGGATGAAGACAAAAGACCCGCCTCCATCGCAACAACTTGGAGAAGGCCATTTCCTCAGCAGCAGAGATTTGACAGGATGCAAAGTTGTTTTTATTTTGTCCATAAATTGGGAGGAGACCAACTTCATTTCTTAGCTGGAAATTTTGTTCAGCCTCTGATCTGAGGGCTCCTTAAAATCTGGACCTTGTCTTCTTTTGGCATTCCTGGGGACCCCACAGTGCCTGGTATGGAGTCAAGCCTCAGGAATGCTGAATGCATGAATGTGCCTACTCAGAGTACTGACTTCTCCCCAAAGCACCAAAACCAGGTTGAGGGCTGGCTTGAGGCAAAACCATGAAATGCATAAGGTTTCTTCAGCACCCACCTATAAGGAATCACTTAGGGGTCCTTCCAGGCCTTCTTGGTCACCCTTCCAACCCCCTTCAGGCATAGGGTGCTTCCGTGTAGCTCGCTGGTGCTCATGGTGTTTCCAGGGAGCTTTCAGATTAATCTTTTTTGTCCTTTTAAGTGCGTACATGTCTTATTTATTTGTTTGTTTTTTTCAAAACACCACACAACATAAAATTTACCGTCTTAGCATTTTTAAGTGTAGAGTTCAGTAGTATTAAGTATATTCACATAGTTGTGAAACATATCCCCAGAGCATTTTCATCTTGCAAATCTGAAACTGTATGTCCATTAAACAGCCCCTTTTTTCTCCAACCCCCTGGTACTTACATATAATTACCATTATATTTTCTGTTTTATGAATTTGAGGACTTTAAGTATCTTGTGTATGTGGACTCATATATTATGTCTCTTTTAACTGGCTTATTTTATGTAGCATAATGTCCTCAAAGTTCACCCAGTGAACTTTGTCACCATGTGACAGAATTTTCTCCCTTTTTAGGACTGAATACCATTCCACTCTATATATACCACATATTGTTTATTAATCCATCAGTGGACATTTGGGGTGCTCCCATTTTTTGGCTATTATAAATAGTGCTTCTATGAACATGGGTGTGCAAATACCTCTATGAGAACTTGCTTTCAATTTTTTTGGATATATACCCAGAATTGGGATTAATGGATCATACGGTAGTCCTAATTTTTTTTTTTTTAAAGGAAACTCCATACTCTTTTTTCCCCAGTGACTGCACCAGTTTACATTCTCACCAACAGCGGATGAGGCTTCTCTTTTCTCTAGAGCCTTATCAACACTTGCTATTTTCTGTTTTGGTTTTTTTGTTTTTTGTTTTTTTTTTTTGATAGTAGCCATCTTAATGGGTATGAGGTTATGATATTGTGATATGTAGTGGGAAATATATAGTTGTTGTTCATCCCATTTCTGTCACAGAGCTCCTAAAAATCCTGGAATTCCCTAATGAGAAGAGGAACAAAGGTGTCTTTTGTTATGTTAATTTGGTGACTCTTGGACCCCCACCTAAGAATTGGGGGGGGGAGTAGTGAGAGGCTGGAGGTTGAACCAATTGCCAATGGCCAATAATTTCATCAATTGTACTTACGTAAAGAAGTCTCCATAAAAATCCAAAAGGACTGGGTTCAGAGAGATTCCAGGTTGGTGAACATGGGGAAGTGCTAGGAGAGTGGAGAGAGCATGGAAGCTTTGCACCCTTTCCCCATGCTTGCCCTATCCTTCTCTGGCTGTTCCTGAGTTATATATAATAACTTACAGATATGTTATACGAATTATTTATATGTGTTATATATAATCAGTCAGTGATCTAGTAAGTAAATATGTCTCTGAGCCCTGTGAGCCACTCTAGCAAGTTAACTGAACCCAAGGAAGGGGTCATGGGCACTACTCATTTATGGCTAGTTAGGCTGAAATCATACGTACAAACCTGGACTTGCAACTGACATCTGAAGTCCAAGCCTGAGGTTGTTGGAACCCCCAGTTTATAGCCAGTAGCCAGAAGCACAGGTGAAGGGTTTCTGAAGGATGCAGGGACTGGGGGACAATTAAGGACTGAAGATTTAGCCTGTTGAAACTGATGCTATGATAATAATAACATTACTTTAATTATTATAATATTAATAAATAATGGAATATCTATAATACTGCTTATAACAGAAATAATATTATAATAATCCTTATTAAGCACTTATATATGCCAGATGCGGATCTATATATTTCTTTTTTTTTTTTAGATTTTAATTATTTATTTGACAGAGAGAGAGACAGTGAGAGAGGGAACACAAGCAGGGGAAGTGGGAGAAGGAGAAGCAGGCTTCCCACTGAGCAGGGAGCCCAATGTAGGGCTTGATCCCAGGACCCTGGGATCATGAACTGAGCCAAAAGCAGATGCCCAATGACTGAGCCACCCAAGCACCTCTATATTAATTTCTATAACAAATTCCACAAAATGGGTGGTTTAAACAACAGAGATTTATTTTTTACAGGTCTGGAGGCTAGAAGTCCAAGATCAAGAGGTTGGCATGCTTGGATTCTTCTGAGGGTTTCTCTCCTTGGCTCATACATGGTCTTGTCCTTCTGGCCTTCTGTCTTCCCATGGCATTCCCTCTATGTGTGTGTGTCCTAATCACTTCTTTTAAAGACACTAGTCATACCAGATGAGGGCTCACCCATTTGACTTAATTTTACCTTAATTACCTCTTTAAAAATGCTATCTCCAAATACAGTCACGTTCTGAGATATGGGGGGGTTATCTAACATGTAAAATTTGGAGGGACATAATCCACATATATGAAGTCTTAGAAAACCTTGTGAGATATATGCAATTATTATTCCTATTTTACTGATCAGAAACTGGAAACATGAAGCAGTCAACTGACTTGCCCATGACCAAAGCTAGAAATGACTCAATCATGATTTGAACAAGGAAGCCTAGTGCAGAGTCTGTGCTGTTACTCACAACACTATACTGCTTCTGTTATTTGATCTGTCAATTCCGTGCATGCTACTTTGATGAAAATAGAAATTAATAAAAATGTGAACAGGGTTTGTTTTTAAATTTTATCCAGAGCCAGTCTTAGGGTTAGAAAAATTCTTGCTGATTTTATGCTGTAAGGACTCTAGACCTCTAGCATATGGGGGTGATTTCTGCCCATGCTTCCCTCTGGTGTCAACTTTTAAAAAAAATTTCTTTGGCTGTGATTTCGTCCTCAGGAGATGGTTTCCGTGGGGGCTATTTTTACTTTAATGCCTGGGAGAACTGGGTTTTTTGGGTGGAACATCTTCAATGTGTACATCCTGAGTAGATTATGGGCATCTAGTCTTCACATTGCCTCCTGTTCATGGACAATCCTGAAGAGCCGTAACCATAGTTACCAAGTGGCTTTGAAGTGACTTGCTCCAAAGGAAATTCTGAGCTGAAGCTAGAAGATTGCATTTGGGAGAGAATGGAAAAGAAAATTGAAAAGAAGGGAGGAAGTCAAGAAGTTGCAGGAGGTGGAGAGGATAGGAAGTGGGCTTGGCTAAACTGGAAAGGAGGAGCGGATTAAGTGGGCCTGCCTTCAAGTTGAGGGGAAAAAAAAATAACCAAATCACCAAAAGAATTCCATTCTTGCTTTAGGGTTTCTGTATTGTACAATTTCTATTAAATTTCATAGGATTTCTTATTCTAACACTTCTGCTAACATAGGCTTTTTATCCCCTCCCCAACCTTTGCAAGGTAAGATAATGATTGTTGCTATGTATTGACCTACCCGGCATTTGACAAGGGATCTTTCCCTCATTCTTCATGTCTGTCCAGGGGAAAGGAAAGCAGATAAAAGGAAGTGGACCTTTTACCAGCTTTTAATGACTCTAGGAATATTCCAACTTAATCCTTTAAATCTACGACATAAATAATTATAGAAACAGAGAAAGAATAAACACACTGATAGGAGCTCAAAGGAACAAATGCTGAGGTATAGAACTGCCTAAAATGCCTTTAGACCTTACATCCTTAGCTATCACCATCTGCTAACATGCAAGGAAATTGAGAGGTCCCTGGGTTATAGCTGCAGGTGTAGAGGTGCCAGATGGAACTGTCTTAGCAGCTGTGGAAGCTTGGGAATAATTATTTCTCCCTGTATTTTGTGGCCTCAAGAGTTCTCAGTAGATGGGGTAAAAATAATCAAAGCCAGATGGTTCTAGGGAGATGTTGCCCATGGCCCTTGGACCCTTTGCCTGTTTTCTGCCCTCTTGCCCCAAGGTATGACAAGTAAGCCTCAGATTCACTTGGTGAGTCATAGTGAATATAAACTTCAGGGATAAACCACTTTACTGCAACATCACTGGTACCCTAACAGGGATGGGGTCCTCTGAGTCCAGGACACTCTATTTCAGAAACTGTCATGCATTGACTCTTTACCATCCACGGACTGGTCTTTATTTGCCATATCTTCAGACATCAGCAGTTTCCGAACTGCTCACAGTATCCCTTAACCCCAAAGCTAGCTCTGGGCTGTTTCTTGGCCCCATGCAATCTATTTCTTTTCTTAAGTTATGTAACAGTCACATAGAGTGCTTGTGGGTTCTATTTCTTTTTTTTTTCCATTTTATTTATTTTTTCAGCGTAACAGTATTCATTGTTTTTGCACAACACCCAGTGCTCCATGCAAAACGTGCCCTCCCTATTACCCACCACCTGTTCCCCCAACCTCCCACCCCTGACACTTCAAAACCCTCAGGTTGTTTTTCAGAGTCCATAGTCTCTTATGGTTTGCCTCCCCTTCCAAATTTTTTTTTTAATAAACATATAATGTATTTTTATCCCCAGGGGTACAGGTCTGTGAATCACCAGGTTTACACACTTCACAGCACTCACGATAGCACATACCCTCCCCAATGTCCATAACCCCCTCCCCCTCTCCCAATCCCACCTCCCTCCAGCAACCCCCAGTTTGTTTTGTGAGATTAAGAGTCATTTATGGTTTGTCTCCCTCCCAATCCCCTCTTGTTTCATTTATTCTTCTCCTATCCCCCTAACCCCCCATGTTGCTTCTCCATGTCCTCATATCATGGAGATCATATGATAGTTGTCTTTCTCCGATGGACTTATTTCACTAAGCATGATACGCTCTAGTTCCATCCACGTCGTCGCAAATGGCAAGATTTCATTTCTTTTGATGGCTGCATAGTATTCCATTGTGTATATATACCACATCTTCTTTATCCATTCATCTGTTGATGGACATCTAGGTTCTTTCCATAGTTTGGCTATTGTAGACATTGCTGCTATAAACATTCGGGTACACGTGCCCCTTAGGATCACTGCGTTTTTATCTTTAGGGTAAATACTCAGTAGTGCAATTGCTGGGTCATAGGGTAGCTCTATTTTCAACATTTTGAGGAACCTCCATGCTGTTTTCCAGAGTGGTTGCACCAGCTTGCATTCCCACCAACAGTGGAGGAGGGTTCCCCTTTCTCCGCATCCTCGCCAGCATCTGTCATTTCCTGACTTGTTAATTTTAGCCATTCTGACTGGTGTGAGGTGATATCTCATTGTGGTTTTGATTTGTATTTCCCTGATGCCGAGTGACGTGGAGCACTTTTTCATGTGTCGGCCATCTGGATGTCTTCTTTGCAGAAATGTCTGTTCATGTCCTCTGCCCATTTCTTGATTGGATTGTTTGTTCTTTGGGTGTTGAGTTTGCTAAGTTCCTTATAGATTTTGGATACTAGCCCTTTATCTGATATGTCGTTTGCAAATATCTTCTCCCATTCTGTCAGTTGTCTTTTGGTTTTGTTAACTGTTTCCTTTGCTGTGCAAAAGCTTTTGATCTTGATGAAATCCCAATAGTTCATTTTTGCCCTTGTTTCCCTTGCCTTTGCCGTTGTTCCTAGGAAGATGTTGCTACGGCTGAGGTCGAAGAGGTTGCTGCCTGCATTCTCCTCAAGGATTTTGATGGATTCCTTTCTCACATTGAGGTCCTTCATCCATTTGGAGTCTATTTTCGTGTGTGGTGTAAGGAAGTGGTCCAATTTCATTTTTCTGCATGTGGCTGTCCAATTTTCCCAGCACCATTTATTGAAGAGGCTGTCTTTTTTCCATTGGACATTCTTTCCTGCTTTGTCGAAGATTAGTTGACCATAGAGTTGAGGGTCAATTTCTGGGCTCTCTATTCTATTCCACTGATCTATGTGTCTGTTTTTGTGCCAGTACCATGCTGTCTTGATGATGACAGCTTTGTAATAGAGCTTCAAGTCCGGAATTGTGATGCCACCAACTTTGGCTTTCTTTTTCAATATTCCTTTGGCTATTCGAGGTCTTTTCTGGTTCCATATAAATTTTAGGATTATTTGTTCCATTTCTTTGAAAAAAATGGAGGGTATTTTGATAGGGATTGCATTAAATATGTAGATTGCTTTAGGTAGCATGGACATTTTCACAATATTTATTCTTCCAATCCAGGAGCATGGAACATTTTTCCATTTCTTTGTGTCTTCCTCAGTTTCTTTCATGAGTACTTTATAATTTTCTGTGTATAGATTCTTAGCCTCTTTGGTTAGGTTTATTCCTAGGTATCTTATAGTTTTGGGTACAATTGTAAATGGGATTGACTCCTTAATTTCTCTTTCTTCTGTCTTGTTGGTGTACAGAAATGCAACTGATTTCTGTGCATTGATTTTATATCCTGACACTTTACTGAATTGCTGTACAAGTTCTAGCAGTTTTGGAGTGGAGTCTTTTGGGTTTTCCACATATAGTATCATATCATCTGCGAAAAGTGATAGTTTGACTTCTTCTTTGCCAATTTGGATGCCTTTAATTTCTTTTTGTTGTCTGATTGCTGAGGCTAGGACTTCTAGTACTATGTTGAATAGCAGTGGTGATAATGGACATCCCTGCCGTGTTCCTGACCTTAGCAGAAAAGCTTTCAGTTTTTCTCCATTGAGAATGATATTTGCGGTGGGTTTTTCATAGATGGCTTTGATAATATTGAGGTATGTGCCCTCTATCCCTACACTTTGAAGAGTTGGATGCTGTACTTTGTCAAATGCTTTTTCAGCATCTATTGAGAGTATCACGTGGTTCTTGTTCTTTCTTTTATTAATGTGTTGTATCACATTGATTGATTTGCAGATGTTGAACCAACCCTGCAGCCCTGGAATAAATCCCACTTGATCGTGGTGAATAATCCTTTTAATGTACTGTTGAATCCTATTGGCTAGTATTTTGGCGAGAAATTTTGCATCTGTGTTCATCAAGGATATTGATCTGTAGTTCTCTTTTTTGGTGGGATCCTTGTCTGGTTTTGGGATCAAGGTGATGCTGGCCTCATAAAATGAGTTTGGGAGTTTTCCTTCCATTTCTATTTTTTGGAACAGTTTCAGGAGAATAGGAATTAGTTCTTCTTTAAATGTTTGGTAGAATTCCCCTGGGAAGCCATCTGGCCCTGGGATTTTGTTTGTTTGGAGATTTTTGATGACTATTTCAATCTCCTTACTGGTTATGGGCCTGTTCAGGTTTTCTATTTCTTCCTGGTTCAGTTGTGGTAGTTTATATGTCTCTAGGAATGCATCCATTTCTTCCAGATTGTCAAATTTGTTGGCGTAGAGTTTCTCATAGTATGTTCTTATAATTGTCTGTATTTCTTTGGTGTTAGTTGTGATCTCTCCTCTTTCATTCATGATTTTATTGATTTGGGTCCTTTCTCTTTTCTTTTTGATGAGTCTGGCCAGGGGTTTATCAATCTTATTGATTCTTTCAAAGAACGAGCTCCTAGTTTCATTGATTTTTTCTATTGTTTTTTTGGTTTCTATTTCATTGATTTCTGCTCTGATCTTTATGATTTCTCTTCTCCTGCTGGGTTTAGGGTTTCTTTCTTGTTCTTTCTCCAGCTCCTTTATGTGTAGGGTTAGGTTGTGTACTTGAGACCTTTCTTGTTTCTTGAGAAAGGCTTGTACCGCTATATATTTTCCTCTCAGGACTGCCTTTGCTGTGTCCCACAGATTTTGAACCGTTGTGCTTTCATTATCATTTGTTTCCATGAATTTTTTCAATTCTTCTTTAATTTCCCGGTTGACCCATTCATTCTTTAGAAGAATGCTGTTTAGTCTCCATGTATTTGGGTTCTTTCCAAATTTCCTCTCGTGATTGAGTTCTAGCTTCAGAGCATTGTGGTCTGAAAATATGCAGGGAATGATCCTAATCTTTTGATACGGGTTGAGACCTGATTTGTGACCCAGGATGCGATCTATTCTGGAGAATGTTCCATGTGCACTAGAGAAGAATGTGTATTCAGTTGCTTTGGGATGAAATGTTCTGAATATATCTGTGATGTCCATCTGGTCCAGTGTGTCATTTAAGGCCTTTATTTCCTTGTTGATCTTTGCTTGGATGATCTGTCCATTTCAGTGAGGGGAGTGTTAAAGTCCCCTACTATTATTGTATTATTATTGATGTGTTTCTTTGATTTTGTTATTAATTGGTTGATATAGTTGGCTGCTCCCACGTTAGGGGCATAGATATTTAAAATTGTTAGATCTTCTTGTTGGACAGACCCTTTGAGTAGGATATAGTGTCCTTCCTCATCTCTTATTATAGTCTTTGGCTTAAAATCTAATTGATCTGATATAAGGATTGCCACCCCAGCTTTCTTCTGATGCCCATTAGCATGGTAAATTGTTTTCCACCCCCTCACTTTAAATCTGGAGGTGTCTTCGTGTCTAAAATGATTTTCTTGTAGGCAACATACTGATGGGTTTTGTTTTTTTATCCATTCTGATACCCTGTGTCTTTTGATTGGGGCATTTAGCCCATTAACATTCAGGGTAACTATTGAGAGATATGAATTTAGTGCCATTATTAGTCTGTAAGGTGACTGTTACTGTATATTGTCTCTGTACCTTTCTGATCTACTACTTTTAGGCTCTCTCTTTGCTTAGAGGACCCCTTTCAATATTTCCTGTAGAGCTGGTTTGGTGTTTGCAAATTCTTTCAGTTTTTGTTTGTCCTGGAAGCTTTTGATCTCTCCTTCTATTTTCAATGATAGCCTAGCTGGATAGAGTATTCTTGGCTGCATGTTTTTCTCGTTTAGTGCTCTGAATATATCATGCCAGCTCTTCCTGGCCTGCCAGGTCTCTGTGGATAAGTCTGATGCCAATCTAATATTTTTACCATTGTATGTTACAGACTTCTTTTCTCAGGCTGCTTTCAGGATTTTCTCTTTGTCACTAAGACTTGTAAATTTTACTATTAGGTGACGGGGTGTGGACCTATTCTTGTTGACTTTGAGGGGGGTTCTCTGCATCTCCTGGATTTTGATGCTTGTTCCCTTTGCCATATTAGGGAAATTCTCTCCAATAATTCTCTCCAATAGACCTTCTGCTCCCCTCTCTGTTTCTTCTTCTTCTGGAATCCCAATTATTCTAATGTTGTTTCGTCTTATGGTGTCATTTATCTCTTGAATTCTCCCCTCATGGTCCAGTAGCTGTTTGTCCCTCTTTTGTTCGGCTTCTTTATTCTCTGTCATTTGGTCTTCTATATCACTAATTCTTTCTTCTGCCTCATTTATCCTAGCAGTGAGAGCCTCCATTTTTGATTGCACCTCATTAATAGCTTTTTTGATTTCTACTTGGTTAGACTTTAGTTCTTTAATTTCTTCAGAAAGGGCTTTAATATCTCCAGAGAGGGTTTCTCTAATATCTTCCATGCCTTTTTCGAGCCTGGCTAGAATGTTCAGAATCGTCATTCTGAACTCTTGATCTGACATATTACCAATGTCTGTGTTGATTAGGTCCCTAGCCTTCAGTACTGTCTCTTGTTCTTTTGTTTGTGGTGATTTTTTCCGCCTTGTCATTTTGTCCAGATAAGAGGATATGAAGGAGCAAATAAAATACTAAAAGGGTGGCAAAGACCCCAGAAAAATGCATTGTAACCAAATGAAAAGAGACCCCAAATTGTGGGGGGGGGGAGAAAGGGGATAAAAAGAGGTTCAGAAAAAAAAGAAAAAAATTTAAAAAATAAAACAAATAAAGAAAAAATATTAAAAAAGAAAGAAAAAAATATATATTTAGATAAACTAGTCAAAAAACGTTAAAAAAGAAAAGGGTAAAAGTTTTAAAAAATTAGCAGAAGAAGAAAAAAGAAAAAAGAAAAAAAAATTGAAAAAAGAAAAAAAATTGAAGTAGCCGCAAGACTAAAGAATCATGGGGAGAAAGCCATGAGTTCCGTGCTTTGCTTTCTCCTCCTCTGGAATTGCGCTGCTGTCTTAGGAATTGAACCTACTTTCCTTGATAGATGAACTTCGTCCTGGCTGGATATTTTGTTGATCTTCTGGGGAGGGGCCTGTTGTAGTGACTCTCAAGTGTCTTTGCCCGAGGCGTTATTGCACTGCCCTTACCAGGGGCCGGACTAAGTAATCCGCTTGGGTTCGCTTTTGGGAGCTTCTGTTCCCTGAACGCTTTCTGTAGAGTTCTGGAGGGCGGGAATGAAAATGGCAGCCTCCTAGTCTCCGGCCTGGAGGAGCCAAGAGCCTGGGCCCCCACTCCTCAGTGCGCCCCCAGAGGACAGCACCCAATCACTCCCGTATCCCCAGCCTCTAGCCGCGCTCCGAGCTCACCCAGCCTGCGACCAGTTCAAGGTAACCCCGAGCTGAGAGCTCAGTCCTCGGCTCTGTCTCTGCAGCTGGCTTCTCCGTTCTAATACCTGCGAGCTCTGAGACACTCTGACACCCCCGATCCTTCTGTGACCCTGCGGGACCTGGGGCCACGCTGACCCCGTGTGAGCTTCACCCTGGTTTAGCCTCTGGAGCAATGTCCCTCAGTGGAACAGACTTTTAAAAGTCCTGATTTTGTGCTCCGTTGCTCCGCCGTTTGCCGGGAGCCGGCCCCTCCCCCCGCGGCTATCTTCCCGTCGTTTTAGATTCACTTCTCCGCCAGTCCTACCTTTCAGAAAGTGGTTGATTTTCTGTTTCTAGAGTTGCTGTTCTTCTCTCTTTGATCTCCCGTTTTATTTGTAGGTGTTTGCAATGTTTAGATAAGCTATCGAGCTGATCTCCTGCTACCTGATGTAGTCTCAGCCTGCTACTTCTCCGCCATCTTGACTCCGCTCTTGTGGGTTCTATTTCTAATACTCTTTCTTTAGATCGTGATGGCTGTCGTGTACCTTCAGGAACCCTGAGCAGGCTTGTACCCATCTAGGTCTTCACAGATGAAAGCTGCCTTGTCAATGAGGTGTAACCAGCACGGTTCCACTAATATTTCTTTGTTGTTCTTTGTCTTGTTGGAGCAGGCAGCCATAAACACCTTCAGATATGAGAAGATTTCTTATTTGGAGACTTTATCCTAACTGAACACCAAACACAATGATCCTAGTAGAATTCATCTGATTGACAAGCAAGGTGATGCTATATATACCCATTTATGCTGCAAACTTTAATTATATATCTGTATTTTTCTAACCTTTACACTGCATGAAAATGAAAAGCCACAAGACAGAGAGCACAGGCTGTGAAGATCTGGTCCCAGCAGCAGTTTGGGAGTTGGATGGAACTGGCTCAGGAGAGCCAACTTGAAATAGTCAGGGATTTTTCAAGTCAGTAGTGAAAGCTTGAAATCACCACTGTGGGAATATTTACAACATGAAACTGGCAAACAATATAAATCAGAGCTTTCCTCCTCCCTGATCCTAGAGACATGGGTTACCCATAAGAGATTGCGTGAAGGGGAGAAGTATGGAAGGATGCATAGTCTCCAATTTCTAGAGGAAAAAGTTTGTACATAGGGCTGTCAAAACTGCAAAAAAAGAAAAAAGAAAAAATCAGTAATGCAAATTCTGAAACTAGTCAGAGTTCAATTGGTTCTCATAGGGTATAAAAATTACCAATATTTAATGAAATTAAATACTTAAATATAATTTATATATAGTTAAGGTTTGCAACATATATATATATCTCCACGTAAGTGTGTGTGTGTGTGTGTGTGTGTGTGTGTGTGTGTGTAGAGAGAGAGAACTGCTACAATCCAGTGATCTGTGCTTTTTCAAATGTCATAGACAGAGATGCCTAGTAATCCCTGAACTCAGTTTGCTTGCAGTTGAGTCTGGATAGACAGCTATTGCTTAGCTAACAGTATGATCTGAAAGCTGAATGATGCTAGTGCAAATCTTCCCAGCAGAACTCGAGAAGACAGCTTCACCTTCTCTCCTATACTTACAGACCCCTTTGAGGTGCTAGTTTATCATATAAAAAAAGGGTTTTGATTTTCAAGGGGATGACTTCAAAGAAACATTAGTATGTATAACTCCCAGCTCAAAAATGTGTTCTCCAAAGTTTCTTCAGGCCTCAGTCCCAGTGGTTTAATGTTAAGTGTTGATATTTTAAGCCCATAGCAAATTTGAACTTCAGCCTTTTCATTGCCTTGTCATCACGGTAAAGATACCTTTCAATTACACTTCTGTGTTTTTAGTACATCGGTCTCTTGAGATTTTGTTCTTTTTTTTTTTTCTTTTCTTTACAGAGTGTGTCACTGAGTTTTTCTCAGTAACAGACACCAAAAGATAAATGTATTTATCTAAACCATAACCTGATGCAAAAATGCTACAATTAACAATTCACTGGATGCTTTGGCAACTAGTTCCCAAAGTGCCAAAAAGTCTGTTCACTCTGTTGTCATCGAGGAGGTTATGGGCTCAAGGAGTCACTGCTGCTTGTCTCAAACCACTAACAAGAAGGCTAAGAACAAAAGTTAAAGTGTAAACGAAACACCTACAAAATGTTTATCTCTTGCCACGAGTTCAAACCACACCCAGGATATAAAATTCAAAATAAACCAAAAAGGTAAACAATGTAAAACAAAGTAAAAATGTTAATCTCTTGCCACCAATTCAAACCACATATATAAAACCAGGATATAAAATTCAAAATAAACCAAAAAGGTAAACCATCACCCATTACCCCATCCCTCATCCCCCTCCCTTCTGTAACCGTGTTTGGTTCCCAGATTCCAAAGTCTCTCATGGTTTGTCTCCCCTTCTGATTTTTTCTCATTCAGTTTTCCCTCCTTTCCTCTGTGGTCCTCTGCTCTATTCTTTATGCTCCACATATGAGTGAAACCATACAATAATTGTCTTTCTCTGCTTGACTTGTTTTGCTTAGCATAATCCCTTCCAGTTCCATCCTTGTCAATGCAAATGGTGGTGTTCATCCTTTCTGATGGCTGAGTAATATTCCATTCATCTGTTGAAGGGCATCTTGGCTCCTTCTAGTTTGGCTATTGTGGACATTGCTGCTATGAACATTGGGATGCAGGTGCCTCTTCTTTTCACTACATTTGAATCTTTGGGGTAAATACCTAGTAGTGAAGTTGCTGGGTCATAGTGTAGCTCTATTTTTAACTTCTAGAGGCACATTCATACCGTTTTCCAGAGTAGCTGTAACAGCTTGTGTTCCCACCAACAGTGTAAGAGGGTTCCACTTTCTCCACATCCTTGTCAACACTTGTTTCCTGTCTCATTAATTTTAGCCATTCTGACTGGTGTGAGGTGGTATCTCATTGTGATTTTGATTTGTATTTCCTTGATGCCGAGTGATGTTGAACATTTTTTCATGTGTGTGTTGGCCATTTTTATGTTGTCTTTGGAGATATGTCTGTTCATGTCTTCTGCCCATTTCTTGACTGGATTATTTGTTTTTTGGGGGGTATTAAGCTTCATAAGTTCTTTGTAGCTCTTGGATACTAGCCCTTTTTCTGATATGTCATTTACAAATATCTTCTCTCATTCTGTAGGTTGCCTTTTAGTTTTGTTGACTGTTTCTTTTGTTGTGCAGAAGCTTTTGATCTTGATGAAGTCCCAAAAATTCATTTTTGCTTTTGTTTCCTTTGCCTTTGGAGACATGTTTAGCCAGAAGTTGCAGGGGCTGAGGTTGAAGAGGTTGCTGCTGTGTTCTCCTCTGGGATTTTGATGGATTCCTGTCTCACATTTAGGTCTTTCATCTGTTTAGAGTTTATCTTTGTACACAGCTTCTTTTAATCCTGAAAAATGGTTTGTCCTCCTTGAGTGTCTGGGTAAAGCCTAGGGCCCTGGGGACAGTGGAAGCACCACGGTGTCTGCAGGTAACCATTCACACAATTGTTTGGAAGATCCTGGAGGAATCTAGAATCTGATTTGGGTAAGGAAGGATATAAAGACAGGTAGGGGTCAATGGATAGGAATGGGATAGAATTATCAAGGAACTTGAGGCTCCATCACCATCTAATTAGTGAGAAGGGAAAGAGACTGTGGTCAAAGGGGGGTGGGTGGGTGTGAATTCATTATTTTAAAATTGTGTAATTTCATGCAATGCCAAGGTCTATGGTCTAACCATGGGAGAGAGTGGCTAGGTGAGAAGGTCACTTTAACCATACACTTAAATTTTTTCCTAAGAAAACCTGGTAACCTTGACAAACATATTACTGTAAGTAGGGCAGAGCTTAGAATCCTGTTTAGAATTTTTTAAAAAGAAGGTTTCTTGGATGGTATCCTATTAAAACAACATCACCAGGGGAGGTGAGTTTGATGCTAGTGAAGTGTGAGTGGGTGAGCAGGTAGGTGAGCTCTAGTGTTCTTAACTCTGTTAAAGTGGCTCACAGCTGGAAAGCTTGAGAATTGCTAAATTATTTTACCAGACTCACCTAAAAAATGAACAAATTGAAAACACTTAGTGATGCAGACCTGACTGATTACTGAATCATCCATCTACAGAGCTTTTTCAAAATACACATATCCATTTCCTAACCTGGAACTAGCATTTCAGAATTTTTGAGGGGTGAGGCCCATGTGTGTTTGTAATCAATGGATGATGTGTAGGCAATATTGAAAAACCACTGGAATAATGCTTAGTGCACAGTGACTGCTTTTGCCTGCAAAAGCGTGCATGGCTTCTTTTTCTGGTCACGGTGATGTGACTTTACCCTGGGACACCATCCTTAACCCACTCTCGGTCTATGTGCTTTTGGTAGAACTGATGCTGCTGTGACTCCAAAGGTAGCAGGTTATCCAAGACTGCCTGAGGTGGGAATCACACCTCTTGATTTGTAGACATTGTTTTACAAATGGTACAAGACCTAAGCCAAGGTGACTTTTCTTTCCAATCAGAGCTAATTCCAGGACTTCTGCCTCACTTATTGGCTCATTCTCTAGGCTGTAGGTTTAGACCTGGAATGATGGAAGCAGGGAATTGCTGACAGGCATTTTGCCAACACAAAGAATGTCTCTCTGGAAAGGGAGCAACACAGAGGAAAGCAGAGGCAACATAAAGACAGAGACCAGTCCTGCTGACAATATTTGTTAGATTAAGCCATTGCTGATTTTTACTTTAAATCCAATATAATTAACGTATTGTGTTGTATTTGATTCAGGTGTATAATAGAGCAATTCAGCAATTCTATACATTACTCAGTGCTCATCACGATAAGTATACTCTTAATCCCCCTCACCTATTTCACCCATCCCCCCACTTGCCTCCCCTCTGGCAACCACCAATTGGTTCTCTGTATTTAAGAGTCTGGTTTTGGGGCACCTGTGTTGCTCAGTCAGTTACGTATCTGGTTAGGCTCAGGTCATAATTTCAGGGTCCTAGGATTTAGCCCTGTGTTGGGCTCTCTGCTTAGCAAGGAGTCTGTCTTTCCCTCTCCCTCTGTGCTCTCTCTCTCTCTCACATAAATAAATAAATAAAAGCTTTTAAAAAGTCTGTTTTTTTTTTCTGTTTGTCTCCTTTTTCTTTATTTTGTTTTTTCAGTTACACATATGAGTGAATCATACGGTATTTGTCCTTTTAGCATTATGCCCTCTAGATCCATCCATGTTGTTGCAAATGGCAAGATTTCATTCATTTTTATGGTTGAGTAATATAATATTCCATTGTATATATTTACCACATCTTCTTTATCCATTCATCTATCGATAGATACTTGAGCTGCTTCCACATAAGCCATTCCCGATTTTTGATTACATGAGCCTATGGTCCTCATTTTCTTAGGTAATTTGATTTGGGCTTTCTCTCAAAACTGAAGAGCTTAATACCTAGAGGTTGGAGTCTTGTCTACAGTGATGCTGAGGTTCTCCCACTTTTTAGATGCTCTCCTCACTTCAGGTCATGTGATTTTATCCTTTCAGGTGGCTTTTTTGCCACTCCAGCTCAGGAAATTTACATTCTCAGAATCTGTCTCCTGTGGCAGGGAGGGAGACAAGAAAACAGAATCAGATCAAGATGGGAAGAACATTGATTCTCTATAAGCTTATGGTCTCTGGTGACCCCCTAGGCATACTTAGACTGCTCAGCTCCTCTGGAGTCCTTATTAGCATACCCAGTTAAGGAACAAATGGCCTCAGTCAAAAAGAGCAATTTAGGTTTGAAAATGCTAGATGTAATTGAATAGAACATTATGTTCCAAACCCAGGCTTAAAACATGACAAAAACTAGACATATTAATCTAAACATTTTTTTCTGTGTTGGCATGTTTCTTAAATTGTTCCTCTTTGTGCTTTTTCCTGCTGGATGCCCAGTTTCATCGGGTTATTAATGGTTTCTGAAATAAAGTCCTAAGCACTCCATGTCACAAGATGAGGAATCACTTTATTTCCTAAAGTAATTTTGGAGAAATAAAGTTTTCATTGCAAGGAATATTGAGAACTATTATGATATTACTTACCTCATTGAGTTCCCTGCTTCTGATTTTATCTTGAATGTTTAGCTCCTGAAACACCAGAAGGACCTGATTAAGAGACACATTTAGTTTTAAGTTGGTCTCATACTTTAGATCCCAAGAGTCGCCTATGAGAAAAGTAGAATTGTACATCCTAGTTCACCTATTGTCTTGCTATTCATCAGGTAAATAGCTTTTCATTTCCTTGGGATGTCGATTCTATCATTTTAGTGTCTGCAGAAGAAATCACTGTAACATTTTCTGTACCTGAATAGAAAAATGACCAATATTTTGTAGTACAAAGTCTATCTCATAAATTGAAATGTTAGTAGATAAAATTTGAAAATGCAGTCCAAAAGAGGGCTTGATGTAATTAATGTCCTTTTTTTTTTCTTTTGAAAATGGTGTAATCTTATGATTCCTGGTGAAGGTCATATTTAACTGCTTTTCTCAAATGTCACAATCATTTCAGAATACTGCATAAATACAATTTTGGTATCAGTTTTCTTCCATGAAACAGTATTCCCTAATAACCTGAAACTCCCTCTGAGCCATGATGTCTAACTTTCTTTAATATTAATATAAAACTCAATTTTAGGGGAAAGAAGTAGCAAAGAACAATTGGCACCCAAATCCAGAGAATTTATGCTCGGTTGTGTGCTCTTTTATCTTCTGCTTTGTTATCATTTGTAGCTTAAAAAATAAAAACAAAAAACAACCAACCAACCAACCACCCAAATAAACACCAAGAACTTGCTAATATAGAAACACAGAGCCCTTTACTCCCTTACTTCCATAGTACTAAATGGGCCCCAGTTAGGACGGTGGAGTCCACTGAGAAAATAGAGACCACCTTCATTTGTCACTGTCAATGAAGTCACACAGAATTCTGGGAAATTCTAAGAGTACATCTCAGCATGATTAAAACCATCCTGATTTATCCTTTGTGAGCAATAACACTCTCTCAGCTGAAAGCCCAACGTTATTTCTTGCATTTAAAAATGTAGTTCAGGGGTGCCTAGGTTAAAGCCTCTGCCTTCGGCTCAGGTCATGATCCCAGCGTCCTGGGATCGAGCCCTGCATCGGGCTCTCCGCTCAGCGGGGAGCCTGCTTCCTCTTCTCTCTCTGCCTGCCTCTCTGCCTACTTGAGATCTCTGTATGTCAAATAAATAAATAAAATCTTTAAAAAAAATGTAGTTCAGAGCAAAAAATAAGCTGTAATGTGATATCTGAATTGCAAAACCCAGCCAATTAAGTAATATTTGAAAATCCAGTTTTTTAACGTTTAGTAAACATAGAAATGATTTTGAACACACACACACACACCCCCTACACCTACCTTAAGTTGGTATTCAACAGGAATATATCTACACACCTACATGCATATCTACTGTTGTTTAAACAAATAAGTTAGAAGATAATTTCTTATTTCTTATACACTGGGGCCCCACTTGGAGCTTTATTAGTGTTCTCTTTGTGTCTTAGGTATGCCTGACCTCATCTAGAGTTCCATAGGGTTGGGCTTACCAGATGTCCACTCACACAAATGATGCTGGGGTCCCCTAGGAAAGCACACATCTTAAGAAAACTTCCAGAGACTCAAAAGATGATAAAAAGAACAGTACTCTGACTTGGAGAGGAAAGGGTGATTTGAGTACAACAGCATCTCATGAAAATTGTCTGCCTACCAAGAAATGCCTTTTTTTTGCCAGGGATTTGGACCTCAGTCTTAGAGTGAAGGTGACTTTAAGGATTTTTTTAAGAAGCTAGATATTGAAGTGCCTGGGTGGCTCAGTTGGTTAAGCATCTAGCTTTGGCCCAGGTCATGATTCCAGGGTCCTGGGATTGAGCCCCAGGTTCGGCTCTCTGCTCAGCAGGCAGTCTGTTTCTCCTTCTCCTTCTGCCCCTGCCCCCAACTCATGCTCTCTCTCTCTCCAAATAAGTAAATAAAATCTTAAAAAAATTTTTTTCTAAAAGCTAGGTATTTACCCCCAAAATACAAAAATACTAATCCAAAGGGATATGTGCACCCCAGTGTTTATGGCAGCATTATCTAAAATAGTAAATTATTACAGCCCAAGTGTTCATCAATGATAAATGGACAAAGAAAAGGTGGTATGTATATATAATGGAACATTACCCAGCCATGAAAAAGAATGTGATCTTGCCATTTGCAATGACATGGTTGGAGCTAGAGAGTATCATGCTAAGTGAAATAAGTCAGTCAGAGAAAGACAAATACTGTATGACTTCATTCATATGTGGAATTTAAGAAACAAAACAAATGTGGGTATCTGGGTGGCCCAGTCGGTTAAGGATCCAACTCTTGATTTTGGCTTAGGTCATGATCTCAGCTTTGTGAGATCAAGCCCTATGTTGAACTATGTGTTCAGTAGGGAGTCTGCTTGAGATTATCTCCCCTTCCCTCTTGCCTCTACCCCCTCCCCACTCACACTCTTACTCTCTCTTTCTCTAAAATAAATAAATAAATAAATAAATAAATCTTGAAAAAAAAAAAAAGAAAACAAATGAACAAAGAGGGGGAAGAGAGAGAGAGAGAGAGAGAGAGAGAGGCAAACCAAGAAACAGACTCTTAACTATGGAGAAAAAAACTGATGGTTACCAGTAGGGAGGTAGATGAGGAGAAGCGGGTAAAATAGTGATGGGGATTAAGGAGGGCACTTGTTGTGATGAACATGGGGTGATGTATGGAAGTGTTGAATCACTTCACTATATTTTACACCTGGAACTAATATCACATTGTATGTTAACTAATTGGAATTTAAATTAAAACTTTTTAAAAAATGAAAAAAATTTCTAAACTCCATTTTAAGAAACACTTAAAAAAATCAGACTATGAAAAGACTATGACAATGTTCAGTTGTGAATTGTCACTGTAAAAGAAGAACTTTATTTTTTACTATGGTAGCAGATTTTTAAAAGCAATTTTTTGAATAAAAATTATTAACAATTTCCTGAAAATAGAAAGGTATTTTGTAATGAACTCAGTGAGTTATAAAGAGGTCATCATCTCAAGGTAGTGTTGCTTTGTAGTTTATGTTAAATTTTGGCCCAGATGGGAGAAGTGGACTTTCTTCATTAGGAATTGCTACTGTTGAATATTCAAATATAGTATCGACACAGTAGCTTAAACTATTGATTAAGATAATGGTCATCTGGAGCAAAGAGACAGGACAAGGGCTCACCTTCAGGGGATGTCAAGAATGTCTCATTGGCATGGGAGGCTTCAGTGATTTAAAGCAGTGCACTGTCAGGATTCATTCTTGAATTTTCAGTGTACAAAGGGGGCATTGTGCTGGTTAGTGGAAAGCTCTCACACAAACACCTGCAGTCTGGGTGGGAGGCAAGAAGAGAAAAATAGGAGGTTCAATATATGGATGTAAAGAACCAGATAATCATAAGAACAGAGTCTTCTTGGAGTCTTCAGACTCCACTTGGAGTCTTCATAAACAGGCGGTGTTATACTGGCACACTGTGGGAAGGGGAATTACTGTACTATATCTCCACTGAGGCATCAGCCTTCCCTCCAAGGTCAAAGCAGTCTGGGAAACCTATCTGCCTTTTCATTAAAAAAAAAAAATTCCTTACTTTAATAAAAATTTCATCTCAGTGTCCTTTGGACAATGAGAATATGGTTATCTCTATCAAAATATTTGAATTAGGGGAAGTTTCCCAGAACATCTTACTCTCGAAGAGTGAGAACCACTTTTTTTTTTTTTTTAATTTAAGTAAGATCCACACCCAGCGAGCACAGAGCCCAGTGTGGGGCTCTAACTCATGACCCTGAGATCAAGATCTGAGCCGAAATTGAGTTGGACACTTAAACGATTCAGCCACCCAAGCACCCATCATGTTTCGATGGATGTGACAACCATCCATGGGAAAGGGGATTGGAAATTAGAGGGGATTTTTCCTGAAGGTTAGAAAGTTGAGTCAAAAGTAATTTTTCTAGAAACAAAGATGGACACTCACATGCTCCTTCTCTTCATATATCTAGGAGTATTTGGTAGTACTTTCTGGACACCAGAGTGTTAGTGGAGTATTATTCCATAATTTATATGAGGATAGCAACTGCTAATGGAAGAAATTTTTGAGTATAATTCAATAAAAGCAGCGTGTGAAAATAATTGCCTACTCTTTATAATGGTAACAATATAAAATACTAGACATTTCTTTAAGTATCCCTTCTCACAGAGGCCCCAATTTCTATTTGATATAATTTAGTGACTTTATCACTATAAATTGAAGAGGTTTTAGTGGTTCTTGTTAAACTAGAGACTATTAAATTCATCTGATTAGAGTTGTTCAAATGATTAGCATGATACGTCCTTCTTTAAAAGGATATTTTGTAATCCTGTTTAGTACTTCCATTTCACGATAAAAATAAATCAAGACTTCAAGTAGCTTGAAAGAATGAGAAAATAATACAATACCATGGGAATGCAGACATTTCTTCAAGATTGATTTCAGTTCTTTTGGATATATATCTTTGATTTGCAACAACATGGTTGAATGGAGAGAACTTTATGTTAAGTAAACTAGACAGAGAAAGACAAATACTGGATGCTATCACTTACATATGAAATCTTTTTAAAAAATTCAATTTCATAAAAAGAGTAGAAAGGTGATTGCCAGTGATTACAGAGGAGTGGGAAACGGGGAGATGTTGGTCAAAAGGTGCAAACTTACAGTTCTAAGAAGAATAAGCCCTGAGGATCTAATGTTTAGCATAGTCAGTCTACTTAAAATGCAGTACTGTATACTTAAAAGTTGCTGAGAGTAGATCTTAAGTGTTACCGTGTTTTTCTTCTCAGAGATTTTATTTTTCAAGGAATACAAGTATATGATCTCACATAAAAATTAGATTCCATATGGAATCTAAAAAAATTGAACTCATGGAAACAGAGTAGAAAAGTGGTTGCCAAGGGTGAAGGGTACAGTAGATGAGGAACTAGGGCTCAAAGGGGACAAAGTTTCAGTTCTGTAGGATGAGTAAGTTTTGGAGAGCTTATGTACAAAGTGGTGACTATAGTTAATAATACTGTATTATATACTTGACATTTGCTAAAAGAGTAGATTTTATGTGTTCTCACCACATGCATACATGAATGGTAACTATGTGAAGTGATTGATATCTGTTGATTATGGTAATCAAAACTATCTTTCTAAAGAATTTTCACAATTTATATGTATATCAAAACATTGCATTATATACCCTAAATATATACAATTTTACTTGTCAATTATATCTCAATAAAGATAGGAACAAAGTTTCAATGACATTTAAAAATTACATTCTTCACATATAACTTGACTAAGAGAAATATTAATAAAGAAAAAATAATAAATGTACCATAGATTAACTAAAATTTTTGCTATTTTAATCAAAGTTCATCTGTCATTTCTGACTTCTATAAACATCTTACTAGGAAGCAAGTCTGTTCAGCCAAAAATGAGTCAGATATAAAAAGGGGATTTAAGTGACTTGTTTTCTAAAGAAAATAATGGAACATGGCTTGGAATAATAAAAGTCTGGGGTTCGAATTATGGGACATACCAGTCTCTCTTTCCCCTGTACAGTTCATTCCAGGGCTTGCTCTATTCCATTTAGCATGTTAAGTTCATTTACTTGTCATAAGAAAAATAAAACATGGTACTGGAAGTGGGCAAACATGTCTCACAAAAATGACTTAGAGAAGCCCAGAATATTTAACATAGAGAAGCAAAGGGATTTAATAAAAACAAACTAGTTGCTTATCCCTTCTCATCTCCCCTACATCTTATTATAATTCTCTGTCCTTCTCTCTTTTCCCTTTATCCTAATACTCTTGGTCATTGCATCTGGTCCATGGCTTCAAATACCATCTACATGCTGAATATATATATATATATATATATGAATATGATATCACACACAGATAGGTAGGTAGGTAGATAGATATCTAGACCTGACCTCTCCCAGAAATTGTAGAGTCTCATTTTCAACTATTTACTTGCCATCTCCTCATGAATGCATTAGAGATATTTCAAACATAATGTGATAAAAATAAAACACCTACCTGACTGTCCTCATTTCCGTTCCTTCTGAAACCTGCTTCTTAGGCATTGTTCCTCATCTAAATTAGTGATAATTCTATCCTTCATTTGCCTAGGTCAAAACCATTGGAGTCATGTTTCTCTCTAATCATTGCAAAGAGGACACGATACCTGACAGATGCGTGGGAGGAAGAGGGAAGACATACGTAGACCCAGTACAAGCCAGTCTCGTCTCAATAAATCCATTGGAAGCCTTGGAGAAAGTATGTTCCAAGGAGACATTTGATAGTGAAGATTCGATGCTGGGTGTGCCTTTTAAGAAGAGTCTTGTAGCTCTGGATACCTGCTGCTCTCATCAGGTGTGTGGATGAGGGAGACAGGGGCAGGGTGAAAGTTACCTTCTAAATGAGTAGCTTCCTCCAGAAGGGGTGTTTTCACAGTGTTTGGGAGAGTCTGACTCTCTGAACACACTCAAATGTTGGCAACCGTGAGGTGCACAGTGATGCCTGTTTTGGGTGACACTGAGAACAAAGATTTAATGATGGTTTCTCCCACAGTGTGCAATGCAAAACCCAACACCTGTGACTGTTCAGTCTTCTGTTATTGTGGAAATAATTACACTATTCACAGAACACAATAATCTGCAATATTTCTCAGAGGAAAAAGGACACATTCTGGCTCTCTTGGTTTGATTTTCAGAGCAAAATTCAACAGCTTTACTGTTCTACAGGAAAAACAAAACTAAAAGCAAAACATACTGACAACTCAGATAAACAGAAAATGGCTATAGATCTCACTGAATATATTTATTTTTAGTTTTCCCTCTCATTTATCTTTTGTATAGATACAGTGTATTTTAAAAGCTAGTATTCAACCTACTATAATTACTCATTTTTCCATGCAGTCAATGATCATTCATTTCCCATGTCCTGACAGCGCTTTTGTATGGATATGCTATAATCAGTGGAACAAAATTGGAGTTTTCATTTGTCCTGAGATTTAGTAGTTAGGCCCCACTGGAATATTGGGTGTGCCAGAGTTTTCTTACATCTAATCTAAATGTGACTGTGGGGAAATATCAAGCAAAGGAATTCAGGATCCAATTTTTAAATTGTTACTTATTATATTAAAAGGGCTAACCATTTTATGTATATTGTCTCACTCAGCCTTAAAAACAACCCTAAGTAGAAACTACTGTTACGATTTTATAGATGAAGACAATAGGTTTCATAGAAGTTTAAATGGTTTCCTTGAGGACACACAACTAATAATTGGCAGAGTCAGAATTTGAACTCAGGTCTCTTTACTTCAAAGCTTATGTACTTGGTTGCTACACTGTGGAGCTTTCCCACCACAAACAAAGAGAAAAAAAAACCACAAAGGAGTGACATAAAGAAATATCAAGATAGATGAACTGCCTTCCTTTCCAGGGGGTTTGGAGAACAGCCAGAGTTAAGGATAGACAGAAGAAGGCTAACATGACAAAGAGTTAAGGCATCTTTGACTTCTACTTGAATGTTTGGATGGCTGGAAACTAGACCTCAATGAAAGTGGTAAAGAGAATATGGGAAGAAATATAGCTATTTAAAAGAAGATGATTCCTAGGATATTTCCCAGGTCAAAGAAAGCTTGCCATGGTCTTCATGCACAGTGTTGTTAGTCATCATCATTCTGGCAGAATTATCAGTGGGGCTGGTGGAAAACCAAAGGCAATGATGCTTCAGCAGCTTAACTCATAACGTGGGCTAAAAACCAAAGTCCATGGATTTACAGTTGGGAAGAAGTCGTTTGGGAGTCTGACCTCCTAATGGCATCAGTATCCCGAGTGAAATCTATTTTTGTCCTGGTGTAATTGAGGATCTGATTGCAGTTATTGGCTTTTAGTTATTTCAAATTTGTTTGAAGTAGAAGAAAATTCCTAAATTTTCATCATTCATTAACAATGGAAAAGTACTTTGGGAACACATTTCTCTCTGACTTCCAAGGTCAAAATTCTTGCCTTTGTATTGCCTTTTATTCCCAAAGAATAACAAAGTTAACAGGATGTCTCTGGCTTATTAATTATAATTTTCTAATAACTCATTAAAAAACAAATATAAGTAATTGGCAAAGTCTAAAAATAGCTAATTTGTGTCTGTCTGCCTATATAAGTACAAAACTGCATTGTCTTTGTGGCTTATGAATTAGGAAGTAGTTAAGTGCATTTTCAGTATTAAAACTTAGGGAATTACATAAGAACTTGATGCCAGGATGTAAAATGTTTAGGTCAAAAGGCCTATGTTTAAGTGTCATAATGATTAAGAATCATTCATTCAGAACCAGGAGATAAGTAGGGGTTAATATTAGCTTCACTGTTATTTTGGTGAAAGTGAAAATTGTTTCCTAAATTAAGGAGCTTATTTGCATAGATATATTAAAACCACACACATAAGAAACAAATGCTTTAAGGCTTTAAAAAATCGTGTTAATTTCCTAGAGCTGATAATAAATTGCCACAAACCTGGTAACTTAAAGCAACAGAAATGTATTCTCTCTCAGTGCTGGAGGCTAGAAGTCTGACATCGGGATGTCAGCAAGGCCATGCTCTCTCTGAAGGCTCTAAGGAAGAATTCTTCCTACCTATCTCTTAGCTTAAGGTGGTTATCAGTGATCTTTGGCGTTCCTTGGTTTGCAAATGCCTCATTCCAGTATCTCTCTTGGTTACCACATGGCCATTTCTGCGTATGTCTCTGTCTCTGTGTCCCGATTTCCCTTATAAGGACCTGTCATTAGATTATAGCCCACCCTAATCCAGTATGACCTTAATCTTAACTTGATGACATCTGCAAAGACCCTATTTCCATATGATATCACATTCGCAGGTCCTAGGGATTGGGACTTAGAAATAATTTTGTGGTCAGGATCTCAGAGCATGAATCTCTTCCTTTTTTGTGTATTTCCCTTCTCATCAGCTTATTCTCAGGTATCCTGAAGGCCAGAAATCCGTCTTCCCCCAGTTTTTACAAAGTAAAAACAAGGAATCAGAGAAGTCATGGACCAAAGCAATATATTAAGATTCAGAGCCCAGAATCTAGTCAGGAAAACAGATACCACACTGGTTATTTGAATAGAGAGGATTAAATATAAGGAATTGGAGGATGGGGAAAGGCAAAAGCCATCAGTTAGGTGGTACAGATGTAGTGGTTTCAGGAAGATCAAAGGGAGATGGTTGGAGCTGGTGCCTGGGAAAGGGGACTTCACAGAGCTGAGACCCGGACTGCTGAGGAGAGGCTGTTGGGCCGTCTGCTGGCACAATGAGGCTAGTTATATGAATGGAGAAAAAATGGAAAGCAAAACCCCCTGCCAAGCCCAGTGACAAACTATTGCTGAGATGACACTTTCAAGAACAGTGAGCATTCAAGAAGGAGCATGTAGCTTCTCCCTCTGCCCTTGGTCGGCCTCTGCCCTTAGTGAGTATATCTGATTCTGCTAGAACCAAATTGGGAGCCACCAAGCAAAGGTGAGACATGGTTTAGTGTCTTAGTTGCAGCATCACAAAGCAGAGTGGAAAGGTGGGTTTGGAGCTGAGAGACACGGGTTTGAAGAACCAGTTTTTCAGATATGAATGATTAGCTGAACCCTGGAAGCTGGTAGAAAGGGGGTAAAAAGGAGGAGTTAATGAAACTAGAGAGGAACTGTGGAAGAAAGATCTCTTTGGGAACCAGGAAGAGGAGTAGAATGAATGAAGTTGGAGGATCACTGACTAACATTGGATGTTTTTAGCACCTTGAACTGAGGGGTTTGAACTTAAGCACTTTGGATGGAGATAGGTCGTGTGGAGAAAACCTCACATTCTAATCAAGGATTAGCCAAACAGATCCAGTGGGGGTTTCCTCACAAGCTGGGGTAGCTGCTGACACTGTATCACTGTTTAAATTCCACAAATAGGGAATAACTATTATTGATTACCTGCTCCTATTGTATGCACTGAAGGGAATAGAAAATAAATACGAATACATGTATAATTAATTGATATAACAATCAGTGGATTAGGACTTTAGAGAGCAAATAGTTTACACTCTATATTGTAGTGTTTCTCAGTGTATTTATTTGTTTCATTATTTCCCCTTTCGGATGCTTTTTCCTAATTGTTTCCTCTTCCTATAAAATTTTAATACCATAGATAGATTGTACATTTGCTTATATACTGTGGCTGTTTGGAGAGACAAAACCATTGTAATGTCTAAGATTTCCCCTTCCCACACCCTCCAAGAACTAATTTCTCCCTCCTGGAGGAAGACTGCCCCACTGAGAGTTTGTGCCATGGTGGAAGTTGTTGGTAACCCACCCAGAACTCCTTCACTGGTAGTAAATACCCCGGTTGCTGTGAACATTGCCTTAGGAGAATTCTCAAGAATATTGCCCCAGACCAGAGAGAACCACCCCAGTGGCGATTCTATCCCCCAGAAAATGCCCATCAAATAACCCCCACCAAAAAAACCCCCTGTACCTACTTAGAGTAAGGTACAGAAGACTGACCTTCTGTTCCCTGAAAATACGCCTGCAGTCCTCCAGTCTTATGCCAAACCAGAAGCTGGCCCTTCAGGCCAAAGCTCAGGGACAAACAAGTAAGCCTCTTTCACAGAAAGGCTGGGGGTGTTTTTAGTCTGCTGTCTGTGCAGTGCCCTGGGGGTGGCAGTCTGCCAAGAACCTTCAGGAAGTTATAGTCCCATGAGACCCAGGATCACAAGCTCCCCTGGCTTGAGAGCCAAGCAATCATGTAGGGACCACTGGGGGAACTGTAGCAAAATCCAAGTCACCGGGTGGTCTAAAAGCTCCCTTCAGGAAATGCTGGTGTTCTGGAGTGAGGCAGAGGGAGGGCGTGGAGATGGAGCCCACCACTAAAATAAGACAGAGAGAGTATACAGATGTTTCCTAGAGGAATAAAGGGGTACGGGGGGCCCAGTGGTAAGAAAATAAAACAAAATAAAATAAATATGGTGTCTGCTAGCTAGAGTGAGGCCAGGGGAGAGCATGAAGATAATGCTCTTCGGCCAGCAGGCCCCTAGATGTGCACTAAATTAGATGCCTGCTCCTCAGGCCATCACTTTAAGGTTAACAAATGAGTCGTGTTCACATAAAATCTGGGTGCCTCTGGATCTGCTATTTCTGTGCCAGGCCCTGGGGCGAATGAGTCTGAGTGGGTAAACCTTATTAGAGCTGTTTGTCAGATAACTGTAGTCTTGTAGTTCTTGTGGGTGTGGATCCCATTGGTTTTCAAAGCTGGATGTTTTGAGGACTTGCCTCTCAGATGAGGGTCTTAAAAGTTGGGGGTGCTCGAAAATGAACTTTTGGGACTTCATCAAGATCAAAAGCTTCTGCACAGCAAAGGAAACAGTCAACAAAACAAAAAGGCAACCCACGGAATGGGAGAAGATATTTGCAAATGACAGTACAGACAAAAGGTTGATACCCAGGATTTATAAAGAACTTCTCAAACTCAACACACACAAAACAGATAATCATATCAAAAAAAAAATGAGCAGAAGATATGAACAGACACTTCTCCAATGAAGACATACAAATGGCTATCAGACACATGAAAAAATGCTCATCATCACTAGCCATCAGGGAGATTCAAATGAAAACCACATTGAGATATCACCTTACACCAGTTAGAATGGCCAAAATTAGCAAGACAGGAAACAACGTGTGTTAGAGAGGTTGTGGAGAAAGGGGAACTCTCTTACACTGTTGGTGGGAATGCAAGTTGGTGCAGCCACTTTGGAGAACAGTGTGGAGATTCCTCAAGAAATTAAAAATAGAGCTTCCCTATGACTCTGCAATTGCACTGCTGGGTATTTACCCCAAAGATACAGATGTAGTGAAAAGAAGAGCCATCTGTACCTCAATGTTTATAGCAGCAATGGCCATGGTCGCCAAACTGTGGAAAGAACCAAGATGCCTTTCAACGGACAAATGGATAAGGAAGATGTGGTCCATATACACGATGGAGTATTATGCCTCCATCAGAAAGGATGAATACCCGACTTTTGTAGCAACATGGACGGGACTGAAAGAGATTATGCTGAGTGAAATAAGTCAAGCAGAGAGAGTCAAGTATCATATGGTTTCACTTGTTTGTGGAGCATAACAAAGAACATGGAGGACCTGGGGAGATGGAGAGGAGAGGGAGTTGAGGGAAAATGGAAGGGGAGATGAACCATGAGAGACTATAGACTCTGAAAAACAACCTGAGGGTTTTGAAGGGGCAGAGGGTGGGAGGTTGGGGAACCAGGTGATGGGTAATAGAGAGGGCACGTATTGCATGGAGCACTGGGTGTGGTGCAAAAACAATGAATACTGTTATGCTGAAAATAAAATTTAAAAAAAGAACCATAAAAAAAAAAAGTTGGGGGTGCTCGATGTGGGGCTCAAACCCTTTGCTCCTCAGGGAAAGAAGTTTCAGGTTTTGAGTTCCTTCCTGACTGTGGGTGGCCATCTGGGCATGGGGCCTGAGGTAAGACTGTATCCTAGCCTTTTCTGCCCACTCTGATGTGGGCCTTCTGTCCTTTGCTTGATTAGGTAGGATCACACAATTTTTAGTTTTTTTGTTTGTTTGTTTTGTTTTTTTTTGGAGGAAGTTGTTCCATATTTTGCTGCAGACTCCAGGTGTCTGTGGGGGAGGGTGAGCTTAGGATCCTCCTATGTCACCGTCTGGAATGGGAACCCCAAAAAGCTCCATCTTAAAGGAAGAGTACAAGTTAGGTGGTAAGGATGAGTGAATGAAGTATGTCTGCTTGATATCAAAATGAGCAAAGATGTGGAGGTTTTTGGAGATGCTGAAAAGTCTGGGTATTTAAGTTAAAGAGTAAATCAAAATGGGGGAATAGAGTAGCTCTTTCAGAGAATGGCGGTTCTATGGCAGAGAGATTAGGGAATTGGGAAGAGTTATGAAGAAAACAAAGCAATTCAATTTGTTAACAGCAGGGAATGATTTACTGAAAGGCTGCGTGCTTACTTAAGCACTTGGAGTGAGGAAGGGGAGACAACAGAGGCAGACACTTTCAGATCCTGACTATCCACACATGGATAGTCAGAGAGGGTAGTGTGATGAAATGTAAGGTTGTATCGTTCATCTGTGCTGGCCATAGAATTGCAGAGAATAGTGTGATTGACATGGTTGACTGAGTATGTGGATCCTGAGTGATAAAGCAGGGCAAAATAGAGATAAAACATAGAATTTGGAATTTAAAGCCATTTATAATTATATATCACATTACCTCCTTATAGGCTGCTGGGCTATAGTGGAATGAGGAATGGATGAAAGCAGATAGCTATTTCGACAACATTTTCAATAGTTCTCTGTCTTCAGAGATCTGACATTTCCAGAAAAAACAAGCCCAGAGTTTGTCAGATGTTGTGCTTTTGGACAAATGAGCTTCTTGTTGAGTTTCAGTCTCCTTTTTGGCAGAAAAATCAAACTGTAGCTTATAGATTGAGAACCAGTGAGAAAACTTCATTGCAGATCCCTATGGTTAATGGCCCTGAACATTTGAGGAAATGTATCCATTAAAAAGTAGTAAAGGACAGAAGAGCTTGGTGGGAATGAGAATCACTGAAGGATGATGGATCAAAGAGAAGAAACTCTAGGCATCTAGAAGGGATGGGGTGAAGGGAGTACAACATTAAAGAAAGAAAATGATGGTACATATTCACCTTGATGCAGATTCTGCAGTTCTTGCTGATTCTATCTTTTTACTCTTTCTTAGATATGTCCTCATCTCCCCATACTCATTGCCACCGCCCTTGTTTGGATCAGTTATTGTTCTGAGGACTATTGCAACACTCTCCCAGCTTGGTTTTCTGTTTCATTCCTTGCCACTCCCAACCCTACCCCCAACTCATCTTCCCCTCTGCTGCCAATGAGGTTTCTGAAATACTCATCCATTCATTCCATAAATATTTGTGCAACACCTTCAATGAGCTAGGCTCTGGGTGCTGGTCAGACATTGATCAGCTAAGCATATAGGGTCCCTGCCTTCAGGAAGCCAGAGCCTTTGATGGACAGCTGCAAACCATGAGTAGGGTTTTGAAGAAAAATGGTGGGAAGGGTGACAGCACCACCGGGCCATAGTGTAGTTGGGAGGAAGGAAAGGGCAGGGTCTAAAAGATCCTTGAAAGAATGATGGCTGTAGGTCATGTTAGAGCTTTCGGTTATTAGCTAAAAGCGATGGAAGGGCTGGCCAGCTGTTGATAAGAGATCTGAGTTTTGTGAAGACCATTCTGGCAGCAGAACTGAGAAAAGTTTAGAGGGTGTTACCTAATTGCATCTCTTCCTTCTCTTCTCTCAAACAATTTCCAAAATTTCAGGCTCAAATCCTGGTTCCTTAGCTCAGTGTTCTAAGGTTTCTGGACAGGGGCACCTGGATGGCTCAGTTGTTAAGCGCTTGCCTTCAGCTCAGGTCATGATCCCAGGATCCTGGGATTGAGCCCTGCCTGGGGCTTCTTGCTCAGCCGGGAGCCTGCTTCTCCCTCTCCCTCTGCTTGCTGCTCCCTCTGCTGTGCTCTCTCTGTCGAATAAATAAATAAAATCTTCAAAAAATAAATAAAATAAAATAAAATAAAATCTTAAAAAAAAAAAAAAGTCTTTTTTAGACTGGCTCTGCCTCCCTGACTAGTTTCATCAATTGTTGGATCTTTTTTCATGGTTTACACCTCTGGTTTCCAGTCAGAGGTACCTGGGAACATGTTAAAAATTCAGATTCTCAGACTCCATCCTCAGGTATTTTATATTATTAGTTCTAAGGTTTGACTTGAAAATTAACATTTCAAAACAGTATCACAAGCTGACAGTCTAGATCAGTGCTATCTAAATAGAACTTTCTATGAAAATGGAATTTTCCCCTATTTGTACTGTTCGATATGGTAGCCATTAATCACATGGAACTACTGAGTTCTTAAAATATGGCTAGTGCAACTGAGAAAATAAATTTTAATTATAATTAATTTAAATGAGTTAATTTAAACAGCCACCTGTAGCAAGTGGGTCCCAAATTAGGTAGTTCAGATCTAGACTGTAGTCTGAGACACTTCTCATATGATGGCCATACTCAGTATGTAGTTTCCTGCCTAAGGGTCTGGGCACAAGTTTCCCATTCGAGGAGGCTGCTTTTTCCTACGTGGTCAGCTTCCACATAGTTTATACGTCTCTCCTCCAAGAGAATCCCCTTGACCTTTTCAGGTCTGGATTAGATATCCCTCCTCCAGTATCCCAAACTTATACTTCTTTGTATCCCCAACACCTTGAGGGCTGCCTGAATACAGAACTGTCTGTATGTGCTTGTTGTATAAATTAATAAACAAACAAACAACACTAGGTTGTACTATCACTTAACTGAGTCAGGCATAGGTAGATATTGGTAATTAGAAGTATAACAACTTTACTATATAGAACTCCACAAAGCTGAACTCTAGAGAATTAAACTGTTCATGATCTTTACTTGCTAATGAGGTCAATGACATGTCTTTAATCTCTTTGTGGATCAGTTAGTTTTGTCACATGTGAGTGGTGGCCTGATTTGGGGAGCCAGACTGCCTGTATGGAAACACTCACTGACTTACTAGCTTACTAGCTGTGTGACCCCATGGTGGAATCTATGACTTAACATTTCTTTTATTCATTTTGGTCATCTACAAAATGGGTTAACCATGGTACCTACCTCTCAGTGTTGTTAATACTTTAATATTTATAAAGGGCTTAGAATAATATTTGATACACATTAAGGACTTAAGTATTTGTTAAGTAAATGAAAAGCAAACTTGGCTACTGGCTCCATTTATATCCCTAGTTAGTGATCTTATGTCTTGATCAAAAGGGGAATTAGGAGAAATGTAGGCAGTATATACAATTATTTATTTATTAGTGGTTTTGTAGATGTAATTAATTATGCCACTTCTCTATTAACATTTCTCATTTCAAGTTTTTATTTAAATTCCACTTAGTTAACATATAGTGTAATATTAGTTTCAAGAGTAGAATTTAATGATTCATCACTGACATATAACACCTGGTGTTCATCACAAGTGCCCTCCTTAATACCCATCACTCTTTTAGCCCATCCTCCCCCCACATCCCTCCATCAACCCTCAGTTTGTTCTCTATAGTTAAGAGTCTGTTTTATGGTTCACCTCTTTCTCTTTTTTTCCTCCTATGTTCACTGTTTGGTTTCTTAAATTCCACATATGAGTGAAATCATATGGTATTTGTCTTTTTCTGACAGACTTCCTTTGCTTAGCATAATACATTTTTAATAATTGGCAACCACCCCATGCCTTCCAGGACCCAAACAGGGTGAGATAGCATCGTGAACACTGAGACAGGCTTAGGTAAAGAGCACTGTTCTAAGAGTCATTACATAGACTGCAGAGTGTGTGAAACAGGTGAGAAAGAGTTCTGGAAAGGTAAAAATGAAACAGCCAAATTTTAAATGAAATCTGGTGTGATTTTGATGAAAAGGTAAGCTTTCTGAAAAAAACAACTCCTTTCAGATCTCTTATCACTTTTTCAATCTAAGCCTGAAGTGGATTTTGGAAATAGAATGTGAGCTTCTACCTCTCCTTTCTCAGAGTTGCTGTTGGGCATTTGATGCTTTCTTGTCTGCTTAAATTATGACTCTGTCCTCCTAGCAATCTTCTTTCTGTTCTGGAGAATTTCCTCCTTGCCATTGCCTACACTCGTGGTGGGGAAGAAATCAAGGTGCCGAAGAAATCGACATGGATTTAACACAGGCTAATCAGACACTATTCTCAAGGACTTTGATTTTTGAGGGAATGATACATAGACTGGATTTACCGATCCAGCCATTCATTACCTTGGTACCTGGACCCGATGGTTAAGAAGTTCTTATAGCTTAAGGCTTTAGGTTTGCCCTTATTCCTGAATTGGTTCTGAAATTCTGGCTTATTCAGAATTTAGCTCCTAAATATACTTCTAATAAATTCTATGTTCTTTTACATTAGCCAAAGTTAGTTTCTGGTGTAAAGGATCTAAACTGATATAACTCCATATTTATTTAAGTCACTATCTAATGAAATGGATGTTGAACTTTGTAATTTTTCCGCAAGGCACTGTGTTTTAAGATTTGTTTTTGACTCTGAAGTAAAAAAGGAAGTTTTCAGCTTGTAGTGTTGGGACTTTTTGAAAGAAAAAGGAATGAATGCTAAATATTTAGGGACATCAAATAAATACACACTAATAATGACATTAAGTTCCCAAATCCATCTCTACAACAGAGGTCTGCAAACATTTTTTTAAAAGCCAGATATTAATGATTTAGACTTTGAGGGCCATACAGTCTTGGTCAAAACTCTTTAACTCTGCCATTGTAGCACAAAAGCAGCTATAGACAATGTGTAAACAAATGAACATGGCTGCATTCCAATAAAACTTTATTTACAAATATAGGCAGCAGGATTTGGCTCATGGGCCATAGTTTGCTGACAGTTGCCTTGGAATTGTGCCTGGTATGTATCAGTCATTTAATGACTATTTATTGGCTAGTTGAATGAAAAAGGGTTCAGTTTCTAGGGGCACAGTTCCCATCTGATGGCTTCTATTTCCTCTGAGTATTAGCAGCAAGAGGTCGGTTATTGACAGTAGAATAGATTTGGGGCTTTGAGATCCTTCGAGAAGTTCCACAATGTCTAACTCCAAAATCCGATTCCTGTACTTGGCTCAGAATAGTTTACTGGAAGGGAAAGGAAAGAAATTAACATCTATTTAAGAGTCTAAAGTAGTGTTCCTCACAATATGCTTTTTCGAACACTTGAAACAGAATTACCTGAGGTGTTTGTTAATGGATGTGGATCTTGGGATCCTCCCCAGACCTTTTGAATTAGAACCTCTGAATGTACTGCTAATTTTATCAAGTTCCTAAAGTGATTCTTATGCAAATTAAGTTTGAGGACCACTGGCTTAGTTGGTATCAGCAACTTAAACTACATTATGTAATCTTCTCAACAACTTTATCCATAGATATTACTAACCCCATTTATAAATGGATATACTAGAGGTTAGAGTCACAGAGGATTGTGCAGTCATGTAGACAGTAAATGAGAGCACGAAGTTTCACATCTAGACTAAAGCCCACATATCCCCACTATACCTTTCTGCCTCTAGCAACAACAAAACAAAAGCATGGATTAAATTCTTTTAGGACATTATCTAATTGGCTCCATCTGTGAAAAAATCTAAAATACTAACTACCAAGGTTCAATTTGAAAATAAATATCTGAAGACGAAATATTTTAGACCAAATTTTGAAGACTGCTGTACACATTAAAGAAAGGCAGTCCTATAAAAATGCTGTAGTTATTGGGATGGGCGGTGGATTTGGAATAAGGAGGAGCTTCTCTACAATGTGTCATATTTTGTTTTCAGTGATCTTCCACAACAGAGAATGCTGGAGATATTTTTCTGAGGCTGTTGCTGGAATCAGCTTGATGCAAGCTTTTTTCAGTGTGTAAAGTGATAAACTAAAATTTGCTCATATTGTGAATAAGATCCAGATTGGCTCTTTCTACAGTCATGTTGCATCTTATTGGAACATAACATATTTAGTCCCACTATGTAGGCCATGCCATGATTTCACAGAATTGTGAGAATTTAGACTGTTTTTCAGTTCAAGTGAAGTTCACTTAACTGTCAATTGTTTCTAGCTATGTACTATCACTCCATTGAACTAGATTATTGTGCTAACTCCTTGATGCAGACCATCCACTGACCAGCAAGCCAGCTGGAAGCACATAAGCATAGCTGTGATTCTTCCTCCATCCAGGGGGGCGCTCTGAGATAGGGCTTGGTGAGATCCTTGAGCTGTGTCCAGAAGGTACAAGAAAACACCTTGTGTGTCTCTTGGAAATGAGGTCTATTCGGGTCCTCCTGCTCTTCCACTGATTGCTAACTTATGAGTATGTCTAGTTGTACAAGTTTGTTGCCTGGCTAATTTTATTCAAAAATTCAAAGGCTTCTATTTTTGTTCAATACCTGGAAATACAAGGCAACTATGAGAATTTGAGTATGAAGGGTCCTCTGAAGTACCAGAGGAGAAGCATCCTATATTAACTCTACAAGAAAATGTTCCTATTCTGAACTTATTAAAAGTCAATTCAGGGGCGCCTGGGTGGCTCAGTGGGTTGAGGCCTCTGCCTTTGGCTCGGGTTGTGATCCCAGTGTCCTAGGATCGGGTCCTGCGTCGGGCTCTCTGCTCAGTGGAGAGCCTGCTTCCCCCTCTCTCTCTGCATGCCTCTCTGCCTACTTGTGATCTCTGTCAAGTGGATAAATAAAATCTTTAAAAACAAACAAACAAACAAACAAAGTCTATTCAAATCAAAAGCATGGAACTTATTGTCAAAATATGGTAAAATTTAAAAATAATTCTGCTTCTATGCAAATTTTGGTTTATGGAATACCCTTTTGAAGGTCACTTTCTGTATGATGTGACTCCACTTTTCTGAAATATTTGGTATATGCTGAATTTCACTTTAACTAAATTTTCCTTATTTGTTGTTGGGTTAAAAGCACAATCAGTACTTCATAAACTGTATGCAAATTTTTCACCACAAATTTGACAAATCATAGGCTGGCTTTTATTCAATGCCTTCCCCTCTCTCCATAAAACTGCTGTCAGCAGCTGTGTGCCCATTTAACAGATGAAAACTCACATCTATTACAAAAAAGTTATCCATTATAATATGCTCTCCAATTATTATCCAAGTAGTATATTGTTCATTGTCTATGCCAAGGCTCAGTTTCTTTTAGCATGGAAAATTGAGAAAGGACTAGACAGCCAGAATTATAGTGTTTACAAAGGACAACTTTATGAGCCAGAAAGAAACTGCCCTAAATTCCTGCCAATGGCAGGAAAGAATGCCTTCCTCCTAAGCCCAGCCATAAGGTTCCATCTGCCAGGTGATATTGCAGTAAAAAGGAACAGATGATTCCATAGACTGCCCTGATTTTCTTAGCCTGCGGAGACTGTAATGTATAGGATATTAACAGGAGGAAAGGCTGAGAACTCCAGTATTGAATGAAATCTGCCTGACCAAAGATACTGCAGGGTTAGTACCCTGCTGATAAATGTCCTCTGAAAGAGGTAAAAAATTTCACAGTACCTCTCTTAAAGGGACATCCAAGAGAGCTGCCAGAATTATAGCAAGAAGAAAACTCTTCGCTGAAAACAAATCTCGAGACCCCTGTTGAACTCTTATCCTTAAGAATACAGGTTCTCTGGGGATTCCTGGGTGGCTCAGTCGGTTAAGTGTCTGCCTTCAGCTCAGGTCATGATCCCAGGGTTATAGGATTGAGTCCGGTGTTGCTCCTTGCTTGGAGGGGAGCCTGCTTCTTCCTCTGCCTGCTGTTCCTCCTGCTTGTGCTCTCTCTCTGACAAATAATTATATAAAATCTTAAAAAAAAAAAAGAATGCAGGTTCCCTGTTTTATGAACATCCCATTTAGGATTATTCCTTATATAAGAACAAGTGTCTCATGCTGGGTAGGGACAGTGGAAAGGATAGTTGGTCTTTGTATTCAATTAGAAACAAAATCAGCCAGATCATAATGACACCTAGAAACAACAGACCTCCCAATTAAGTAGAAGCAGGAATATAGACAATTTTTAGCTGTGAGAAGTCAAGCACCACAGCAATGGTGTTTTGTAAGAAGCAATAAGTGTTCACACAATGGGTACCATGCCATACAGACTGGAATCTGGGCCAAGACTTTAGATTCCAGGAAAACTCTGGGGAGAAAGATGAAAATCTCAGTACCAAAGAAGCGAAGGTAGAGAACAGACACAGGAAATAACAAGATAGCGTTTCCAAGGGCAGGAAGAATGTCTTAGTCGTTTGGGAGCCACCTTTTCTAGCTCAGTGCCTCATGCATCAGGAGTTCATTTGAATGTACTGATCACTCTCCTCCCTCTTCCTTGAACATTGACTCCATTTGATTTCTGTGGCATTTCCCTTTTCTGTTTTTCTTTAACTCCTTTGGCCATGACTTTTTAAAACCTCCTTTGAAAGATTTCTTCTTACCACTTACAGGACATCTCTATGTGGATACCTCACTGGTACCTCAAATTCAGTGCATCCAAACTACACTGACTCTAGTTTCCAAACCTGAGATTTCTCCTATGTTCCCTGCCTCAGTGAATGGCACCATCATCTGCCCAAAGAGTTGAATCAGCGGCTGGGTGGTGGTCTTTCCTCTTTCATCTCCCTGTATAACATGCAGTCATCAAATCCAATTGATGTGTTCTTCTGAATAGCTTTCAAAACTACTTCCCAACTTTTTTCTTACATTGACTGCACTACCCTATTCAGACTACCATGACCTTTCACCTATATTATTTCACAATTTCACTCCTTGCTTTCATCTTCGCCACCCTCCAAAGCAGTCTCCCTATTGCAGCCAGGCAGAGCTTCTAAAAACAAAAATCTAATCCTGTCTTTTCTCTGCTTAAATCCTTCAGTTTCCATTATTCTTGGGTTCCCACATTAAGAATAGAGTCCTGATTTCTTGAAATGATTACAAGAGTCTTTTTGATTTGGCTTTTGATTACTTCTCTAGCATCCTCTCTCAACTCCTTTTTCTTTTATATACCCTTCGGCCCCTTCCCACTTTATTCTAGACATGCACTGACACTGAGCTGTGTATAAAAACTTCAGTGCTTTGGACTCTGCTCTCTCTGCCTTGAATACTCTTCCCTTCTTTGGCTAGCTGCTGTCCATTGTAGGACACCCTTTATGTGTCACCTCTTCTGGAACATGTTCCATAGTCCAAACCCCCATCATAAAACTTATTAGTGGGTATAGTGATTGTTTTTTACTTTCTTATATTCTTCTCAGAATGTAATCTAAATAAGGGTAGAAATGATCCATATGGTTTGTTTATCGTTATATTCTTAGAACCTAGCACTGTTTCTGGCACATTATTCTTTCCTAGTGAATAGTGAATCAGTGAGGGCTTATTGAAATCATCTGAAGAAATTTATAGAAACGGGGGTTGAAAGTGGAGCTTGAACATAAAAACGAGGCAAGACCCCACAGATGTGACCATAACAGTGTGTAGCCTCTTAAGAGCCCTAGAGGAACACCATAGTGGATTAAAAATGGATAAAAATTTCTTGGCCCTTCTCCCATGGAAAGGTGGAAGTTGATTTTCTCTCCCTTTGAATCTGGGTTGGCCTGGGCCAGTTTGAGGAATATAATGTGATAGGGATGATGCTATGCCAATGAGGTCCTGGCATTTTAGAAGACAGGCAGCTTTTACGTTACTCTTGTAGAATTCTAAGATGCCATGTAAGATGTCCTCCTACTCCAGGGACCACAGGGAGAAGCTCTGAGACTGCACAGAGAAGGAGAGGGACCCAGCCAAACCCACCCTTGCAGTTATTCTTGCTAAGGTTTTAGGCATGTCAGTGAAGCCCTTGGAGTCTTCTAGGTCTTAAGGAAACAGACTACCAGGCACAAGTGATCCCAGTAGATTCCAAGTGAGCAGAAGAATTTCTCCTCAGAGACTTGCTCAAATTCTTAACCCCCAAGATCAAGAGATATAGGAAAATGATTTAGGGGTGATTTATTATACAACAGTAGATAACCAGACCACCCAACACTTCCTTTTCACCAGCTGTTAGAGATGCAAGGTAGGGAAGGGATTTTCTCAATCTTGCCATGTTCTCCCTGCAGTAGCTATGGCTTTATGCTTGAATGTGCTGTGGTGAGACGCATACTTGGAGTCATGACTCTCAGCTCAGAGCCCATTTCCCATAGCAATAATTTCCTTTGTGGTTGAGTTTCAGATTAGACCTTAAACGCCTGCAAAGTTCATACATTTTGAAGAATTACTCTTTCAGTTCATACAACAAATACTTGGAAACTGACCAACTCAGAAACTGGAAATTGACTGGCTAAAAAGACCTTCATATGTATTAAGAAGTGGCAAAAGATAATAGTCAGGGGGTGTGACTTAAAATCACGTCTTCAAAGAGAAGTTGACATGTCCTTGCAACTTATTCTATTCCATCCCAGATTCTAGGGGCAATCAAACCTCCAGGTGGAGTGCATATATAATGGCTAAAGAAATCTATATCAGTTAGTCTTTTATTTGGGCCTGGTAGGATTCTGGCATACCAATTCCTAATTATTCATGGCTCATTTTCCTGTACCAAGTCATTGTCTTATAGCTGAGCCCTTTAAACAGGCATTTTTCTGACAAAAATTTTGGTATCCCGAAGACCAAATCTGTGATACCTGCTGCCATGTGTCTTTTATTTGTCTCAGACCTCGGCTGTTCTTCTGATACATGGAGCTCTGGAGAGTGCTTGACCTACCTCTACTTACAATAACATTCTTCGCTTTGGGATGCATTTGGACTTCCCTTCTCTCATCCTTGTGCTTTATTTCCCTCTCCAGTTATTATCACCACCTCCACATCCCCTCAAAAGGTTAAATCTCCTGTTGGTCCCAGTTGACAATGCACCAAAGGCTTGTGCTCAACATCATTCCCAGATTCCCACCCTTATATTAGTCAGGGTTATTTCAGTTGTAAGAGACACACATCCAACTAAGTCTCATTTAATCTAAGTGAGAGAATGTATTTTTTTTTTTTTTTTTGTATCCAACAGAAGGAATGAGATCATCCTCTAGGGTAACTGGATCATGGGAGTGATCATGGGATTATCTCCTGATCTCCAGCATCTGCTTCTCTCATTCCCTTTTGCTATACATGTGTCAGGAAACAAAGCTACAGAATTCAAAGCTATATCCTCTTAGTAGGAACCAGAGAAGTAAGATGAATTTTCATTTTTAGTGGATCTAAACTGGAGGAATTATCATAGGGTAGAGCTGCTGATCTGAGCACTGTGCCCAGCCCTGTGACCTGGAAGTGGCCCATTACTGCAGAGGTGCTAGGCATAAGCAAGGCTTCAAAAACCTTGAAGTGGGTGAAGGAGACTCCCCAATTTGTATCTGCAACTCTTACCAGGTTCTCTGTGTCATCTGGGATGGTCTAAGATTGATCTGAGGATTGATCTGAGGGTTCAAGGGACTGTGGAGTAGGGAGGAATAAACATGGGAGAGCAGGAATAGAGCAAGACAGGGATGTGTCTGTCTCAATATGTGCCTGAGATCAGACCAAAGGGGATAAAGGGGAAGTCAATGTGGATTTTCCCAGAGAGGCCAGATTTTGACCATATGTTCATTTGTAGAGATTTGTTAAGAATGAAACATCAGAAATAAGTATTGGAGGACTGAACAAACTTGGGATTTAGCTGTTTATTGCTGGCATTAGAACAATTATTTCCTGCAGGTAATTTTGTTTTATTTGAATTGTGTTTATTTACTTATCCTATAACCCCAAAGATGATAGCTGGACTTCATTTGAGCTGTTAGCTGACTCAAGAAGAAGGACTCTGACCTGAAATAGAGTATGAATAAAGATGAATATGTTTTATTTTTTTCTGGAAAAAGTAGCTAAAGAGATGAGAAGTTCTTTTCAGATAACTGGTGAAATGATGAAGGAAGGGGCAACAGATTTTTAAAAAATTTTTTATAAGAAGGAAATTAAATATTTTGAATAGAAAGCCTAGTTACCTTATTCAATAATATCTTGCTAACTAAGAAAATAAATGAACATACTTAAATAAATCAGGAGTTGAGAAGTTTTAAAAATGGTTTTAAAAAACAAAAACAAAGATACTGTATTTTACAATGAGTTAGAAAATGTCTGTCTACTTTGTAGGCGAATTTGAATACTACATTATTTAATTAATGATCTAGAATGTCTTTGCCACTTTATTGATTAAAACTTAAGCATCTCTGGGGTGTCTGGGTGGCTCAGTTGGTTGAGCCACCGGTTCAGAGTCTGATTTCAGGGTTGTGAGATCAACCCCACACTGCCTCAGGCTCCAACGGCAGTGGAGAGTCTGCTTGAGATTCTCTCTCCCCCTGCCCTGCCCCTAGCTCATGCACGCATGGGCATTCTCTCTTTCAAATAAATAAATCTTAAAACAAACAAACAAACAAAAACCTTAAGCAGCTTTGTAAGCTTTCCCTGGTAAGATGATTGATTTTAGAATCAACTATATTAAAGTTTGGATTGCTATGTTTGCACATATTAAGGCAAATACTAAGTATGTATATATTAAGACAAATTTTGCTTTGCTAAAAAATTGTTCTAGAACTGAAGTGTCTTTTGTATTTCCTGTCTTAGTTTTGATGCTAAATCTGATGAACAAGTTTGAGATTTGAAACAAGAGAATATTCTTTTTGTGGAAGTATTTTTGTCTTCACAGAGGGCAAGGGCATTATGACTGGCTGTTTTTCACAAAACCTAGCTAGTATTACTTGAGTGCTCCTATGACAAATTGAATCTCCAGAGAAATTTGGATAGTTTATGTGTAGTTCCAGTGAGTACACTCATCTAGGTTAGACCTTTTGTCTTGGCTTAGTGTTCAGAAAACATGGACATTATATTCAAGCATCAAGAGTGGTGTAGATTTTACCAATTTTCCAATTTTCACCTGGAAATTGGCTGAAATGGGAAAACTGTCATAAAGGGAAAAGTGTCTTAAAGAGTACTGAAGCTGTATAGATAGTAGCTGAGCCACATCTAGAATCCAGTTTATTAAAATGCAGATTGGAATAGAGAAAAATAGCTGGAAAGAGCAATTCTCAGTACATGAGAAACTCACACATCAGTCATCCTGCAGAAGGCACAGTTTGAAAAGTAATTTAAAATTTCCATGAGTGTGCTAGGTTGCATGGACATCTCAAAAATGGACTTATGGAAACAGGTGATGAAAGTCAGTTAGAAGGCAAAGTGTTTGAGCTGCATATAGGGAGGCAGCCTCTTTGTAGACCATCAAAGGACAGCAGCCAGGCAATGTATTAACTGCCCTGATGCAAAGCCATCCAATGAGATAGGTGGATGGAAAAACATGGAATAGTGTCTCGAGATGGTTCAGGGGAGCATTTGTCCTCCTTCAGTCTCCCTTCCCCCCCTTTGGTTTGATGATGTTAAAGACTATGAAGTATTGAGTAGGGTCCACTGCAAATTCACATCTAACCAGAATCTCAAAATGTGACCTTACCTAGAAATGTGGTCTGTGCAGATGTAAATAATTAAGGGTTTTAAGATGAAATCATCCTGGATTTAAGGTAAGTCCTACATTCAATGGCTGCTGTCCTCATCAGAAGAGGAAAGGACACAGACACAGCGAAGATGGTCATGTGAAAACAAGGACAGAGATTGGAGTTACGATGCCACATACCAAAGAATGCCAGGAGCCCCCAGAAGCTGGAAGGGGCAAGGAAAGATCTTCCCCTAGAGACTTCAAAGCTAGTGTGGCCCTGCTCACACTTCTGATTTCAGATTTATGGCCTCCAGAACTGGGAGGAAAGTGGGGTTTTTGTGTGTGTGTGTGTGTGTGTGTGTTTAACCACCAAATTTGTAGTAATCTGTTACAGCAGTTCTTGGAAACTAATACAAAGAGGGAGCCACTCTGTAAAGCTGTCAGAGACAATGGTGAATCCTTATGAAGCCACTGCATAGGTGGGCTTTCTCAGTCATTGGAAACACCTCATTTGTTAGTAGAGAGGAACCAAGAGCGGATAACCACTTTATGGGTGGGGTGAATGAAAATCTCATTATGTACAATCACATTTTTAAAAAATTACATCTGGTACACTTGGGTGGCTCAGTCAGTTAAGCATCTGCCTTCAGCTCAGGTCAGGACCCAGAGTCCTGGGATCAAATTCTGCATCAGGCTCCCTGCTCAGCCAAGAGCCTCCTTCTCCCTCTTGCTGCTGCCCACCCGGCTTGTGCTCTCTCTCTGACATATAAATAAATAAAACCTTTAAAAAAGTTACATCTATGTGGGGGAGTTGTATATGGGAAAAGAAAGTGTAAATTATGTATCAATTCTCCAGCTGAGATGTGGCACATAGGTAAATTTTTGCAGATTAGAAAAAATAGGTGATATGTTCCATGGCCTAAGGGTTGAGGGGAGGATAAATCTGAGACTGGGAGTCTCACTATACAAAACGGGTACAACAGGAACCTCATGTAGCAGCTAAGGTAACTTTGAAAGTAAGGTGAAGGAACCCAATATGAGTGTTGAGGAACATATGTAAAATGTCTAACAAAATGCCTAAAATATGATACATATGGCAGGTGTTTAATAGTGTAAATCCCCATCCCGGTCCCTTTTCCATTTTGCTAAGCATTATTCAACCCTTCAGAGTTAGGAATTTTATGTATGAAATACTTTTGGAGCTGTGCCCCATCTGATTCAATGTCAGGGCAAGGTCATATCTACATAAGCATATATGAAAGTCTAATCTTTACTTGTCTTTTTCACTCAATGAGAAAGATACAGATACATATTTGATGGCAACTATTTTAAATTCTTCTATCTGCTTCTATTCCCCTTTATTCCCATACTGGAGGTGTTTTATTGCTCTAGCCCAAAGAACTTTGTCATCCACGCTACCCAGTCTCTGTCATCTTTGTTCTAAGACCAAATCTTGTCTATGCCATCTGTGACCCCGTGATATGTTCCTGACATTTGGATGAAGTCAGGCCCCAGGAAGTACAGTGCTTTCTTCTGTGTGATTTTACCAAGAAACTGTATATGGGAGAAATTTCATCCTTTTTCTCCTTGAGGAAGCAAGAAAGAAGAAATAAATAATCAGGCAAAACATATCAGGGAAAGACTGCAAACCTCTCCACATCAAATGATTTTATTCAATTATATGCAATCTAATAAAACTACCTATATTTGACTTTCCTGAGTAGCACATTTTTCTTCCCATCTCATGTCACTTAAGTGAATATGGAACCTTCATTTTAAATCTATTAACAAAATTACCTGGCGGTGTGTGGTAGGTGCCATGTGCTGTGGATGGGGAAACAAAAGTAAGATGAAAAACTTGCCTAGAAAAGTATTGCCAAGAGAAAAATGATAATTTTCCTCCATTTCCCTCTGCCCTAAAATGTCATTGATTTTTTTTTTTTATACCAAACAAACTCCTACTGATTCTTTAAGCTCTCTTCCATAGTATACTTCTGCTGTGAACTCTCTTCTGTCCCTCTCAAGGATAATCGATCATTGTGACGGCACCTAAGTTATTACACAGTTACTTCTATGTGGATGCTTTGTAAACTCTTGGTGTATCTGCCCCTGGAAGACTCCTGGTCCCTTAGGAGTGAAGATCTTTATCCTTAGAGTCAAGCACATATGTAGTAAGCATTCTCTAATTATTGAATATAGTTAGTTATTTTTATTTTCCGTTTCACTACACTTTTCCATGCACTTTTGACCATTTATAATGAAGGCAATTGGGCCTACCTGATTCATATAAGGGTACTACCTTAACTCATGATTATAGAGTTTGTCTTCAGTGGGTTTTGACATGTAACCTTTGGTCAAATAGTATGATGGAGAAAGGACCCTTGTTGTTCCTTGGCTCAAATGAAGATTCCATGGTTCAAATGAAGGACTGCTATTATTTTAGAAGGGATACTGTAGTATCTGCTAGAGTCATAATGAGTGTCAAAGATGAATGGCTTCTCAGGAGACAAGACGAGCTCAGAGATGAGGAGGCTTTGAGACTTTGAATTCCATGAAGTCTAACTAACCTGAAATATGGCTCCTAGAAAAGTTCAGTAGCCTCCAGTCCCTTTACACTTGGGCCTGCATCTTTTTTTTCTCAAGCACTATCCTTATCTAGATTGGAATAGTCATTTGGACCAAGAGCTTATTTTTTTTGGTCCTCCAAAGGGGGACCAAAAAATACATTCATCCATTAATCTATTCTTTCCCTCCCCACAGAGGCTGACTCTGTAAAGTACATGACATAAACTGGCCAAGATTTTTATCCTAGAAGAGCATGAGGCACTGGAGGGCTGTACCAAAGAGAAGCGATAGGAATAAAGAAACTTCTCTTTGTTCAGAATGGAAAAAAGTAAATGTTGGGACTAGAAAACCATCCTCAGGATGCATAGGAAACTGGAAAAAAAGTGAGAACTGTGTCGAAGAGCATTCTGCTTCCTGCTTGCTGGCCAAAGAGTCAGTTTTCTATTAATATACACAATGTGAGCATGACTTAATCTCTTATTGGGAAAGTAGTAAACTTTTTTTCAAGCTGTATTTTCTTCTTTAGTACCTTCTTTCTAAGTTGTCCGCCACCGTATGACTAATGTGGTTGAGGGCTACCCATCACCATGTAGGATGGAGTGGTCCCAAGTACTGGCCTCAGAGGTACACAAACTGACTATCGCCAAAGCAGTTAGTCTACAGATGTGTTCTCTCACCTAAAATGATAATAATGGGTTGTTTAAGTTTTGATGTTTTCCAGGTGGAAGAGTAAGAGTGCAGCTGCTATATTACCGTCATAATAATAATAATGGTAATTATTGTTTCTGCTAAAGGCAAGAATCTCAGAAAGCTGAAAGAACTTGAAAAGTGAAATTTAGTGGAAGTTGAAATTACCAGAAGAACATTAAGCACATTATCATTTATCTCCCCTTTAGTCCTCCTCCGGAGGGAGCAGAGGGACAGATATATCAGGTCAAACCTTTTTTCAACAGTAGTTACACAGAAAGTGCATCAGATGACTTCTCTTCCTTTCCCTTGAGCTAAAAATCAGGGTGAAACTGTTTTTGGACATTTTATCCCTTCAAAGAACCAGAACCTCTATTGCCTACTAAGAACATTCAGAATCCACAGCTTTGCAAAAGAGATTAGCTTAAAAGAAAACATTATTATCTGGTTTTACAGAGACTTTCAGCTTTGCTTCAAGTCACGTGGTTTTTCTCTCCTAAGGAAAAATAAACACAAAGAATAGAAAAGCAGGTATTTAGAAGGTCAAATGCATTGCTAAAGGCAGAATATGTGAACTTACAGTCTAACTTTCCTCTTTCCCTTTCCCCAGAGGATTCCCCAACAATCCTCTGTTAGCCTGTGATATAACTAGTAGGAGAGGCATTGAAAGGGAGTTCTGGAGCTGATGAGAATCACATATGGGGGGATACAATGGGGCATATTGTGGAGGAAGCTATTCTTGTCTGAGAGGCTAGAAAAAGCCTCCCCCATGAAATAATAAGTAAGAAGAAACCTGAATGATGAGTAGGAGTTAATGTTCTAAGCGGAGGGAACACAATGTGTGACGTTTCCTAGGCAGAGAAACTGAGAAAACCAGTTTGGGTAGAATGCATGGAAAGAGGGTGAGAAAGGGGAGGAGACAGTTGGGGAGGTAAGCAGAATTTGAAGGGGCTTGGAAGGCATTCAAAGGGTTTTGGACTTTATTCGGTAGTAATGGATAATGACTGAAGAAAAATTATGATGAGATTCACATTTTGAAAAGATCCACCCAGCTTCATAATTGATGCAGCCAGTGATCATGGATAGATGCTCAAACATTGCATAGAAGGTCAGTCAAGACAGGATAGTAGCTTGGTGCTGGGGATCACGTGATAGATAATTTTCTAATAGGAAAGGGAAACATGTACAGTTACAATGAAGAGAGCCTAGAGCTGTCAGTCAACACCTTCACCAAGTGCCAAAATTCAGCATCTTAAATTAAGGAAGTAAGACAACACATTCAGATTGTGGGACATTCTATAGTGCAACTGTCTTGAACTTAAAAATTCAATGTCTTAAAAAATGGTTTGGGACAATTTTAAACTAAGATGTAAAAGAGATATAATGATGTAATGCAATAAATTAATGCAGGTAGAACCCTGACTGAGGGTGGAGGGAGCAGCCACAGAAGACATTTGTGTGTGGATAATTGGGGAATTGGAAATATGGACTGGCTATTATAGAATATCATGGAATTATTGTTAATTTTCTTAGACATGATTTTGCGATTGTACAAGGCATTTTCCACATTCTTAAGATATGTACACTGAAGTCATAGGGATAAAATGTCACATTATTTATAACTTTGTTTATTTTAAAAATTTTTATTTATTTGTTTGAGAGAGAGAGACCAAGGGAGAGCATGAGCAGTGTGAGGGGCAGAGGGAGAATCAGGCTCCCCACTGAGCAGGGAGCCTGATGTGGTATTTGATCTCCAAACTCTGGGATCATGACCAGAGCTGAAGGCAGATGCTTATTTGACTGAGCCACCCAGGTGCCCACAACTTACTTTCAGAAAGTATAAATAAAATGAGAATATTCTATATTCATAAAATTATTATGTGAAAAGAGCCAAATAAAGCAAATACAGAACAATGTTAACAATTGTGGAATATAAGTGGAGAGAATATGTTATTCGTTCATTGTAAAACTTCCTTGAAGATTTTTATAATTAAGACTGGTAAGAGAGAACATTAAATATTGAGGAATAAAAAGAAATAAAGAAAGCAAGAATGAAAATGGTAGTCAGTGAGGTTATTGCAGTAGTTCAGGTAAGACCCAGAGCATAAACTACAGGCATGGTGGGAAAGATAACTTGGCATGTTAGATCACTAGGTAATAGAATGGACTAAACAGAATGGATTAGAAGTGATTGTTTAGAATAGTGTCTGCAATCTAGTAGGCACTTAATTGTCTCAATTAAAGGATGAATGTATAACTTGGGATTCAAGGAGTGGGAGATGTGTATGCCTTACAGAATTTTTTACTTAGCCAACTGGGTGCATAATAAGACCATTAATTAAAATTAAAAAACAAGAGAAGGAACATGTTGTGGGAAGAAAATGATATGAGCATGAAGTTTCTTACAGATCATCAAAATGGAGGCTTCAGGTTGGCATTTATGTATAAAGCTCAGGAGCAAATGATTTCAGAATTATTGGCCAATAAAATAATTGAAACAGAAAAATGGCCCAGAAAGACTTTATAGAATAAAAACTAGAGGAAAAATGGTCCAGGATAAAGCCCTGAGGCACTTTAACTTTTAATGTATGGGCAGAGATGGGTGGCTAGCCAAAAATGTTGAAATTGAGTGATCCAAGAAGTTGGAGAAAAGCCAAGAGAGAGTAGCAAAAAGAAAGTCAATGGAAGAGTCTTTTAAGAGGGAAGTATTTAAACAGTATCATATATTATTGAAAGATCGGCAAGATGCAATGGAAAAGTGAATATAAAGACCTAGAAGACTTCAGTTTTGGGCCTGAGAGAGCAATTTTGGAAGAATGGTAAGGGAAGACATTAGCCACATTGGAGTGTGAAGTCGAGTGAGGGAAGATGCTATGAGAAGAGTGAATTCATTCCTTTGGGAAATTGGACTGTAAGTGAAGAGATGGAGACTAGGAACAGGAAGAAAGTTGTTTTTAAAGGTGGGAGTGTAAGGACCTATTTTATATTTCTATTTTAGCCAGAGGCTTCCATTGAGGTTAAACAATAACTTTGTTGTTTAACTCTTAAACTGTCCCTGCTCCACTTCCCCCAGGGGACTTAAAAACAAGTCCCGGAAACCAGCTCCAGGTGTGGAGGCCAAGAAAGACAAGGCTGTACCCACCTTGAGTCTAGCCCTGACACAAGTACAGCCATCTTGGCAAAGCAAAAGCTGACACCTTGCACTGTAAGAGTGGGTGAGCATAAGAATGGCCATCCTGAAGGGCAGGAAGCCATTTTACTGAGCATCCCTAACTGGCCCACACTGCGTGTGACTCAAGTCATGTGACTTGAGATAAGAAGAAATTAGCTAAAATCTGGAAAAACAACTTAATCATATACCAACAGGGCAGTTAGGCGGTGGCACCACGGGGACCACATGTTAATAAAAAACAAATAGTTAACTTGCAGAGATCACAACAATCCTGCAAGACAGGAGTCTCCCTCGGTTTACAAATGTCCTAGTGATTTACAACAAAGAAGCCATCTTCTCAATAGTCCAATTTCCAGAGACAAATAGCTCAGTTCCTTGAGGCCTAAGGTCGCCCTCCCCACCATAAAACTGAAGGAGGCTGAGGTGGAGGGAAAGGTAAATAAAGTTAAATTTCTTCTAAACCTAAATCTCACTTAACCGCCAGGATGACGCTGGAGTGGCAAAAAGTTAAACAAAGTTAAACTGTCAAAGTGGGTCACAAGATATGTATGGAGCTATGAAAAAGTATATATATATAAACCCTTGGCTTTGAGTGCTTGGGGTTCTTGTTGAAACCCGCTGTGCCGGGCAGATACTTGGACCCCAGCTAGCTGGAAATAAACCTCGCTGTGTGACTTGCATTATCGAGAGTGTTCTCTGTCTCATTGAGGGGTGGTCGACTCCGTACCCTATCAGGAGACATTGACCACATATAAATGCAAATTGGAAAGTAAAGTTGTGAAGCAAAACTGTAGTTCCCAGAGTGGGAGCCTGATAGCACAAAGTCTCTGAGAAGACTGGCGGCGGTGGCATCCAAAGCAGAGATAGGTAAGGTAGGTCCCGTTACATGAACATGCGGGCTTCCAATTTTTATTGGTAAAATGAAGGGCATTGACTGAAAGATTTCCAAGGTTCTTCTAGTTCTATCAGTTTGTATCTTTGGGTGTCTGGAGGAAGGGGAGAGACTTGGAGTATGGATCTGATTAGGGTATCAGGAGTGTACACCGCAACAGGACACCATCAAACTTGAGAGTCAGGAATGGTAATCCTGGAGGTGACTGTCCTCATGGGGTTGTCCCCTATGGGGAGATGAAATGAATGAATGGACACCCATGAAAATGTCTCTAAATCTTGAAGTGGTGGTGGTTGGTATTACTCCCATCTAAGCCAGAACAAGAGGAAACAGAAATCACATTTATTCTGCAGTTTTACCCATGGCTAGTCTCACAACTACCAAAACTTTAAAGTCATTTTGAAGATATTGTTTCAACTGGCAGCTGAATTTAAAATAGTTTTCTTGGAACACCTGGGAGGCTCAGTCAGTTAAACATCGGGGTCTTGATTTTGGCTCAGGTCATGATCTCAGGGTTGTAAGATCAGGCCCCACATAGGGCTCCACGTTCAGTGGGGAGTTGTCCTTTGAGATTCTTTCTCTCCCTCTCCTGCTACCCCTTCCCCCACACAATCTCTCTCTAAAATAAATAAATGAATCTTAAAAAAATGAAATAATTTTTAGAGTTGTTTTTGTATACAACTGCAACTCTAGTAAATAAAAGAACTTGACCCTCCCCCCCCCCCTTTTTTTTAAAATTCTGTGATGATTTTGCCTGATACAAGGTACTGGAGAGAAGGCTGACTTGGAATAGGAAAATACTGAAAAGAGGGACTGGGGACCATGATGTGAAGAAGAGTCACTGCAATGGAAAGGCAACAGGCAGTGTGGCAGGGAATGAGAAGCGCTGATACTGGGTGTCAATCCTATAGGGGTTCAAGAGTCCATTTTTATTAATGTTAACATGAATCACAGTGATAATAATGACCATTTTTTGAGCACTTGATATGTCACAGGCACTGTGCAGACTATTCATTATTCCATGTAATTCTCAAAACAATCCCATGGGGTACTATTATTATTCTTATGGCTTTTGTTGTGGTGGTGGTGGTGAAATATATATCTCATAGACTTACCATTTTAAACATTTTTAAGTGGCGTCAAGTATATTGACATTGTTGTGCAACCATCCATCTCCAGAAATTTTTCACGATCCCAAACTAAAACTTTGTACCCATTAAACAGTAATTCCCCCTTCCCCCTCTCTCCTATTATTCCTGTTTTGAAGACGCGGCAGCTAAGGCTTAAAGAAAGAAACAAATATTTCCTGAGGGCATAGAACTGATATGTGTCCTTAATTTTAGAGTCTAGAATTTATGTGTCTTGAAGACTTTAAGTTCAAGTGAATATGGATTTCCAGGCAAAACTGCCAGAGTATGACTTAAGTTCTTGGATTCATTGAAGTAAGAAGGATTGTGCTAAGAATACAAGGAAATCTGAGTTCTCGAATACCAAAGACCCTTTTAGAACAGTTAACATTCTACTCTTAGAATCCTGGCTGAAGAGTTTCCTACTCCACAGTCTCTCTCACTCATGGTAAATGCTTTGGGCCTCTATGAGTCTCTCCTCCTCACTGAGGAATAAGGCCTTTTGAGGACAACCAAGAAGCTTTCTGGAGTTACCTTTCAAGCTAGAATGGCCCGTCCTAAGAATCTAGTAAAGTATATCATTTAATCCCAAACTATGATCTCTCCCAGAAATTAGTAATGTCTTAAATAATACCCTGACCATCTTTTTTGGGGGCAGGCTTAGCTGAGAAATTTTTTTTAAAACCTGAAAAACAATACTGCCTTTTAACAAAAAATTTTTATTTATTTATTTGGCAGACAGAGATCACAAGTAGGCAGAGAGACAGGCAGAGAGAGAAGCAGAGAGAGAGGAAGGGAAGCAGGCTCCCGGCCAAGCAGAGAGTCCAATGCAGGGCTCGATCCCAGGACCCTGGGATCATGACCTGAGCTGAAGGCAGAGGCTCTAACCCACTGAGCCACCTAGGCGCCCCCAATACTGCTTTTCTTTGTGATTTTATTTCCTCCTTTTGCTATTTATGCCTTCCTTTTCCTTGCCACTTCACCTCTTTCTGTAAAGTCAAGCTTACCTACAAACTATACATACATCAGTTGGAGGTGCACTTTAATATGTTGCTTGGATACAGATGTTTGGAACTATAGGAACACAATTTATACCTGATTCTGTTACTAAGGAAACCGGGGCAACGTTGGAATTTTCCTTTGGGAATCATGACCACAAGCTGGAAAGAAATCTATTAAGAGTTTTGGAAGATGAAAAATATGTAAGACATGGTTTAATTGTATTTCTACACTGGCAAGTTAATATTTTTAAGTTTCTGCAGCCTTTTTATGCCTGTGGTATAAATATTGTTACATGAATCTTTTTCAGTAAGTTTGATCAGATTATGTGTGGGGATGGCCAGGGTATTTAAATATAAACACAAATCACACTTATAAAACATTTCCTAAAACAGACTATAAATAAAAGCATTGGTGCTTTAAGGGACAGCACTTACAGGATTTTAATTCTATAAACCTTTCTTTCACAAATCAGAGCATGGGATTTGCAGGAGAAATCCTTTGCTTATGTCAACCCTATCGGAAAATCATCTCCAGGAAAAATGAACAAGAAGTTAATTTGTAGACTCTATTTTGTTTCTCCAGCTACAAGGAAACATTATGCCTGTCTGAGGATTTGCTTCCATCCAAACCCTGACAGCCTTCTTTAATATCATTGAGGCTAACAGTGCAAGAGGAAAGTTTAGTACAGCAAGAAAAACTCTGCCTGCCCAGGATAGCTGATAGCGCCTTTTAACATGTATATGTAATTGTATGCCCAAACAGAGCTCTTCAGTGAAAGCTAGAATGTTCTCTTCCAGACGGTGTCTTCGACAAAGCTCAGTGTTCTTGTTATAGCTCTAGTCATCTTCTAAAAACTGCTACAACCCAACTGTAGGAAGTACCTTGTCTCTGAACACAGAGCCCAAGCAGTGCTAAAAAGGGAAATGGAACATATGGTAATAAACTCTGTAAAGCTTGGATGCCGGGTTGTAATCAGCAACCAGGGTGAGAGAGGCATTGGCAAACACGAACTCTGCCCCTAGGGCCTCATTAACAAGGCCAACTGTGCCACTGAGGAGGAAAACAGTATCACATACTTGAGGGAGATCACAGCCCATCAGGGCAAATCCTAGATTTCCCCTTGGCTGAGGGGACCATTATCTGGAAGGAAAGGAAGCTTCCACAGGACACTGGAAGAAAACCACTGTCCAGTGGTCTCTTTGCTGTAAGTTTCTCTATTTATTTGGAAATAATGATGAGCTTTTGGAAGTTTATTTCTGTCAAATGATGGATGAGTACGGAATGTAAAGGATCAGATTTGCTCTTTGGCTATTCCTAGCTCTGACATAATGGAAGTGGGAAGCCATCCTCTGCCTCAGCTTTCCCATAGATGGAATGAGGAGGTCTTGTGTCTGGCCTCAGTATTCTCTAGGATCCCCCTATACCTCCCTAAGATCCTCCTGCATGCAAGAGACCTTTTACCTGCAGAGATGAGAAGACCAGTGGGTGATGTTATGGGCACTGTTAAGACCCTGTGTCTGTATTTCCTTTTCGGCTTCAAAAGGCTCCTTCATGGATACGTAGTTCTGAGGCACAATATATCTCTGTATACTGCGTACATTGTACCATCTCTTGTTCTCTTCCTTTCTCTTCATCCTCTTCCTCCTCATCTTCTTCTAACTTATTCTTGCTAATGATATATTTTCAAAAGTCTTGGTACTATGTGCTAAAGGTACACATTAAAATGAGAAAAGGTTCCAGGCTGGGTAATATCCCTGGTTCTACCAACTGATTTAGTCACAGTGGCCTCTGGTTACCATTCACCATCATATTTACTGATCTATTTGTATGGAGGTTGGTTTTTTTTTTTTGTTTGTTTGTTTGTTTTTTCACAAAAAATTGTATTTACCTTGCAGTTCATGACTGCATCTTGCCTCTCTGTCAACTCAAATGAACCTTATTTAGCAGCTTTCCTTTGAAAATAATAATCATTATTATTCAGCAGTTATCCCTTATTCTGTGCTTTTAGACTTTAAATATAGCATCACAATTAGTCATTAAAATCAGTGTTTGGTATGAGTATCATTATCTTCATTTTATAGATGAGGAGACAGGGGCTACCAACTCTAAGTCACAGAGGTAGTGAGTAACAGTCAGGATTCACAGGCAGCTGCCTGACTCCAGGATAGGGGTCATTTCATTATATCAGGCTACCTTTCAGAGTGTAGTCCGTATTTTTAAGATCTTATGAGGGCTTTATTGTAATTTGCTTGGAGTGAGAGGATGAATGAAGCTCCTTCCAGAGCTATGACTGATGCTGTAAGTATGCCAAATACTGTAGATATTGGCAGCCATAATGTTTACAGTGAAGTATCGAGTTGAGTATGAGAAAGTGGCTGAGAAGTCAAGAGAGACTTGTATTCTACCCTCATTTCCATAGGTAACAAAGTGTAAGACTTCGAGCAAGTCATAACCAATTTGCCCTCCTATTCGTCCTCTGTAAAATGATCTGAACTTTTTATAGACTGATTCTATGACGCTTTAAAGAAGAAATAAAAACCTTCCATTAATCTGTTGTGTGGAGAAGTTAACTAAGATCTGTATAACATTTTCTATTTCTTAAAGTCACTTAAAGCTTCATTGCATCTTTTAACGACCCAGATGTGTTCTAGAAGATGTGTGTATCCACACTGAATGGCTTTGCTGTGTTTCTAACATGATCTAGAGGTTGAAATAAGAGAATAGGAAGAGAGGTCATGGTTGAAAATACTTCTAGACCACCACTTTGGACCTCAAGGTCATGATGCCTTTCTAAGTGTCTTAGGTCATCAATCTGAAAGGATAGGGGGAAATCTGGGCTAAATGCTTGAATTTCAACTCCATCTCACATACTCACACACATACTCTTCTAGCCATTTCCTGTCCCATTTCCTGGTAGAATGAAGCAGATGATCACCAGTACTATTGATGCCACAAAAAAAACAACAGTTGCTTTTGTTGGAGAGCATGTATTGGTAGGGAGATCTTTTTTTTTGTTGAGAGATCTGCTCCAGGAAAACCTGGAGAGAAACTCTACACTGTCCTAAACTAGGACAGGTCCCACATGGTACCTATTGTGGGTGCTTTGTGTCTCCTTCCCAGAGAAGGAGTTCTTCTCAGAGAAGGGCTCTTCTCCCAGAGCCCATGGTAGTCCTCTTCCTTATAAGGGATAAAGATGAGCCTCTTTTCACCACCTATTGAAGAATGACACATCCTTCCTTCTCCATGAATATTTGGGGTAGTCTGCTTCTGTCTTTGGTCTAGATCATCTCTCTTATCTATGGGATCTTATTCTAATAACAAAGCAAAATCTTTTATGTTAGGTCTGTAAATATGGTCTCTCACCCTTTGGGAATTCTTTCACTAAATAGTTTTAAAAATTGTGAAACTTTATAATAAATATCTACATATTGAAAAAATGAATAAACTCTTACATTATGAGAAAACATTAATTCCTCCAGCTTTCCTCTGGATATTTTTCCAAACAAACCATTTAACCTTTTGTTTAGTTTTCTGCTCACACTACATAGGCCAATTTTGCAGTAGCACCTGCCCAGGTGAGATGTGGAGCAGGGGAGGTTTTTTCTCACTTGTACATACTCATATGGTCAACTACCCACTGGAAATCACCATACGGTTCAGATGTATCTAAAACAAACATCTAAAACTTAGTATGTTCATTGAGCTCTTGATTTCCCTCCCGCACCAGCTCTTTTCATATTCCACATATCCAGGTTATTAAGGACTGTCTTCTTTTAGTTACTATATCCAAACATCTTGGGTCATCCTTGACTCCACTCTTTCTTTCACACTCTGTGACCAGTCCGTCAGCATATTTTGTTAGCTCTACCTTCAAAAAATATCCAGAAACTGATTACTTCTAACAGTCTCCACTGTCGATGCGTCATCATCTCTTACCAGAATTACTTCACTAGTCTTTTAAGCTGGATCCCTGCTTCTACCCTCCTCCTCTGTAGTCCATTCCTGACAGTGGCCAGAAAGGTCCTGTTAAGACATAAGTCAGATCATGTTATCTTCTGATCAAAATCTTCCAGGGAATTCCCATATCACTTGAAATAAAAGCCAAAGTTTGTATATCACATCTGCCTCTTGTATTATATCTCAGAACTCACCTCCTACCACATCACCTCTTGTTCATTCTGCTGCAGCCATGCTGGTCTCCTTGCTGTGCTTTGAGCACGTCTGGTTTCCTCCCCAGAGCCTTTGCATATATGCATATGCATCCACAGCCTGGCTCCCTCAACTTCAGATCTTTATGCAAATATTTCCTTTCACTGAGACTTATTTTGGCTATTCTATTTAATACTGCATTTGACCCCTATTCTCCACGTACACATATGTCATGTTGAGTGTTCCTACTTCATTTTCTCATAGCATCTGTTTTGGATTGAATCGTGTTCCCAAACATGTCTGTTGAATGTCCTAACCCTTCATACATATGAATGTGACCTTATTTGGAAATAGTATGTTTGTCCACTTAATCAAGGTAAGATGAGGTCATTAGGGTAGACTGTAACTCAATTTGACTTGTATCTTTACGAGAAGAAGAAAACATCATAGGAAGACAGAGACACACAGGGAGATTGCTAAGTGATGACAGAGGCAGAGCTTGGAGCAATGCATTTGCAAACCAAGGAAAGACAAGTATTGACATTCACCACCAGAAGCTAGAGAGAGTCAGGGAAGGATTCTAGAGGGAGCATGGACCTGCCAACACCTTGATTTCAGATTTTTAGCCTCCAGATTATGAGAGAATGAATTTCTGTTGTTTTAAGCCAGCTAGCTGTAGTACATTATCATGGCAGCCCTGGTAAACGAATACAGTATGTATAATACCATCTGATACACTACATATTTTGCATATTTGTTGTATTTATCATCTGTCTCCCCAACACAGTAATGTAAACTTGAGGGAGGACATCCCAGTTCTTGTTTTCTGTTCTATACTGCTCCGGTCTCTTCTGGATTCCACACAATTTGACTTCTGCCTAGGATTAATTGGTCCTAATGCTTCTGAATGAACCTGCAGAGGAATTTTATGGGGATAAGAACTGAACTCAAAGCAAGAAGTGGAAATTCTATCTTATAAGGATAGTGGGAGAGTAATTTGGAATTGGAAAAAAAAATGGAGACTAGAGTATCATGTTCCAATATAAGAAGTCATCCATTTGAACTCCCAGCTAATGCTGACCATGTGCCCAGACCATATAGTGAAAGGGATTAGGTCAGTGCCTGTGTATTAGAGGAAGAAAGTGCTGATGGATTGGTTGGACACAGGACACATACCACAGAGAATCCCTGACAATTATGAAGATATCTTGTCAAAAATTTATTTGTTTTTAGTTTTTCCTCAGTGTTGGTTTTAATAGATTTAATTTTTTTCATAGCAATGAAAGTGTCTCAATAATACTTTGCCCCAAAGGAAAATGTATTAACTTTGTAACACAATATTATATATATTATTGAATTCTGAAGCTAAACATGTTAGAAGAGCAATGCATGACATACAAAGCATTCTCTAGAATGCTTTAGAGCATTTCAAATAACACCAAAGAGAAATGCTGTCCATCACCCAGAAGATGCCCTATACCTCATTCCTGGTTTGTAAACACAAATAGAAAATTATAAAGGGAGGGGGAAAGTAAAAACTTGAAAAAGAAAGTGAGGACCTTAGGGTAATATAGTGCAAAGTTTGGGGGAACAGACTATGGAGTTAGAGCTGGATTTGAGTTCTGGTTGAAGACTCAGTAGCTGTGGATAGTCACTAAAACAGCTTAAAGAGTTGTCGTAAGTTAAAGTGGGTTATAAATTAAATACACATGGAAAATACTTAGCTCAATCCTCAGAAAGGGGTAGCCATTACTGTTATGTCTCCCAATGGAGCTGTACTCTGTAGGTGAGGTTTGTTTTAACCTCTTGTAAAAGAACATTGAAAGGAGAGACTTGGCTGAAAGACTGCTGTGGAGCTGCTCAAGATCTCCTTTCAGGAGATATAAATGTGCTTGTTGACAGTAACTATTATTGGGAGAAAGGAATCATGCACAGCCTTCCTGATTAACTACTGTATTGCTTCCCATCATTATCCTTTTCATCTTACTTGATACAAATATGTAATCTAATGATCCTTTCACTTAAATGGCTCCTTTGATGATGGGATTTCTAAGTGCTTTCTTTAATTATGCAAGTCCACCCATTTTTCTAGAGCTCGCTGAGATACTTGAAGAACTTGGGGGAATAGGAAATTCCCCCTGATTTTCTAGAGGAGACAGACAGCCTGACTAATTTTAAAGTAAATCATGTAGAGGAGGAGAAAGGTTATTCTAGGACTTAACCTTGTAACTGTTTCCTTATTAGTGTTTATTTGTAAGTTCCCTTGAAAATCTTTTACCATGTGCATGAATTGACTAGAGTCTGTCACATGACATTTAGAACTTCTGGAAAATATGCCTCCCTGTTTTAATTATCTTCTTCTTCAAGGTCTGGTATCATGGATTCTGATTTCTCAGCATTACCTTTACCTCTCTAATTTCATCCCATGGCAAATAATTATCCAGCTGAACGTTCAATATTACCTTTAACTGGGGGACAGCAGCTATTAGATAACTGTGAATTTAAAACTACTCAGCTAAAGGAAAACACCAGCATGCAGATAATCCAGGAACTTCATTGAACCTGAGTTTGATCCACAATCTGAGCAGGGAACTTGGCTGTCAACAAATGAAGCATGCTTTAATTAAGAAGTTTTGTTACATCATTACAGGGAGTAAAGACAGTGTGGTTCCAGAAATCAAAGGCTAAAGGCTTAAATGAAGCTCTCCAGCCATAAGACCCCCATCAGATCTGACCTCTGCCATTCTGGAAGATGATAAGAAAGAAATGGTCCTGTGTTTCTTGGTTTGCTCAGTGGTTAAGAAAATAACCAGGTTTTTTGAAATTGCAGTAAAATGCCTTCTTCAGAATTATTTTGGAAAAAGAGTGTGAGATTATTGCTGTGCCCTCTCCAGGGAATCCACACCCTAAGATTGCATGGCAAGTTCCTCACTTTGCTTAGGTCTCTCTACTCAAATGCTTCCTCCTTGATCTGTCTTTGTGGGACACATCAGAACATTTTCTTTCCTTTATTTTTTTTTAAATTTTATTTATTTACTTGACAGACAGAGATCATAAGTAGGCAGAGAGGCAAGCAGAGAGAGAGGAAGGGAAGCAGTCTCCCTGCTGAGCAGAGAGCCTGATGTAGGGATTGATCCCAGGACCCTGAGATCATGACCTGAGCAGAAGGCAGAGGCTTAACCCACTGAGCCACCCAGGCGACTCCATCACAACCTTTTCATTGCATTTTATATTTGTATGGTTATTTATTGTCTTGTCACCTCTACTGGAACATGGATTCTGTGACAGCACAGACTTGAGATGGTCACCACTCCATTGCTAGTCAATAATTGTTGAATGGAAATTGAAAGACTTGAAGGAGGTTCTGGAGAGATGGAGTTAGATGCATGGTGTATGGTAATGAAGTGGACACAATGAACTGGTGTGGGAGCTACCAGGCCTAGTCTGAAAAAGTTTTTATGAAAACCTGACTCTTCTTTTAAGAGCCTCATTTCTGTCACTGTAGTAATGAGAAGCAGGAAGAATTATAATCTGCAAATAATCCTAAAACACTCTTCAATTTTAGCCACTAGTTCAACCTCTCTGTCAGACTGACCTATCCCCTATTTTCTGCATCCCTTTTCCTCATCCTAGGCAGAAGAGAGGAGTTGAGCTGGGAGGAACATCAGAGGGTAAGGGAAGGGTGGGTACTGGAAGTGTTGGCGTTGGTAGGGATTTGGCGAAAATGGTAGGTGTTTTGAGGCTTTCTCTCTCAGGTGGCTAGTGACAAGAGCCTATTGCATTGGCAACTAGATTACACTCCCATTTCTCTATGGCTCCTACCTTCTTCCCTCAATGCTAAGCCTTATTTAAACCCTTTTCCTTTGCTTTCCTTCCTTATTAGTATCTTTCTTTCCATCCTGCCTTCATGACTAGGCGCAGAGACTCAAGCTCCTTCTTGGAAAAGTCAAGATAAAACCTTTGGAACTAAAGGACAGAGATACCAAAATAGTATCTGTTCTTTTCATTATTGGCTGGGCTGCCCAGACTCTGTGGAAGAGGTTGGGTATAAATCATTCTTTTTTTCTAGTTTGTCTTTTGTCCAGGGTGTGTTAAGGATGGAATAAGTCTTAAATGCATTTTGAACAAATCTACTTATGCTCTTCTCTGTGTGTCTGCTTTGAATAAATTTATTGTCTGCTGTTAGTTTTAGTGAAAAGTATCAGATGATGATGGTGATGGTGAGAGCTACCATTTTTGAACATGAATGTTCTAGGCCTTGTACTAAGTGCTATATTTGCATTATTTATTTAATAGTCTCAACAATGAAGGTAGGTATTAATATTAGCTCCATTTTACCAATAAGGAAGTTTCTCAAAGCCAAGAGCTAATAAAAATAAAAGTCTAAGGCACCTGGATGGCTCAGTTGGTTAAGTGTCTGCCTTTGGCTCAGGTCATGGTCTCAGGATCCTGGGATAGGACCTCATCATGTTCTCTGCTCAGCGGGGAGTCTGCCTCTCTCTCTTACTCTCCCTCTGTGCTCTCTCTTTCAAATAAATAAATAAAATCTTGGAAAAAAAAGCAGTCTGTGGTTCAGCATATGCAATACACCACAGTAATTGAATGAAGTATGAAAAACACATTATTCTAGCTGATGCAGAAAAAAAATTTGAAAAATTCAATACTCTTTCATGTACAGAAAAACTCAGCAAACTAGAAATAGAATGAAACAACTTGAAGATGTTGACTAGGATGTGGAGAAACTGGAACCCTTATAAATCATTGGTGAGGATATAAAAGGGTGTAGCTACTATGGAAAACATTATATCAGTTCCTCAAAAAATTATAAATAGAATTAACCTATGATCCAGCAATCACAATTCTGGGTATATATCAAAAATAATAGAAAACAGTGTCCTGAAAAGATGTTTTCATACCCTTGTTTATAGTGGCACTATTCACAATAGACAAAAGGTAAGAAGAAGTGCAAATGTCCATCAATGGGCAATAAACAAAATCTGGTATATATGTACAGTGTAATATTATTCAGCCTCAAAAAGGAAGGAAGATCAGACACACAGCATAACATAGATGAACCTTAAGGACATTATGCTTAGGTAAAATAAGCTATTCTCAAAAGGACAGATATTGTAGGATTCCACGTATATGAGGTACCCATATTAGACAAATGCAAAAAGACAAAGTAAAGTGGTTGACAAGGGCTGGGAGAAGGAATGGGTGTTAATATTTAATGGGCACATAGTTTCAGGTTAGAAAGATGAAAAGTGTTCTGGAGATGGGTTGGTCATGATTGTTGCACAACAGCGTGAATGCACTTACTGCCACAGAAATGTGTGCTTAAAAATGTAGTTTTAAGTTATTTAAATTTTACCAAAACTTTTAAAAAAGTGAAATTGGGACTTACACCTAAACTTGTTTTTAAAAAAAGCTCTGAGAATCCAACATGTCCAGAGCACTTGGGAGAATTATGAAGGAGGAACTCTGCTGTAGAGCCTATCGAGTGTGAGTGGCAGCCTTCTGTGTTTTGGTCCAAGATGCCTGACCAATGTGATACAGAAGCCAATATGGTTAAGACTTCGATTTCACAGTCAGAATGCCTGATTTCAGGTCCTACAGTTCATGCATGAGCTTGTGCCCTCTGTTAATCTGGTACCATCCTTCTCATGCCCTAACATGAGTGGTAATTTCAGAAACTTGTTCAGAAAGGCCAAGTTCTTCTGAGACAAGTATCAATTGTATTGCTTATCTGGGCATCATTCAGGTGTGGTCTGTACCACGACTTTATGAATGAGATTTTGAGGCAACAGCTCTTCTCTAACACATCATGCCCTTACACTTAGAAAATACCTTATTGACCAATTTAGTAGACAATGGGATGGGTGTAAATTTGGTACAGTCTAACCTTTCAAAGTCTAGACTTAGAAATATGTGTTAATTCTCAGGGGTATTATGAAAGCATTTTTTCCCAATCTGCTTAACAGAAACTAAATATGTAACACCAGCTTCAACCTCTGATTTTATGACTTCGAGCCACAAACATGGACAAAGTGTATCCAGGAGAACATTAGGAAAATTACAATATATTCAGTGCTTCTGATTATGGCCTTCTATAGTATTTGTTGGCTGCGTGACATTAAGAAAGTTATACAATCTTCCAGGCCTCAGTTTCTTCATCTTACGGTGAGTTTTATAATAGTATCTACTGCCCAGGATGGTGGTAATGATTAAATGAGATGATCCCAAATGGCCTTTCTATTTCTACCCTCATTCTATTAAAGCTGTTTCAACACAGCAGTTGTAGTTATAGGCACACTTTCAAGTCGCAACATGTCACGTCTTGGCTCAGTACTAGAATGGCTTGCCATTTTGCTCAGAGTGAAAGCCAAAGTCTGCAAGTAGCCTGTAGGGCCATATGTAATCCTTTGAAATTTGTGTGGCCTGCAAGGCCATATGTGCTCCTTAAAATTGGTGTGGCCCTTCTAACTCCTAAATGGTAATTTTACTATTTCCCCCCTTTTCTCTGTTAGTAATAGTGACCATTAGCATACCAAGGATATTTCTGCCTGGAGGTCTTTTGGGGACCTTTCACTATGGGACATTCTTTTTTTTTATTTTTTTTAAGATTTTATTTATTTATTGGACAGACAGAGATCACAAGTAGGCAGAGAGGCCGGCAGAGAGAGAGGGGAAAGCAGGCTCCCTGAGGAGCAGAGATCCTGGTCTGGGGCTCAATCCCAGGACCCTGGGATCATGACCTGAGCCGAAGACAGAGGCTTTAACCCACTGAGCCACCCAGGCGCCCCTGGGACATTCTTTACCCACATATGCATAGAGCTCATTCTTTACCTGCTTTAAAACTTTCTTTCAGTGAGGCCTAGACTAACCACTCTAGTCAAAATATAATTAATATCGCTTCCCGAGCATTATCTGTCCCCCTTAGCTTATTATGATCTTTTGCTGGCACTTACTGTCTTCTAATATACTAAACAATAAACTTAGAGATTGTATATTTGTCTGTAGCCACTACTAGAATTTAAGAGCATGAGGACAGAGATGTTGATCTGTTTTTTTCACTACCGTATCTCCAGTGCCTAGAACAGTGCTGGAACATGGTAGGCATTTAATGGATTTGAATGAATGAGTAATTCCATATAAAGCACTTAGCATAGATACTGGTATATAGTAAGCGCTTAATATACAGTAGCTATTTTAAGGACTGTAGGCTGGTTCAAATTTAAGACTAGAAGTGGTGCTTCATACTTCTGCTGTAATGAACATGAGGAAAGCAAATCTATCAAACACAGATCTAGGAAAAGTCCTGTGATGCCAAGGTCCTGAGCATAATTTGTCCTATTCCCTAATTGTAGAAAGTAGGACATTAGGGAATGTTTTTAAATGTATAATTTAAAATAAGCAGGAATCTCAATAATGTATATTATTACTACCTGGCAATCAAATTCTTGGAAATAAACTTAGATATTTTTACATTAATCTTTTAAAGAATAACTTTTGTTAATTAAATGACTTTGGGTAAGTCATTAATGTCACTGAACCTCAGTGTCTTGCCTGTTAGTATCAGGTAACTGGGAATTGATGTCCTGCCAGACTGGGATACAGTCTTGGGTGTGGTCCCTCTAGGACCATAAGTTGTATCATCTAGTATTCTCAGGGGGTAAGAAGGTTGAAGTTCTTCATTCATACCCACTCACTACACAACTAAGGCTTAAGAAAATAAATGAATATTAAGCACCAGGTAAGATATGCCTACCAAGCCATCCTTTTTTTGAGCTCAACTAAGCCGGAGGAATTGGCTGTCTGTTAACTTGTTGCTATGGTTTTGTGCCTTGCCTTTTGTAAGTTCTTTCTCTCCACTTTTTTCCCCCCTTGGGTCCTCATCTTGTTCCCCATTCCTCCCTCTTAAGGCGTTACCTCTCCTCTGTGTGGCTGCTTCACTCTTTGGGGACTTTGATGTCTACTCCCTAGATGAGGAAGTCTGCATCTTTATCTAGCACTAAAGATTTTTCCCTACCCACAATAAAATAATAAGAACAGTATGAATAATTTTATGCAAAGAATATATGTGACAACTTACATGAAATAGAAAAATTCTTTAAAAGCACAACTTGTCAAAACTGACACAAAAGAGAATATTGGAATAAGGTTTATATCTGCCAAAGAAATTGAAACCATAATTAAAATACTTCCCATGGGAAAATTCCAGGCCTAAATGACCTCACTGGTTCAATCCTCCAAAACTTCAGGAGATAATACTGTGTTTACACAGATTCTTTCAGAAAATAAAGAAAGAGAACTCTCACGGTTCATTTTGTGAGGTCAGTACAACCTTGAAACTGAAACATGATAAGGACATTATAGGAAAAAAATGACATCCCTTTATCTATTATGAACATAGACTCAAAATTCTAAAACACAATATTAGCAGAGTACAATAGTACAGAAATAACATAATACTCCCTGACCAACTAAAATTTATTTAAGGAATACAATAATAACTTAATATTTAAAACCCAATTAATCCATGTAATTTTAAAAGTAACTTTAAAACATAGAAAATCATATTATCATCTCAATAGATACAGAAAAGACGTGTGACAAAATTTAACTCCATTCATGACTAACATAAGATGATGGCAAGAAAATTAAGAATAGAAGAGAACTTTCTTAATGTGAATAAAGGCATCTACAAAACTCTACAGCTGATACCATATTTAATGGCATAATATTGAACTCTTTTCCCTTAAATTTGGGAATGTCCAATGTTACCATGTCTATTTAACATACTTTTGAAGGTTACAGTCAGAAGAAAAAAGAATAAAAATATTTGCAAATATCAAAAGGAATAAAATTGCCTCTATTTACAAATGACATACTTATATAAGAAATTTAAAAGAAGTTATAAGCTATTAGATTAAATTACTTAACAGATCTGCTGGTTGAGAAAATCCTTACAGAAAAAGTACACTGTTTCTTTTTTTTTAAATAAATAAAATGTTTTATTGTCATAGTGGAATTAAATTAGAAATCAATGACAGAAGAGATGACATATGGAAAATTCTCAAATATTTGGAAACTAAATATAACACTTCTAAATATTTCATGGATCAAAGAAAAAGTTGAATGGAAAGTAGAACTTTTTTGAACAGAATGAAAGTGAAAACACAAAATACAAAACTTTGTGAAATGCAGTATTATTTTCACTGGAATGCAATTCTAGAATGACAGTTCTTTCAGCACTTGCAAAATGTTATGCCACCTCTTCTGGCCTCCATGGTTTTGATGAGAAGTCTTTTGTCATTTAAATTGTCTCTTCTCCAGGAAAGTGTCATTTCTTTCACTGGTTTCAAGTGTTTTTGTTTTTGTTTTTTTTTTTCCTTTAGTTTCAGAAGTTTGGTTATGATGAGTTTTGTGTATTTCTTTGGGTTTATCCTGTTTAGGGTTTGATCACCTTCTGTAAGCTGCAAATTTATGTTTTTTGGCCAAATTTGGGGAGTTTTTAGCCATTATTCCTTTGCATACTTGTTAAGCCCCACTCTCTTCTCTCCTGAGACTCTGATAATGGGCATACTAGATTTTTTTGTTTACAAAACCACAGTTCTTTGAGGCTCTGCTAATTTCTTTTTAGTTTGTTTTCTCTCTATTGTTCATCCTAAATTCTATTGTACTATCTTCCATTTCATTGATTCTTCCTCTGTTTCATCCATTCTATTGAGTCAGTCTACTGAGATTTTATTTTAGTTATTGTATTTCTCAGTTCTAAAAATTCCATTTGTTTCTTTACAGCTTATATTCTTTACTGAGATTTTCTATTTCTTTGATGGGACTTCTTTCTTCATTTGTTTTGAGTATGTTAGCAGTTGCTCGTTGAAATATGTTTATGATGGCTGCTTTAAAGTCCTTGTCAGATAATTCTAACATCTGTGTCAATTTGTTGTTCTCGTGTACTAGTTGTTTTTTCTTAAGTCGAACTCTACTTGGTCTTGGTGTGACAGGTAACTTTTGCTTGAAACCTGGACAATTTGGGCATTATGTCATGAGACTCTAAGACTCCGGATCTTACTTAAACCTATTTTCACTAGTTTCTTCTGATGGTATTGAGGTGAAGGTATTGGTGGGGTAGAAGTCCAGGTTCCCCACTCAGCCTTACTGACACCCAGGAGAGGGCTCCATGTTAATTTAGCAGGGATGGGACTTCTAGCTCTCCACCATGTCCCCCTGATACCCTACACCCCCAGGCTGGGAGGGATAGGAGGGCCTCTTTACTGGTTTCTGCATGGTCTCTGTGTCTTGCTAAGCTGCCCCTTTGCGGGTCCATGGACTAGAGGGATTGGGGAATTCATCACTGTCTCATTCCTTGCATCCTGAGGTCCCTAGTCAACCTGCCCTTTTCTATCTTTCAGTGTCTTATGTTTGTTTTATATATAATGACCAGGGTTTTAGTTGTACTTAGAGGGAAGAATCGGAAATAGTATGGCTTATTGTCTTCCCAAGCAGAAGTCACTCTTTTCAGCTTTTTACTGTAAGAAAAAGTACTTAATTCACCTTCATTTTTTTTCACTTTTTTAAAATTTCTTTTCAGCGTAACAGTATTCATTGTTTTTGCACAACACCCAGTGCTCCATGCAATACATGCCCTCCCTATTACCCACCACCTTGTTCCCCAACCTCCCACCCCCCGCCCCTTCAAAACCCTCAGGTTGTTTTTCAGAGTCCATAGTCTCTCATGGTTCATCTCCCCTTCCATTTTCCCTCAACTCCCTTCTCCTCTCCATCTCCCCAGGTCCTCCATGTTCTTTGTTATGCTCCACAAATAAGTGAAACCATATGATACTTGACTCTCTCTGCTTGACTTATTTCACTCAGCACAATCTCTTCCAGTCCCGTCCATATTGCTACAGAAGTTGTGTATTCATCCTTTCTGATGGAGGCATAATACTCCATCGTGTCTATGGACCACATCTTCCTTATCCATTCGTCCATTGAAGGGCATCTTGGTTCTTTCCATGGTTTGGCAACCATGGCCATTGCTGCTATAAACATTGGGGCACAGATGACTCTTCTTTTCACTACATCTGTATCTTTGGGGTAAATATCCAGCAGTGCAATTGCAGGGTCATAGGGAAGCTCTATTTTTAATTTCTTGAGGAATCTCCACACTGTTCTCCAAAGTGGCTGCACCAACTTGCATTCCCACCAACAGTGTAAGAGGGTTCCCCTTTCTCCACATCCTCTCCAAGACACGTTGTTTCCTGTCTTGCTAATTTTGGCCATTCTAACTGGTGTAAGGTGATATCTCAATGAGGTTTTCATTTGAATCTCCCTGATGGCTAGTGATGATGAGCATTTTCTCATGTGTCTGATAGCCATTTGTATGTCTTCATTGGAGAAGTGTCTGTTCATATCTTCTGCTCATTTTTTTTTTTTGATATGATTATCTGTTTTGTGTGTGTTGAGTTTGAGGAGTTCTTTATAGATCTTGGATATCAACCTTTTGTCTGTACTGTCATTTGCAAATATCTTCTCCCATTCTGTGGGTTGCCTTTTTGTTTTGTTGACTGTTTCCTTTGCTGTGCAGAAGTTTTGATCTTGATGAAGTCCCAAAAGTTCATTTTCACTTTTGTTTCCTTGGCCTTTGGAGACATACCTTGAAAGAAGTTGCTGTGGCTGATATCGAAGAGGTTAAAAGAGGTTAGGTTCTCCTCTAGGATTCTGATGGATTCCTATCTCACGTTGAGGTCTCTTATCCATTTCGAGTTTATCTTTGTGTACGGTGTAAGAGAATGGTCGAGTTTCATTCTTCTACATATAGCTGTCCAGTTTTCCCAGCACCATTTATTGAAGAGACTGTCTTTTTTCATTGTATATTTTTTCCTGTTTTGTCGAAGATTATTTGACCATAGAGTTGAGGGTCCATATCTGGGCTCTCCACTCTGTTCCACTGGTCTATGCGTCTGTTTTTATGCCAGTACCACGCTGTCTTGGTGATCACAGCTTTGTAGTAAAGCTTGAAATCAGGTAACGTGATGCCGCCTTGAGTACAGATCCTTTACCTCTTTTGTTAGGTTTATTCCCAGGTATCTTATGGTTCTTGGTGCTCTAGTAAATGGAATTGATTCTCTAATTTCCCTTTCTGTATTTTCATTGTTAGTGTACAAGAAAGTCACTGATTTCTGTACATTGACTTGGTATCCTGCCACGTTACTGAATTGCTGTATGAGTTCTAGTAGTTTGGGGGTTTTCCATATAAAGTCTTTGGGTTTTCCATATAAAGAATCATGTCATCTGTGAAGAGAGAGAGTTTGACTTCTTCCTTGCCAATTTGGATACCTTTTATTTCTCTTTGTTGTCTGATTGCCATTGTTAGGACTTTAATACTATGTTGAACAAGAGTGGTGAGAGTGGGCATCCTTGTTGTGTTCCTGATCTCAACGGGGAGGCTGCAAGCTTTTTCCCACTGAGGATGATATTTGCTGTGGGTCTTTCATAGATAGATTTTATGAAGTTCAGGAATGTTCCCTCTATCCCTATACTTTGAAGTGGTTTAATCAGGAATGGATGCTGGATTTTGTCAAATGCTTTTTCTGTATCAATTGAGAGGACCATGTGGTTCTTCTCTCTTCTCTTATTGATTTGTTCTATTACATTGATTGTTTTGCGAATGTTGAACTATCCTTGTAACCCAGGGATGAATCCCACCTGGTCATGGTGGATAATCTTTTTAATGTGCTGCTGGATCCTGTTTGCTAGGATCTTGTTGAGAATCTTAGTATCCATATTCATCAGCAATATTGGTCTGAAATTCTCCTTTTTGGTAGGGTCTTTGCCTGGTTTGTGGATCAGGGTAATGCTGGCTTCATAGAAAGAGTCTGGAAGTTTTCCTTCCATTTCAATTTTTTGAAACAGCTTCAGGAGAATTGGTGTTATTTCTTCTTTGAAAGTTTGGTAGAATTCCCCAGGGAATCTGTCAGGTCCTGGGCTCTTGTTTTTTGGGAGGTTTTTGATCACTGCTTCAATCTTGTTACTAGATATCAGTCTATTCAGGTTGTCAATTTCTTCCTGGTTCAATTTTGGGAGTTTATAGTTTTCCAGGAATGCATCCATTTCATCTAGGTTGCTTAGCTTATTGGCATATAACTGTTGGTAATAATTTCTGATGATTGTTTCTATTTCCTTAGTGTTAGTTGTGATCTCTCCCTTTTCATTCATAATTTTATTAATTTGGGCTTTCTCTCTTTTCTTTTGGGTTGGTGTGGCCAGTGGTTTATTGATCTTATTGATTCTTTCAAAAAACCAGCTTCTAGTTTCATTGATACATTCTACTGTATCTCTGGTTTCTACCTCATTGATCTCTGCTCTAATCTTGATTATTTCCCTTCTTGCGTGTGGAGTTGGTTTGATTTGTTGTTGATTCTCCAGTTCTTTAAGGTGTAGAGACAGCTGGTGTATTCTGGATTTTTCAATTTTTTGGAGGGAGGCTTGGATGGCTATGTATTTCCCCCTTAGAACCACCTTTGCTGATTCCCATAGGTTTTGGATAGAAGTGTCTTCCTTCTCATTGGTTTCCATGAATTGTTTAAGTTCTTCTTTGATCTCCTGGTTGATCCAAGCATTCTTAAGCAAAGTATTCTTTAGCTTCCTGGTTTTTGAGTTCCTTCCGAACTTTTCCTTGTGATTGAGCTCCAGTTTCAAAGCATTGTGATCTGAGAATATGCAGGGAATAATGTCAGTCTTTTGGTATCGGTTGAGTCCTGCTTTGTGACCGAGTATGTGGTCTAAACTGGAGAAGGTTCCATGTGCACTTGAGAAGAATGAGTATTCTGTTGTTTTAGGGTGGAATGTTCTGTATATGTCTATGAGGTCCAACTGGTCCAATGTTTCATTCAATGCTCTTATTTCTTTATTGATTTTCTGCTTCAGTGATCTGTCTATTACTGAGAGAGGCATGTTAAAATATCCTACTATTAATGAATTCATATCAATATGACTCTTTATCTTGATTAATAGTTTTCTTATGTAACTGGCTGCTCCCATATTGGGGGCATAGATATTCACAATTGTTAGATCGTCTTGGCGGATAGTCCCTTTAAGAATTATGTAGTGTCCTTCTGTATCTCTGACTACAGTCTTTAGTTTAAAATCTAATTTATCAAAAAAGAGAATCACTATCCCGGCCTTCTTTTGAGGCCCATTGGCATGAAAGATGCTTCTCCATCCCTTCACTTTCAGTCTGGTTGTATCTTTAGGTTCAAAGTGTGTCTCTTGTAGACAACATATGGATAGGTCCTGTCGTTTTATCCAATCTGCAACCCTGTGTCATTTTATGGGTGCATTTAGGCCATTCACATTGAGAGTGATTATTGATAGATATGTTTTTATTGATATCATGTTACCTTTGAAGTCTTTCTGTCTGTAGAATGTCTCTATATTTCTGTTCAATGATATTCTTAGGATTTTTTCTCTTTTATAGAACCCCCCTTAATATTTCCTGCAGTGTCGGCTTGGTGGTTGCATAGTCTTTTTTTTTTTTTTTCTTTCTTTTCAGCATAACTGTAACAACCAGAGACTATGGTTGCATAGTGTTTTAAACCTTGCCAGTTTTGGAAACTCTTTATCTCTCCATCCATTTTGAATGTCAGTCTTGCCGGATAAAGTATTCTTGGCTGCATGTTCCTCTCATTTAGTAGTCTGAATATAGTTTGCCAGCCCTTCCTGGCTTGCCAGGTCTCTGTGGACAGGTCTGACATTATTCTAATGGGCTTTCCTCTGTATGTAAGGAGCTTCTTTGTCCTAGCTGCTTTCAGGAGGGTCTGCCTACAATTGTAATTCTTCATTCTAACTCTAGGTGTCGTGAGGACTTTTGAGAATCTAAAATCTTGGGGGGGGGGGGATCGTTCTGCCTCTAGCACATGAACGCTGTTTGCATTCGTGAGATTGGGGAAATTTTCATAGACAACTTGTTCTACTATATCTTCTAGACTTCTTTCTTTCTCCTCCCCTTCAGGGATTCCAATAATTCTGACGGAACGTTTCATGGCATCATTTATTTCCCTGATTCTGTTTTCGTGGCTTCTGAGCTGTTTGTTCCAGGCTTCCTCCTGATCCTTTCTCTCTATCTGTTTGTCCTCCAGATCGATAATTCTATCTTCTGTCTCAGTTACCCTAGCTTTTAGAGAACTTAGATTAGATTGGAACTCATTGAGAGCATTTTGAACATCATCCCTGGTGGCTTTCAGTTCTGCCCTAATCAATTCGGTTTGGTCATCCATGGCTTTCTCCAACCTAGCTATTGCCTGGATAATTGTTATCCTGAATTCCTTTTCCGACATATTGTCTATGTCGGTAGCCATTAGCTCTGTTGCAGAAGGTCCATCCTCTGTATTTTTCTTCTGTTGGGCATTCCTCCTCCTAGTCATTTTGGTAAGAGATGACTGATCGGATGTAGCTGGATGTATTCTGTGCAATCAGGATTCCCCACCCAAATGAGAGAAAAGAAAAAAGAAAAGAAAAAGAGAGAGAGAGAGAGAGAGAGAGACAGGAAAAAAGGAAGATAAAAGAGAAGGCTCAGCCCAAATGGGCCCCAAGGTAAGATTTATGAAGTATACAAACAAAAACAGACAAACAAAAAGACTGATAAAAGTATATGACAAGAGAAAGAAAAAAATATATATATAAAAGCAAAAAAAAAAAAAAAGGAAGAACCTCATCAAAAAGAACCCCAATTATAAGATTTATATACTATCAGGACAAACACAAATACACAGAAACACTGGCAGAAGAAAAGATGGGAGAGTGGTTATAAATTCTCAGTATTGGTGAGGAAGGTTATTTTGATTCTTCCTGGATGTATCTTGATGTCTTTGTTAAAGGACTCAACTTTCCTAAGATAAAGGGGGATTTAAAATTAGTTTACCTATAGGGGTAGCATTGATTGGGGAAAGGGGATTACCTTGATGTTTAACTCTATATGTATATTAGAAAATAAAAATTAAAAAGAATAAATTAGACTAAACTAAACTAAAATTAAAAAAATTTTTTTAAATAGAAAAGCAAAAGAAAAACATGGGTGTATGTATCAAGAAGTTCAGGTTAGAAGGTTATTAAGGAGTTTGATGTACTGGACATCTCACTGTGATGGTAAATAGGTCAAAAAATTATATGTATAAAAAAAATGAACCAGAATAGTGGTAACGAGTTAAAAATAAAAGTTGTATTTATGAAGTAGTGGTGGTTGTTCTCTTATAGTCTTTTTTTTTTTCTTCCTTCCTGGTTGGTTTTCTGGGGGAGGGGCCTGCCACGTGGGTTTTTTAGTCAATGATGTTCCCTGAGTTAAGTCCTCCCACACCCCTCAAGGGGGTGGGCTCTGAGGAAACCGGTTTTTTTTCAGGCTTTTGTTCTGGAGGTATTTATGTTTGTTCATCTGTTTTCTCTCGCCTTGACAGCTTTTGATGGTTTTCCGAGGTTTAGAGGAGAGCAAACTGCACCCCAACCTCCCTCTCAGAGAGAAGCCTCAGAATGCTCTGCAGAGCTGCTGACAGAGTAGGTTCCGAGTCATGGTCCCTGGGGATTCAGGATCTCTTCCGTGTACCCAAAACCATGGCAGCGGCGGCTGTCTGGGCAGCTCCAGACCGCCAGAGAGGTTCCAAGCAGCGATCGCACAATGAGATTTTCTTGCTGGCCCGGGCTGGGAGTGCCTGGTTTTTCCAGGTCCCAGAGCTCCCGGTAGTGCCTGTGAGCACCTCTCCCAGGGGAGGGTGTGGGGCACGCGCATCTCAGGAATGCCATCTGGTGAGGCTCCCAGCCCCTCACGGGAGCCAGACCCCACAGGTTCTCTGGCCCGCTGGTGGCTCAGGGACCAAGACCTGGTTTCTCTGGCGCACTCTCTCTGGCTCAGCACCGGGGAGGCTGTCCTGGGTCCGGGGACTTAAGCCCCTGTCCCTAACTGCCCCGATTCCCACAATTTCCCCCCGCGATCCTTTGCTCTTTTTTTTTTTTTTTGAGTGCTTTCAACCAGACTCCAAGTTAATGCTGGTCCCCAGACACAGGGCACTCTCATGTTGGGGTGTTACTTTCCAATCGGTCGCCTCTGGTGGCTCCCTCCCCCTTTTGTTTATCTTCCGGTATCAGTCTGACGCTCCCAGTCTGCTTTACCTGCCACTGGCGTCTTCTGCTCCAGTAGAGATCCAGACGTGTATAATTCTGATCTCAGGCTGATTTCATGGGTGGTCGGAGTTCTTTGGTAGGTAATCAGCTCACTTTAGGGTACAGGTTGAAACGGGGTCTCCTCCTACTTCCCCGCCATCTTGACTCCCCCAAAGAACTCTATTTCTATATATCAGCCAAAAATACAACAATAAAATTAGAAAAGTAATACTACTTAAAATAGCACTTAAAAATTGTGTACCTGTGGATTAAACTTAACAAAATAGTTATAATATGTCTATAATTAAAATTACAAAATGTTGCTAAAAGAAATTAAAGAATACTTACATGGGGAGATATATCAAGTTTGTGGATTGGAAGACTCAGTATTTTTAAGATGTTATTTTCCCCCAAATTGATGTATAAATTCAATCTGACCCCAATCAAAATACCTAGCAGGATTGACAAGCTGATTCCAAAATTTATATGGAAATGAAAGGACTTAAAAAAGCTTAGATAATATTGAAGAAGAACAAAGTTGGAGGACTTAGACTACCAGATTTCCAGACTTAGTGTAAAGCTCTAGTAATTAAGACAGTGTGCTATTATGCAAGGAAAGACAAATAGATGAAATGGACAGAAATATTATGAGTCCAGAAATAGACTCACACATACAGAGTCTCTTGATTTATCATAAAGGTGCAATTGCAGTTCAGTGGGAGAAAGTTGGTTTTGCATTAAACTGTGCTGTAACATTAAATATTCATATGAAAACAATGAACCTGACCCCCTATATTACAGCATACAGTAAAATTAATTTTAGGTGGAATGTAGATCTCTATGTGCAAGATAGAAAAATAAGCTTCAAGAATAAAACAGAAGGTACATCTATGACCTTACGTTAGACATGAATTTCTTAAACAAGATACATAAAGCATTACCAATAATAAAGCAAAACCCTGATAAACTGGACTTCAATAAAATTATGACTATCAATTCATCAAAAGATATTAATCATTATAATAATGAAAAGACAGGCCATATACTGGGAGAAAATATTTGTAATTTATGTCTGGCAAAGGCCTGGTACCCTGAATATATGAAGAGTACATGCAAATTAATATGATGTAAACAAGCCATACAAATTTTTCAAAAATTTCAGACATTTCATAAATAAGATATCCAAATATTGAATAAATATACAAAAATCTAATATTATTATTCATGAAGCAAATAAAAAACAGAATCTGACTTATAAATACAGAGAACAAGTTGATGGTTGGTGTGGGGATAGAGGTGGGAGTTGGGGCAAAATTGGTGAAGGGGAGTAGGAGATATAGGCTTCCAGTTATGGAATGAATAAGTCATGGAAATAAAAAGTCCAATATAGGGAATATAGTCAATGGTGATTTTAATAGTGTTGTATGGTAACAGATAGCAGCTACACTGTGATCAGCAGAGCATAATATAGAGACTTATCTAATCACTGGCATGTACCTGAAACTAACGTAACATCATGTGCCAACTACACTCAAAAAAACCTAAGAAAGGGACGCCTGGGTGGCTCAGTTGGTTGGACGACTGCCTTCGGCTCATGATCCCGGAGTGCTGGCATCTAGTCCCGCATCAGGCTCCCAGCTCCACAGGGAGTCTGCTTCTCTCTCTGACCTTCTCGTCGCTCATGCTCTCTCTCACTGTCTCTCTAAAATAAATAAATAAAATATTAAAAAAAAACAAACCTAAGAAAGTGTAAACACTTTATACCACTAAAATGGCAAAAAGTTAAAGGATTTACGGTATAAAGGCCTATTGTCATACATTGCTGCTGGGAGTGTAACTGGTACACTTACTTTGGAAAACTGACAATATCTACTAAAACTGCATCATGTTATTCAGGAACTTTACTCTTAGTTATATAAACAGTAGAAATGTGTACATATATTCACCAAAACCTCCAGCAAGAATGTCGATAGAATTATTATTCATAATAGCTAAAAAGCAGAAACAACAAAATGTCTATCAACGGGAGAATGGATAAAAAACCATGATGCATTCATACAATGGAATGCTACAGGCAATGAAAAAAATCAACTACTGGTCAAAACATGGATGAATATCAAAATAATTATGCCCTAGGAAGCCAGATCAAAAAAAGAATGCATAGTTTTGATTTTGTTTATGTGAAGTTCAAACAGGTAAAACCAGTGTATTTGTGACAGAAGTCAGAATAGTGTTTATCCCAAGGGACTGTAATTATTGGGAGGAGGCATAAAAGGATTTCCTTGGCTGCTGGTAATATTCTCTGGCTTGATTTAGTGGGGGTTACACAGGAATATACATATATGAAGATACATTCAGCTTTCTGGTCAAGATTTGTGTACTCTATGCACTTCGGTGGATGTGCATTATACATAAAAAGCAAAATTTAAAATTAGATTTTAGTAAAGGTAAAAAGCATTAGTTAAAAGAACATAATTAAACAAGAAAGAATATCCAATGCAAAAAAATAGTCCCTTCAACAAATGGTGCTGGGAATACTGGACAGCTACATGCAAAATAATTAAAATGAACTACTTTGTTACACCATATGCAAAAACAAATCGAAAATGCATAAAATAACTAAATGTAAGACATGAAACCATAAATATCCTAGAGGAGAACATATGCAGTAACCTCTGGCATTGGCTTTGGCAACTTCTTTCTAGGTATGTCTCCTGAGGCAAGGGAAACAAATGCAAAAATAAACCATTGGGACTTCATCAAAATAAAAAGCTACACAGCAAAGGAAACAATCAATAGAACTAATAGACAACCCAAGGAATGAGAGGAGAGATTTGTAAATGACATATCTGATAAAGGATTAGTATCCAAAATATATAAAGAAATTATAAAACTTAACACCCAAAAAAACAAATAATACAATTTAAAAATGGGCAGAAGATATGAATAGACATTTCTCCAAGGAAGACATCCGGGTAAGAACTATGAAAACATACTCAACGTCACTCCATTCTAGGGAAATACAAACCAAAACCACAATGTGATATCACCTCACACCTATCATAATGGTTAAAATCAACAGCACGAGAAACAACAGGTGTTAGTGAGGATGTGGAGAAAGGGGAAACTTTTTGTACTATTGGTGGGAATGCAAGCTGATGCAGCCACTCTGGAAAACAGTATGGAGGTTCCTCAAAAAATTGAAAATAGAACTACCCTACAATTGAAAATAGAACTACCCTACAATACTACTGGGTATTTGTACATAGAATACAAAAATACTAATTTGAAGGGAAACATGCCTCCTGAGGTTTATAGCAGCATTATCTACCGTGGCCAAATCATTGAAACAATTGTCTCTCTACTGATGAACAGATAAGTAAGATATACACACATATGCAATGGAATATTAGTCATATAGACAGATACGCAATGGAATATTAGTCATAGAAAAGGATAAAATCTTGCCACAATTGGATGGAGTTAGGGAGTATAATGCTAAGTGGAGGAAGTCAGTCAAAGAAAGACAAATACCATATGATTTCACTTATTTGTGAAATTTAAGAAGCAAAATAAAGGGGAAAAAGAGAGAGGCAAGCCAAGAAACACACTCTTGACTATAGAGAACAAACTGATCATTATCAGAGGGGAGGTAGGTGGGGGGATGGGTGAAATAGGTGATGGGGATTAAGGCATGCACTTGTTGTGATGAGCACTGGGTGATGTACGGAAGTGTTGAATCAGTAGATTGTACACCTGACACTAATATTACACTGTATGTTAACTAACTGGAATGTAAATTAAAACTTAAAAAATTAAGATAAAATAATGAAAGTTAAATCAACATGTGGAAGAACACAAATCCCAAATTCTCACACATCTGAATGGGCAGACCACTAGGTTACAGTTTCCTGGAGCGAACAGCAGGCAGTGTACACTGAGGTTTGGGCAGGATTTAGGTTCAGTAGAGGTCACCTAACCCCCTGAGCAGTAGACTTTAGAGCTAACAGCCCTTGAGCTCCTGTGGATGACTCAGCTGCTACAAACAGGCATGAGTATCTCAAAGAGAGCAGAGAACTGAGCGGCCTCAGGCACCCAGCTAGACTCTGCAGCCTAGTAGCCTCTAGCAACCAGAAGGGGACTTTTGGTACTTAGACTTTCCTTATCTCACCAGCAGATCCTGGAGGGGGCCTCTGGCATTGACTGACACTGGACCTTTTGACCATTTTGTTCATTTTCCACAAAAAAAGAAGTCCCATTCTATGCATACCTTTTTGAGGATAGGTTTTTAGGCATTGTCGATAAGACTACCACTAAGTAATCCATTTTAGGACATGGGAAAACTATTTTTAATCAATTCTGATGGACAAATTTGTTCAAGAACTGCAAATATTCTAAATTTGGTTTTTGGAATTTTATCACATCCTCAAACTTTGCTGTGGATGGAAGTAACAGCCAAAAAGCTCTGTCTAAATCATTGCTTTCTGTTGCTCTAAGCTTACTCAGTGTTGACTGCTGTCTTAGATGCCAAGCTGAACCAAAAGCATCAGAAGCTTCTATCTAGTCTTTGACGTCATAAACTATAATGACTAAAACAATGGCCCTGTTTGACAATGACCATCTCAGATTCTGATCCATCTCAAGCTACAAAGGGAAACATGTTAAGATTTATGGTCACATATTGGCCAGTTGAAACCTTATAAATCGCTTTCACAATCAAGTGAACAAATGATTTTCAGGGACAAGTCACTTGCAAAGAACTACACAACATTGTAATTGACAGCTCTTTGTCTAGTATACATTCATCCCTGCTAATATTGTCTTACATGTATATGAGACTTCACAATTTCAGCATGCTTCTATATACATTGTCTCATTTGATTTTCATAAATTTTCATAAAATAGGTGCCATATCCCTTGGAAGTCCATTCAAGGTCACCCACTAAGTGGATATGTTGGGACTGGAACTCATATGACTTAGTCATTACACTCCATTTCTATGGTGGTGAGGCTGGACTTTGCTTTTGAGCCTTCAAATTAGAGAGTTTGAACTAGCTAGCAGCCCTTCCCCCATCTATCTCATATTGGGCAAAACCTTGCAATTCTTGACATTTATACAGAAGGTGTTCATCACACCATTCCCATGAGGTAGGGCATACCAGGAGCATGAACCTAATGGAGATCTTGTTATATTGCCCCCAAATTAATAGACACCCATGATAAAAGTCACAGGCTTGTAAAAAATCATAAACAAAGCTCCACATTTTGCTCTAGGTTTAGAGAGTACCAGATAAACTTTTATTGAATCATTAGAGAGAGAAAACAAATGCATAATTACCATCTCAAACACGTAAGTGACATTATTTTTTAAGTAAAGTGTGAAAACACAGGATTTTACTCTGAGGAAATAAAGCTTAAAAATTAAGTTAAGCATCTGAAGTGATTATTAATAGGTATAATTAATGCACTATCATAATTGCCTTTACTCTGGATATATTATTTTTCTCTATTGTTTTAGTAAAGTATTTACATTCAGCAAAATTCCTCCTTTTTAGTTGTTTAGTTCATTCAGCAAAATTCCTCCTTTTTAGTTGTTTAGTTCCAGAAGTTTTGGCTGACATATAACCACCACCCAAATCAAGATACAGAACAGTCTTGTCAACCCTCCAAAGTATTATGTCATTATGTTTTATGAATTTTTACAATTACCTACAATGTATTGAAAGACCAAGACATTCAGAAACATAGAAGTTAAGATATGTATGTATAAGCCAAAAATGTGTATATATAGTCATTATTTGTCCTTTATTTATAGATTGGGAAACCGGGACCAGAAAAGCCAATAATTTCTCTAAGTGGTGACACTAGGGTTGAAACCATGTCTGTCAGACTCCCCCACTCTCATCATTATTCCAGGGTGCACTCTGTTGAGATATGGAGATATAAAGTTAAGAAATACCCAACTGATGTAGAAAAACCTAAGAAGACCCTCTGTTAGGAAAATGGGGCCTGCTGAGGAGGTCTCCAGCTCTCTGGTTATATTTTTATTTTCTTAAATATTTTTTTTAATTTTTAAATTAACATATAATATATTATTAGCCCCAGGGGTACATGTTATTTATTTTTTAATGATTTTTTATTTTTTATTGATATATAATGTATTATTAGCCCCAGGGGTACAGGTTATTTTTTTTAATAATGTAAAAATTTTTTTATCAACATATAATGTATTGTTAGCCCCAGAGGTACAGGTTATTTATTTATTTTTTTTAATATATTTTTATTTTTTTTTAACGTATAATGTATTATTAGCCTCCCTGGTTATAAAGAAATAGGTTGTTCTTCCTTTTCTTTGATAACACAAACCCGCCTTCATCAATCATTTTTGACTTAGCCTAATGTGAGACTTTTCTCCCTGTATGAATTCTGCTCTGTTTTACAATAGAAATTTGTAAGAGAACAGAATTTATAGACTGTGCTGTACTTGAACAAATGGTTAATTCTATAATTCTATGATTCTAGCTACAAATTGAACATTAAATGTGTGAGATGCCTAAGTTTATCAATGGGCAAGCTATCCTGGACTGAAATCCCACAGAAGAAGAGATGATTAATCAGACAAGTAAAAATTTGCTGATTACAGCATCATCCAACTGCGTATAGAGCAAGAATCATTATATTTTAACATGCTGGGAATAGTTGTCTTGATTGTTAGTCAATAAAAATTCTCATTTAAAGGATTACTGCTGTGGGGTCTGCTATTGTTTCCTGAAACTGCAGACACACGCTGAGAATTCACAGAAAAGCATACTGCACAATACTTGATAAAATGTTATAAAGTACTAAAGAGGCACAGTCCCTTGTCCATTAAAAATGCAGTAAATTTTTCTGAAAATTAGATTTTATACTGTGTGTTATTTTTTTTTCCTTTTGGAACCATAGATCATTTAAATATTTCCATTAGAGCCTAGATAGAATGATATGATAAATATAATGAAATGAAAAATTATAGTTGTCCACTGGATATCAGAAGAAAAAGATTGGGAGAATTATAATAAAAGTAAAACTCAAAGGAATTCAAATTCATTCCATCTACATTTAAAGCACACATTTAAGTCATAAGGTTAGGCAGCCTTGGAAGAGGAGCTGTGCTAATTTATAGGTATTTAATTAACTCCACAGGGTAGAGTCCCTGTTGTTACTTTGTGAGTATAATATTTATATGGATAATTATAAAACTAATTTAAAATACTAAAAAAGACCCGTGAATCCAGTAAAGCTCTTTCTCTCTCAAATTCCAAATAGTCCATCTCAGATTATGAAAGTTGACCCAATATTTAGCAAGATCTTTATTCAAAACTTCAGCAGTAGTGGGACAAGGATGAAGGGGAGTAAAGGAAAATGTAGGAAGATTTCCTTCTTTTTGTTCTTTGGATGGAGGAATATAAAGTGTATTCTGTGTGGACCTAAATGTGAGACCTGAAACCATAAATATCCTAGTAGCGAGCATAGGCAGTAATTTTTCTAACATGATACGATATGATAGCAACATTTTTCTGCATATGTCTCCTAAGGCAAGGGAAACAAAAGCAAAAATAAAGCATTGGGACTACATAAAAATAAAAAGCTTCTGCTCAACAAAGGAAACAATCAGAAAAACTAACATCCTAAGGAATGGGAGAACAGATTTGCAGTTGACATATCTGATAAAGGGTTAGTATCAAAATATATAAAGAACTTATAAAACTCAACACCCAAAAAACAAATAATCCAATTTAAAAATGGGCAGAAGACATCAATAGACAATTCTCCAAGGAGGGCATCTAGATGGCCAACAGAAACATGAAAAGATGCTCACCATCAAACCTCAAACATCAAACATCACCAAAACCACAATTAGATATCACCTCACACCTGACAGAGTGGTTAAAATCAACAGCATAAGAAACAACAGTGTTGTCGAGGATGTGGAGAAAAGGGAACAACACCCTTGCAGTGTTGGTGGTAATGAAAATTGGTGCAGCCATTCTGGAAAACACTATGAAGGTTCTTCAAAAAATTAAAAATGGAATTATCATATGATCCAGCTATTCTACTTTGGATACTTTGTATCCAAAGTATACAAACCCACCAATTTGAAGGGATGCCTGTTCTTCTTGTTTATTGCTGCATTATTCACAATAGCCAAATTATGGAAGCAACCCAAGTACCCATTGATAAATGGATAAAGAAGAAATTACACACACACACAAACACACACACACACAAGAATATTGCTCAGCCATAAAAAAGAATAAAATCTTGCTATTTACAACAATATGGGTGGAACCAGAGAATATAATGCTAAGTGAAGTAAGTCAGAGAAAGAGAAAATGCCATATGATTTCACTTATATGTGGAATTTAAGAAACAAAACAAGAAAAAAAAAAGATGCTAACCAAAAAACAGACTTTTAACTTTAGAGAACCAACTGATGGTTACCAGAGGGAAGGTTGGTGGGGAATGGGGGAAGTAGGTGAAGGGAGTTAAGAATACACTTATCCTAGTGCCTGGGTGGCTCAGTGGGTTAAAAAATACGCTTATCATGAGGGGCTCCTAGCAATGTAAAGAGTTGTTGAATCACTCTATTGTACACCTGAAACTAATATAAACTGTATGTTAACTATATTGGAATAAAAACAATAAATAAGTAAATAAAAAGATTTAGATAGTACCCATTTGCTTTTTACCACCTTAGCGGAAAGTAACATAAGGCCAACAGGATAATGCAATTTCCTTTAAAAGACACCCTTGACAAGCTGGCAATTCCTCAGTTAGTATTTATTAATGTAATTTTTTTTTTTTTTTACCTCTCTTGCATTTCTCCCACTCCCTCTAAGGCACTTCCCCCCCAAAGTCATCTAAGTTTTCTCCTTTGTATTTAGGAACTGACTCTATTCTAGAGCTTGCTGGAAGATCAGCCAACAGGGCTACAGAACTGCGTGCTCTCCCAACAGTGGGAGCAACATTGTTGAGAAGCAGAACTCTCCTGGGGGGGAAAAACTCAAAGTTCTTAGAGGAAGTAGTGGAAATGTAAAAAAGGGTAGTAACTGACAATATTTGCTGAGCATGGAACGGACAGTATTTATACAATTATCTCTAAGCTTCATCATGCCTGTCTTTGGAGAGGAGTGTTAAGTGTTATTTTCCAAATTGTCTTGAGTTAGAAGCACCAGGGTGTCTCAACCCGTTAAGTGTCTGCCTTCGGCACAGGTCATAATGCCAGGGTCCTTGGATCTAACTGGTGTTGGGATGGGGTGGGGGGCTCCCTGTTCAGCGGGGAGCCTTCTTCTCCCTCTCCCTCTGCCCCTCCCCTCCACTCATGTTCTCTCTTGCTTGCTCTGCTGTCTCAAATAAATAAAATCTTTAAATAATAAAAAAATAAATTATCTTGAGTTAAAACTCTGAATGATTCCAAAAATATTAGAGAAATTGTTACTAGAGTAAATATATTTTTAAAAGAATAAGACTTTATTCATTATTCACAATGGTATACTTAGAATCTAATACTAGATATCTTAAAGTTAACATCTTTAAATCTTCCTCTCTTCTGCTTCTGTCTTCCCATCACCTTCTCGGATTCTGACCCTTCTGCCCTGGGGCTGCCCTCTTCTAAGGACACTTATAATTCCTCTCGCCTACCCTGATAATCAGGATATTCTCCCCATCTTAAGATCCCTGACATATTTACATCTGCAAGGTTCCTTTTGCCATGTCAGATAATGTATACACAGGTTTCAGAGATTAGGATGCGGATAACTTTCAGGGAGTCATTATTCTGCCTACCACACATGACAGTTGCTAAGCTTTTGTTCTGTGGTGAACAAATCCCATTTCTGTATCTCTAATTAGAGAGAATGGGACTCTGCAAACTGTATTTCTTGGTAGCTGGTTCTCTTTTAGGTTCTGCCAATAGGGGGCATTAAAGGCTACTGGAAGGCAGGGAGAGGAAGGGAATTAATTCTGTTAGCACTATGCTCTTACTGGCATAGCCCCAGAAATGGTCCTCCCTGGCAGTAGCAGATGGTGTAGATCCCAACTTCTCCCCATATGCTCAGAATGGCCACACTTCCAGAATCAGCTTCATTACCCTTGGACCTATGTATACTGGACAATGGACCTCTTCAGAAGTTTGAGTCTCCATTCGTCAAAGCCTCTGCTCCAAGCATCTGGCTTCTAAAAACCCCAAATTATTTTCTTTCTTTCTTTCTCCAACCATAGAGATGACAATTTTATTGCTTTTTGCAATAATTACTGTAGTGTGTGTTTTTAGGTTTTTTGGTTCTCTAGCATCTGTTTAACTGTTTCCTTAATTTAAAATGTCTTAGTTGAAGTACTTAGTTGAAGTACTTTTGATCGGTTTTTAAACTCTCCCAACAAATGGGTACCAAACTAAGGAATGATAATAGCCTTAGAAGAAATAGCTAGAAAGAGCTGTGAGGGAAGAAAAATGATCTCAAACCTGTCTGATGCAGTTGTTTTACAAGAAAGGTTATGGTGTAGAAATAAAAGTCTATCTTCCCAACAAAATCATTTCACAGGATTGTAATATGAAAATTTTTTCTTAATGTGAAGGAACAAAAATCCCAAAGACATTTACTTTTTTTTTTAAATAGAAAAATCATTTAGAAGAATACAACACAGGATTTAAAAAACTTAATCCAGTTTAAAGTTAAAACTATGCAAGAAATGGATTTAATTTGGCCAGATTTAATTCAATACTTATGAAAAAAATTCTTTTTTCTTAGTAGGCTCCATGGCCAGTGTGGAACCCAACACAAGGCTTGAACTCACAACCCTGAGAGCAAGACAAGGACTGAGATCAAGAGTCCTACACTTAACTGATTGAGCCACCCAGGTGCTCCAATACTTATGGAATTTTTGTTACCAGTAGTTTAATAGTCTTTTCAATGAAGATCTTAATAAAATTTCACACACATGTGTATGTTTGCCCGTGTGTATGTGTGAAAGAGATTTATGTTTTACAATCTTATAATCTTTAATTAAGCTGCCAAAAGAAAGGATGCATTTGAATTTCTACATGTGTGCTACAGTGCTACTACACTGACAATTTATGACCTCATTACATGTTTGGACATCCTTTGGATTACACTCCTGCCAGAGATAAAAGCACTCAACATAAAATAATAATGTTTCAATCATGGAAATGTGATCTTAATCATGTTTAAATCTGCTTTTTATACTCTGACATTAATTAGCAACGCACAACCCCTTCTAAACCTCCACACCCAGTCTTTGAAGAGGTTATTCATCAGATAGGAATGATGTTTGTCTAGGAGAGCACTTTTCTTAATGGACTTAATATCATTATTTCTAAAATGTCCAGATCCTCATCCCCTCCCCACCTCTCCCAGCTCCTACTCAAGTTTGATGGCCTACAAAGGTCTTTAAGGTCATTGAGACATTGAGAGGAGGTGATGTGATATAAATCTATCAGAGTCAAAACAATCAAATACTCGTGTATTAAAAAGATGACACGTTGGGGGCCTCGTAGGGAGAAGTTGGGGACATAGAGCAAGTTACACTGAAGGTTACCAGGTATCTGAATTTGAGTGGCATGAACAATGGAGTTTAAAGGGAGAAAATAATTTACAAAAGGAAAAACTCAAGTGGGGTGTGTGTGTGCATGTGTCCAGACTAGAACATGGATAATATTCTTATGTTCCAATCTGAGGTTAGTGCTAGTAGTAAGGAACTTGGGGAATGTAAGGAAGACTCAGATGTGTAGATTCTTTCCCACTGGTTACAAATTGCTTCCCTGAGTTACTGCCCATCCTTCTGCAGCACCCTCCTCCTCCAAGCACAGAGCTCAAGGTTATCACAGAGATTTCCCCATATCCTAAGATAGGCTTGTTTACTGAGAACTTAATGAGAATTTAAGATGAGATTAGTTATGTCATTATCTAATAAGCTGACCTATCATAGAAATGGCTTTAACAGTCTGAATTACTGTGCAAGATTAGAGACTCATAGTGGATGCTAGTTAGAAAAGAGAGAAGAGGTTCTATGGGAAAATATTAATTTTGATTTGAAAATATAGATGTAAGGACAAAAGCAGAGAAAAACAAAACCCACCTATAAATGAATTTAAAGTTTATAAAACCAGATTCATGTTTCAAATCCATGGGTAAATGTTTAACTGGAAACATTAGTGTTATACCCAGATTCCTATGCCCCCTCTTCCTTAATATCACAGGGTAGTGAGCATAAGAAAAGCACAATTATTAGGAAAACATACAGTAAGGGGTAGAAAAAACAACAATGGTGGTAGAGAGAAGGTTTGAGGATACTTAGCACATCAGCAAAGGAAACATGCAATATGGCTTCTGTGAGCTAAATGGCAAATCAATTTGAGTGGCTTATATATTTAATCATTAGGACCTTTGCATTTCTCTGATGACTCAACTGAAAATTTAAGCCTGGAGAGAGGACCTTGGGCACTAATGGGTCCATGCATCCTCATCCCCATGTAAGGTACTAACGGAATCTTATACATGCTGTGTTGTTTATGCTATTGCCTCCAGTGTGTACTAATGACTCAGGAACGATGTCTAATATTATTAGGTGTATCTTCCTTCTTCCCTGATGCTCAGCTAATATATGGTAGAGAGTCTGGATCACTGACTGAAATACTGAAATATGGCTGATTATTTTTCTTTTAATTTATTATGTCAGATGAAGGTGTATTTTCTGACACTGTTTAAAAAATATTTTAAATTATTTTTACAGTGTTTTTTTCTATCCTGGCATATGTCCCTGGGGAATTACACAAAATTTACCACTTGGGTCTATATATCTATATATCTATATACCACTTCTTTTGTTGAAATGATGTATACTGCCAAAATATCTAAATGAAACAGGAAAAAGAATTCAAGATTTCCAGATATAGGCAAAACATCTGAATAATTGAATGAATCACCCCGTTTTCATCTGGATCTTTTGTTAGAGGATAGCTTTAGGCATAACTACACAATAGAAGGCGAAATGAAGAGGAACAAGCTAATTAGTGTTAAATAAACAAGAGTGTAGATGTGCCAAACTTGGTATCTTGATCCAAATTCATCAGCAAAATTTTCTACGGTAATTGTATTAACTGAATAATTTTCCAATTTGAGTTTTTCTTTTTGTTGTAAAGAATGGTCAGGTAAGTTCATATACTTATCATCATCATTCTATTTCACCCTTGACCATGCTTTATATCCAGCTTTTGTTTTTATTCATTTTCTTGGCTTCTTCTACTTTGATTCCAGGATGCCTCCTACTTTTCTTCTCTTCTGCCCATTGCTTGCAGTATTAACTGTACTGGTCTGTAGTTCAATTTTAAAAGGTTAATACCAATCAGTGACAGATACTCAAAATTATCTTTTGTTAGTCTGAAACCGTTAAGTCATATTACTAATTAGCTGACCTGCCAATATTTGCTTCACATGAAATCCATTCACATAATTTCTAAATTTTTTATAATATATTTTAATTACTCCTATAACTATTAAGTTCAACTAATGCCCTACCATCAAAGCACATCATTAAATACATAGCGTGTAGAAATGTGCTTACTTCACATAGCCTTATTATTGTTTCCAATAGCTGTTTTGTATAGTTTATTTTAATTTTTAACAAGATGAAGGCCTCCCAATCCACGTTAAAGGTGTGGTAATGAAGCGAAGTCAGTTCAAACCCATTCTTTCCAAATGTCGGATTTTCCAAATCCCGTGTCTTTTCAGTATAAGTCAAGAGTCACATCTCAGCTTTTTCAGTGCTTGTGAAAGAAAATAATAGTGGCATGAATAATCATAATAGATGTATTCTTTTTCAATCTCACTAATCAAAGTTAATAATGAGATATAATGAGTAATATCTTTGTGGAAAATTATACCAACAAATGTCATGTATGAAAAATTCAAGTTTTATAATTACAGAAAGTATATGATAATGCTGGGTTATAATTTTCTTACTATAAATTATTTTAAAAGAAAATAACTTCCCTGTTATTAGCCAGTGCATACTGGGACATTTTTCTGTTGCTTGTCTGCCTGCAGGTGGCCACATTACTCAACCGTAACTTTCAGTATTGCCTTTTTGAATTTCCGTGCAAAATCCAGATTAGTCTTGTGACTCTTTGGGTCAGCAAACCAGTATGATTCACTTTGAGAAATGTGCCACTTTGCAGTACCCTGACCACATGAGTTTTCTGCCAATTTCATTAAAATATCGAGGTTGAACGCCTACCAATTTTTCTGTTTCTGGAAGGTAGCTCCGTAACTGCCTTATCCCACAGTGATGTGGGAAAGTGGCAGGGAGGTCTCCTCTTGGATTATATTTTCTTATTTCCTCTTCTCTTCCAGGTGCTTTACAAATTAGAATCTCTCAGCCAGGGAAGTAAGCATCTAGGCATTTGCAGTCTCCTTTTGGACCTTTTTGTCAGTTGCTATGTGATTTATGATGGACTTGGCATTCATCTCTTTTGGGACCGTAGCTGTCTTTGCTGGGCCAGGAAAGCTGCTCTTTAGCTACCTTTTATTAATGTTAGTTTGTTCTTATTGGATGTGGTGTAAACTTCATAACCATAATCATTTTCTGTAGTGTGTATAAAGGCAAGTTTGCTTTTAAAGAAATTTTGACTCCTAATACAGTCAGTCAGCACTTGGTACAAATATTTAGATCACTATTAGATAGAATGCATTCTATATTTTAGAAATGTGGTTTCTCTATTACTGTGAAAGGGTCTTTATATGTCTCTTCAGAGACATCTGCAAAATGTGTTCTTACTATGTTTGACAAATGTTATTTTCAAGCTGTATGTAGTAATTAAGTAAAATTATATTATTACCTATATGAGGAAGTATAAAAATGTATCTTATATACATGTGATACGTAATAGAACAATGTAGTTGTCATGTGGATGACTTGATGTGTAGTGAACAAGATGAAGCCTAAATCTTAGTTTTTTTTTTTTCAAAGATTTTATTTATTTGTTTGACAGACAGAGATCACAAGCAGGCAGAGCAGCAAGCAGAGAGAGAGAGAGGGGGAAGCAGGCTTCCCGCTGAGCAGAGAGCCTGATGTGGGGCTCCATCCCAGGACCCTGGGGTCATGACCTGAGCCGAAGGCAGAGGATTTAGAGCATCACGAATATATTCCACAGGTTAACGATAAATGCAGTCAGAAAAACTCCGTTCATTCAATCACTGATGATTTTAAAAATATGAATTGACTGTTCGAATTAAGTAATCAACTTAATATATCAAATGAAATTTTTTATGGTAACATGGCATCAATCAGAAGCTAGTTGTGGCTTAAACCACATACACACACACACACACACACACACACACACAGAATTTAGTGTTTACCACCAGAACAGTATAGTGACAGGTTTATGACAGCTGGCCATGATAAACACATGCCCAGGGCAAATTATGAATTCATTTTTGTTCAGGACTAGAATTGTGTACAGCTACTCTGAGTGTCTGTAGTTTATGGCTTAGATTAAAGATCCGCCAAGTTTATACATTTACTAAGGCAAATACAGGATCTGGGCATTTTATTACATCTTTACTTATTTTTATGTTTTTGAAAATATAAATAATTCACATAAACTTTTTTAATGTAATGAAGAAAAAAATTAAATGCCTTCTGCTTTGCTTTCCTCCATCCTACCCTCACCTTTATAATCTCTGACAAGAGTGGTATGGCCCAAAGCTATAGTATTAATTTGAATAAGTCAAGGCACTATAAATGCTGTGGAATTCATCTTTCCAAATAAAGGGGATGTGGCAACATTTTTTTAAAATTTTAATTCAATTAGCAACATATTTTACATCATTAGTTTCAGATGTAGAGTTCAGTTATTCATCAGTTGCCTATGACACCCAGTGCTCATTACATCACTTAACATCTTTTTAATGCATAGTTACATTCGAGCCATTAAGCTTAAGCATGAAAAAGAGGAGCTTCAATCTTTAAATCGTTTGTTATATAATGAAAGCAAAAGGAAAAAAAAGTCATGTAGGGACTAAGAGTTGCATAAAGTTGTAAAGAAATGTTTAGTACTGAATGAAGACGATTATCCAGTCATTAGAGTAAACCTTTATTAGGAGAAGTTTTTCCTTAAATGGTGCTACAATGGTAATTGGAAAAAATGTATGAGCACAAATAGTCATTGTTTCTAATTCCTTTTTGTTTCCCAGTGTTGCACATTGCTCAGAGCTCCCTGTACAGCCACATACCTGGCCTCCCTCTCACAGTGTGCCCAGATTTCTGACACCCTCCTTCCCAGCTGATCTGCAGTTCTAGGACTAGGGCTGGACCCAGAGCTCAGTGTCTGACTTTTCTTCTTAGAATCCTTCTCTCAGGTGTTAGTTGTATCCCACAACATTACCTGTGCCTGTCAGACAGCCCTAGATCTACAGGATTAACTTTGGGGGTTGCAAATTGAATGAGTTACCCTGCAGCGAGGATTATCTTTGCTTATGTGTACACTAGGAAATATTCGAGGATGGCAAGGAGCTCCAAAAGTTCTCATGAGAATATTTGTGCAAGAGCCCTCATGAGCTTGCACATGCAGATATATAATTTGCTTTATTGCATCAAGCTGTTTGTGCCATAAAGTATAAATGAAAATTTTATTGATGGGGAGTACATATCTAAGTTGTCAGTAACATTTATTGTTGGCAAAGGTCTACTAGACTAAGACTCTTAGACTTCTAGATAAATTAGATTGGGCCATGTCCTGCTTAGAAGTGAGAAAGAGAAAAGTAGTCCCTGACATCTGGCTGTTGTTCTTCAGGTACTATCAGCTTGGCCTTGGTGTTCCCCTGTTGAATATAAACACGTTTATGGAACATCAATATTGGACAAGGCCACTCTGTGACCTTGATGAATAAGAAAAGGAACATGATTCCTCTGTAATCATGTCTGAAAATAGATAAAACATTAGTATTGTCCATATCACAAAAATGATCCAATATCCTGCACTTTTTTTTTTGCTGTGCAATTTTTTTATTGTGTTATATTAGTCACCATACAGTACATCATTAGGTTTTGATGTAGTGTTCCATGATTCATTGTTTGAGTATAACACCCAGTGCTCCATACAATCCATGCCCTCCTTAATACCCAACACCAGGCTCACTCATCCCCCACACCCCTCCCTTCTAGAACCCTCAGTTTGTTTCCCAGAGTCCATAGTCTCTCATGGTTCCTCTCCCCCTCCAATTTTTCCCCCTTCATTTTTCCCTTCTCCTAATGTCCTCCATGCTATTCTTTATGCTCCACAGATAAGTGAAACCATATGATAATTGACCTTTTCTGACTTATTTCACTCAGCATAATCTCCTCCGGTCCCATCCATGTTGATGCAAAAGTTGGGTATTCATCCTTTGTGATGGTTAAGTAATATTCCACCATGTATATGGACCACATTTTTATCCATTCATCTGTTGAAGGGCATCTTGGCACTTTCCACATTTTGGCTGTTGTGGACATTGCTGCTATGAATGTTGAGGTGCATATGACCCTTCTTTTCACTACATCTGTATCATTGGGGTAGATATCCATAATGCAATTGCTGGGTCATAGGGTAGCTCTATCTTTAATTTTTTGAGGACCTTCCACATTGTTTATCCCTGGGATGCAAGGGTGGTTCTACATTTGCAAATCAATCAATGTGATAGAACACAAAAATAAGAGAAGAGACAAGAACCATATGCTCCTCTCAGTTGATGCAGAAAAAGCATTTGACAAAATACAGCATCTTTTCCTGATAAAACTCTTCAGAGTATAGGGATAGAAGGAATATTCCTCAACTTCATAAAATCCATCTATGAAAAACCCACAGTGAATATCACTCTCAATGAAGAAAAGCTAAGAGCCTTCCTACTGAGATCAGGAACACAAGAATGTCCACTCTCTACCACTATTGTTCAACATAGTACTAGAAGTCATAGGAACAGCAATCAGACAACAAAAGGAAATAAAAAGTATTCATATTGGCAAACAAGAAGTCAAACTCTCTCTTTTCACAGATGACATGATACTATATGTGGAAAACCCAAAATCTCTGCCCCCAAATCACTAGAACTCATACAGCAATTCAGTAATGTGGCAGGATACAAAATCAATGTGCAGAAATCAGTTGCTTTCTTATACACTAACAATGAAACTGTAGAACAAGAAATTAAAGAACTGACTCCATTTACAATAGCACCAAAAACAATAAGATACCTTGGTACAAACCTAACCAAAGAGTTAAATGACCTATAATCTAGGAACTAAAAAACACTCATGAAAGATATTGAAGAAGACACAAAAAGATGAAAAAATTTTCCACGCTCATGGATCAGAAGTATAAACATTGTTAAAATGTCTATGTGCCCAGAGCAATCTGTACGATCAACATCATCCCAATCAAAATATCCTGCACCCTTGTGAGTGACTCCTGCTTCTTGACTTCCTACAGCTCTAGTCTTAGTCTAGCCTAACCTCCTTCTATATAAGACTTACCAAGATCCTCACTGAATTACCCCTACACCACTTCCTAGCAGCATCCAAATCAGAGCAAATACCACTTCTTAAAATCCACCCCCCAAATTGCATAACAAAAGAGCAAATTTTATAAGCTCACATGCCCTCTTGAGGAGATATTCCACAGTTTCCATGATGTATGTTTTCCCTCACAGCCAAAAGTAACAGACCTAATTTGTGTAATTTCAGGTGTGTTCCTCATAGTCATTGGCTAGAAGATAAACTCTTATTAGATGAGTATGATGGGAAATTTATAGTTGATCAAACAACTATGGTCCTTCTGATGACTAATAATCATTGGTCATTAGGGTTTTTTGTTTTGTTAAAATATACATAACATAAAATTTGCCATCTGAACTATTTTTAAGTGCACAGTTCAGTGGCATTAAGTACATTTACGTTGTTGTGTTACTATCATCACTAACTATCCATCTCCAGAACTTTTTCATGATCCTAAACTGAATCTCTGTACCCATTAAACCGTAATCCTTGTTCTCACTTCCCCAGACCCTGCTTGATAACCACGATTCTTCTTTCTGTCTCTATGTATTTTACTATGTTAGTTAGCTGATATTGGTGGAATCACATAATAATTGTCCTTTTGTATCTGGCTTATTTCATTTGGAGTAATGTCTTCAAAGTTTATCCAAGTTGTAGCAGGGGTCAGAATTTCTTTCCTTTTTAAAAGCTGAATAATATTCCATCATACAATTAAACCACATTTTGTTTATGCATTCATCCATCAATGGACATTCCTTTGTCAATTGCCTTTTGGCAATTGTGAATAATGCTGCTATGAGCTCTGGTATAATTATAGTCATAGTTTTTTAAGGAAGAATGAGTAAAATAATTTTTGGATTTTTTTGATTCTGCATGTGGACCTGTAGGGGTCTCTTTCTTCCTTCCCAGGCCACCCTCCACCTCTAGCCATTCCCATGCCAAGAGAAATCACACATTTTGCTGGTAATGGCCCCTCAAAAATCTACATCATGCTATTTCTAGGTTTCAGCACTAATTTTACCAAGATGGCTCTAGGGATAGGACAAATGAGAGGAAACAGTAGAGATGCAGAAAAATTTTGAACCAGTTTTTCTTTCAAAATATATTTTCAAAACTAAGTTCTAAGTGTTTGGTACCCAGTGAGGTGCTAAAGGATAGGCATGCCAAAGAAGGCTTCTTGACATTGAGGTGAGAGATCTAGGCTTGTCATTTCTTTGTTCAGCCATGAAGCTATCATTTGCCACTTTCTGATGGAAACAAGCTCAGGGACTTGCAGCTCTATCTTTGCTCTCCAGGACAGAGCACATGAGAGACACTCAAGAAATATTTATGAAATGAGGAAATGGATGGGTATTATGAGGCTGTACGCCTTAGGCATTGAGAGGGGCATTACAGAGTATCCAATAGCACCATCCCGATCCACATAATGCTTTAAGAGTAAATGCAGAATTAGAAACACATAAGCTAGCTATAACCAAACTGCAGTGGGCGTGCAGAGAAAGAGATTACTTCTACTATGGACAGGAAGGGGAGTTGCCAAGATGAGTTTGAATGGGAAGAATTTTGCCAGATAAAAGCAGGAAAGTGCATTCCACAGGGTAGCAAGAAGCAAAACTGTAAACCACAGTTTACAAAGTTCCCATTCTGTTCAATAAACTTTAGATTCTGCACTTCGTTTCAGCTTCAGAGTGCCTTCTACTTTCCCTCCCCCAAGAGGAAATAATTTCTCTCACACTTGAGTTCAGGAAACCAAGAAATGCACAGTAACTAAGTGGGAAAACATGGATTTGAATCCAGGCCTTCAGATGCCAGAGCCTGTGATTCCAACCCCTAGATTATATTCAATGGGTGTTAATTAGCTTGTCCTGGGCTGGCACATAAGGGGCAGATGTGGGGGAAGAGAGCGGGGGAGACTGAACACTTTAATGTGACTAAGTAGTATTCTAATATATATGGTATAATATGTATGTGGTATAATATTACATTATACCAAAAATTCTTTATCCATTTATCTATCAGTGGACACTTAGGTTGCTTCATTTTACTGACTATTAAAAATAATGCTGCAGTAATCATAGAGGTGTGTATATCTTTTTGAATTAATGTTTTCATTTTCTTTGGATAAATACCCAGTAGTGGAATTACTGGATCATATGGTATTTCTATGTTTAATTTTTTTTTAAACAAAACTTCATATTGTTTTCCACAGTGGCTGCACCAATACACGTTCCCACGAACAGATGCTTAAGGAAGGATTCCTTTTTCTCTATCTCCTTGTCAATACTTGTTATTTCTTGTCTCTTTGATGGCAAGTGTAAGGTGATCTCCCATTGTGGTTTTTGCTTTGTTTTTTTTTAGATTTTATTTATTTATTTGACAGAGATCACAAATAGGCAGAGAGAGAGAGAGGAAGGGAAGCAGCCTTCTTGCCAAGCAGAGAGCCCCATGCAGGGCTTGATTCCAGGATCCTGGGATCATGACCTGAGCCAAAGGCAGAGGCTTTAACCCACTGAGCCACCCAGGCACCACACATTATGGTTTTGATTTGCACTTCCCTGATGATGAGTGGTGTTGAGCATCTTTTCATGTGTCTGTTGGCCATTTCTATACCTTCTTTGGAAAAATGTCTATTCAGTTCTTCTGCCCAGTTTATGATCAGATTTTTTTTTAATGGTGTGAGTTGTATAAATTCTTTATGTATTTTGGATCTATTAACCCCTTACCAGATATATTATCTGCAAATATCTTCTCCCATTTAGTAGGTTGCCTTTTTGTTTTGTTGATGCTTTCCATCACTGTGCAAAAGCTTTTTATTTTAGTGTTGTTCCAATCAATTTATTTTTGGTTTTGTTTCCCTTGCCTGAGGAGACATATCTAGAATAATGTGGCTAAGGCCAATGTCAAAAAAATTACTGCCTATGTTTTCTCCTAGGATTTTTATGGTTTCAGGTCTTACATTTAGGTGTTTAATCCATTTTTAGTTTATTTTTGTGTTGGGTGTAAGAAAGTAGTTCAGTTTCATTCTTTGGCATGTAGCTGTCCAGTTTCCCAAGCACCATTTATTGAAGAGACTGTTTTATCCCCCAGTGTATATTCTTGCCTCCTTTGTCATAGATTAATTGACCATATAAGCATGGGTTTAGTTCCAGGAAGAAAGAGCCATGTGTGTTTAAGAGTGGAAGAGGATATGACATAAGGAAATGTTTCAAATGAGTAGTAATGTGTATCAACTGGGCATAACTTGATTTTAATTGAGAGTTAAAGATTACATGAAAAAGTTTTAATAGTAGCATGGCCACTGCAACAAGTCATTTTGCTCTTTCCACTTATGCTTAACAGTTTTTTAAGGTTAACAATTATTGACACCACAACTGAAAATCATTAGTCTTTTCCATCTCTGTTGCAGAGATTAAAATGTTATTCCACACCTTAAGTTGTCTGGTTAGAGAAAACAAAGTAAAACAAAAACAAAGGAAATATTTTCATTCTACCTCTTGCTATTTCCAGAAGCTATACACATGAGAAACAATCACAAAGGAAATAGAGCTGTAGGATAATAGAGTCACAGGGGGCCCTAGAGATCAGTAACAACTTCTAGTTTAGTTTACCAGTGGTTGTGATGGTTAATTTTTTTTTTTAAAGATTTCATTTATTTATTTGACAGAGAGACAGAGATCCCAAGTAGGCAGAGAGGCAGACAGAGAGAAGGGGGGAGGCAGGCTCTCTGCCAAGCAGAGAGCCTGATGCGGGGCTCGATCCCAGGACCCTGAGATCATGACCTGAGCCAAAGGCTTAACCCACTGAGACACCCAGGCGCCCCGTGATGGTTAATTTTATGTGTCAGCTTGGTTAGACTATGATGCCCAGTAGTTTAGTCAAACACTAGTCTAGATGTTGCTGTGAAGATCTTTGTGGATGTGATTAGCATATGTAGTTATTTGACTTTAAGTAAAGCAAATTATTTTCTATAATGTTACTGGGCCTCATCTAATCAGTCAAAGGTCTTGAGAACTGGGACAGGTTTCCTAAAGAATTCCTATTCAAGACGGCAATATAGAAATCCTACCGGATTTCCCAACCTACTGGATGCCTTTCAGGTTTTCCAGCTCTTACAATCACATGAGCCAAGTCCTTAAAATAAATCCTGTCTCTTCCTCCTCCCTTCCCTTTTTTCCACCTTTCTCCTTCCCTCACTCTCCCCATATATATTTATAAACATAAATATATGTAATATATATTTATTTATATTTTATATTTATATTTTACTTTATATATGAATAATAACATATTTATATTTATTATATAAAGTTATTTATATTTTATATATAAATATATAATATACTTTATGTATAATAATATATATTATATATATTTCTCTAGAGAATTATGGCTAATGCAGTGGGATAACTAAAGCTTAGTGAAATTACATGAATTTCTTAATGTCATTTAATAAGTGATGGCAGAGCCGGTAATAGAAAGATGGGGAAACTGGGTCATAAAATTGCCTAAAATATTGATTATAAGACTAGGAAAGAAATTCAGAACTATGAACTTTTAACCCTGTGTTTTCTGGTGGATTGCAAGCTGAAAAATGTGAAATTTTATGCAAAACCAATATATTAAAAATTCTGAAATTTAAAGCAGATAAAACAGGAGAGGGATTGTTTATTTCACCAAAAGGTATGTACTAATTCTTTTTTTAATATATAATTGAAATTCAATTAGCCAACATATAGTACATCATTAATCTCAGATATAGTGTTTGACAGTTCATCAGTTGCATATAACACCCAGTGTTCATCATATCACACGCCTTCCTTAGCGCTCATCACCCAGTTAACTCATTCTCCCATACACCTCCCCTCCAACAACACTCAGTTTGTTTCCTATAGTTAAGAGTTTCTCATGGTTTTTCTCTCTCTCTGATGACTTCCCATTCAGTTTTTCCTCCCTTCCTCTATGATCCTCTGCTATTTCCTATATTCCACATATGAGTGAAGGCATGTGATAGCTGTCTTTCCCTGACTGACTTATTTTACTCAACATAATACCCTCCAGTTCCATCCATGTCAATGTAAATGGTAAGTATTCATCCTTTCTGATGGCTGAGTAATATTTCATTGTATATATGTATATCACATCTTCTTTATCCCTTCGTCTGTTGATGGACATCTCAGCTCTTTTCACAGTTTGGCTATTGTGGACATTGCTGGTATATACAGTGGGGTGCAGGTGCCCCTTTGGATCATTACATTTGTATCTTTGCGGTAAATACCTAGTAGTGCAGCTGGTGGGTCATAGGGAAGTTCTTTTTAACTTCTTGAGGAACCTCCATACCGTTTTCCAGAGTGGTTGCACCAGCTTTCATTCCCACCAACAGTGTAAGAGGGTTCCCCTTTTTCTGCATTGTCATACAATTCTTTATAAAGACAATTTTCCTCAACACTTAAAGTGGCCTCATTTAAAAAAAAAAAAAAAAAAGTAAGCTTAGAGGCACCTGGGTGGTTTAGTTGGTTAAGTGACTGCCTTTGGCTCAGGTCATGATCCCAGCTTACTGGGACAAGAGCCTTGAATCAGGCTCCCTGCTCGGTGGGAAGCCTGCATCCCTCTCTCCCTCTGCCTGCTGCTCCTCTTGTATGCTCTGTCTCTCTCTTTCTGTCAAATAAATAAATAAATAAAATCTTAAAAAATAAAAAAGGTTTGCAACCTTTTAGAGACACATAAGTTCAACATAGTTGAACAGGGCATTTTTAAAGTGTATCTTATTAAAAAATATTCCCAAGATCTAATAATTGCTTCATTCTCCTGAAGATGGATGCTCTGTGTGGATAGAAAAGATAATGAAGGAAATAATCATATGTTATCTTAATAAACAGAAATCTTGTATTTTGTATGATGCTTTGCTGATAACAAAGTTTTTCATGTACACTCCTTCCTGGAAGCTTCACCACAAATCTCTGAGTTATTATCAACATTTTATAATGGAGATAACCAGGACTAACAGAACTAGAAGACTTGTCCAAACTATTTAGACAAAGCAACTGATTCCCAGATCTGAGCTCTCTCCTCGCAGCCTTGCCATAATGCCGGCAGAGCACCAGCATTATTCAGAAGGGTGGTATTTGTAGGTCTCTTGACCTAGCATCTTATAGGGAACTAAATTTTCACTCTAATCAAAAGGATTTGTGGGCTCCTACTGGGCTCTCAAGAATATTAAGATTTATCTTAGGAAAAAGAATCCTAGGATAGGTCTTTCTTATTCTGAAAGATAACCCTACCTTGTTCTCTTGAAGCTATGAATTATTCGAAGAAGCAATGGAAAATTGGATCACTAAGGATGAGGAACAATCTCTTCTCTCCATCTTTCTCACAGTGTACCCCATTTGGAGTAAATATTCTGTGGGCTCTGCATCTTCTTATAATAAGCAAGCATTAGTTGTGGTTTTGGGTGCTGTGTGGTTTACTGAATGATCATTCCCAGCTTTTCTAGCTCTCTCTCCTACCTTGTTTTCATTTCTCCAACTGAAAGCATTTGCTTTAGGAACAGGATTTACACACCACTGCATCTACATTCTTTGGGTTGCAACGACTTAACATATTTTGAGTGCATTTCTTGAACGTTCCTCAGGCCACCCCTGGACTATCATATTTGTAAAACTGGATTTTTCTTCTCTTTCTTATCTGAGAGCAGGTGGACCAAGACAGTTCTTTGGAGGCTCAATGAGTGATTTCTCCTGAGAGAGACACATCTCTCCAGTCTGCGGAGGAATGAAAAGTCAGACAATCGCATAAATCATTTTGAAAGTTGCCAAATAAATTCTACCAACTGCTACTGGCAATAATTACAGTATGTCACTGGGAAATGCGATTTTCCTCTAGCATTGGGCTTTAGCCATGTCCTGAGTGCCATGAAAACGACACAGAGAGCACACCGGCAGCTCTCTCCATAGCAATAACCGATTTCTCACGATCCAGGAAAAGAAGGGGTTGAAGTGCTTCTTTACCTTGAAATGTCTGGAACAGGGTATCAGGGAATAAGTAGGAACCACTAGAATTTACTGCTCTTTGCGGAAAGCACTCTTGTCAACTACTCCAAAAATTAGGCGAACTGGTGATTAAAGACCACCATTTTGTTATAAGCAGGGCTGTGGGCTCTGGCCGGGGAGAGGCACAACCTGTTGTAGCTTACAAAAAGGAAAGCTCTTTGGTAAGAATGGAAAGTCCTGAAAGCCAGTATGAGAGTCTGCTCCCTGGGAGGCGATAGCATCCCAAGTCTACTAGGATTTTAGGTTCAACCCCAAGACTGGTTTTCATACAGATAGGACCGGGAAGTCACATCAAGGGCCGAGCACAGCCATGGGCAAAGCAGCTGGGTGAACCAAGTTAGAAAGAAGACAAGGAAAGCTGCAGAATGGCGAGAAAAGGCAGAGACGCAGAGGAGGGATAAGACGGGAGGAGGGAGTCGAGGAGGGAGGGGAGAGAGGAGAAAGCCGAGCGCGGACGTCAGGAACAAAAGCTCCAGCGGAGTCTGGCGGAGGCACTAGGGGAGCATGGGGTGTTTTGAATAATTATTAAAATTAGCATGTGTCTGCGCCATCCTGTGGGTGTGGCGCAGAGCGGAGTGTAAACTCCAGCGGGGCCGGAGCAAACATTGGATTAGAGGCAGCAGCCTGCCAGCCTGCCGAGGAGTGCGGGGACCAGCGCGCGGCACGCCGACCGGCACGATGGCCTCGTCTCAGGGGAAGAACGAGCTGAAATTTGCCGACTGGATGGCAACTCTGCCGGAGAGCATCCACAGCATCCCCCTCACCAATTTAGCCATCCCAGGTAGGTGCGCGGAGGCTGCCGACGGGGCGCTCACCTGCCCCGCCCTGCATTATCTGCCACGAAGTGGGAACTTGCCACGCTGCCCGAGGGAGGGAAACTCGTCCCCAGGGGAGGGTCTCCGGCCAGGCGAGCGCGTGCCTGGGAGCCTCGGCCCTCTGGCGTTTTGCAAACCTCTGGGGACCGTGGCGCGGCGAGTCAAGGTGACTGCTGTTGCACTGGGCTTGGGAAGCAGGCAGGCTGCACGAGAGGGCTGGGGCAGGGGAAGCCTCCGCTCTAGGATCCGCCTTGCGCCCCCTCCCACGGTTCTCCTCGCAGACTTGGGGGGGTGGGGTGCGCGGGGGCGACTTCTCGGACTGTGGGGTGACCGAGCGCCGTGAGCGCGAGCGGTGTCCTGAGGGCTTGGCCCCGGCTCGTGGACCTCCGACTCCATCCCTGTCACGGAATGGAGCGGATTTGGTAGATTTCTCGGTTAGAACCTACCCGGGTCGTTAATATTCATCCCCAGTCTCCTTTAAAGAGACAAAGCGCTTCTCTAAGAGCGAGGAAAGTTCAGGGACCTGCGGCGGCGCGATCGCTGCCCTTGACCGCAAGCTGAAGGGAGCGAGGGGAGGAGGGCGCCGCTTCCCGGTCTGCCGGGTGGTCACCGTCTGGATTCTGTTTCAAGTGCGGCTGGCGGCGTGTAGCGCCGGGGTCAGGAAAGCAAACCCTTGGGAACCGTGCGTCTGCTGCTCGGGACAGAAGCCCGGCGGCGGAGGGGTGGGATTCACAGGCGAACCAAAGGGGGAAAGGGGAGCACGCGAGTGTCGAGACAGCCTCGAAGGAAGGAAATCTGGGCAAAGCGAGGAAGAGACGCGAGGGATCCGATCCAGAAGCTTCAGCATGGCGCGCGGGGCTCAGATCAGAGGACTAGACAGGCTTCCTGGGCGGGAGCGTGCAGTAGCCCCTAGCTCAGGTGTGCAGAAGAGACGGACGTTTCAGGGCAGAGTACCACGGTGACAGCTGGGGACACGGCCATACTTCGTTACCAATTTGACTTTTCACTTGGGTTGAGGGTGCAGATGCCTGATTTTCCCAGGAGCCGGCCAGAGGGCAATTTACCCACAGGTAGTCCCCCCGCCCCCCAGCTCTCCTCCCCCCCCCCCCCCCCCCCTCGAGCTCAGCCCTGTTATCAAGTTCAACCCTCTGGTCTGTCTCCTCTTAATCTACCCCATCCAGCGCCCCCTCTCAGCCACTGGAGGAAGACAAAATAAAGAGGAAAGGGGAAGGGGAAAAAAAAGGGAAGAGAGGAGTTCCTTTGAGAAATCCCAACAGGCTCAACCAGCAGCTCTGGAATTGATCAGTAAACCTAAATCAATGGTCGTTAGTCAAGTGGATGTTTGGCTGCTATGACAGGCACAGGCTGCACTCAGCACCAACCCCTGAAGAAAGGGGTTGTCTCCTTATACCCTTCCTCAAGAGGTAACTTCCCAAGAGCCCAGGTATCTCGGAGGAAAAGAACAACCCAGCTTCTCCACTGTGTGCTTAGCCCTGCTACCTGGGTGAGCCTAGGGATTGCTCTTTTGAAGGAGACCGTAGAAAGTACACAACTTTGTTGGCAAAATTTCTCTCTCGCTTCCACAGGCGTTCCTATCCTCTTTGCTTCCTTTCGTTTTACACAGTTGCTTTCATACAATCTCACCTGAATATTTCCGTACACGTAGAAAGTAATCAAGGCAAGGACTCTGATGCTGGCCTTCTGATGGGTGACTTGCCAGGTACACACGGAGTTAAAAAGCCCAAGTTCACATTGTTACTTACGAGGGATAGTAGGATACTACGTCAGAATCTATATCACATTTCTGTAATTCTTCACTTTTCAAAACCCTAGTATGGACACCAGATCAGAGAACTCTTCCCCAAACCTCATCAGTGCTGGTCATATTCACTCCATTTCATAAATGTAAAAACTGCAGCTCGGTGAAGGCCAGTAATTTACCCCCAGACCAGTGATCTGACCCCTAGAGTGGTCCTTAGAGAAAGTCTCCTAGGAATTTTTGAGGGAAATGCATTGGGGGTTGTGTCTGGATGGCTCAGTAGCAACAGCTACTAATCAGGGTGAGGGGATAAGGAGTGAGGCATTAACAGGATACAGGGCAGTTTTCCTTTTCTCAAGTGAAAACCTGAGGTCAGAGACCGATACTCTGCTTGTCTTCCTGTGGAGGCGTTGGGGGTAAGATTGGGAGGCTTTGCATGGGATCCATTTTGAGTGTAATACTAAGAGGGGTTATGGCATTGGATGCCATGGGAATTCTCACTGCTTTCTCAGCTCTTCTTAATATGATTCTCAAAGTGAACCCCCTGCAAAACCTCACATCCTTACCCCCAATACTTCTGAGAAGAAAAAAAAAGATGTTTCACCAAATCCACACCCCCGAATTTCCCCCATGATTTTGTAAAGTTGGTTTGGTGGATCCATGTATATAAATCTAGGTGTTAGAATGGGTTTGGTACTTTTCTGCATTACTCAACTCTAAGAATTTTCGGAGGAAAAAAAGACATTCAAACTTTGATAGAGAAGACTAATTGGAGACTATTAAACACTAATGGAATAATTGCCTTAAAATCATGCTAATAGCTTCCTGGCTGCTACATGTTTACTTGGCCAGTTGCTACAGCTTGAATTAAGTAATTATCTCCACCATTTAAAACCACTCCTGATGTACCACACAAGCGTTTCTGTGGAAGGCAACGACTGCTCCGTCATCCTCAAAGTTCAGGTTTTTCTTAGGTGAAGCAACTGGAGAGTGAAGAGCCGCTTAATTAAGAGGCCACCCACTTGGGGCAGCTGACCCAGATCACCCAGGGCTAGTGCAAAGAACAACTGTGCAGGTGTGTGATACTCCCCACCGCGAGTGCCTTTCTGACTTCTCTAAACATTTCTCACGTGTCTGCATCTTCCGTGCTTTCAGAACCAAATCGCTTACTGGCTGTTTGCATTTAAATGGTCTCATGATTTGATATTGACTGGCCTAACTAGTTGCTGGTAATCGGCATTAGTAGTTTTACTAACAGTTTACCTTTCAAAGGCATGGAGCTGTCGGAATATATTGAAAGGTGCTCAGATTCTCGTCTCATTCGTCATTTCTTCCAGTCTCTAATGAGGCCAAATGGAATTTTCATTCATACATGTTTTTTTAAACAATATCCTGGCATTTGGGGTTATGAGTGATGCTTCCTGTCACTACAGGCAGGTGAGAGAGAATAAAGAGAAATGGAAGCAGGAAGACAAATGGTGAAATTCAGGTGAAAGCGAGTTTGATGAATTTCTGACATCTTTGCAGGAGAGTTCTAACCTTCCAATCATGGCGTCTCCAGAACCACAGTAAAGAGACGCATCGTGGGAGTAAGCAAGCTTTTTGCTTGATCTGGGTAGGGTGTTGGTGATCTGGGTCTAGGAGAGGGAGTCATTCTGTCCAAAATCTGAAAGATCGGGCAGGGTTTTTAATTCCACGGGATGGTTCTGCCATACATTTTCTGATAACATGATGAAAATCTTCACATAATACAGCAAACTGACCATGTAATAATGAAAGATTGGCCAAAATATTGTGGTATTGGAACTCAGAGAGAGTGTATATTTCCTTGGTGTTGGAGTTCACGGAGAGGCTGAGACCTCCAGCTGACCCTAAATATGGACCCCAGCAATCAGAGTCTCCTCATCCCCTCCCCTTTCCTTGGAACATACTTTCTACCCACTGTCCCACAGTTGGAGGTCTTTCAAGGACGCTGCCGTAAGAGAGTAGTCCTTATTAAGACCATCTGGTGGTACACGTGACTGAACCCAGGCAAGGTCTCTCCAAATAAAGTCTTAAGATTCCCGTTGGTGGGTGTGAAGATCTACTCTTCCTGTAGCCACCCCAGACAAGCCTCATATATAGGTTCTCTTGCTTCTGAAACGTGCCACCTACCAGTCTGGGGTGGCCTGCTTCTTTCTTTAGTCTCTTCATGACCTCTGTGTACAGGGGTTAGTTTTCAAACAGACACTTAAATAGGAATTGTTGATTGTGCTTTAGATAAGGAACGCAGAAATGCTTTGGAAATCAATAATTGTACCTGATGATTTTGTCCGTTTCTTCCAGAAAATACCAATGGCAATGGAAAAGAGCAGTTTTACTTAGAGAAACTAGATGTTTATACAGCTCTGACTTTTGTGTTCTTGTGTCTGCTTTTATTAGTTTTTCATTTCTTTCCTCACAACAATCTCTTCTTGTTGCCAGTATTTCTGGAGCCAGCTGTCTTCTTCCTTTTCTTTGTAATTTACTGTTTCTATTTTGATTGGGTTGAGACCATCTAAAGGGCAAATCTATGATTGTGTCTCATTGTACAAATTTCTTTTAAGAAGCAGGGTTTGTTTTTGTGTGGGTTTTTTTCCCCCCCATCATTTTAGTCAGGATGGTATTATGGGAGTTAATCTTTGAAAGCAATCAAAAAGCAACTAAATTGTTTAGGGTGAATACCTTTTTGTGTTGCTTTTCTATTTCCTGATTTTGTTTTTGATTTTGCTAAAAAGGAAAAATTAAGTATCTGGAACATCATTTATTCTTGGACTTTTTCTTGATGAGTTGAACTGCATCACCACCTATTAAGATAAAGTGATACTGATGCCATTTTACAGCTTATAAAATGTGTTCTCATTTACACACATGTTTTCTACATGTTGTATCAGTAAACCTCCAAGGCCTTGCTACTTAGAGTTGGACAAGGGGAGGTAGAAATGTATCTCAGATTCCACCTCTCAGACCAATTTAATCATAATCAGCCTTTAACAAGAACCCGAGGTGACTTATATACACATTTAAAGTTGGAAAAACACTGCTTGAGGGTAGCTCTAAGGGGATCCTTTATGTAAGTGGCAGAGTCAAATTTAAATATACATCTTTGACTAAGCTCTTTCTTTTGGACCATGCCATCTATTTCTGAGTGTTCAAAATTATAATCAGGCTTAGAGCCAGAATGTAGGTATTTGACTCAAGGCTAATGGCCCAGGTTGGGAACATACTGATAACTCACATTATAGTTCATCATGCACCTTGAACATAAATGTGACTTAATTGCTACCTAACTGTTCAAATTAGGTCGCTGTGGTAAATGTAAAACCTTTCCCCTCATTTCCTTAAAGTACTGCTATCAGCCATCAACAACACTTAAAATTGGCCCATTTGGAGATGCTAGTGGTCGCTAATGGCAATTTAGGAAACATCCCTGTGTTGCTTCTTTGTCCATTTGGTCTCATTCTTTGTTGTGTTAAAGGCCCAGCTACTCTTATGTTTATGGGTTACTCTTGTATTTATGGGATTATGAGTCATTCAATTTATCTAAGAGCTAAATTTTTCAATATTACTCTTGAGTAAAAGTGGTATCATGAAGGCAAAAATCAGCATCAGAAAGCCATCAAAAAAAAGGTGAACAGTAAATTGATTTTTTTTTATTAAAAGGGAAATGACCAACCTTGTCTGTATTTGCAAACCATGCCTCGTTTATTTGACGCATGGTTGACATAGAATAGAAATATGAATGTGGTTATAACAAACTTATTTGAATTTTAGTTATTGAGCATAATCAGTATTCCAAAATACTTGACATTTTTTTAAAAAACCCTCAATTTGCTAAAATGAATAACATTATGTTTTTATGTTAGGGCTTACACACTTTACCCATATGAAAATTTCTCATATCTTTACTTAGAGTTTCTCATATTTAATTCCAACCCCACCCAATCAAAATGGTTGATTTTGAATCCCCTGGGATCCCACCCAATCAAAATGGAAAGCATGAATTAGAAAGAAGAGGAATAAGACTGTCAAGTGCCATACATCAGCAGTAATATAGGGAATATTCATGAAGGAAGGCTAAGAAATGAAGATACAAGGACACAGAAGGTAGGTTTTCCTAAACCCTGCCACCCCAAAGTAAAATCAGAATCATGTTAGATTGTTTTCATCCTTCCCAAGCCCCTGTTTAATGGACTTCCAAATAGTTCTAGAAATTTCCAGACAAATTCTTAAGTATGTATTGTAAGCCAATTTGGGGCTATATACATGGTATCTGCCAAGTTTTGAGGAGTTGTCACTTTTACTGATGGGACATCTAGAGGAACTGTGCTTCCGTAACTTTTATACCTAAAATACCACTGCTCCTGGCAGTTCCACTAGGGCCTTTGCTATGTCTGCAGAGACCCAACACTGAGGATGTTAGTATGTCACAAGGGCCCTGGATTCCACTGTGGTCAAAGGCTCCCAGGGCTGGGTTCCCCATTGTGGAAGCTGCAGGACCCACCTCTGCTGACCCCACCTGCCATCACTGCTAGAGTTGTGAATGCCAACACTGACAGAACCCTTCAGTCTTTCTACCTAGGATGGATTCAACAAAAGTGCTTTTTGAATTTATATTGATTCTTTTGTTGCTTTGCCCTCACCCTAGGACTCAGGTATGAGATTATGAGGGCTGGATGGAGGATAATATGTAGAATAGACTTTGTTCTACACTCTGCATTATTCTCAATTTTAGCCCACTCTCTGTGTGCACGTGTGTGTATGTACACACATATAGTGTGTATTGACTTTAATTACTTTTCCAAAGAACTCGTTTCCATCCTCCCCCGCCCCCGCCCAGTAGGTAGACCTCTGGTAGGTGCGACCTAATTAATCCTAACTCCAGACAGGTCCAGGGCAAGAAAGCAGTTGGGGTCCATATTGTTCCTGGTGAGCAGCCCTGTAGAGCATAAATAGAGCCAAATAAACGGACACACCTAAAGTAATTGGTAACACCTTCACTGTTTGAAAGCAGAATGGTAGAGTAAGAGATGTGCTCTGACCTTAAAGAAAATGTTAAATCTCATGCATATGTGTGTGTGTGTGTGTGTGTGTGTGTGTGTGTGTGTGTGTATGCACAGATTTTAACTATTGTTAATCAAAGCGATCAGCTCTGCTAATCTAGAAGTTACCTATTACTACCAATGATGCTGCCTCTTACGTAAAAGCATTAGTTTGGGAAACTGGAGAACGTGTCCCTTTAATGGGTACTCAAGGAACTTCTAGACAGAAGCATTTGCTACCCTCAAGAAGCTTATATATTCTCTTATTTCTCCTTCTTTGGGTGGATTAGGATCTAAGATTGGAGGCCAGAAAAGTATCTAAATTATATATTCCAGAAGGCAGAGACGAGTGAGAGAGAAATTTACCATGCTTCACATGGAATTCTGCTGCCAGAAGCTTTCTCTAGAGCCATATGCTTTTATTATGCTCTATTAAGAGAGGAAGATGGGTCAGGAAGAGGGGCAGGAGGAGACGGTTAAACATTCTTGAGAAGCAGCCAGGATTAGTCACCTCCGGAGACCAGGTACTGAAGCAGATGGCACACTGCTTCGTTAGATATGCTCTTGTTATGTCCCTATATTTCATCACAGACCCTGGAAATGGACAGCTCTGTTACCACTTTATCTTAAATGCCAGCTAATACTATGTTTCACATAGAATTCTTTCCCGTGAGTTAATTCACAGGAAGCAGCCATATTTATCCTTAGTCAATGTTACAAATGATGATTGTGTTCCTTGACTCACCTGGGGAATTTATTTTATGAAGAAAAGTGGACTATGACAAATAGCAATTCTAGTGGCCTGCTAGGCTTTCCTGAAAGTCCCCTCTGGCTTGTGGGGTGGTGAAGAGGAAGATGTACTCAAAGGTATCCAATGGGTGAATGGGAACTTCTCTCAGTGCATGTCTCAGGCCACACTCTCCTGTGGAGGGAGGAGGACAAAGAGGAAAAGGAAGACCAGGGCTGTCTTTAGCAGAGTTAGCTCTAAACACACTCCTGCCGTGTCCTGCCCTGGGCTTTTCTCCAAGGAGCAGGTAGGGAAGGTGGTCAAGGGGTTGTAAAAATACTGAATTGAAAGTTGCTAGAAGGGAAGGCTACAGAATTAAGTTTTGCTTAGTCCTAACCACCCCCCCCACCCCACTTGTCCTTATTTCTCTTCATATCTGCTCAAATTCTTGGGTCTGGCATTAGAGTACCAGTCTTGAAAATGTCCTTAATTCTCTTATCTCACTCTTTTTTGTTCTGCTTACCTGGAAAAACTTCAACTCCATCAACCTGTATTTTTTTTTTTTAACCTATTCCAATCCCAGAAAACTTCAGTAGCTAAACATTACTGGGGTTGGGGAGCAAGAAATTACACAACCTGGATATCTCAACTCACTAGAAGTTTCTGACCATATATTTTATTTCCTATCTCCAGTAAATTCATTTTCCTGTTCTCTGAGATGACACTTTCATATCTCTTTTCCTCCTCGTATCAGCACTTCTCACCTCACTCTGCACTTATGGGCTCACTTTATATTTTATATAAAAAAATACAGATAGAGGAGAACTTCCTCGTTTTCCCACCATTAACCCAGCAACTTACCTGCAACTATTCCTGCATTTTCTTTATGTAGGAGAAATTCCTGAATCCGCCCCTCTCTAAGTCCACCTTCTCTACTTGTGGTATGGATCTCATTCACTCAAATCTCCTCAGCATTTACTCCCAAATTCATCCCCTGTCTTTCCTGTGTCACTATCTTTCTCTACCTCTGAGGAATCACTCTAGTCCATACACAAACATATTATTATTGCCCCTGTTTAAAAAAAAAAGCCCTTTGGCTCCATACCAGCCTTTCTCTCCACTGTAGCAGTTCTCTGTGATGACCATAAAAACTATCTTGTCCTGAAATTATTTCCTCTTTTCTCTAGCCCTTGCTAATCTCATTATTTCCTTACCACTGCACTAAAATTTTTTTTATCAAGGTTGCTAGTGATCTGTATTTTGCTAAAGTTAATGGTTAATTCTTTATCATCTTATTTGATCTTTCAGCATCATTTGATGTGTTTGACTACACTTCTGTTTTTAAACATGCTCTTCCTTTAACTTCTTATGACACTTTTTAAAATATTGTGCCAAAAAACATAACACAAGATTTACTGTTTTTAAGTGTACGGTATTACTAGCTATAAGTATAGGGGTGTATAGCATATCTCTAGGATGTTTTCATCTTGCATGACTGAAGCTTTATATCCATCAAATAACAGTTCTTCCTTTCCTCCTCCCACCAGCCCCTGGCAACCACCATTCTACTTTTTGCTTTTATGAATTTGACTACTTTAGATACTACTGAATGTAATATTTATTCTTCTGTAACTGGCTTATTTCACTTATCATAATGTCCTCAAGGTTCATTCATATTGTAGCATAGGACAGTTTTCCTTCTTCATGGATAAATACTATTCCATTGTCTGTATATTTCACATTATGTTTATCTGTTTGTCCATTGATGGGTATTTAGGTTGTTTCTATATCTTGGCTGTTTTGAATAATGCTACAATGAACCTAGGAGTGCTAATAGCTCTTTGATATCCTTATTTCAGGTTTTTTTTTTTGATAAATACCCAAATATAGAACTATAAGGTCATATAGTTGTTCTGTTTTTATTTTTTGAGGAATTGCCATATTCCATATGAGGAAACAAATGATGTTTCCTGCATCATTTTACAATCCCACCAGTAATAAACAGGGGTTCTGATTTCTCCATATCTTCACTAACACTTGTTTTCTGTTATTGTCTTTGATAATGACCATACTAACCGGTATGAGGTATTCTCTCATTGCAGTTGTGATTTTTAATTTCCATGATGACTACTGATGTTGAACATCTTTTCATATACCTGTTGGCTATTTGTATGTCTTTTTTTTGAGAGATGTTTATTCAAGATTTCTGCCACTTTTAAATTGAGTTATGTGGTATTTTGCTATTTGGTTAGAGGAATTAATTATGTGTTGGAAATTAATCCCTTGCAGATATATGGTTTGAAAATATTTTTTCCCATTTCATGTTTTTTTTTTAATTCTTTTTATTGCTTGGTTGCTTTCTTGCTGTGTGGAAGTTTTTTAGCTTGTGGTCCCACTTCTCTATTTTCCTTCTATTGTCTGTGCTTTTGGTCTCTTGTACCAGAAATTGTTGCCAAGCCCAATGTCCAGAAACCTTTTCCCCATGTTTTCTTCTAAGAGCTCTACTGTTTCAGATCTCATATTTAAATCTTTAATTCACTTTGAATTAATTTTTGTATATGGTATGAGATAACGGTCCAGTTTCATTCTCTTGAATGTAGATATCCAGTTTTCCCAACACAGTTATTAAAGAGCCTATCCTTTCATCCTTGTCAACCTTGTCAAAGGTCAGTTGACTCTATATGTGTAGGTTTATTTCTGGGTTCTCATTTTGTTCTGTTGATCTATGTGTCTGTCTTTATACTAGTACCATACTGTTTTGTTTACTGTAGCTTTGTAATATGTTTTAAAACATGAAGTGTGAGTCCTCCAGCTTAGTTCTTTTTCCTCAAGATAATTTTTGCTATTTGGGTTTTTTTTTTGTGTGTGTGTGTCTATGTGTGTGGTTTCCTATGAATTTTAGAGTTATTTTTTTCTGTTTCCATTAAAAAAATAATTGGGATTTTGATGGAGATCACAATGAATCTGTAGATCAATTCAGGTAGTCTGGACATTAGAATATTGTCTTCCATCCATGAACAGGGGATGTCTTTCCATTTATGTGAATCTTCAGTCTGTTTCACAAAGTTTTCTGAGTACAAATCTTTTACCTCCGTTAAGTTTATTACTAAATATTTTATTCTTTTTAATGCTGTTATATGAGATTGCTTTTTTAAATTTCTTCTTCAGATAGTTTATTTTTAGTATATAGAAATGAGACTGATTTTTGCATATTGATTTTTGTATCCTGCAAATTTATTAACTGCATTTATTTGAACAGTTTGCATCTGTGTATAATCTTTAGGATTTTCTACATATTAGATCATATCATCTACAAGCTGAAATCATTTTAGTTCTTTCTTTCCTATTTGAATGTCTTATTTTTCTTGCTTAATTGCTGTGTCTAAGTCCAGTACTATGTTGAAAAGAAATGGTAAAAGTGGGCATCCTTGCTTTGTGCTTAAGAACTTTTAGCTTTGAGTATATTTTCATGGACATTCCACATATGACCTTTTTAATGTTAAAGTCATTCCCTTCTATTCCCTATTCTGCTGAGTGTTTTTAACATGAAAGCATGTTGAGTTTTTGTCAAGTGTTTTTTCTGCATTTGTTAAAATAATCATGTATTTTTTATCTTTTATTCTGTTAATGTGATGTATCACATTGATTTTTTAAAATATTTTTCTTAATATCATACTATCCTTGCACTCTTGGGTTAAATCTCACCTGATCATGGTGTGTGATCCTTTTAATGTGCTGCTGAATTTGATTTGCTACTGTTTTGTTGAGGAGTTTTGCATTTTTAACTCATCAGGGATATTGGCCTGTAGTTTTATTATCTTGTAGTGTTTTTGTCTGGCTTTGGCATCAGAGTAATGTTGGCCTCACAAGATGAGTTCAAAAGTGTTACTGCCTCTAATTTTTTGGGAGAGTTTAAGAAAGACTGGTGTTAATTCTTTAAATGTTTTGTAGACTTCAGCAGTGAAGCAATCTGATATCTGGCTTTTCTTTGTTCAGAGGTTTTGACTATTGATTTAATCTCCTATTAGTTATAGATTTGTCCAGAATTTCCCTCTCTTCATGATTCAGTTTTGGTCAAGTGTCAAGTGTTTCTAGGAATTTATCCATTTTATTCTAGGTTATACAGTTTAGTGTATACTTTTTCATATTAGTCTTTTTAAGTCCTTTTTATTTCTGTGGTCTCAATTGTAATGTATCCTTTTTCATTTCTGATTTCATTTATTTAAGTCTTCTCTTTTTTCTTATTTAGTCTTCCTAAAGTCTTGTCATTTTTCTTTTTTACATTTTCAAGAATCCAACTTAATTTTGTTTTCTATTTTTCTATTCTCAATTTCATTGATTTACTCTCTAATCTTTATTATTTCCTTTCTCCTACTAACTTTGGGCCCAATTTGTTTTTAGTTTCTTGAGGGTCTAGAATTAGGTTGTTTGAGACTTCCTTCTTTTTTTAAAAATATTTTATTTATTTGAGAGAGAGAGAGTGAGAGAGCACATGTGCATGTGGGGGAGGGACAGAGGAAGAGGGAGTAAGAGAATCTTAAGTAGGCTTCATGCCCAGCACATGAGCCTGATGTGGGGCTCGATCTTACAACCTAAGATCATGATCGGGCTGAAATCAAGAGTGAGATGCTTAACCAACTGAGCCACCCATGCAACCTAAGATTTCCTTTATTAATGAAGGAATTTATTGCTCTAAATTTTTCTCTTAATAGTGCTTTTGAGGTATCCCATGTGTTTTGGTGTGGTGTCTTCAATTTCTTTTGTCCCGAGATAGTTTCTTTTTTTTTTTTTTAAAGATTTATTCATTCATTTATTTGACAGAGAGAGAGAGAGAGAGAAGTAGGCAGAGCATCAGGCAGAGGGAGAGGAAAAAGTAGGTTCCCTACTGAGCAGGGAGCCCGATGCAGGGCTCGATCCCAGGACCCTGAGATCATGACTTGAGCTGAAGGCAGACACTTAACCAAGTGAGTCACCCAGCTGCCCCCCGAGATATTTTCTAATATCCATTTTAATTTCTTATTTGATCCAAATTAACCAAATTTCTTATTGGTTATTAAAGAGTATATTGTTTCCATGTATTTGAGAATTTTCAGTTTCATTCTACTGATTACTAGTTTTATTCCATTGTGGACAAAAAAACACTTGATATGATTCTAATCTTTTAAATTCCCTGAGATCTATTTTGTGACCTAAAATGTGATCTGTCATGGAGAATGTTCTGCGTGTGTTTAATAAGAATGTGTAATCTGGGGGCACCTGGGTGGCTCAGTGGGTTAAGCCTCTGCCTTCTGCTCAGATCATGATCCCAGATCAAGACCTTGATCCTGGGATCAAGCCCCACATCAGGCTCTCTGCTCAGCGGGAAGCCTGCTTCCTCCTCTCTCTCTCTGCCTGCCTCTCTCCCTACTTGTGATCTCTGTCAAATAAATAAATAAAAATCTTAAAAAAAATGTGTATTCTGCTGCAATTGGATGGAATATTCTATATATGTCTGTTAGGTACATTTGGTCTATAGTGTTCAGGTTCTCTATTTCCTTATTGATCTCTATTTCCTTATTGATCTGGATGTTCTATCCATTCTCCAAAGTGGAGTATTGAAATTTCCTATTTATTTCTCTTTTCAGTTTTGTCAATATTTGTTTCATATATATGGTACATGTGTATTTTTATGTATATAAATATGCATATGTATATGTGTTAGGTACATGTATATTTATAATTTGTATATTTTCCCTGTGAATTGACCCTTTGTGGTTATATAATTTTTTCTGTCTCTTGTGATACTTTTTGACTTAAATTCTCTTTTCATTATTATAAGTATGGCTACCTCTGCTCTCTTTTGGTTACCATTTGTATGGAATATCTTTTTTGATCCTTTCATTTTCAGCCTATGTCCTTAAATCTAAAGTGATTCTCTTTTTTCAACAACACATTAAAAGTATCATGCACCATTATCAAGTGGGTTTTATCCCTGGAACGCAAATGTGGTTTAACATATTCAAATCAATAAATGTGATATGCCACATTAACAGAATCAAGGATAAAAAAATTATTTGATGATTTATATATATATAATATATTTATTTTATATATGTTTATATATAACATATTATATATATTTTTTCATCTCAATAGGTGCAGATCAATAGATGCAGATAAAGCTTTGACAAACTCAATGCATGTCATGATAAATTCTCTCACCGAGTTGGATATGTAAGGAACATACTTCAACATAAAATAAAGACCGTATATGACAAAACCACAGCTAACTTCATACTCAGTGGTGAAAGCTGAAAGCTTTTCCTCTAAAATTAGAAACAAGGGTGCCAACGCTAACCATTCCTATTGAACCAAGTATGGAAATGCTACCCATAGCAATTAGGCAGTAAAAAGAACTAAAAGGCATCCAAATCAGAAAAGAAGAAGGAAAATTTTGTGCAGATGACCTGCTCTTATATATGAGAAAACCCTAAAGTCTCAACTATAAACCTGCTAGAACTAATAAAAAAAATTCAGTAAAATTGCAGCTTACAAAACAACATAGAAAAATCAGTTGCCTTTTATACACTAACAACAAAGTTTTTGAAAGAAATAAAGAAAGAGCTCCATTTATAATAGCACAAAAAGCCAATAAAATACTTAAGAACAAATCTAACCAAAGAGATGAAAGATTTCTACATTGAAAGCTATAAGGCATACATAAAAGAAATTGAAAAAGACAGATTAATGGAAAGGATGGTATTTTCAATAAATGATGTTGGCAAGACTGGTATTTGCATGCAAAAGAATGAAATTGGGCCTCTATCTTAATCATACACAAAGATACGTTCAAAATGGATTAAAGACTGAAATAATAACACTCCTAGAAGAAAACATATGGAAAAAGTTTCTTGACAGTAGTCTTGGCAATGACTTTTTTGAATGTGACACCAGAAGTAGAAGAAGTAAAAGCAAAAATGAATAAAAACAGGACTACATCAAACTAGAAAGCTTCTGCACAGCAGAAGAAATAATCAACAAAATGGGAGAAAATATTTTCAAACTGTATCTCTGATAAGGAGTTAATTTCCAAAATATAAGGAACTCCTCTGAACTCTATAGCTAAAAAACGATCTGATTAAAAACTGGACAGAGGACAGTCTATGCAGATAGACATTTTCCAGAATAAACATACAAATAGCCCACAGGTACATGAAAACATGTGCAAATTCACTAATCATCAGGGAAATGCAAATCAAAACCACAATGAGCTATCCCCTAATACCTATTAGAATGGCCATTATCAAAAATACAATTAACCTGGTTAGAGATTCTGGAGGCCTCTTAAACCATTTTTGTGGATCTGTCTTCTCTGGGCTTGTCTTTGTAGATCCTTCATGAGAGGGCTTTGCTGGTCCCTTCCCTCCACCCTGCCAGCATCTCATAATCTCTCAGTCCCTTTCACATCTGTTATCATGCCACCCAGCTCTTTTTTTGTTCTCAGCAGTTCCCAGGCACCTAGAACGTGCCGGGTCCCTTCAAGAGGCAAGCAAGGCAGTAGTCAGTTCCTTGGGCAGTCCCTTGAAAAGCTAGAACGTTGGACACATGCTCTGCTCTTCTCTACCCTCCAGGGGAGAGGCTCCCAAGCCATATTAGCCTCTGTCTCTAGTATTGCCAGTCCTCTGGAGCAGCAACAAGCCATCCAGCTTTCTTATGTTCAGTGGCCCCCAGTCATTTCGAATGTGTTGGGTTTTCCATTAGGTCTCTGAGACAGATGAGGTAGAAGGCAGTCGTTGGGGTGCCGCTCCTCCCCGCAAAGTCAGAACATTAGAAACATTGTCCAGTCTTATCTTTCCCTCTCCAAGGAGAAGCTGGGGGTTTACTCTCAATCATGTGGTACTGTGTTGGGGGAGCGACTAAGGCAGGAGCATGCCACAGATTTTCCTACCAGCTTCAATGGCTACTGTTGCACTTGTGTGGGATGTAGGAGCCTCTGAACCGGTGTCTCCATTTCCTCCAAAGCAAATTAATTCATGTATTGTTGAATTAGTGTCTCCACGGGGGGAGAAAGGGTTTGCGGCTTCCAATTCTGCCATCTTGCTGATGTCACTATCTTATTTTTTCAACTTTACTGGCTATTCCCTTTAGGTCATCTTTGCTAGCTATGTCCTCCAGATTTCTTCTTGGTTTAGAGATCTGAATTGTCCTCCAGATTGTCACCAGTCTGCCTTCTTCCACTTCTAATGCTGCCTTTTCCTCAGGATACATTCCCTGACCATGCTAGCCAATGCAGTTTACCTCTATCCTCATAATTTTTCCAACAATTGTTTGATCTATCCTCTTCATAGTGCTTAAGTAGTAACAATTAACTCCTTTAGTTATGTATTTATTGTATGTCAACTGCGTATTATACAAGCTTCTCAAGAACAAGACCTTGTCAGTCTTTCCAGATACCCAGAATATGTCTGGGCTACAGTCAGTATGTAATAAATGTTTGTTGACTAATAAATGATTGTATAAAGGGAGTCTGATTTTGCACGAAGACCTCTGTTCCATTGATTTGAAAATAAGGCAACCCAACAAAAGTATTCAAGGCAGATCCATTATTTGAATTCTTTATAAAGTACTGACCCGAAACAGGTTAATTTCAACAAAAGAATGATCTCCATGAACACTAGTTGAGATTAACACTAGTTAAGATTATACTGCACAATCCAGTGTTCTGTGAATAAGACACATGACAATTGAACAAAGTGAAGTAGGAATTTGTTTTATATGGCAGTTTATGGCACTATGTGTTCAACCGGTTTTCTTCTATTTTTATATACTAAGTTGATTGGTTATAATAAAGACTTTGAAGAAGTATCAGATTGGACTGTGACTTTAGGAAAAAAATAGCTGTGCTATCCTTAATACTGCTCAGGTTTCTGAGTTTTGTATTCTAATCGTCTATAAGTTGTTCACTAGAATATGATCTGTATAGTGACATATTTAATCAAAACATAGTAGTAATACTAGATTCCACAATCTTTGAATGTTTTATTCCTTATTAGCCTCCATAAGAAATTTCTATTACAATACAACAAAAGTATTAAGGATAGCCACAAGGCAAAAAAGGAGGATCCAAATAGGAACCGATATAACGGATTTTAAATGCCATGTGCAAAAGATGTCAGAGCTGGCATTTAATTGCAGAAATGTGTCAGCATGACTGAAGTCCAGAAAAGGCAGAGACTGAAACAAACAAGACAATACCAAGATCTCTCCTCACCATGCCTGGAGCTAAATGTAGTACAAGTGAGCCTAGAACATTGCTTGGGGCAGATCATGTAAAATTAACAAATGATAACAAGAAATAACCATTCCCTGGTTCAGGCAAAAGATAGTTTAAAAGTTCAAGTTCTGGCTTCAAGTGCCTGGGTTTACACCCTGGCTTTGTCATTTATTAGCTCTGTGAGTGTCCAGGTTAGCTTCCTCCTCTAAAAAGTACAATAGGTTGAGTACTTTATAGATATAGTATTTCTTGTGTATGGAAATGTTTTCAAGTGTGTTCAAACTTTTATGCCAAGGCAATATGTATCTCCATGTGCTAAGGGAAAAAAACCAGACAAAATATTAGAGAAGTAAACAGTCATTTCTAGAGATTGTAGAAGTTGAAGTATAAAGACATGTAAATGTCACAGTTTCCAAAAGAGGAAAAATGGATCCCAGCAACTTTACATGGTAATGATGAATGGTTTGTGGGTAATTAAAAAGAAAGTGACAAGGGTTGCCTGGGGGGCTCTGTCTGCCCTTGGCTTAGTTCGTGATCCTGGGATCCTGGGGTCAAGCCCCGTGTTGAACTCCCTGCTCATCAGGGAGTCTGTTTCTCCCTCTCCCTCTGCCCCTCCCTTCCACTAGTGCTCTCTCCCTCTCTCTCTCTCTCAAATGAGTAATAAAATTTGGGGTCGGGGAGAAAAAGGAAGTGACAGAAATCTATGTCCTGGGTGGAAAAGTGAACTGCCCGGGAAATAGAAGACCCCGACTATAGGCTCGATTTGCAACCACGTCTTGGATAAGTCACTTAACTGCACTAGGTCCTTGGTTACCTCTGCAAGACTGTACAACAGCTGATATTGTGGGCCTCCTTGCCCTAACCCCATCTCTGCCACTTACCAGCTCACTCAGGGGTGCTGCCAGAAACTCTGGGTTACCATTTCCTCACCTCCGCAATGGAAATAATGGTGGTACCAACCTCACGTTCTTTGTTGCGAGGATCAATATATATGTATGTGTGTATGTGGTATACCTGTCCCAGAGTAAGTGGTCAGCAAACGTAGTGCTTTTGATCATTCCATCGCATCTAAATAGCCTCCTTTACTTTGCTAACAGGTCCCTAGCAGGGCCTACCTGGTTCTCTGCCTCTCTAAGCTCCCCTTTACTTGCCTTAAATCTTCCTGCCTTTTCTCTCTTCCCTGTTCAAGTTCAGCACGGCCTTGGGTTCCAGAATCAGTCCACCCATAAACAAGGGAATGGGAAGAGGCTTACTTCAGTGCTTACCATACTGTGTCCAGCACTCCGTTTCTCTGATGCAGCTGAGTACAGAAAATGGGCTGTTGTGGGAGGAGCAGTCTGAGTAACACAGAGAGGAGACTGGATCTCCCATTGGTGGAGAGGTTGGCTAGGTAGACACAGTGACAAGTACTTGGGAGGATGTCCATGTCCAGAGAAGACAGTGACCAACAATAGTGCTGGTGTGGCAGAGGGAACAGATTGCAATATATGGACAGACATAATAGAAAATCTACAAGCAGATTTTCCAGGAACATAGGAAAGCTTCAGTCAGATTAGTCTTCCTCGTACAAAATTTACTTGTCAGTGTTTGAACTTTGGTCACCACCTAGAAAACAAGATTTTTCCAAGATTAAGCTCCTCAGCCCCAGACTATACCCATATCATAGGATAGAAAGAATTCCATATGGTTCTTCCTACCCAGGTTAGACTGCCTTGTGCCTGAATGAGCACTCTCTCACTGTGATTTATGAGAAAACTGCTAGTTGTTACAAGTTGGTACATTAGGTAACATAGCCTAAATTTTAAAATGACTTAAAAACTTGAAGATTAATTGAAGTTATTCTCATGAGCTTTAACAAGAATCAAACTAACAAAAGAAAAACAAATTAAAATACAAAATATGTAACAGCTGGTCAACAGAAACCTGTGGTTTTTGGGTAAAAGACTTAGGACAAATTGTCACTAGAAGCTAACTATAAATTAGTAGTGTGACATGGTGGCCAATAGGTCCCTACATGCTTGGACCGTGTGGCTAGCTATAGTTTCCAGAGCAAGGGATGTGAGAGCCTGGCTGGCTCTGACTGGCCTGAGCATCTGCAGCAGCATGGGGCTCTGTTCCGTGCTTCAAACTTGCACAGAGGTTGGAAAGCTGCAGTGATTTAGGGGTAGCCAAGGAGTGGGGATCCTGGGGAGGGCTTTACCAAGCCATTGACTCTGACATTTCTGGGAGCAAAACCCTAAGGAAATATAGCCACCTCTCTTCAAACACATGAAGAAGAGGTTTGTGGAGTTCTAAATTAAAGCAACCGTAAAATAGAATTCAGACATATGAAGGTTTTGGCAAGCAGAAAGGAAAGGGGGAAGCCTTTATCAATGTGACTTTTAAGTAGTGAACTCGCCCTCTCCGGTAGAAGTATGTAAAAAGAGGCCGGACAGTCATCTTCCAAACACCTGCATTGACACGGAGTTTGAGTTAGATGACCCTGAAGGCATTGCCTGGTTCTAAGATCCTGTGTGGTTTGGGATATGTTACTTAGTCTTTTTGAACATCTGTTTCTCATATGACAATAGAGATAGGAGTAGGACCCATCTTCATGAAGCTGTTGGGCAAATTGAGTAACTGACGTGAAACATTTAGCATAGTGCCTGACCCCTAGTAAGTTTTCAGTGCAGGAGTTGTGAATTATAAAAGTTACCTAATGAATTCTTCACAAACAGAATAAATCAAACCTTCTCATAAACACTATGCTACCTTACCTGTCCTCCATCTGTAGCATATTTTTGGTCTTTTACCTTCATTTTTTATAGTTTTATGTATTGTTTAATTGCCTAGAAGGATTTAGCAATCTCTTTGAGCAGGCAGGATGTGAACTGAAAATTGAATATAGCAGGAACAAAGCCCATTTTAATTTAGGACCTGAATATTATTTCCAAGGCTATTCGATTAAGAACAATATTTTGGCATATCAGTAGAAGGAACTTATTTTTCTCCTGTGTCAATGTAATTATTGAGATTGACGTCCTGTGATAGAGATGTGCAGATTCCAGGCCACGATCGTTCCATTATCCCTACACCGACTGGGATCCCCTGGGCCTTCCCTGAAGTCAGGATGCCAGAATGACCCTTAGGGGTCTTCAAGCAAAGTTCTGAAAGGAGAAAGCAATAAACCTGACTTCAAAGTTTTTAAAAAATGTTTTCCTCCCTAAAACCAGCTTATTCTTCTTTTCATTATGTCAGTGGACAATTCATCTAAGGGCAATTTAAACAATTTAATGGGGGCACACTGTAGTATTTGGCAATGGTATTTGCTTATTCAGTGTTGATAAAATGAAAGATGGGTAATAGAAAAAAAACTGCTGGACTTGAGAGCTAGAAATGTATGAACAAATATTTTGCAAAAAGTTGCTAAAAAATATAGTTGTGCGGGATCTCCTGGGTAACTCAATGGGCTAAGCATCTGACTCATTTCAGATGAGTCAAGACCTGATTTCAGCTCAGGTCTTGATCTTGGTTCGGGTCATGATCTCAGGGTTGTGAGATTGAGCCCTGTGTGGGGCTCTGTGCAGTTGTGGAGCTTGCTTGAGATTCTCTCTCTCCTACTCCTACTGCCCCTCCCTCTACAACTTGAGTGTGTATGTGTGTATGTGTGTGTGCATGCACTCTAAATGAATGAATGAATGAATGAATGAATGAATGAATAAATAAGTGTGACTCATGGGGACAGTAACTCAAACATGGCTCACCCACTTTGGGCTCAATAATTCAATGAATGTGCATGTAAATATTAGAATACTGTAGTTGTGCGTACATATATGTGTGTGTTTTAGTATCTTAAATTACCCATTTTATAGGTATCAAATATTACCAAGTCAGCCCAATTAAGCACTGAAAATTAAACATGTAAAATTAACTTCCCATCTTTCCCCCACCATCCCATGCACCTGACAAGATGGGCGTTACCTTTTTTGGTCACTGCTATTTGGACTCCTGGGTGGAGCATGTCTCTCAACCCCTTTGTGTTTGTTTTCCCACCTACTTAGTGATATCAATAACTACTTCCTTAAAAGGTGATTGATTCTATTTTAATGGATTTGAAGCCTTTACAAAATGTGTTGGATAATACCAAGCTCAGTAAAATTAGACTAAATAATTATGTGTGCGTTTGTGGTGCAGACAGTATTTTGGATAGAGGAGGGCAATAAAAATGGCAATTCAAAAATCCAAGCACCTATGACTGTGAATTTATATAGGAAAATAATGGGATTTTTTTTTACTTCCAAAATATATAATCTGATTGACCAATCAGTTTTCAAGGTGTAAATAGCATTTTATACATATATAAATTCAAAGATTTTACTTTAAAAATTATGGTAAAATACACATAACCCAAGATTCACCATTTTAACTATCTGTAAGTGTGTGAGTCTTTGGCATTAAGTACATTTACACTATTGCAAAACCATCACTGCCATTCATTCATAAAATATTTTCATCTTACAAAACAAATTTATTAATAAGATTTTAAAATATTTTAAAAATAATTTTATCTTTCTCCTATAAATCCCTTTTGATATTGCAAAGCCATAGTATATATTTTTTCATAGTTGTATCAACAATCTTTTAAGAAAGATGGGGAATCAAGGCTCAGAGACACTTGGTAGCTTGCTAGCTCTCACTCTTCTGATTAACTGGAGAGTCAGAACTGGAGCTCAGGACATCTGGCTTCCAGTGTCATATTTTTCTTGCTTAATCCATTAATAATGCAAAATGAACTCTTTGCTGTTTCACCTGTGTTCAATCAAATGGGCTTATTTTTCTTTGTGCTAACCCATTGTAAACTTTGTTTTGCTCTCCAGGTTCTCTTTTAACCCCTGTATTTCAGATTTGTGTTTTTTTCTGATGAGATCATATTAGGTGCACTTTAATTGAGGGCCTTTTTGCTTTCAATTATATATATACACATACATACATCAGGTTCTATATACATATATAGAATATATAGAACCTGATGAGATCATATTAGGTGCACTTTAGCTGAGAGCCTTTTTACTTTCAATTATACACACACAGACACACACACACACACACACACACACACACACACACACATACATCAGGTTCTATATATATATAGAACCTGATGTTAAAGTGAACCTGCCCAATGGATGCATCTTGAGAATATTATGTGAAGTGAAATAAGCCAGTGACAAAAAGACAAATATTGCATGATTCCATTTGCCTGTGTTCTGTCTAAAATAGTCAAACTCATAGAATCAAAGAGTGGTTGCCAGGGGCCTGTATTGGGGAAAGGAACTGGGGAAATCTTGGGCATTGATAGAGTTCCCGTTATGCAAAATAAAAAAGTTCTGGAGATCCATTGCACAACTTAATAGATTTAATAGACTTAATAGTCTGAATAGACAACACTATTGAACTGTACACATAGAAGTGACTGATAGATGGTAAGTTTTATGTTATGTGTGCATGTATTTTTTGGTTTTGTTACCATAATTGGGGGGGTGCAGAACTTGCCCATTCAGATCATGCTTTATGGGTTTTGACATAAACACCTGGAGGTTTGCTCTGCAGTTTCCTGCAGTGTTGTAATTCTCTGAGGCTCTAACATCAAGAAACAGCATCTTGTTTAGCATTGCTTCTGGCTATGAGACTAATAATCTTGCTTTTCTCTCTTATTTCACTCACGATTTCACTGATTGGACATGGCCAAGTCATATTACCTTTTCAGGTCTCTGTTTTAGTGTGATATCAGACTAATGTACTTTGGCATCTTGAGTATCCTGCTGGTAAGGATTAGCAAAATAATATATGACAAGGTTTTAAATTCTTTCTATTGGAAACATCTTTGTGGGTTTATAAAACACATTAGGATTCACATTGCCTAGAGTTACATACCAAGGACATTTTCTCTTCTTGGATGGAGTGAGTGGCACCATATGACAACTTGGGCAAGATCAGGATTTGCTCATTTAGAAATTATATACCAAGCAATGTATCCCAGGCTGTTCTCAGGGGGAGTGGAAGCCAACCAGCTAAATCAGGCAGTTCCATTCCTTAGTAGGAAGGAGACCATAAAAAACTGCAGAGAAGAAGAGCCTTTGAAAGAGTTGTCAAAAAACTGTAAGTTGTAAAATAAAATATGTGTATTTATTTGGGGTCTTACAGATTGCAATCCAGCAGACAGATTCAATGAAAATCAAAACTGAGCTGGGGGAAATAGTCTAAGATGGCAGAGAAGTAGGAAACCTTATTTTCATCTGATCCCAGGAATTCAGCTAGATAGCTATCGAATCATTCTGAACACCTGCAAACTCAACTGGAGATCTAAGAAAAGAATAGCTGCACCTCTACAAATAGAGAAGCAATCACTTTCTGCAAGGATGACAAGACAGAAAAACTCACCTCAAAAAAGGGAATAAAAGGCAGTACTGACTGCCAAGGACCTAATCAGTATGGATATAAGTAAGATGTCAGATCTAGAGTTCAGAATAATGTTGATAAAGATACTAGCTGGGGAAAAAAAAAAAAGATACCAGCTGGGCTTGAAAAAAGAATAGAAGACACTAGAGAATCGCTTCCTGGAGAAATAAAAGAACTAAAATCTATTCAAATTGAAATTAAAAAGGCTATTAATGAGATGCAATTAAAAATGGAGGCTCTAACTGCTAGGATAAATGAAGCAGAAGAGAGAATTAGTGATATAGAAGACAAAATATGGAGAATAAAGAAGCTGAGAAAAAGAGAAAAACAACTCCTCGATCACAAATGGAGAATTCAAAAGATAAGTGATACCATAAAACAAAACAATGTTAGAATAATTGGGATCCTAGAAGAAGAGGAAAGGGGGTGGGGTAGAAGGTATATTGGAGCAAATTATAGTGGAGTTCTTCCCTAATCTGGGGAGGGAAACATTCAAGTACAGGAGGCACAGAGAACCCCCTTCAAGATAATAAAAATATGTCAACACTTAGATGTATAATAGTGAATCTTGCAACTCTCAGGGACAAAGAGAAAAATCCTGAAATAAGCTAGCTAGAGGTCTGTAACCTACAAGGGTAGAAACATCAGACTGGCAGATGCCCTATCCCCCAAGACTTGACAGGCCAGAAAGGACAGGCATGATATATTCAGGGTGCTAAATGAGAAAAACACACAGCCAAGAATACTTTATCCAGCAAGGATGTCATTCAAAATAGGATAGATAAAAAGCTTCCAGGACAAACAGAAACTAAAAGAATTTGTGATCACTAAGCCAGCCCTGCAAGAAATATTAAAGGGGATCCTTTAGGTAAATAGAGAGCCCCAAAGTAACATAGATCGGAAAGGAACAGAGATAATATACAGAAACAGTGAGTTTATAGGTAATACAATGGTACTAAATTCATATTTTTCAATAGCTACTCTGAATGTAAATTAGTTAAATGCCCTCATCAAAAGACACAGGATATCAGTTTAGATAAAAAAGCAAGACCCATCAATATGCTGTCTGCAAGAGACTCATTTTAGATCCAAAGACACCTCCAGATTGAAAGTGAGGAGGTGGAGAATGATTTAATGTGCTAATGGACCTCAAAAGAAAGCTGGGATAGCAATCCTTATATCAGAGAAATCAGATTTTAAGCCAAAGACTGTAATAAAAGATAAGGAAGGATATTGTATCATAATCAAAGTGTCTATGCACAAGAAGATCTAACTATTGTAAATATTTATGCCCCTAATATGGGAGCAGCCAATTATATACACCAATTAACAGCAAAATTAAAGAAACACATTGATAATAATACAATAATCACAGGGGACTTTAATAGCCCACTCACTGCAATGGACAGATTATCTAAGCAGAAGATCAACAAGGAAACAAGGACTTTGAATGACACACTGGACCAGATGGACTTCATAGATATATTCGGAGCATTCCATCTTAAAGCAACAGAATACACATTCTTCTCTTATGTACATGGAACAGTCTCCAGAATAGATCACATATTGGGTCGCAGACAGGTCTCAACTAGTACCAAAGGATTGGGATCATTTCCTGCATATTTTCAGAGCACAGTGGTTTGAAACTGGAACTCAATCACAAGAGGGAATTTGGAAAGAACTCAAAATACCTGGGGGCTAGAGAGTATCCTACTAAAGAATGAATGGGCCAGCCAGGAAATTAAAGATTTTAAAAAATTCATGGAAACAAATGAAAATGAAAACACAATTGTTTAAAACCTTTGGGATACAGCAAAGTTTGTCCTGAGAGAGCAGTATATAGCAATAAAAGCCTTTCTCAAGAAACAAGAAAGGTCTCAAGTACACAACCTAACCTTACACCTAAAGGAGCTGGAAGAAGAACAACAAATAAAACCTAAACTCAGAAGGAGAAGATAAGTAATATTAGAACAGAAATCAATGAAATAGAAACCAAAAGAACAGTAGAACAGATCAATGAAACCAGGAGCTGGTTCTTAGACAGAACTGATAAGATTGATAACCCCCTGGTCAGACTTATCAAAAAGAAAAGAGAAAGCATCCAAATAAATAAAATCATGAATGAAAGAGGAGAGATCACAACTGACACCAAAGAAATACAATTATAAGAACATATTATGAGCAACTATATGCCAACAAATCAGGCAATCTGGAGGAAATGGATGCATTCCTAGAAATGTGTAAACTACCAAAACTGAAAAAGGAGGAAATAGAAAACCTGAACAGACTCATAACCAGCAAGTAAATTAAAGCCATAATCAAAGAAATCTCTCAACAAATAAGAGTCCAGGGCCAGATGACTCCCCAGGGGAATTCTACCAGACATTTAAAGAACAATTAATACCCATTCTTCTAAAGCTGTATCAAAAAGTAGAAATAGAAGGAAAACTTCCAAACTCTTTCTATGAGGCCAGCATTACCTTGATCCCCAAACCAGACAAAGACCCCACCAAAAAAAATTATAGACCAATATCCCTGATAAACATGGATGAAAAATTCTCACCAAGATACTAGCCAATAGGATCTAACAGTACATTAAAAGAATCATTCACCATAACAAAATGGGATTTATTTCTGGGCTGCAAGGGTGAGTCAATATCCACAAATCAATCAGTGTGATACAGTACATTAGTAAAAGAAAGGACAAGAACTGTATGATCCTCTCGGTAGCTGCAGAAAAAGCATTGAGAAAGTACAGCATCCTTTCTTTCTTTTTTTTTTTTTTAAGATTTTATTTATTTGACAGACAGAGATTTCAAGTAGGCAGAGAGGCAGGCAGAGAGAGAGAGGAGGAAGCAGGTTCCCTGCTGAGCAGAGAACCCGATGCGGGGCTCAATCCCAGGACCCTGGGATCGTGACCTGAGCCGAAGGCAGAGGCTTTAACCCACTAAGCCACCCAGGCGCCCCCTGTACAGCATCCTTTCTTGATTAAAACTCTTCACAGTGTAGGGATAGAGGGAGCATACCTCAGTATCATAAAAGCCATATACAAAAAGCCTACAGTGAATAACATTCTCAATGGGGAAAAACAGAGCTTTTCCCCTAAGGTCAGGAACATGGCAGGGATGTCTGCTATCACCACTGCTGTTCAACATAGCACTAGCATTCCTATGCTGATAGACTCAGCAATCAGACAATGAAAAAAAAAACGATATCAAAATTTGTAACAAGGAGTCAAACTCTCACTCTTTGCAGATGACATGATACTCTATGTGGAAAACCCAAAATACTCCACCCTAAAATTGCTAGAACACATACAGGAATTCAGCAAAGAGGCAGGATATATAATCAATGCACGGAAATCAATTCTATTGCTATACACTAACAATGAGACTGAAGAAAGAGAAATTAAGGAGCTGTTCTCATTTATAATTGCATCCAAAACCATTGATACCTAGGAATAAACTCAACCAAAGAGGCAAAGGATCTGTACTAGAAAACTATAAAACACTCATGAAAGAAATTGAGGAAGACTCAAAGAAATGGAAAAATGTTCCATGCTTATGGATTAGAAGGACAAATATTGTGAAAATGTCTATGCTACCCAGAGCAATCTATACAAATCTATATCAAATCTATATTTGATAGGTAATCCCTATCAAAAGATCATTAGCTTTTTTTCATAGAGCTAAAACAAATAATACTAAAATTTGTATGGAGCCAGAAAAGATCCCAAATAGCCAAAGGAATGTTGAAAAAGAAAACCAAACCTGGTGACATCACAATCTTGGACTTCAAGTCTTATTACAAAGCTTTAATCATTAAGACAGTATGGTACTGGCACAAAAGCAGACACATAGATCAATGGAACAGACTAGAGAACCCATAAAAGGACCCTCAACTCCATGGGCAACTAATCTTTGATAGGAAAGAATATCCAATGGAAAAAGACAGTATCTTCAACAAATGGTGTTGGAAAAAATTGGATAGCCACATGCAGAAGTATGACTCTGGACCATTTCCTTACACCATATATAAAAATAGACTCAGAACAGATGAAAGACCTGAATGTGAGAAAGGAATCCATCAAAATCGTAGGGGAGAACATAAGCAGCGACCTCTTCGACCTTAGCTGCAGCAACTTCTTGCTAGACACGTCTCCAGAGGCAAGGGAAACAAAGGCAAAAATGAACTATTGGAATTTCATCAACATAAGAAGCTTTGCACCACAAAGGAAATAGTGGACAAAACCTAAAGACAACCAACAGAATGGGAGAAGACATTTGCAAATGTCTTATCAGATAAAGGGCTAGTATCCAAAATCTATAAAGAACTTATCAAAATCAACACCCAAAGAACCAGTCATCCAATTGAGAAATGGGCAGAAGACATGACCAGACATCTCTCCAAAGAAGAAATCCAAATGGCCAACAGACACATGTAAAAATGCTCAACATCACTTGGCATCAGAGAAGTACAAATCAAAACCACAATGAGATATGACCTCACACCAGTCAGAATAGCTAAAATTACTATTCAGGAAATGACAGATGTTGGCAAGGATGTGGAGAAAGGGGAACCCTCCTACACTGTTAGTGGGAATGCAAGTTGCTGCAGCCACTCTGGAAAATAACATGGAGGTTCCTCAAGAGGTTGAAAATAGAGCTACCCTATGACCCAGGAACGGCACTACTAGGGATTTACCCCAAAGATACAAATGAAGTGATCTGAAGGAGGGCACGTGATGTAATGAGTCCTAGGTGTTATGTAAAACTGATGAATCACTGACCTCTATGCCTGAAACTAATAATATATGTTAACTAAGTGAATTTAAATAAAAATTTAAAAAATGAGAGAAGAAAAAACTGAACTGGGGAGAGACAAAGAAAGTTAGAATTTTTAAAGAAAAAAGAGGGGATTTACATAAGTTGTTTTGAAGAGAAAGCAGTTTGTGCCAGCTTATTTACAGTTACATTAATCTATGTGTGATTAGTTGCTGGGCCTGGTGTTAGGCAGAAAGTCCATTTATGCCCATTATATCATAAGTGGTGCCTTGGCTTTTAGCTGAATTCAGAAAAGAAAAAAATCCAAGAATTTGAGACAAAAGATATGTATGAATTCCACTTCCTCAGTGTCCTCTTGGCTACATTTTAAATAACTCTCTTAGCAGTGGTTATTCCATTTTATGTTCTTCATTGTCAGAATTCACCTAAATCAGAGAAGCATATTGATTTTTATCAAAATCTCTGAGCTCAAGGTGAGAATAAGTCCTCTTGGAGGATTTCACTTATTTTCACATTAAAATATGGAGCATGAGCACAATGGTTGGGGCTCCATCCTATGCTCCCTAAAGCACTTTCAGGTCATTAGCTGGGGCCCTGAATAGCCAATTAAAGACTGAAATTTTCACTATCTTAGATATTTTCAAATATCCAGATGAAGGCCTGAACTTTTCACCTTTCTCAGGGATGTTTTTGTGGGTTCACTCTCTGATCTTCGTGCTGGAAGATGGGAAAAGGGAAGGAGGCCAAGGCTGAGGGGCTCATCCCTGAAGGCTCTCTGCCTTCCTTTAACCTCATTTCCCACAGAGCCTCAGTTTCTTTTAGTCTTCTTCCAGGCCGAGGGACAGCTGCTTGCCATCATCTTACACTCTAGTTACCTGCATCTTCAGTTTTAGGCCCCAACCACAATAATATCAAAAGACAGCATTCTGTTCTTTTGCCTGGCCTTTTTAGAAGCTGTCCATCTGGTTGGAGGACACTTGCTGAGTTCTGGGGTCACCCTACTCGAAGAAGTTTTTTCAGAAGTGATGGAAAGGCAGTTGTTGGTTTTGTTCCTTATGTGCGAATCCAAAAGTGCAACGTGACTCATCTTCAGTAGGCTGGAAAGCTCTCATGCAGGCAGAAGTCGGTTCTGGGAGGTCTCGCTGGAAGTCCTGTAGCAGGATGTTCATGGAAAGGATTGGAGTAATAGTTGCCATTTATCAAAGGCCTGCCTTTTGGCAGTCACTTATATATATCAGCTCTAATCTCTATAACAACCCTGTATGGTCAGTGTTATTCCCATTTTACAGAGGTTCAAACATTAAATAGTTGAGCTCACAGAGGTATTAGGTGATAAAGACAGAGCTGTCAAGCTTCCAAGTTCAGGTGTTTTTTTTTGTTTGTTTGTTTGTTTTTCTTTTTCAGATTAGGTCTTCTGTCCTGAATAAAACTCCTAGGTCTTGAGTAGCTCTCCTCATTATTTGTCCAGAATTATTTTCATTGACTATTATAAAATATATTTTTCTGTTGTTCTAGGTAAAGAGCTTGTTTGAGAGCTTTTAAAAACAATCACTACTCACATGTTTTAATGTTTTTAACTTACTTTCTTGTTGGGCTATGTCTTTAAAAAGGGACCTAGATATTTTCTCAAATCCTAAAACAAGTAAATCACCCAAACTAATGGAATTAAATTCAGCAAGAGTAAGATGAAAGGTTTGCTTTATGCCCAAATTGTGTTTTTTCTTTACGCTCTATCCTTGGCTGCAAATGTCATGACACCATTTTCTATCAGATGAGAAACAGCAAATGTTATAAATGACAAAAATGTTCGGTGCAGCTGCATCAGCCTCACAAGTGCCTAAGTGGAACTTTAAATCCCAGGGTTGTGTCCGAAAGGACATTGGTGCGTAGTAGTGCAGCTCAGAGAGTCTCTCAATGGGTGATGCGTTTGTCCTTGACCCTGAGAGATGGCATTTTGATTTTGATTGCTTTTTTATGGAGAGTTTAGAAACTTTCCCAGAATATTGCTTTTAGGGGATTTTTTTCTCGGCTAATGTTTGGGCAAAATCATTTTTATTCCAGCTGAAAGTCATCTTTTTTTTTTTTTTTTTTTTTTTTTTTTTAATCACTATGGCAAAGCTTTGGCTCCCAGCTACTTAAAATTGTTTGATTTCATTGTAACCCCTGCTGGTCATCATCACAAATGTATTTTCCCAAACTTTAAGACAACATTTTAATAGAAAAATTAATGAAAAAAATGTATTTACTAGATTTTTTCCTCCATTAAAAAAAGAAACCTATGGAAACAACATTTAATGATTACTTTCTATATTCTAAGCCACATGTTAGCTACTTAGCCAAATATTGGCTAACATTTCTATGTAATGAATTCATGGGGTTATCTTTTTTTTAATTAGAGAATTTCTCCCTTTAAGAGTGATGCCATGATTCATTGCAACTATTGTGAACAAAATTTTTAAAAAGGACCAGACTTTCTTTTTTGTCTTGCATTAAGACCAATATAACTTATCATTTTTATGATACAGGATAATTATTAGCATCAATTACTGAACTATGTACCCTACAGAGATATTTGGAAGAAGCTGTCAGTATGTGCACTGCTGTTTACACACATACTCTCCGGACTAGACATCTGTTTTTTTCTTGCATTTGAATATTACAGTTTTTTACATTTGCGGTAAATAGGTAAAACATAAAATTGACCGGTTTAACCATTTTCAGGTGTAGAGTTTTATAGCATTAAGTATATTCATATTGCTGTGCAACCATCACCCATTCATCTCCAGAACTTTCTTCTCTTCCTAAAACCCGTTAAACACTAACTCTCCATTCCTCCAGAGGAGGAATTCTAGAGTTCTAGAATTCTTCTAGATCTCTTCTCTAGAGATCACCATTCATCTTACAGTCTCTATGGATTTGACTATGCTAGGAACTTCTTATATGTGGACTCATGCAATATTTGACCTCTTGTGAAGGGCTTATCTCACTTACCGTAATGGTTACGCTTCATCCATGTTGTAACACAAGTCTAAATTTCTTTCCAATTTGAGGCTGAACAATGCTGCGTGGTCTTAATGTACCACATGTTGCTTACCCATTCCTTTACTGATTGACACCCGTGTTGTACCTACCTTTTGGCTATTGTGAATGAGGCTGCTGTGAACGTGGTAGTGCAAGTATCTGCTTATGTCCCTGTTTTCACCGTTTTTGTATACATTCCCGAAAGGAGAATTGCTGGGTAGTTCTATGTGTAATTTTTTGAGGAATGTGATTGCTATATTTTTATCTCTCTTCTCTTGCTGCGATATCTCTGTACTGTTAGTACGCTTGTCTTTAGAAACCTTTTCCTACCTAATTACACCTCTTTATTTGCTGTTTATTTTCTCTTAGTTGAAGAGGGATTTAGCTAAATTGATTACAATTGTGCTTAGAATAGAAGTAAATAGGCTCTGAGGGAAATCTAATCAAGTAAAGTTCATCAGCTTTAGTATATAAATGTTATCACATCTACTTTAACACTGAAAGGTCCTTTTAGATACTTGCAATGTATATAATTGAAAGTGCTATTGATGGTGTTTTAGATAATTAAGACATAGGAGTTGTGACTTCTAGATCATTACAGTCATTTGAATTAAGATTCCTTAATCTAGATGTTATATATATTCTCATAATGAACCAAATATTGGATTTATCCATAGCAGATATTTTTTGGGGAAATTCATGAAATATTATTATAGATCATTATTATGTATTTATGTCAATTTAAGCAGTTTCAGATTAGTATGTGGAAATAGTCTAGATCTTGAGTATAAAATGCAAATATAAACCTTTGTTCACCTGCCAAAACAAAACAAAACAAGACATAATTTACTGGTGGTACAAACGACTTTAGTAATAGCCAGCAATTTCACTAAAAAGAAATATCAGTAAATAATATGGCCACATGGAAAGGGAATTTATAATGACTATCAAATATAAGATCTTTTTTTAAAAAGATTATTTATTTATTTATTTGACGCACAGAGAGAGAGATCACAAATAGGCAGAGAGGCAGGCAGAGAGAAAGGGGGAAGCAGCCTCCCTGCTGACCAGAGAGCCCAATGTGTGGCTCCATCCCAGGACCCTGAGATCATGACCTGAGCTGAAGGCAGAGGCTTTAACCCACTGAGCCACCCAGGTGCCCCCAAATATTAGATCTTTAACTATGATATAAGCAAGTCTCCTAAGATCATTTCTTAATGGTGTGTTTTTTTTGAAGGATTACCATTAACTACTGCAGTATTTTGGCCAGTTGTCTTCCCTGACTTCTTTCCCTGTTTAAGCAAGCCATGCTACCCAGCTGTCACTAGGCACCTCACAACCCAACCTTGACCTTTATGTTGGATCTTGTTGGATCCTGTTGGATCCATTCCCACTGTACTCTAGATCCATGTTTCCATTCAAAGTCTATTTGAATTATGACCCATTTGTCTTGTTTCCCTTTCTACTTGTCTCTCACACTTGAGGACAGGGGAAAACTAGACCTCTAGAAAAAAGAATGGAAGAATTATCTATATTAGAAACTTCATCAGAATCAAAATCAAAACGGAAAAGACCTTTTTCTCCTGAAATGGAGATGCTACTTTATTGAGGATTAGTAGTAGGAAATCAGTATACCCTTCTTCCTTCTCTTTCTCTCCCTCCCTATCTTTCTTTAATTCGATGACCATTTACCTGATTGAACTTACCAGACACTGCTGGGTTTTAGGTACTTAAGTTGTTCGTAGCTTTCTGGGGGAAGCACACATCTCAAAAAATAAAGATAATATGGTATGATCAAAGTAGGGATCTACCTAGCTTCTCTGCAATGTATAAGCTATAGGGGGAGTGGACAGGGAAGATTTACCGTAAGAGGTAATTTGAGGTTGCATCTCAAGGAATTAGTTTTCTTAGCAGAAAAGGAAACCCAGGGCAATTCCAGGCAAAGGGTCAATATGTGCAGCATCAAGGTGTCAAGTAATATGGCACATTCCAGAAATCATTAGTTGTTTGACACAAGGAGACATAATTGGAGATGAGATAGAATTGGTAAGGACTGGATAAGAACTCAAGGAGAATGGGGCATTTTCAGCTAGAGCTGAGAAAGAAACTTTCCTAGCATCTATGCTTGGGGGATGATTCTAAGATAGTATATAAATATGACATAGTTAGAAGAACTGTCAAATAAGAATTCATATTAGAACAGCTAAAAGTCTGGGGAATCCCATATCACCACTTTCCTTGATCTTTGAAACTGGGACCACTCAGACTTCACTTTATAGGGTTTCTAGCTCAGACAATTCATCCAAGACTGTCCTTGGGCCGTGGGGATATCTCTCCTAATGGATTAGTTACTTAACATTTAGCTTCATTTCCCTGTGCATTAATTTCTCAATATAAAAGAGGTTTTGGATTGGCTTCTCAATCAGATTGGTGATCTCACTCTAACTTTTTGTATAGGTACAAATGGCTTCTTAATACAGAGTACCAGAGTTAGTCTGGCTAACTCTTCAGGACTCTAATTGTCATAACCTGACAGAGGGGAAGCATAGCACATTCTCTGGTAGGACAGGATGTCTAGTAAGAGAAAAAGAAATGCTTTATGTCACAGAGTCATTCCTGTGCTCTTAAAGGGAAGAACTGAGAAAGCAGTCATGGAGAGGAGGAAGGAATTTCTCCCCTCAAATATTCTCTGCTCACAGTTCCATAGGACTTGTGTTTTGTCATAGCACAGAACCCTCCAGAAGACTTAAGTTATGCCTTGAATTATGGTTCTATATCATTCCTGCCATCCAATGGGGCACTAGGAGACTTCTTCCATTTTGGCTTTCTTTTCTTGCCTCTTATTTAAACTTCCACTAATTACCTTCTGGGTTTGTCTCAGCTTTATAACATGTCAACAAAGCCTAACAGCCGAGTATTGTTTATAATGGGTAAATTTACTCAATCTTGCTAAGCTTTTATTCCTTGAGAGGGCAGATCATAGTATGTGTGATTCATTGAGTGCAAAAAATATTTCCTCTGAGTAGCTGTCATTTAAACTTTCTGGTACTCAGAGTTCTTGTTTTTAAAATCTGAGGATTGGACTAGATGATCCTAAAATCCACAAGGCTATCTTATCCTAGAACTTCATAGTAAATTAAAATTTTGACTTCTTTCTTCGTCTCTCCATTCATCCACTTGATATAGCCACATTATGAGCAGAGAATACTTCCTTATACCTTGACTTTGGAATTGGCCATGTGACTTGCTGAGAATAGGACAGAAGGTACAGTTTGCTAGTTCTGAGCCTAAGCTGTAAGGATGTCTCTCCCTTGCACTTCTGCCATGGTTATGAGAGTAGCTTCTCTGGGTAGCCTGCCAGTCCCAAGAGGAGGATACGGACATGTGGAGTAGAGCTGCACAAGCGACCGTTGTCTTATGTCAAGTTTTCTTGGCTGAATTTGTGAATAAGAAGTGAATATTTTTTGTTGTATACCACTGAGATTTTGAAGTTTTTTTTATTATATAGCCTTATTATGGGAATCCCTAACTGATTCAGTCTACATGGCTGTAGTGTTTTACATATAGTATACTTGATGAATATTGATTGAATGATTCTATTATTGAGAATTGTCTTATTGTTTTTGCGTGAAACACAATGGTCGAAATAAAATATCCCCTTCATTATAGGTATCATCAATTTAAACAACAATGATTAAGGATTCTTTTTTTAAAATTTTTTAAAAAAATTTTCTATTAACATATAATGTATTATTAGCCCCAGGGGCACAGGTCTGTGACTCACCAGGTTTACACACTTCACAGCACTCACCATAGCACATACCTTCCCCAGTATCCATAACCCAACCACCCTCTCCTTACCTCCCTCCCCCTGGCAACTCTGAGTTTGTTTTGTGAGATTAAAGTCTCTCATGGTTTGTCTCCCTCCTGATCCCATCTTGTTTTATTTATTCTTTTCCTACCCCCCAAACTCCCCATGTTGCCTCTCAACTTCCTCATATCAGGGAGATTATATGGTAATTGTCTTTCTCTGACTTATTTCTCTAAGCATAATACCCTCTAGTTTCATCCACGTCATTGCAAATGGCAAAATTTCATTTCTTTTGATGGCTGCATAGTATTCCATTGTAAATATATACCATATCTTCTTTATCCATTCATTTGTTGATGGACATCTAGGTTCTTTCCATAGTTTGGCTATTGTGGAAATTGCTACTATAAACATTCGGGTGCACGTGCCCCTTCAGATCACTACATTTGTATCTTTAGGGTAAATACCCAGTAGTGCGATTGCTAGGTTGTAGGGTAGCTCTATTTTCAACTTTTTGAGGAACCTCCATGCTGTTTTCCAGAGTGGTTGCACCAGCTTGCATTTCCATCAACAGTGTAGGAAGGTTCCCCTTTCTCCGCATCCTTGCCAGCATCTGTCGTTTCCTGACTTGCTAATTTTAGCCATTCTGACTGGTGTGAGGTGGTATCTCATTGTAGTTTTGATTTGTATTTCCCTGATGTTGAATGACGTGGAGCATTTTTTCATGTGTCTGTTGGCCATCCGGATGTCTTCTTTGCAGAAATGTCTGTTCATGTCCTCTACCCATTTCTTGATTGGATTATTTGTTCTTTGGGTGTTGAGTTTGCTAAGCTCTTTATAGATTTTGGATACTAGCCCTTTATCTGTATGTCGTTTGCAAATATCTTCTCCCGTTCTATCAGTTGTCTTTTGGTTTTCTTAATTGTTTCCTTTGCTGTGCAAAAGCTTTTGATCGTGATGAAATCCCAATAGTTCATTTTTGCCCTTGCTTCCCTTGCCTTTGGTGATGTTCCTAGGAAGAAGTTGCTGCGGTCAAGGTTGAAGAGGTTGCTGCCTGCATTCTCCTCAAGGATTTTGATGGATTCCTTTCTCACATTGAGGTCCTTCATCCATTTTGAGTCTATTTTCGTGTGTGGTGTAAGGAAATGGTCCAATTTCATTTCTCTGCATGTGGCTGTCCAATTTTCCCAACACCATTTATTGAAGAGGCTGGTTTTTTTTTCCATTGGACATTCTTTCCTACTTTGTCGAAGATTAGTTGACCATAGAGTTGAGAGTCTAATTCTGGGCTCTCTATTCTGTTCCACTGATCTATGTGTCTGTTTTTGTGCCAGTACCATACTGTCTTGATGATGACAGCTTTGTAATAGAGCTTGAAGTCCGGAATTGTGATGCCACCAACTTTGGCTTTCTTTTTCAATATTCCTTTGGCTATTCGAGGTCTTTTCTGGTTCCATATAAATTTTAGGATTATTTGTTCCCTTTCCTTGATAAAAATGGATGGGATTTTGATAGGGGTTGCATTAAATGTGTAGATTGCTTTAGGTAGCATAGACATTTTCACAATATTTGTTTTTCCAATCCAAGAGCATGGAACATTTTTCCATTTCTTTGTGTCTTCCTCAATTTCTTTCATGAGTACTTTGTAGTTTTCTGAGTACAGATTCTTTGCCTCTTTGGTTAGGTTTATTCCTAGGTATCTTATGGTTTTGGGTGCAATTGTAAATGGGATTGACTCCTTAATTTCTCTTTCTTCAGTCTTGTTGTTGGTGTAGAGAAATGCAACTGATTTTTGTGCACTGATTTTATATATTGACACTTTACTGAATTCTTATATAAGTTCTAGCAGATTTGGAGTGGAGTCTTTTGGGTTTTTCACATAAAGTATCATATCATCTGCAAAGAGTGATAGTTTGACTTCTTCTTTGCCAATTTGGATGCTTTTCATTTGTTTTTTGTTGTCTGATTGCTGAGACTAGGACTAGTAGTACTTCTAGTACTATGTTGAATATCAGTGGTGATAATGGACATCCCTGCTGTGTTCTTGACTTAGTGGAAAAGCTCTCAGTTTTCCTCCATTGAGAATGATGTTCATTGTGGGTTTTTCATAGATGGCTTTGATGATATTGAGGTATGTACCCTCTATCTCTACACCTTGAAGAGTTTTGATCAGGAAAGGATGCTGTACTTTGTCAAATGATTTTTCAGCATCTATTGAGAGTATCATATGATTCTTGTTCTTTCTTTTATTAATGTATTGTATCACATTGATTTGTGGATGTTGAACCAACCTTGCAGCCTTGGGATAATTCCTACTTGGTTGTGGAATAATCCTTTTAATCCTATTGGCTAGTATTTTGGTGAGAATTTTCACATCTGTGTTCATCAAGGTTATTAGTCTGTAATTTTCTTTTTTGATGGGATCCTTGTCTGGTTTTGGGATCAAGTCTCCTTCTATTTTCAATGATAGCCTAGCTGGATATAGTATTCTTGGCTGCATGTTTTTCTCATTTAGTGCTCTGAATATATCATGCCAGTTATTTCTGGATTGCCAGGTCTCTGTGGATAAGTCTGGGGCTAATCTAATATTTTTACCATTGTATGTTACAGACTTCTTGTCCCAGGCTGCTTTCAGGATTTTCTCTTTGTCACCAAGACTTGTAAACTTTACTATTAGATGACAGGGTGTGGACCTAGTCTTATTGGTTTTGAGGGGAGGCTCTCTGTGCCTCCCAGATTTTGATACTTGTTCCTTTTGCCATATTAGGGAAATTCTCTACAGTAATTTGCTCCAATGTACCTTCTGCTCCTTTCTCTCTTCTTCTTCTGGAATTCCAATTTTTCTAATGTTGTTTCATCTTAAGGTATCACTTATCTCTTGAATTCTCCCCTCATGGTCCAGTAGTTGTTTGTCTCTCTTTTGCTCAGCTTCTTTATTCTCTGTCATTTGGTCTTCTATATCACTAATTCTCTCTTCTGCCTCATTTATCCTAGCTGTAAGAGCCTCCATTTTTGATTGCACCTCATTAATAGCTTTTTTGATTTCAGCTTGGTCAGATTTTAGTTCTTTAATTTCTCCAGAAAGGGCTTTTATCTCTCTAGACAGGGTTTCTCTAATATCTTCCATGCCTTTTTCAAGCCCAGCTAGCATCTTGAGAATCATCATTCTGAACTCTAGATATGACATATTACCAATATCCGTAATGATTAGGTCCCTAGCCTTCGGTACTTCCTTTTTTCTTTTTTTGTGTGGTGAGTTTTTCCACCTTGTCATTTTATCCAGATAAGATTATATGAAGGAGAGAATAAAATACTTCCTGAAAGTTGCCAATTTTCTGTTTCTAGAACTGCTGCTCTTCTTCTCTTCAATCTGGTTGGATTTGTTGGTGTTCGGAAAGGTTTGATAAACTATCTAGCTGATCTGCTGCTACCTGATGTTATCTCAGGCTGCTACTCCTCTGCCATCTTGACTCCTCCTCCAGTGATTAAGAATTCTTAAAAAACTTTTCTGTAAAAGGAAGTAGAGTAAGAGTTATTAAGTGCTATACCTTTCAGACGATTCTGAAAGTACTTTACCCTCGCAACTGCACTCAACTGCACTCCTAGTCAGTACATGTCTATTATTATTTCTTAGAGACACCACTCCTTGCCCACTCCCTTCAGAAGGTTCTCAAGTGACTATGTAATTTATACAGCTGGTTGTATTGGGCCATGCTGACCTAGATCATTTTAGGGAGAAAAGAGCAGCTGCTGAAGAGATGAAGGTTTTTAATGAGACTCTTTAAATTGGAGTTTTTACAAATTAGGTCAGTTATAATCTGATAAAAGCAGGAGATGGTCTAGTGGATAATTAGGAAATTGCACCAAGATATAGGGCAGCCTCTTCAAAATGACTTCCAACACTGAGAAATCTAGAGATTGGAAGTTACTGTGGTATAAGGGCACTTCATCTTAGGTATCATGGGAGAGACCTCTTGATTCTGAGTACCATTTGAGACCAAGTGTCTGAGAAAAGAGGTACCTGATCCTTTGAAGGACCATTCAGGGAGAACCAGGTAATGTCACAGGCCTTTTAGCAATGAGAATGCAGAAACTCAGAAGGTAGGAAATTGACCTAAATTCTTCCTACTACCCAGTGATACTCGGGTTATTTTGTATAATGCCATGCTAATAAAGTATGTTTTTTAAAACTGATCACCCATAATAACCTCTGCATTATACCAAAAGATGAAAAGATTATTGGCTATTATAAAAACTACAACTATTACAAGTACCAAGTACCATTTCTTGAGTTCTTACTTTGAACTAAGTAATTGTATCTGTATTATTTAATTTCATTTTCAAAATTTAACTCTAAGACTGATAGCATTATTACCATTTTTCAAATGAGGAGATAGAGCCCAGAGAAAAGAAGTGATTTTTCTTCAAGTTCACAGGACCAGAAATATAAAACGTAAGCGCTTTGGCTTTTAGGAGATTGAGGGAGTTTTCTCAGAAAAATGATATGTGGGAGATGATAGCAGTAGAAGTGGCATAAGATTGGTTAGGAAAGAAAGGCCTTGACATGAAGGTTCTAGAGTAGGGAGCTCCATCTTTTTCTGTAAAGGGCTTTGAGGGCCATATGGTTTCTGTTGCAATTACTCTGCCAGTAACATGCAAGCAGCCCTAGAAACATGTAAACTAATGGGCATGGGTGTGTTCTAATAAAACCAGATATGAAGACTCAAATTTGGATTTCTCAATTTTAATGTCACCTTATATTATTCTTCTTTGCCTCTTTTTAACCATTTAAATGGAAGGCCATTCTTAGCCTGCAGGCTATCCATACACAGGTGGCAGGCTAGATTTGTCCTGTGGTCTGTAGCTTGCTGAGCCCCAGTCTGGTGTCCAGCAGTATGTATGTCTCCATACGTATATGTTTTTATTATTTATTGTAGTAGGAAATGAGAACAACACTGTCACTGAATACTAGTAAAACAGGGAAATCTGTGGAAACCTCATTCTGTAACCTTCTCAAAGACAGTGGAAGATTGGAAGGTGCAGCACTGTTATGTCCTCTAGAATCATCTTTGACCTTTACTAAAAGCCTTGATGGGAACTTTGGGATTTCCTTAACCTTTCTGTACTTCATTTTTCTCTTTTGTGTAATGTGGGTAATAAGAATGCCCTCTGATGTCAGGTTCCCTGAAACCAACCCCAGGTCCAGCAATTCACTAGGAGGAATCCTAGAACTCAGCATTTAGTCATATTCACAGCTGTGACTTACTGTGTTTGAAAGGATACAGACCAAAGTCAGGAAAGGGAGAAGGCACTTGGAGCATAGCTAGGAAATCCAGGTGCAAACTTCCAGTGGTTCTCTCTCAGTGGAGTCACACAAGACATGCATAATTCTTTCAGCAATGAGTTGAGACAACACCTCTGAGGTGTTGCCAACCAGGGAAGAGCATTAGAGATTCAACAGGGTTTCTACTGGGAGCTGTCACCCAAGCATCTTCCGTCTGGCATGTGTCACATTTCAGATATCCAAAAGGAAAGCAGATTCAATGTAAGCTGCATCATTTGCACAAATAGTGTAGGCATAGTGACCCACTCTTATCATTTGTGGAAATGGTGACCGCTGCCCCCCCCCCCCCCCGAAATCCGTATTCCTAGATGCCTGCCAAGTGAAACTTGTAGGTAGGCCTTTCAAAGGATAGCAGTCAGGTCTGTTATGTTAATTCTTTTCCATACATTTTCCCAAAGTGGTGAGGATTAAATGAGTTAATATATTGTGCCTAAATAACCCTTGGCAGAGAATGAGCTCACAAGCTGTACATTTCACTCTCAAAAGATTAACCAGGAGGCAAGAAGGCATCATGAGAAAGTCTCATAGAATTACAGATAGGGCACATTCTTTTGTGGATATGTTTTTGTGGTATTTTACATTATACACTCATATACACATTTACATTATACACTTATATAAACACATGGGAGAGTGTCATTAATTTTACCTCTTAAACTGTAGCAATTAAGAATATGCCTCCTCCCCCCCCGAATTATCTCTAACCAAACAGATACTTAAAGAGGTCCACACACAAGAAAAGATGTCATCCTGCTGTTCAGAACTCCTTTGATAGTGGAGGAAATTCATGCTCATGGACTCCTGAAGATTTGCTTGCAATTAACAAAGAAGAAGGGACATTTTGTTGTAAGTTTCCACTGAAGTGCTAGAGGGGGCATCTAGATCATTGTACAGTACTAATTGACAAGGTTACTTCTGTGGACTGTTCTAGGAAGCCTGAATGCAGAATGGTTCTTCTACTGGTTCAGTCATTGTATTGTTCACAGTTGGTACCAAGAAAGGATGATAAATGTGCTATCAGTTTGTATGAGAGAGCAAGTCATTACTTTGTTTTGTGCAGCAGAAATCCCAGTGATCATAAATTGATTCATTAAAGGCCTAAGATGTCAGAGTTCCTCTTTTATTCTGTTGAGATACTGTTAATCCTCAATTACCCACCTATGCATTTTCCACTTTATGACTAATTTAGATGCTAATTTTTAATACTGGGCAGTGTTTCCCCTCCCACCCAAAATGTTTTCCTGGAGATATTTGTGGAGATTTTTTTTTTTTTTTAAGATTTTATTCATTTACTTGACAGACAGAGATCACAAGTAGAGAGCCAGGCAGAGAGAGAGGAAGGGAAGCAGGCTCCATGCTGAGCAGAGAGCCCCATGCGGGCCTCGATCCCAGGACCCTGAGATCATGACCTGAGCCGAAGGCAGAGGCCTTAACCCACTGAGCCACCCAGGCGCCCCTCTGTGGAGATATTTTTTAAGACAATAAAAATGCTTTAGAAAGTAAAACACTTAAATATCTTCTGCATTATGCATCATATAAATTAAGGAGATAGACATATACTTTACACATAATAAAACAATTATCTTTTTATAATGGAGATTTACTTAAGAAACATATTAGTATCTACAATGAGCAATTCTTCCTTTTTTTTAAATCTCCTGAGTACTGAGCAATTGATATCAAGCTAAAAATCATCAATTCTTTAATAACCCAGTGCTTTTCTAACAAAACCATAACCTTCAAACCATCATTACTTCTTAGAAAGCAGAGTCATAAGTCACTGCAGTGTTATCTCTGAAAGAGAACAATATGGCCTGCCCACTTGGGATGAGAATTCATATTACTTTGTTATATTGATATTATGGTCTAGATCTTTTCTTTTTAAGAGCTTGCTTTAATTACTGAAGGACTTAAAAAAAAACAACCTTTGGGTGAAAACAAAAAAATGTAGCCATTTCTAATTCTATCACATACAATTTAGTACAGTAAGTGTTTTTCTTAATCACCTTAAAAACCTTACTGAGGTTTGTAGGCCAGGGACTCTTAAGTCATGAGAATAATGGTATTTAGTTAGATAATGAAGACAGTGAATAATTTAGCCAATTTTTAGTCCATACTCTAAGAAGTGTTTCAGAAACCAGGCAGGGCAGATTAGATGAAGTTATTGATGCTTACAGATTAATTTGCCTGTTCTTGAAATGTATGAAATGGCAGAAGTACAGTTAGAAAGAATGAAAAGAGAAATTTTCCTCAATAATATATCTTTTATAACCAGGTAGGGTATCCTTTATGCTATAGGTCTGTTTAAAACCTTAAATTGTGGACTCATTTCATTTAGCAATTTAATTTTAAGTAGGAAATCAATTCAGATTTTAATTCTGTAGCATTGTCTAAGTTTGGGCCAGTGGTTTAGAATCTTGGTTGTCAAGGGAGGAGCAAAGGGGATGAGATCATCATTAAAACCCAGCTACACAGAGAGAGCAACAGGAAGGGAATATGAAGAGGGAAGGGTATAAGCAAATAAACTACATTGTGGTTTTGCTAACAAACATTTCTTTTAACTTTTTTTAAATTTTTTTTTATTTTTTCAGTGTAAACTAACAAACATTTCTATGTGTAGTCAGGAAAGACCATCTTTAGTTCTGATAAATCTTATTGGTATTTAACCTTGGTTATGAGTGTTTAAATCCAGTGAGTAATTCAAAGCTCATTCTCAATAGGGGAACATTGGTTAGTGAAGTAGGGAGGAGCTTTCCATTTACTTTCAGAGAGGGGCTTGAGGAAATGTTCTGTCTTCCTTGATTCAGCTAGACTCATCAAAATGCTTATTTCATTAAAATTCAGATAGGTTTTTTGCAGGTGTTCACTTAAGTTATCCAATCAAAATCTGACATTAGGTTAACTTTAACTTTCAGTTATGGACACACTTTGAAACTTGCTTTTACCTAGAAAGTCTACTTCTAGAAATGTACCTACTTTTCAGCTGTTTCAGCTTTGTTTGTGGTAGTAAAATATTGGAAACAATCAGAATATCTATCATTAGTGGTCTGTTTAAATAAGTTATGAACAATGAACTACTCTGCCATAGAAAAAAATACTAGGCTCTATACATCTAATGTGGAATGATCTTCATGGTATTTTAAATGAAAATTGTCATGTAGGAATCTGTATTATGTGCAACCATTTGTATCCAAGTATATTTTTAATGCTTATTTATGAATATATATTTCTGTTCATGCTCAAAATGCATAGAACATCTTTGGAAGGATACAGAGTAATTGTTAACAATAGTTGCCTCTTAGAAGATGTAAAGGTGTTGGGATGAAAGGAAGATTTAAATTTCACCATATACACTATTTTATACCTTTTGACTTTTGGAATGTGTGTGTATTATTTATGCAAAATGTTGTTTTAAAAAACTCACCTGCTTGAGAAGAGCAAATGGATTTGTCCCCTGTTCTCCAGAATACTTTGTTCATACTACTATTATCACATTTATCAAATTGTCTCCTGTTAAGAATTTTCTGTGAATTCTCTTGCTAATTTGTGAGCTCCTGAAGCTTAAAACTGTTTTATGCATTTTAACTTCAGATCTAACATATCTGGCATATGGCAGAGGTTTGATAATGCTTTTAATTTAATTTAAAAATGCATTTAATGCTTTAAATGTACTTTTGTACGACATGATTTACTTTAATTACATTTTTTTCTTTGTTATTTTATGGTAAATTATAAACAAAGTAATAGTTAAATTGTATAGTACAGAAAGCTTGTATTTTGAAAAGCAGAAGTCTCTATCCCTATCCAGTTTTTTTCCCATAGAGAAAACTACTCTTAAATTCCTTTTTGCTGCATTTTCTGATATTTACTTCTATGCCTCTAAATAATAAGTTTACATTGATGCTTGCTGATTTGTCCATTTTAGGCACCATCTACTGACTCCTTGGTATAGTACTTGAGGATTTAAGTCTCTTACTGATTCCTACTGCTTCCCACCTCCACCCCATCATTCTCTCGTTATAATTGTATTATTATTTTTGGTTAAATCATATAGTTAATGTCTACATTCCACCCCTATCATTCTCTCATTATAATTATATTATTATTTTTGGTTAAATCATATAGTTAATGTCTACATTCCTATGACTAGGTATCTACTGTTTGCTACTAAGCCAAATGATGTACTATGCTTATATTTCATACAGTTTTTTTCCTAAAGCTAAAAATTGCATTAAAAATTGTTTTCTTTATGCTTATGGTAGTTATGTTCCAAATGCTTACAAAGATTTGTCATTTGCCTATAATAACTTTTCAAATGCTCACAGTTTCAAATAGTATGCAGGCTTCTTTTTCCCCTGGATACCATACTCCTGAGCCCTCCAAACTCCTATTAAGTATGGATTGTTCTCTAGGTAGATAGGCGCTTTCCTCTGGACTTACTTTTCTGACACAGTAGAATTTCTTATATCCCAGATTCTAAATTCGTATCCTGTGTGATTTGGTAAAGTTAATAGTGATATTGATTAACATTTGTTTTGTGTCAGACACTGTTAACATGCATGGACTTGCTGAATCCTAATATGCCTGTATTAGGTAGGAACTACCTCCTAATACCACCTACCTCATGGTGGATACTATTGCCTCCATTTTACTCATGAGAAAATCGAGGTGCACAAAGGTTAAATAGTTTCCTCAGTGGCCCACAGCTAGAAAGTGAAAGAATTCAAACCAAGGTATCTGATTATAGGATCTGTGCCTTAATCAATTTAGTATACTACCTCTTTTTCTCAAACTGTGTTTTCATTATACGTGAAAGGGCATTTAGGAGGTAAACTTCTGAGTCCTTGCATGTCAGAAAAGGTAATTTATGGTCATGATTGACTGACACATGGACTAGGTATAGAAGTCTAAGTTGAAAATTGTTTCAACTCAGAATTTTGAAGGTATTGCCTTTTAGCATCTGTTACTTTTGAGAAATAAAATGCCATTTGACTCCCTTTGTTTTGCTCTGTTTGTAAATAGCTTCTATAGACTCAGAAATTCCTGTTTATCACTAGTATTTTCAACTCTCATGATCTTTGATGATATCCTTTCAGTCTTCAATATATTAATTTATATTTTTAGCACTCAGCAATCATCCCTTATTGCTTCTTTTTTTGTTCTTGTTTTTGTTTTTTAAAAGATTTTTTAAATTTATTTGACAGAGAGAGAGTGAGAGAGGGAACACAAGAGGGGGAGTGGGAGAGGGAGAAGCAGGTTGCCCGCCAAGCAGAAAGCCTGATGTGGGGCTCAATCCCAGGACCCTGGGATCATGACCCAGGCCAAAGGTAGACGCTTAATGACTGAGCCACCCAGGCGCACTTGCTTCTTTGTCAAGTTCTTCCCTGTTCTTTTTGTTTCTTTATAAAATCCTTTTAGTTTGTGTCCTTAGAGCTCCCTTTTCTCATTTGTTTCTGCTCCCCTTCATGTTGGTAATCCTTGGATGTCCACTCAGATGTAGGGGTGAGACCAGATGAAAGTTTATGGGAAGTTTGATAATGATGGTGATGATGATTTGTATCTGTGTTGGAGGGAGCTAAGGAATGCAGTTTTATCAACTCTTAGGATTCATTCTAAGGTGATCAGAGGGTAAGCATATCTGTTCACTGAAGTAGATACCACCCCAGATTGTTTTGTGGAACTAATTTAAGAACATTCTAGGTTTGTGGGGGATTTTTTGGTTTGTTTGTTTTGTTTTTGTCTGTTTAGGCTTCTAGCACTGGGGAAAGTAGGTCAGTAAGGGATCTGGGATTTTCATTGTTGAGAGGCATTTACCCACCTTCAATTCCGGCCATACGCATGCCTCTCCTGGATCAGTTTCTCCTGAGCAAAATGTTTGTTCTTCCAGTTTGTGGGAGGAGAAATCCCTGCACAGTTGTATGGGATTGAGGAAGAGACCTATAGGTCTAGCTGCTCTGATTCATAGACTTTTGACTAATGCTTTCCTCATTCACACCTTGTCTCATTGCATCTTCCATGATACTTGGTGCTTCTAGATCCTGTGCATTTTGAGGCTTCTGTGGAAATATCTTTCATTCCATCAGTATCCTCTCCTCAGGCCCTTGGATTTCAGCTTCCTCTGCTCTTCTAAGTCATTCATAAGTCATTTGTTCATCCACATTTTAGCTTCCAGATATTTGTTGATGTCTGTTTCTTTTTACATTCTCATTATTCTTGTAATTTTTAAATCTCTTTTTTTTTTAATTATGGGAGATGGATAAACACATATTTAGTCTGCCATATTTCCTAAGTTTATTCCATAAATTGTCCATTTTTAAAAAACCGGGGTATAGTTGACCTTAAATGTTACATTGGTTTCAGGTATAGAATATAATCATTCAACAAGTCTATACATTGTGCTATGCTCACCATACATCATATATTTTTAATTGATACCTTGGTTAACAAAATCACTGGAGAGAGCTGCTGGTCTGGATCATACCAAAGAGACTTTGTTGAGTTCTTCTTAAACTAGTTAACTAGTTCCTTTCACCCCATAATCAGCCTGGTCACATCATTCTTTTTTTTTTTTTTTTTTTAATTTGACAGAGAGAGATCACAAGCAGACAGAGCAGCAAGCAGAGAGAGAGGGGGAAGCAGGCTCCCCACCAAGCAGAGAGCCCAACGTGGGGCTTGATCCCAGGACCCCAAACAGGGAGCCAGATATGGGGCTCGATCCCAGGACCCTGGCATCATGACCTGAGCCAAAGACAGATGCTTAGTGACTGAACCACCCAGGTGCTCTGATCCCACCATTCTTATTTTTTATGTCCATGAAGGGAAGCAAGGTATTTAAGAAGACAGAGACTCTAAATAAGGCCGTTGATGCCTAAGACCTTTCATTAGGGTGAAAAATATGGTAGTTGAATTTGTGACTCACACCACTAAGAAAAGTAATGAAAACAGCATATGTTCTGATACAGAAAGAATGTTTTCCTACCAAGATAATATGTAAGTATAAAGATGAAAATATACCCTAATTTTTTTCCTCACTCATTATTTTAGTGATGGTAAGTTTTTAAAAACATAATTACTGCTGTTTTATAAAAATTTAACTGTGATACCTTTTATAATACCTATGGTGCTTCTTCCCACATTGCTAGATTCAGTTATTAACTCTACATCCATTTTTAGATCTGCCTTTTCTGCCCAGTTCTCAATTTTCTTACACATTTGAAAGTACTTTCTTTTTGATTCTTTTCTTAATTTTTTTAAAGTAATCTCTATACCCAATGTGAGACTCAAACTCAAAATCCTGAGATCAAGAGTTACATGCTCTACCGACTGAGCCAGCAGGCACCCCTGAAAGTACTTTTCAATGAAATCTTTAAAAAAATTATTTTCTGACCTTCAAAATCTGTTTTTATTAAACACTTAATATAGTATTTTAATGTCAAATTCTTATTATAATTTTAATTCTATTTGTAGACTACAACTCTTTAGGTGATTAGAAAAAAAGGGCACAAAAGAGAGCGATTTTTTTAAAAAATATTGGTTAATGAGATCGAGGGTGAAAGACGAAAAAAGTGGGTTTCCCTTTGTGTTTGCAGGAGGATGGAGAGAAAAGGAAGAACAGACTTAATTGGGTCGTTTTTTTTCTTACTCAAGATCTTGTTTTCATGGGTTAGGAAAATTTGGGGCTTAAAAAACTCATAGATAGCCAATTTCATAGCAGAGGTATATTTTCAAATTGAATTGAGGGGAAAGATCTTTTGAGGTTAGTATGAAGCATCATTAGAGAGCTGAGACAGCAGCTTTTACCCTAGGCTATTTCAAAAGTCAAGAGCAAAGCTAAGAATAGATGTTTGTAATGGCCTGTCCAGGTTTCAGACCACAGACACATGTTCCCTGGTTCCCCTGCCTGCTTAGAGTATCATTTTAGAATATGAAGTGGCTGGCTATCTTAGAAGAGAGTAAGTTGCCTCCTCAAGCTCCATTTTTCTTTTACTCTCCTGCTTGGTTATTGGACTGAAAGCAAAGCTGAGGCAAGGACCAAGAACAAGAAATCTGGATCAAGAGGGTAAATTGAGAATTGAGCTCATGCTGACTCCTCTCTCATCTGTTTCAAGCTCATAAAAAATATTGGGTACATACTTATAAAAACTAAGAAAAAAATAAATTCCAAATGCTAGGAAAGGGAACTCTCTGGAAACTCTAGTAGAAATCCTTAAAAAAAAAAAAAAAAAAAAAAAAAGACCAGCATCTATGGGGATAAATGGAAATTGAAGCTTAGGAACATAAAATGCTGTTCTTAAGCTGAGTTTCCCTGACAGAGCCTGAGGGCTGGGCACTACACTGTCAACACTGGGAACTTCATGAAGCTATAATGGGTTTATACAGAATGCAGTCTCCCTGAGTTTCTGAGGTCAATACAATGAAAAGTACATAATACGTTTAGCAAGCTTAAGAATCTGTTTCCGGCTTGCCTGGGTGGCCCAGTGGGTTAAAGCCTCTGCTTTCAGCTCAGGTCATGATCGGGTCCTGGGATCGAATCTATGTTTCCCAAAATGGGGAGCATTAAACAATCTGAAAAAAAAAAAAAACTTTTAAGTAAATATTTTTATGGCCCTTAAAAGATAAATAATGGAGTAGAGACATTAAAAATTATCAGTGATAATAAAGCAAGAATGAGTGACAATGAAAACCGGTGTATTGAAATTAAGTTAAGATTCTTAGAACTTCATAGAATTGTTATAGAAATGAAAGGAAAACAGATACTTTAAATAGAAGACTGTCAGTTGAGGAGAGAATGATGAACTGGGAGAACACTGCACAAAGATATAAAAATGGAAAGTTTGAGATAGTTAGGAGACATAGAAGATTCAGAAAGTCCACTGTGCATGTGCTACAAACTGAGAAAGGAGAAAATACGAAGAATGTTGTAGAAACTATTTCAAGAGATAATGGTTGAGAATTCCCAGAAGGAACATAAAGGTAGTCAGATTAGAAATGCCTTCTGAGTACTGAGCAAGATAAACAATGACCAGAGGGAAATAAAGGAGTACTTTTTGAAAATGGACACTGAAAACACAATTTTTACTCATGTTTATTACATTATACCTCATCTCTTGTCTTTTTATTATATGCATTATACAAAGCAGTGGTATACAGAAATAATTTTTTTTCTGATTGTGGTGCAGGGTCAGTAAAGTTTGGAACTCACTGATATTTACATCTTGTAAGTATAATCTTAGAATTTTTTTTAAATAAATAGGTAATTAAGCTGAACCAAACTGTGAGAACTTGATAAATGGATCCTCAAATGTCCCAGTACTAGACCACAGAGTTTTTCATATTAAAGCTGACTGAGAAGTCAACACAATATAGACCAAGGGATCCTGTCAGAGGAGAGAGAAAGAATAATGATCATTTTGCACTCAGTACTGGGCATGATGATGGACTGGTCTGTAAGTGGAAATTGGATGGCTCAATTATGGAAGCCCAGGTGATCAGCAAGAGCCTGACCAAAAGTGTCTAGACCAATGCTTATGGCATAATTGCTAATAAAACCTTTACATTAAAAGTGTTGTCACTGATTTTGTTGAGCTCCCAAGGACTTAGGAAGCCTGGTCCTCCTTGAGAAAAGGAAGTGTTCAAACAGCAAGGGTAGTCCTGATTGTGGATGCTGTGACTGGTAGAATAAAAGAAACTCAAGGAAAACCAAGCCAGCAGTCAATGCCAATGCCCAAAACACAGAGGCATGGAAATGAGTGCAGCAGCTGTTTTGGGACACCTGCCATGATCAGGAATATAAGCCTTATGTTATGGTCAGTTAAGTCTGGGGAAAATTTAACTCATGGAACATTTGTATCCAGATAGCAAGACCTGGGAAAATCCCTAAGAAGTTGCAAATAGGGAGTCTGCTTTCTGAAGGAAAGCAGACACTCAGATGGAAAGCAGACACTCAGACAAAGACCAGAAATGTGAATCTCTTACCAGTAGAAGCAAGTACACTATGACAAATTCTTCTTGAGGTAGGATTGGTGTTTAGGTGAGACCACAGTTGTTTTATACAATTGGCTGTTAAGACACACAGTTTATAAACTTTTCTCAAAGACAAGTTAGCTCACAGTTCTATACATACTGTTTCCATTTTCTGACTTTCTATTCATTTTCTTAACTTAAGTCAGTCTGGTTGCTTCCCTCACCATTCTACAAAAAATGCTTATTATTTACTGATAACTTTTGGTTGGCAAAGCCCATGCACACTTTTTATGTATTTTATTTATTTATTTTTATTCCATTCCTCTTTATTTCTCTTTCTTTTTTTAATTATGTTCAGCTAGCCAATATATACTACATCATTAGTTTTGATGTAGCGTTCAACGATTCATTAGTTGCATATAACACCCTGTGCTCATCACCATACATGCCCTCTCTAATATCCATCACTCAGTTACCCCATCCCTCCACCTGCCCCCTTCTGTAACCCTCAGTTTGTTTCTGGAGTCCAGTCTCTTATGGTTTGTCTCCCTCTCTGATTTCTTTCCATTCAGTTTGCCCTCCCTTCTCCTGTGTTCCTCCATGCTATTCCTTATGTTCACATGAGTGAAACCGTATGATAATTGTCTTTCTCTGCTTGACTTATTTTACTTGGCACAGTCCCTTCTAGTTCCATCCATATCGATGCAAACTGTGGGTATTCATTCTTTCCAATGGCTGAGTAATATTCCATTGCATATATGAACCACATTTTCTTTATCCATTTATCTGTTGAAGGGCATCTTGGCTCCTTCCACTGTTTGGCTATTGTGGACATTGCTACTATGAACTTTGGGGTGCATGTGCCCCTTCTTTTCACTACATCTGTATCTTTGGGATAAATACCTAGTAGTGCAATTGTTGGGTCATAGGGTAGCTCTATTTCTGTCTTGAGGAACATCCATACTGTTTTCCAGAATGGTTGTACCAGCTTGCATTCCCATCAACAGTGTAAGATGGTTCCCTTTTCTCAACATCCCCACCAACATTTGTTGTATCCTGTCTTGTTAAATTTTGCCATTCTAACTGGTGCAAGGTGGTGTCTCATTGTGGTTTTGATTTGTATTTTCCTGATGGCTAATGATGTTGAGCTTTTTTTCATGTGTCTTTTGGCCATTTGTATGTCTTCTTTGGAGAAGTGTCTGTTCATGTCTTCTGCCCATTTCTTGACTGGATTATTTGTTTTTTTGGGTGTTGATATTAAGAACTCCTTTATAGATCTTGGATACCATCCTTTTATCTGTAATGTCATTTGCAAATATCTTTTCCCATTCCATGGGTTGCCTCTTAGTTTTTTTTTTTTTTTTTTTTTTTACAGATAGAGATCACAAGTAGGGAAAGAGGCAGGCAGAGAGAGAGAGAGAGAGAGAGGAGGAAGCAGGCTCCCTGCCAAGCAGAGAGCCCAATGCGGGACTCGATCCCAGGACCCTGAGATCATGACCTGAGCTGAAGGCAGCAGCTTAAACCACTGAGCCACCCAGGCGCCCCGCCTCTTAGTTTTGATGAGAGTTTCCTTTGCTGTGCTTTTTATCTTGATGAAGTCCCAACAGCTCATTTTTGCCTTTGTTTCCCTTGCCTTTGGAGACGTAATGCACATTTTTAAATCATCTCAGCATCCATTCACAAAGTTGAGCATACTCTCTTTCTTTTAAAAAGACACCTTACTCTACAAGCTTCTGCTACAGGTACTCTCATGGATTTCTCTCCTGTGTCTTAAGCCACTCCTCCTCAGCCATACTCTCCTATCAGATCTCTCAATGTTAGATTTCAGCTTTATCCTGCACCCACTTTTCACCCTTCACTCTAGATGAGATCACTGAACAAAACCCATATGCAAATGACTTCTAAATTTCTATGTCCAGTCAAGATCTCTCATCTGTGTTCTAAGACTATCCAACTCCCCACATGCGGTCTGCATTGGATGGTCTCATAGGTATTGCAAATATGTTCAATACTGCAAGTCTTAAACCCTATTTCCCCTGCAATGTCAGAATCTGACCTTTGGTTAACTTCCTAGCTCTGTTCCCCTGGTAACCTGATCAGAGCAAAATGTCAACCATATTTTTAGGTAGAATGGCTTATAATAAAATGACCTTGGATTTCTAAACTGAACCTTGACAGAGCACCATACACTGAAGGTAGTCATCAGAGCTTTGGGCTTTCCTGAATATGATGACTCTTGTAACTGGACATGTCCCTTGCAGAAATATGACAATGACTTGCCTGGGCTAAAGGGCTTGCTGAAGAATGAGCCTGAAATCACATGTGACCCCGAGGCTCTCTAAGGCTGCTTGATACAGTGTTAATATTGTTAGTTTCTCAGGGCTGTGGGTAAAACAAAGTTATTAATTGTGAGGTATATACTTCTTCAGTGGATTTGAAATCTAAATCAAAATAAACTCTGTTAATGTAAAATGAGAATATGGACATAATTTATCACAGCCCAATTTCTAAAGAGTTGTACCTGAAATAGGAGTGGGAGGCTGATGATGTGGGAGGTTGATGTGGAACCCACTTTGTGTTCTAACTATGACACTGAATTTGTCTGCTGCTGCTGGTTTGGGAGCAGAATAAGCCCCTTCATCC